>NC_132989.1:57409756-58009756 GCF_048564905.1 Vicugna pacos
TTCACGGCATGTATTTTATATCCTAACCAAAAGGAACAAAAAATATTGCTAGTACAGTACAACTTGGTCTGAACACCACCTGACTGTAAACACACGGGCAGTTTTATATAAAGTTTGTAAAATACCTTTGCTTTATGGCAGCTCAAATTGGTTTCTGCTAAATTAATATTTTAATAAGAAATTATTTAAATGTTTTAAAGATGAAGGGACACATGCATTATCCTACGTTGATTTCTTTCTGTTCCAATTTCCAAAGTGATTTCTTGATAGTGTTTGTTGAATAACATATACATTTAAATATATTGTGTGACTAGTTTTATATAATTTTTTAGAAAAAGAACTCTCAAGGTTAATACATGTTTCGAAGAGAAATGTTGTCTTTATTTTTTGTACAAGCATTTTTCTCTTTATTTCTACATAATGTCTTAAGGACATCGGCTAATTTAGGTTCATCTCTGATCTTTAGGAATAGACCTGTCACTTACAAAGAATAGGTACTACCTAGTTAGACCTCATCAGTGCATAAACAAAACACTGATTAATCAATATCGTGCAGCTTTTGTTATAGTCAACATTTTATAACTTGAAATGTTATTTTCCCAGTACTCACATCTACACGCAATCAGATGCCGGTCCATTTATAATAGGTTTTTCTCCTCCTAGCAGGACGTTGCTTTTGGCTATAAAAAGTTAATTTCAGATCCTGATATACTTGCATTAATTTTTGAGACATTGGCCGGGTGTAATACAGCAAAGAATAACATGAACATCACACCACTGTGCTGTAGCTAATCGTTTATTACCTCAAGCCAGAGAAGCAGTGTTAATGTGAAGGCCGCAGTGTGTCTATGGAAAAGATGGAAACTGACAAAAAGAGTCTTAGAGACAGCTTCCTAGGGGTCTTGAGAGAGGGCCATAGCAAGGAGAGGGGGAAACGGCAGCAATACTTACAGTGCTGGACATCTTTGGAATTTTTTATGATTTAAAAAAAACTATTATCTTTAATAACAGACCCCATCTTCTCTCCAAACATCTTTGTTTCAGAAAGGGAGCTCATTGTAATGTTATCTTTTTAGAACCATAAGTGTTCTCTGGAAAAACATATGACTGAGATGTTCATCAGCTGGGATGTTTGCTGTAATTCACCAATAAATTTGAATAATTTGACATAATTTCTGACAAAGATGAATGTTTCCACATTCATTTCCATAGTAAGGCAGTGTCTACATGAAGAAACCGGTTTGACTGACTTTACCTGCCAAATTGATCAGAAAAAAAAAACAAAACAACAGCCATTTAGTACACAGAGTGAAAGCAGTTTATTTGTACAAACCACCTTGGTGGCCTGCCAGCCCCAAAACTTGCATGATAGTTTGTCACTGGAACCGATAGTATTACAAGGAAGCAAAGCAGTGGACTCGTCAAGGAACTAATGGCACATGCACTTTAAGGTGGACAGTGGTAAAAAGTACAGGAGAGGCGCTATCACTTGTGGAGCTTGGAGTTACAGCTAGGGTTATCCCGTGTCTGTTGAAACTAGAGGTGACATCTAAGTCACCTGCTGTCTCATCTGTATGAAAAGAAGTTGGTCTAGATAGTTTCTAATGTCCCTAACAACTTTTCATTCTTTTCCTCTATGCAATAGGTAGAGCCATGTCAGTATGAATTAATATATAATAAGCTGGTTTCAGTAAACATGATGCTCCTTGTAACTTCATTCTTTTATATAAAAGACCATAGGAATAGAATTGCACTGTGCTCGTTACTATTAGAATGTAAGTTTTAAGGCCTGAGGGTCTAACTCACCCACTCCCACAGACAATAAAAAGTGGCATCAATGTCAAATTAACTTCTAGAAACATTTAATTCAGGTATTGGAAAATCCAGCAATGAGTTTATTGACCTTTCTGTGATCGTAGTATGTGCTGGTGGCTGTGTGGGATGAGACAGACTTAGGGAAGCTTTGCTTTTCCTGACAACTTAGTGACAGAAAGTAGTGTGGTAGATTTCATCGTGACACCCACAGTAAGGAGTGACAGGTTGGGTTCTTGTGAAAGTGGGTTAGGATCAGAACTATGGAAATGTAACATTTGTTCCTCATTTCTGTCCATTGTCTTTTTTTGTGCTCTGTCTGTGGTAGTATCTGCTCCCTCCCACCCCTCATATTATACTCCTGGTGATGATAACTGCTCCCACAAGGAATCACTTCATTTCTTTTTCACTCAGGGTTTCTTCTTATAATTTCTCTTGAATATCGTTGACTCTCCTCCCTTCAGATACATTGATGTTTTGCTGACGTTTGACCTCCATTCTTTCGTACATAAGTGCCTGGAAGAACAACATAAAAGTATTTACCACTTTACCATTTCTCTTTCATCTTATTTCAGTAGTTTTTCCGACAGCATCTCACTCATTCTCCCATTTCCACACCATGTCCGTTTCACTTATAATTTTATTAGATAAGACCTGTGTGTAATTCTGTTGTGTATGTTGCCTTTTATATTATTAACACTCAGGAAAATAGTGTAAGAATTTCGGTCTGCAGTGCTGTCAATCTGTCACCTTTCATGCACTACTTTAAAATTCCAAAAATGTAAATGAAGTAATTAACCTGATATGAAACAGTGACATATAATTGACTTTCTAAATTAATGAACTACTGACTCTTTTTTATATCTTTGCCATTTTATAGGATTTCATATTGGCTAAATTGGCTACTTAACAAAAGGTGTGATGTAACAAAAATTCTGCCTCCTATCATAATAAATACTGTTGCTTATTAAACATCCTGTACTGTGCCGCCTAAGTATATTTATTTTAGATTCATAAAACATACTCATAAAACTAAGGCAATATTTAATGATAGTGGAATATAAACCCCAAGTCATTGACTCAACTAGTGGACTACTCCACAAAGAAGTGCTAATGAACAGACGCATGAAGGAAAATGGAATTTGAAAAAATAGCCCAGAGAATAATTCTCCTTCGTTCACACATAAACCCTTCCTCGGTGTAAATTTTTCAACGCCACCTCGCATCAGAGCTGTCATCAGATGTCTAAATGATAGGTTTCAGGGTTCTCCTCTTCCTGTTAGTGATCTGAAGTACTACTCCAGCGTTTTCCATTACAGTGGATATTGATAGAGGACACTTAGAGCACAGTGGCTGTTCTTCATGGTTCACGTACATGAACTCAGAAGTGCTCTTTTACTCCATGTAGTATATGTACATGTTTTCTATCTGTGGAATGAAGATACAGCCACAGTCATAGAGGTAAATAGCTACTTTCATTCCAACCCCATGTTTTCTTCCATGCAGTGGATAGATGGTTTTGTGCAGTAAATACAATCTTAAAAGTCCTATCTCAGTTGAACGTATTTCAAACCACTTATTCCCACAGACTTTTATCATTTCAGAAATGTGAGTTGTGCTTTCATGAGAAAAATGACTCCAATATCGTCAGAATCATATTTTAAAATGCCAGCTTAAAGGATTGTCCTACATTTGTTGGTCAGTACAGTATTCATTTAAATAAACCTTATAAGTAGTTAGTTGAATAGAAATTTCTTCCAGCAGTAGCATTCAGTTGAATGTTTAAGCAGGCACACAGGCTCCAGGTATTTAGCATAAGTTCCTAGGTAGAAGAGCCATCTGGAGATCCTTATTCAAATATTTTGAAACACCATAGGATGCCTGTGACTTACACTTATTACAATGATGGTACTTTCCCATTTAAAAAATGAGTGTCAACTTCTCCCCAGTGTTTGACAACTCTAATAACCCATAATTGATGAACACATCCTATGTTAAAAACATTTTGGTGGTTTTGCTTTATTATATCAATTGGTCAAATGCCTACACTAGAATCTAAAAGTAAGACCTCACCAATATATGCAGATTAGATCAGTGCCACACCATTTCTGCGTAACCCTGAGCCTACATTGAAGAAATATGGCCAAATGAAGATGACCCTGAATTTCTAGAGGCAAAAACTCAGAAACATCTGAGGGCCCAGAGTAAGTAAGATCTGGAAAAGAATCAAAATTTCAAAGTGTTTAGTCCTCAAATTTATATAGTTCAGCATTTATTTTCCTTTTATCATAGGAAATAAAGGCTGAGATCTGAAAAGCTAACCTAGCTACTTTTATAGTGAAATCTCTCTGTCCCTGTTCACCTTGCCTTTTTCCCAACCAACACTGCCAGGTGTGAGTTCATCATGGCAGACACTAAGTAATGATGATTGCATACTCTATTTGAAGTTTGGAGTTATTTTGTAACTCCATTCAGGTTTGAAATCACAAGTCTACCTTCTTTATCTGACATATACATTTCGTTTGAAATTCAGAAAATCAGATTGTTCCCCAGTGGACTTATAGAATAGTTTTTGAAATTTATGGTTTTGATTTCTTTATGCTTTTCAATAGTCAATGCTTCTCTCTTTTAATTTTGTGGTTTTCCCTTTATAATCTTTAGTTAGGGGATAAAGCAAAATTGGATGGGATAGGTAATAGCATGAGATTGTGAGACCTAAAATCTAAGATAAATTTACTTGATCTCATAGGTATCAGTTAAATCATAATATAAGCTTGTATACACAAATATGACAGTAGAGTGCTAGGCATATTGGAAAGATGATTTAAATTTGAAAGGACAAGGCTAATGCCTCATTTCTGTCATGGCCCGTGGTAGACAGTGTGACATACTGCCCAGTAGCTCCTTCGGTAAAGAACTTGTTGTCCCAGGTTCTGGGAGTGCTTTCAGGAGACAGCCTTCAGCTGCCAGCCCCTTCAGGGGTTGCCTTGAATGCTGTGGGGGCCCATATTCAAAGACAGAACAGTGTAGGAGATTAGGGAACAAGTTATCTGTGCCCAACTTGTAATGACTCTGAAGGGTCATTCTAGGTCCAGAGAGCCCCTGGCGTTGGGCAAGACTGCCTTTGGACCTGTGTCTTACCTGGACTTCTCTCTTCCCCTTCCTGCTTTGTCTGCCTCCCTTCCTTAGCTGTTGATCCTAAGGGCACTCCTTTGTAACTTCCTGCATGCCAAATTCCATCTCAGATTCTGCTCCCTGGGGAAGCCAACCTACAAATATGGTCTGTTTCTAAATAAGCCAGACATTACTCTAACTTTCTAACCATCTCTTTCTCTGATCTCTTCCATTTCTGTAAACTGCACCTTCATTCATTCCACAAATAATTTTTAATCATCTATTAATGTGCCAGTCACTGTGCAGGGAAAGAGATGTGATATTGGCCTAGCAAATACGGTCCTTCCCTCTTGAAGCTTATATTTCAGTAGGAAAGAAAGCTAGTGAATACATAATTACCAGTATAAGTATTTCAGATGGAAAAATGTAGGATATTATATGGGTAGCCATGGTATAAAGATGTGAGATTTTGAGTTAATAGATCTAGCTGTGCCACATACTAAGTATGTGAATGTGGATAAGTCCCTTACTTTCTCTAAGCGTTAGTTTCCTCATCTAGAAAACAGGTCCGTAATCCCTCAACTGCCAGTCTACTGAAAAAGAAATTGTTCTATCTAATGAGATAATCTATGTATAAATACTCAAAATACAAAGGGTCCCCACAAAATTTATCAGAACCTGCCTTCCTGCCTAAACTGTGTGTTCTCGCTGAAGGTCAAAATTCACATCTTCCTCAACTTTATGGTCATAATATTATTACCTAAAACAGTTGATAAGTTAGAATATTGCTCCCCTGTTTATGCCAGGTAACAGAGTATACAGTCTTTAAGATACATTGAAACCAATACAGGTAATTGGAACCTGAATTTTTTGTAAAAATATTGTTCAATTTGTAGAATAACTTTGAAAATTTTAATAAAACTTCAAATACATGAAACATCTATGTGGGAATTCTATGTAAAGGCTTCCCTACCCCCCCAGATTTAATGAGGTATAATTGACATATTTTATATATTTTAATATAATTTTAAGTATTTTATATATGTTTAAAATATTTGTATGTATTTAAGGTGTATAACTTGATGACCCCGATATCTGTATACATTGTGAAAGACTCACCACAGCCAAGCCAGTCAACACATCCATCACCTCACACCTAGAGTAAAGGCTTTTAAGAGAAATTTGTTAAATAACATGATCTCCTGTACTCTGGTTATCTACTATATATCTTTGTGGCAGGAAATTATATCCCTTTATCTTTCTTTTTCCGGACCTAAAGAAAATGCTATGCTTTAAAACTTAAGTATATTAACATTCTCCCAGCTGAATGTATATGTCTGCCCCTGTGAGACGTAATGAAACCTTTTGGCTCAAGATTTTAAACCATTTAATGATTGACAAATACATTCTCTCCGTCTCTCTCTTTCTCTCTCTCTCTCTCTCTCCTTACATATATGTAAGTTCCCACCAGGCTATTAAAGGGGAATGTTACTGAAAAAAAAAACAAAACATATATGCCGAAGTATTTCTAGTATATGTCAATTAATAAAGGCTCATAAGTGATTTTTAAACTAAGTATTGTGAACATACTTGGCACTTATCTGTATCAGAAACATTTCTTGGTATGTAGTACATTTACAAAGTTTTAATAAGTTTTCTCATTTTTCTGTTTAAGACTGTCTATTGTCACCATTTAACCATTTCCTTTGCCAAGCCTGCCTTCAATTTTTTGGACTGGCAATGTTTTTAGTCCTTACTTAGACTTTTATAATATATCCACTTCGTATATATTCATTGTTATTTTCAAATCTGTTTTATAACATCTTGCCTACTTATGGTCAGTCTTATAACATTACATAATAAAACATTTTAATTAAATCAGTCACCTTGATGAACCCTTACACTGTTTTTTTAATCTGTGACCTCTTTTATTTTTTTTCTTACAATTAACTTGCTGTTTTCTTGATTAGCAAAGTAAGTTTCTCGAACTGTTGCTTTTTTCCTCACATCTTGTGTTTTTGTAAGGCACTGGTCTTTCCCAACTCCCAGATTGTCAATCACTTAATATTTGTTTTGTTTTGGTTTTTCTTTTCTTTTTCTTTTCAACCTACCTTCCTCATGCTTTTCTGTTGCTGAAGGAGTCTGCACGTGGCAGCACGGTCGAGGCAGGAAAGGAAAAGGAAGTTATTACTGCTCTCTTTTGGCCGCCTGCAATAATAAATCATAACTTGCCATTCCCTAACTGGTGGCTGGAGACTTATCTCCATAAATGCATGTGACCCAAGAAGTTTCAGTTTACATACCCTATCCCTTGGGCTTCTTGCCTGTGGAGAGCCTTTTCCTTCCTGAAATTAGACAAAGGTTGTAAGAATTGAAGCTGGAGCTTCAAAGTACAGGAAAAGAGAATGTTGTCTTAGCCTGTTGCTACAGTGGCGCTCCAGCTGGCCATGTTTATCTACCCAGGGTGTGAGGCCGCATGTCCATCTGCGAGGGGCCTGTGCAGCACTGAGGCTTGCCCTTAAGTTTTGAACTTAAGAACTTTGGGACATATTTCTTGTATGTTTTCCTACATGGTGATTTTTTTTTTTTAGTGATGACTCTATAGGTTTGGGATAGATGCTTAAATTCCTAAGCATGGGGCACAAAAATTTACTCATTTGCTAGAGTAACATTTAACTTATGTATTATACTTAATACATACAGTGACTGTATAATTTACCATCCAAACCAAAACACTTTTAGCAGTGGAAAGGGGACACTTTCCTTGTGTGTGTGTGTGTGTGTGTGTGTTGTTAATGGAGAAACTAGGTAGTGAACCCAGGACCTCATGCATGCTAAGCACATACTCCACCACTGAGCTATACCCACCCCCACCCCCGAAAGGGAACACTATTAATAATTACACCAGGCCAATAGACATAAGCCAGGACTGTCCTGGGAATGTATGGTTATCTTATTTATACCTAATTATTTCCTTTAAAAACATTTAAGCAAACCCAAATCACTTTACATAATGGAGAAGGTAGGGGTGGAGGTGGGTGTAGTAATTGTATGACACTTCTTAACTGCTACCCCACCCACGTAAATGTTGATGTCACTGAGGAGTACATAGATGCCGTATCTAAAAGGAAGGGTACATTTTAGAAATCAGAAATGAATGTCTAGGTAATAGTAATAGTAATTGACAGTGTTGATTGCTGACATGCCTTATTTCAGTTATCCTTCAGCCTGTGAGGTGACTCTTTATTTTTGTTATTCTTATAATGATTAGTTTTGATTAATAATAATTTTGTTATTGCTCCCATTTTTGTATTCTTATAAAGATTAACCAAAAGTAAAAATTTAAGGACATCTTGTTCCAAAGCTTCAGCATACTTTTAACTACAACACTATACTGCCTTCCTCTGGACATATTTCATATCTCTGTGATTATCTATTTAAAAATATAGTCAGCTATTCTCCCTCTATGTAGAAACCAGCAGTAAAGAGGCTCTCTCACCACCAGCTTGGCACTGCTAAACCGTGGCTCCGTGCTTTGTTGCCAGCCCAAGGAATTCTGAAAGGGTTCACTGGTGCCCGGAAAGTGAAGTTGCCACAGTATGACTTCAGCAGTTCTGTTTTAACTTTCAAGTGCATGGTACTATTACTGGTCTAGTATTCTTACTACAGGACTTTAAACAGACGCAATAATCAGCTTTTTCTACTTCTCAGCCTGGTGGTTTTAGAATTATTAAACCACATACTCTAAGGAAAAAGCAGCCCTTAATAATTTTTTTTCCTTTGTGGATCTATGACTCTTTAAAAAATCATACTGTCATTAAATGCATTCTAAGTTAAGCTTCTGTTGCCTTCTACATTGAGAAAGGAGAATACACTAGTTTACACGTACGGAGTAGTTTGCACCGTGTGTTTTGTGGGGTTGTCTACTATAATTGTGTACTGTGTGCCAGGTTGTTTGCTAGTTGCTTTAGATTTGCTTCATTTCATCTCATGGTAACTCTCTGACTTAGGTGTATTCATCATCCCCCTTTTACCATCTGCTTTCCTAGATATATATATTGAATGCACATTGGAAGTGTGAATTGTAACATGCAATAGCTAACTATCATACATGTATGAGTTTCCTGCCGGGCAGTTTAGTCTTCCTATTTCATTACCAAAGCGTGTGTGTATTTCATTGTAATCACTAGAGGTGCTTCAGGAGCCTTGTGACAGAGCCAAGGTTTTAACGTCACAGCAAAGATGATATTTGTTCTGTGGGTAGCATGCTATTGGGACCGACTCGTACAAAAGAATCTTTAGGAAGACATTAACAGACCCAGCATCGGCTAATGAGTCATCTTGGCCCAGGGCACATATGTAACCCTGTCCTGATAGCCCATAGGGCAGTGCACCACACGTCAGGGAACGTACACCCAGAAATGTAAACTGATGTGAGAGGCTTGTGTTCAAATATCTGTTTATCAAGTCCCGTAAAGACTACACTCAAGCAGAAGCACTGAGTGTAATTATAATCTACATAACAAAAATGTGGAAAGTTACCAGCTTTTCATACTGTTCAAACTTTCAAACAACTTAATCTGAAATCTTAACTCAGGGAGCTCTAGAGGGAGCTAATCTATTTATACACATATATTTTTTTAAAGACAGCTCAAACCTCAGCCGTGCTATTAACCAGAGTGATGATTCATTCATGCTCATACAGTAGTAATGATCCTCAGATTTATAAACGTACAGGAGTGTCAGATCCTAATCTGAAAGAAACATGCGTTATTTGATTTTCTTTGAGAATATTCTTTCCTGTACAAGTGATTCACATGCTGTAACCCTCAACAGTGCATATGTGTAACACATGTTAGAATTGAAAAAGGAGGTAATGGCTTTTGCTGATGAAAGACTTTAAAATATTTCCCTCAAAAACATGTTTAAAATATGTTACATATGCAAATATAAATATGGATCTGTATGTACATATATACATCCCTACCCCCTAATCCACACTGGCTCTTTCAGGAAGTCCCCTTGGACTTTAAAATATAAGACATTTATCCTGCTGAATCACAAATATGGGGAAATTAAATTATCTAGTTTTTCTTTAGGTTAAGGTTAAGGTGATCCAATTCAGGGTTCACTTCTTTAGGTTGGGAGTAGTGAATCTAGTATCGGATTGGATTTATAATTTCTAAAATCCAAGACCCTGGAGCAGAGATAGGAAACTGCTTCCAGATTCCGTGACAGAGCTTCCCTCTAACATCAGCGTTTCCCTGCCTGCCCTCAAAAGCTTATCTTCCAAGCTACGACAGCAAGTTTTAATTTAATTTGGTGGAAGTAAAATAGTCTTGTGTTTTCCTTTGCTAAAAGTAGCTCATGGTAGACTTCTGGAAGAAATGAAACCCAGGGAAAAGTTACAACAGTTTGTAGGTGCAAAAGGGGAGTTAAGGAACCCTTAGGGTGGCATGAAGTATTTGGATTGGGCCAGATATTTGTGAAGATGCAGGTCCATCATTTGAGGGCATTGGAGAAAGCATGGTGAGGGAGGTTAGTTGGACAGAAAAGGTCTACATGATCCTGGGCAGAGATGGTAGCAACCCTGTGGGAGGGGAGCAAGGTAGCTGCTGCTGACTCTGGCCCTCGCGTGCCACGCCTCTGGTCCTCTGGTCCTCTGGTCCTCTGGTCTCCATCTCACCAAATGCTCTTACACTCCGATAAGCTGTCTTATCTGGTTACAGTTACTTCACATTTAAAATCTTACTCTTACTCTGGAAGAAAAAAAAATAATAAAAGTGTTTTTCTTTTTCCTCTCAATTTCAACCCCATCTAGAATTTTAATAATAAGATGAGCCTGCATACGGATGGTATATATTTTTACTCTGTTCAAAGGACTTGATATTTATTGAGTTAGTTAAGCTTTTGTCAGTTTGGGAACATGCAGACAGTGAAGGAAAGAGCAGATTGTGTATAAGCTAAAGTAAAAAGACATTATAACAAAAATGGAATAAATGGATAGGATTAAGAAGGGGAAACAAAAATATCAAGTGACAGCATCAAATATTTTTATTAATTCTCAAATTAATATGAGAGTAATATGATTTATGGAAATAAATATGATTGATTAATAATTATTAATATTTATAGATTTGATTTATAGAAATATTTAATTTTCCCTATTATCCTAGACATCATTTACTTTAGAACTGTGGTAATAATTTTTTAATGCTATTGATAGTCTGACTTTGCTCATGGCTTTTTTCTATCTTAGCATGATTTTTAGAATTTAACATTCCTTACTGATTTGGATTTGGACTTTTTTTTACCGTTTTTTTAAATGTCCAAGTCAATGAAATATTGTATACGTGAAAAGAGAATTAATTAAATGAGTTTATTTATGTGAGTGTAATATGTTACTGAGATGTGATACAAATGAAGGAACACAAGACATAAAGTCATGTTCAAGTCGTGTCACTTTACATAGCCACAGACACACACTCATATCTGCATGACCATTAACGAGTTTCCAAGCCTCAGTTTCCTCCTCCAAAATAGAGAAAATGATACAAGTTTTACATACATTTCAATATTATTTCAAAGTAAGCTGGGAATGACTATTCATTTTGAAATTTATGAGGTGCTACTCACATATAAATATATATTATATACATAAATAAAAACAAAAAGATTTTAATTGTAACTGTGCCACACAGAACCTATTAAGCCATGAAACTTTAGGATGTTGATGTCTGGAGTATCAAAAAAAATTTTGTCACTTTTATTCAACTCTTGATACCTTACTACTGTACTGAAGACATTATAACACCAACAAAAAAATGCCATCTTTTTTTGAAAGGTTAGTATAGGTGTTAAAGTGATCTTTAGTGTCATTGTTTAAAGGGATCACTTAGCAGATACTTCATAGCTCATTTGGGAATGCAGAGACACTGAGTTCAACTGTCTTAACATTTTTAGAGATTGAGATCCCTTTACGAATGTAATCAAAGTAAAGCATCTTGTCCCAGAAAAATATTTATATATATATATATATATATATATATATACACACACACACATATATACAGACAGAATTTTGCAAAGAATTTCGAAGGTGTTCATATCCATGGATCCTAAGAAAAATCACTTCACCACCTTAGATTGACATATAGTAGGACTTTGCCCATATGGGTTCCTTCCTTTCAGATTTCTGGGTCTTCCAGACTATCATGACGGACTTTTACAGAAGTTGTTTTCCCGCCCAGCTGCACCTCCACCCATTCCTTGCTTTAGCTATATTCCATCAAACGTCTGTTTCTTAAACAGTCTTAATTCCTGTATTCAGTCTACCCCTACCATTGCCTTTCTCCAGCATTTCTCACCAGTGCTCATCCCCTGAGGAGGCAGTAGGTGAGAGAAGGGTGCTGAGAACCACACCAACACATGCAAGAAGCAGAGGCGCTGGTCAGACATGGCAGTGAGGGTAGTCCCAGGACTTTCAGAATAAGTTGCAGCGAGCCCCAAACAGAGGGGAATAGTCTGCAAAACGAAACCGTTAAGATTTTCACTGATTTACAATTCTACTAATCCTCAACAGTCAAATATATAAAATTTTTTGTTACTGGGTTCATTTGTAAACAGCTCTTGGTTGAGATCCTCTGGCATTTGACCATTCCTGTCCTCTAGTAATATAATGTGAAAGTGCTTTTTAAACTGCAAGAGACTGTAACAGTGGAAGAGAGTATCATGCTGGGT
The DNA here is from genome assembly GCF_048564905.1 of Vicugna pacos. Classification (NCBI taxonomy): domain Eukaryota; kingdom Metazoa; phylum Chordata; class Mammalia; order Artiodactyla; family Camelidae; genus Vicugna; species Vicugna pacos. The sequence goes on from NC_132989.1 coordinate 57,422,423, forward strand.
TATAATGTGATTTGACGGGATGTGAACAACAGTTGCGCATCATCATATCTATTATGTGAAATGTTAGCCAGACGGACAAACAGACCAAAATTTTTCCCCCTCTGGTAGTCAGTCTATTGACTGTACATTTTCCAGGTTTGTAGAATTATTCCCCAGATTTTCTACTTTTACACTAAATCCTCAGCCTGTTCAATTCTTAATTTTATATCATTTCACAAATAGCCCTCAATATTTAGTGTCTTCAGACACCAACACCTTAAATTTAAGTCAGCATGTGTTAACAACAACCAAAACAAAATTCAGGGCAAATATTTTTAAATGCAGACATATTCTTAGAATACCAGAAGAGCATGTTCTTATTTCTAGCTTCAGCAACAGCTAGATCTCTAAAAGTGTTACTGTTTAGAAAAGGAGAATAAGGACATGTAAGTTCTCCATGAGCCAGGTGGGTTCACTGTTGTGGAATTTGGGACTTTATTATCTTAGTGTCAGTTTGAATTTTTACATTCTAGTGCCAGTGTGATCCAGTGAGAATCTATTTTTAAGATAAAATCTAGAAGAAGGTAGCAAACTACTTAATAATGAAGGTGAAGTATTGAATTAGAGTATTATTTTATGCTTTAAAAAATATCGGTATCACAAGGTGAATTTTGGCGGTAATATTATGATTTGGCTAACCAACATTGATTTGAAGATTTCCACATTATATAAGCAGAAAACACAAGGCACAAAGATTTAAGGTGCGGAAATGCTGCTCAGGCAGCATTAACAGTGAATTAGATTTCCATTAGGTAGTGTTCAGTGAAAGGGGATGGGCATAGGCAGGGTTTAAAGAAATTTAAGAGACACAGTTTTTTAATTCAGAATGCCAACAGGAATCATTTAGTATCAGAAGCATGGCTTGCAGTGTTCTCTGTATGAGCTTTCATCATCATTCAGAATTCTCCCTTTTTTAAAAAATGGCAGTAATATATTTTTGATAGACAATCCATAGAAATTAATAGCAAATGACAAATTGCTCATTTTTAGAGGGAGAAAAACATTTGATGCAAAGAAATAGTGAGGACATGGCTATGAAATTCAAGGCTACTACCTATTGTATTTTAACTCATTTTTTATCAAGTTTTTTATATTTGTCATATCAAATTAGGGTCACTAGCAATTTTCTGACCCTTTCATCTAGAATTCTTATTTTTCAGTTTCTCTGTCTTACAGACCACTGATGAATTCTGCAGTTTCTTCAAGCCAAGTGGCTCTTTTTAAATTTTAGAATCATTTAATTTTATAGAAATAACATTCTATAGAAAGAATTAAAAGTGTAATCATAAATATATTAGAAAGCAAAATGACATTGGTTGGCTTTGAAGAGAAAGATCTCTGTGGGCATTTAAAACACCAAGGAATGACAAGGCCATGGTGAAGAGCTTGCTAGTTAAGTTGGAGAAGTTAAAGCAAGATATCATTCTTTACTGATATACCATCTACTGAAAACTAGTAGAAGTTAGTCGTAACTAGCTAACCATGAACCCTGGGTACTAACTTCCCTGAAGCATTGAGATAGGAAATGGTAGAAGAAACTTGTGAAAGAGGCCCTCAGGGATTCCTCCTTTTTCCCCCTGTGATCCCTTTAATCCTTGAATTGTCAAACCACATGGAAAATGATAGAACTGTGTAATTCTAAGACTTAAGTGGTATTATCTTTTTAAAAGAAAATGTTAGGTCTCTTCACATCTCTGGACAAGAACAGGGCATGTGTTCAGTGTAGAAAAGACTAACTTTGAAAAAGAGATGCATATTACTTTTTCACTTTTAATATAATATTATCATTATCTGTGACTAAGCACCCAGGAGGGAAAAAATTATAGCCAACATTTTATTTTCCTTTTTCAAAACAGATGATCCAACGCGAAGCAGATGTGAAAAGTAAGGTAACTGCTGTGGCGTTGACAGACTCCGTTCACAATGTGTGGCATCAAGAAGCTGGCAAAACGATTCGAGAATGGATGAGAGAGGTGAGACGGGGCTTTTTTTCAGTGCTGAGATGAGTGAGTGAGTGTGGCCTTTATATCTTGAGCCCTCACCAGTTTATATCACCTCCCACTCCCCAACTCCCTTTCTAGAGGTGGAACATTTAGAGGGAAGAGAGAAAACTAGACATGGCTGAAGTAATAATAGAAAATCCTTGTGAAGAACAGCGACTTTTTTGAAAGCCCTCCTCCCCTTGTTCGGCTTTCTATGGAATGTATGTATGCATACAACATGCAGAAGGAACTTTGGCTGAATAAAGTCTTGATCAGTTAGGAGGTTATTATTTCCTGATACTGGATTTTTCCACCAGCTCTTTAGCATTGGTACTGCTTAATCACAAGAAAGAAGCTTAATGTACACTGGGTCTCATCCTTTTCTTGAAAGGTGGCCAGTATGTGCCCCTCTTAAATGGATTGGCTCACTGCTGCCAGTAGGGGGAGAAGTAAAAAGCTGAAATAGTGTTTTGCCAGACCCTTGAGCGAGGAGAAGCACAGGAGCTGGTCACAGTCCAGCCTCAGGCTAAGAAAGCTTTTCACTCTTCCTAAGGGCTAGTGAGCCTGAGAATTAACAAGGACTTGTTAAACCTGCTCCCATTTTTCAAAAAACTTTCAGCTCATTATTTCTTTGATTCCTATTACAGATATATATCTGAAATATCTTTTTTATTTATATTTACCTTTCTGATGTCATAAGCAATTGACATCTGCCATGCCAAGATATAGCAATTTTTTAATCAAATCCATACTTATATGAATGAGCTGTTTGACCTTCCTAATTTTTTTTCATTTTTTTTTAAATGGAGGTACTAGGAATTGAACTCAGGACCTCATGCATGCAAAGCACGTGCTCCACCACTGTGCTATACCCACCCCCTTCAGTATTTTAATAGAATACTCAGGTATTTACTCAGCTGACCTCTCACCATAGATACAGTGGGTAACTTCTACCAGTCCCCCTGGTGCACTGTGAGGACCAGAGAATTAATGCCTAAAAAGAATTTTGAATAAATAGAAGACTAGGCTATATAATCCCATAGTGATGTTATCATATCACCAATCTGTTTTCTCCATTAGAAAAAGTACTTTCATCATGAAAAAGTCCAAAATACTTTTACTCTATTCCTCATAATGTTATAAACATATAAAGGTGGGATTTTTAAAAATCTGTTCTAACACCCAGGTGTTTTCTGTCTGCATTGCTTTTCACACTTCTCCTTTCACAATTTATCTACATCCTTAATAGTCATTTCTAAGGGCCTAAACTTTTTCAAGAGTAATTTTGCATATTTCATGCCTAAACTCTTTTTTTGCGGTTTATCTGTCCAAATGGATACATAACAGCTCCCAGCATTATATAAGTAGCAAGGTTTATAAATGAGCTGTTAGTATCCTTTTCCCCCCACACATAACCAATATAGAATTTAGTACTTATCTCAAACTAGAAACATCCCTGTTCATCATTTTTTAATTGGTAGTTCTTCATGTCTCATTCCAGGTGACAAATAGAACAAAATTTATTTAGATTTACTTTTTTAAGTATCTCTAACTAAGACTGAATTAGGCGTCTGCTTCAAAAATCAGAATATATTAATCTTTGCATTTTTTCATCTGACTGAAATAGGCAGTAGTTGAATTCATCTTAATTTAATCAAAGCTGTCATTAATTTTTTTTGTAGGCATAGCTTTTAAGAAATTTCTGAAAATTTTATAAAATTTAATAAATGACCTAGTTCTTTCAATTCCCTCAGTTATGCCTTAGGTGTAAAGCAGCATGAAGAGCTTTGTATTATGACACACCAAAACTCACCCCAGCTCAGTCACTTACCTAGCTGTATAGTCTTGGGCAAGTTATTTGATATCTTTGAGATTCAGTCTTCTCATCTGTAAAATATAATACCTTCCTTGCAAACATGGTTGGGAAAAACTTATATAAAGAAATCACACAGTTGTTGGTACTTTAAAGGAGTTCAGTCAATCATAGCTATTATTGTTGTTACCTTTTCACCCCCAAATAAGATACATGAACACTATTCTACTTTTGTTTTATGAATGATTTGCATATTCAAAATATCTTACAAAAGGGAATTAATTCAGAACAAGGACTTAGGATAACTGAGTTTTGATAATGATTCTGGCTTAGTCACTCACTAGGTAAATCAATAATGAAGGAGCTAACATGATCTACCAGGGTCTACCAGGTACTCTGCCAAGACTTGCTGTCTTGGGAAAGCCACTCCATCTTTCTGGGCTTGTTTCATAATTGGGAATTAGAGATAATAATTCCTATTTTATCTACTTTGTCAACTATTGTAAGACTCAAAGGTGATAACCAAGAAGAAAATCCCTTGAAAAGCAATAGTACTACGTAAAGAAGTGAAACATATTATTATAGAAAACACTGTAAGATCCCAGAGATAAAAAATTATTAGATCATTGTTGATGGAGCTTTGAAATTATCCCTGCTCAGAGCTCTCCCCTAAAACAGGAACAAAAAGGGAGACTGTAGAAGTCTATGTCACATATCTTGTAGGGACTCACCTAAATGTGTGATCCTCTACCAGAAAATTCAATATGGTTTGGCAAGATTAGAGCCCAGCATTTCCCAGCACTCAGGATGAAACTCCATCCCCTCTTCTTTCTCCTTTTTAGTCTGTCTCCACTCTGCATAATTCCTTGAAATAATGAAGAGCAATCAAGCCTAGGTTCAGTGATTAGAAAGGGCTGTTGTCTTGAGCACAGGTGTTGGGGAGAAGGGTGTAGGAGGGAAGTCTTTATGACCCTCACCATCCCACTGCCCTGCCATCTCCCCCACTCCAGCTCCATTTGAAATCAGCTCAAAAACTCAGCAATTTTGCAAATACCTCTCCCAAGAAAAACATCTTAGCTAAACAGGAGTGTTGTCCATAAAAACAGCAGTCTGGTTGTAGGTGAAGCCTCAGTGCTTTTGGTCTCTTGATGATTGGCTCCATTATTTCAAGTACTGCTTTAAAATTTGGAAGTGGGACAATGGTACAATTGCCTAGTCATTCTCATTATACTGTAAATTAGTAAAACTGTTTTTTGTTTTGTAAGCATGTTTAAGTTAATATGGTAAAGTTACTGATGTTAAATATTCATTTACTATGAAAAGCTGATTTTTAAAAATTCTAATTAGCACACAGAAAGAAAGTTAAGTACTACATTCTTGTATTAATTGTATAATTTTAAAATAACAATTTCTTTCAAAGAAAGGTCAGAGAGGGCTACTTTTGGCAATGATTCCAAACAAAATCTACTCCCAACCAAAATACCAAGCATACATACTAAGCCAGCCTCATGAGGAGAGGAAAAAGTAACCAAAGGCAGCTCCTGAAAGGAACTTCTTACTTCAAGCTCCAGGCCCATAAACACTGAGTGGGCAAGGATGAACCTGGAGGACATTATGCTAAAGGAAATAAACTAGACACAGAAAGAAAAATACTGCACGGTCCCACTTATACCTGGAATCTAGCAGAGAATAGGATCATGGTTACCAGTGTCAGGAAGGTGAGATGTTGGCCAGAGATTCCAGTTGTGTAGAATGCGTTAAATCTAGAGCCCTAATATACAGCATGATGACTGTACTTAATAAAACTGTTCTGAATACTGGAAATTTGCTAAGAGAGTAGATTTCAGGTTCTCTCACCACACGCACACACAAAGTGCTAACTGTGTAAGGAGAACATATGTTAATTAGCTTGACTGTAGTAATCATTTCACTGTGTATATGTATATCAAATCATCATGTTGTACAACTTAAACATACACTTTTTATTTAAAAAAAAAAGAAAAAGATTGAGTAGACAAATGTCACTTCCTGACATACCTTGGCCTCTGAAAGTCCAGCCAAGCCAAATGTGTGGTTCTGCATAATAGCCATGAACCCTTACCCATCACCATTCAGCTCTGAACGTCAGTCCTGGAAACACAACCTGGTGAATAGCAGTAGTTGTTCTTGTCTGAGGACACAGTGCCTTCCATATTAGAGATCAACCTCTAAGACACTGATAATTTATAACTCACACAAATGAAATAAAAATGAGTAAAAATCTAAACTCAACCAGGGCAACAGGCATCTCCAAATACTTCCAAGTACCTTGCACCGGAATACCTACTACCTACTCTTCTCTTCAAACATAATATACTAAGTTACAACCTTTCTATAAAAAATTTTAGTTCATTTAATACCTACACTGAAATATTGTCAACCCTTGGTTTAACTGTCAGAGGGAGTCACTCAGCACTGTGTCCCATTGGCACATCTAGTCCGTATCAGTAGTTCCCAAGCTTTTGGATTTCACAAAGAAGACTATTCACAACCACAAAAACTTGTAAAGTCATAATTTCAGGGTAAAATATCTTTGAATTGAAAACAATTACCTTTAAGAAACTCACTATATTGCCTGTTTCTCTCTTTTTCCCTCAGACCCAGAGATGCTCTAGTTACATGATCCATTCCCATCTGCTTGCTCTGGCCAAGGGGGCATCTTTCTCTCTGCTTGTTGATTAGATTGAGACAGGGCTGCATCTGAGGCTCAGGCATGGTTCTGTTGGTACCTCTACTCCATCATGCCTTGCTGTCTGCTCAGGGAAGCTGAGAATAAGGTCCCCGGGGTCTGGGAACCCAGTGCAGCATGATTTGAGTTTAGATAGGGCTTTCCTAGTGGGCTGCTTCTGTCATCTTCCAAGACTCTTTGCTAGTGTTCATCTCAGCTGAAGAACTGGTATAGGGTGCAAATTGGGGCACTGAGAAAAGGGGTAAAACAAGCATTGGAAAAAAACAATGGAAAGAGATTTGATTTCTAAACTATAAAAACGCATCTCAGAATAGGGAGTTAACGTTTGATAACATGGAATTTCAGATAGATTGAATTCATATGTAATGGCTGTATGTCTTTCTCATATTTCCTTCTTTACACATATTTCCCAGTTTGTTTACATTATTTTATTTCATTATACTCTATCATATGGAAAACATATTTTTAGCTTGTTTTGCCCTGTTCTTTCTGTATTTTTCCTAGAGTGGTAAAAATGTCACACAAACATGCACACACCACATGTATACATCAACTTATGGTATCAAACCTTTACAATCCTACACCAGTACTTTGTCATTCCAGAGAACTTTGGACATATGTACTTTATCTATAAGGTGTTTAATTTCTACCCTGTTTTCATGAGAGATCAAAGCCTAAACGTGTGCCTAGATAAAAACTGAAATTTCAGGACTCCAAAATGTTAACCTATATTTTGCTATGTTGGAGTTAAAAGTGACCTGGATAAAACCCATTTTGTTGAGCTTTTTAAATTCAATTATAACGAGTTAGAAAATGATTAATCACCTGCATAGTGTAAAGTACCATCTCTGTTATTAATACTGGAAATATCCTATAAGACACAGTTTTACATACGTGAAGTATAAGTGAACAGTATTAAGACTGACATATCACCTGGGTAATAGCCGACTTTCATCAGATTTGGACGTACTACTAGGATGAATAATAATTAAAATATATACCTAATCGCTGCCTGTCTGTCGGTAGTGCTAATTGCTGTCATTGAAAAGACTGAATTGTTTAAGAAAAAGAGAGAGAAAGAGAAAGTCATTCTTCATTGACGCTATCTGCCTGTATCATTGGGAGCCTATTTTTAGTACCTATAGAAGTCATGATTTTTGAATTTATTAGGGGCTGTGATGAATGATAAAACAAATCATCCATTTACATATCTTGACACTGCTTTGGAGAATACTTATTTCTTACAAGCAAGTGTCACATTGTATATAAAAGCTGGCTAATTGTGTGCTAATCTTCTGCATTATCTAGAACTCTCTGATGTGGTATTCTATCAATAGTAATATTAATTTTACTTATTTCAGATGTATGAAATATCTTCTAAAACCCCATTTCTTTTATAATTCCTTCCCTCTTACATTGTATAATTTTGCATTCAGCTGCTAATTAAGATTAGGAGTGCAAGTTATAGAATACATATCCACTTTAAACCATCAAGCTTTTGTAATACATGAAAATAGTAATATTTTATCCATTTTTAATGTAAAAAGAGAGAAAGCATTTAAGAACATTACTAGATGTTGTGTTTGTTTTCATGTTTTTTTTTTCCACACAGTTCAATAGTTTCATTGATCTACTGTTTCTTACAAAAATCTGCCATGCTTTGTGAACTTCACTTTCTAATCTCATACAGCAACCCTTCCTTTATGTTATTCTTGCTCTCCCTGGTCCCAGAACAGTAGGGTTGCCTTGACAAATCTATTCAAAAGCCATTCCTCGGCCTTTATTGGTGGGGACTGGGGCCTTTGAAATTCTCTCCTCACTGCAACACAGCTGACATCTTCTTCCAGACAGAATGAATTAAGGAAATACAATAAGACACTTGATCTACCAGTCAAGGATCTTTCCACAGTGAGGACGGATTCCATGGTGCACAACCAGGACAGCAAGCATCTAAAAATACACAATACATGCTTGTTTACCAGAATAGCAATCAGCGATTTTTCCAACGTGATTGATAGGATGATTTCTTTCAAAATAAAATCTGTCTGGAAATTCAGTGTGTGTGTGTGTGTGTGTGTGTGTGTGTTGGAAATTTTTTTAAAGCCATATGAGGTTAATCACATTTTTTAACCCAGACTTCAAATACAGACTTACAATGTATGGAAGAAATACAGATTATTTTTATTTCATTTGTCTGAGTTGTAAATCATCATTATCTTAGAGGTTAAGCTTTAATCTTGAAAGCTTTGTGTCCTCAGACACACAGCTACAATTCACCAGGTTGTGTTTCTCTTGAATTGTTTGATACAGCCTTCATTGAAATAGGTTGAAGAAAAACTTTTAAAGTAGCATATTTATACTGGCCAAATTTTGAGAAGCAATTATGAAATGTATTTCTACTATTACAAAGACAAAGAATATTGTTTTAATAGTCTCATGCTCTACCGACTGAGCTAGCCGGGTGACTTGTTTTAAAATGTAAATATTCTTTCACATATTCAAATTAATAGTTATTTCCATCTAAAAGTTAAAAATGGACACCCTTTTCAATTTCCCTTAATTAAAAATCCTAGCTGTCTCTTATAAGCATATTGCATCATCATTCACAGAGGTTACATGTCTTCTTAATATCAGCACAGATAATTTGCTGGATTGTAGAAGATAAACTTTTTTCTACAGTCATGTTGGTCATGAATGATTACTGACTATGTACATAAGAGAACTTTTTACAGTGTATGGAAAATAGAGTATACTTATAGTGGTTGGTTATATTGGATAAATTAATCTCTGCAGCCTAGTAAATTGGTCTTGCCTTAAATTATGTTTCAGCACAACATTGTCTCTATTACATTGCAGAACTGTTGTAACTGGGTCTCCAGCTCAGAACCATTAGACACATCAGTGGAGTCCATGCTGCCTGACTGTCCCCGAGTTTCAGCAGGTATGTGTTTCATGGGAGATGTATGGGGTGGTTTTTTTAAGGTGCAAAAATATGCTAATGAAATGTGGAATTCTGTTTTGCAAATTAAGCATCTTGTTCTGCCTTGAATTTTGAATGAATTATTGGTAACCTATAGCGTGGGTCTGATCCATGACCAGAAATGCATTAAGTAACTGAAGATGCTTACCAACAAACTCAGTAAAGACGAGTAAGTGAAACAACTTGAGAGTAATATTGACATTTGCTGTTGAAGCTTAAGGAGACAGGATGTACATGAATTAAAGGTTGATTAAGACAGGGACTGGATAGCTGTACAGGACCTCAGAGTATTTGTCTCTGATTGATTACCAATTCATTGATACAATAGGTGGTCAAGAGTTCAGAGAAGAGAGAATGTTGTGACCTGGAGTCTAGAAGTTTCTCATGTAGAAAATTTTGGCCGGACCTTGTGTGTTAAATAGGATTTGGATTGTAGAAAGACATGCAGGATGGTATTCTAGCCAAAAGAAGCAGAGCAAGGTAAGGAGTAAGGGCTGGAATGGACCTGAGGATGTTCACAGGGAACTAAGGTTAAGACTGGCCTGTGTTTTGAAAGAAAAGAGGTAAAATGGGGTAAGCACCTCAGGAAGCAGGTGGGCTCCAGACCGTTTAAGACTGACATTGATTCCGGCCTACAGGATCTATATGTTAGTCTCTAATCTCTAGGGAAGAAGAGAGAGTGACATTTTTCATTGCTTTCTGATTGTGGCTTCCACAATTGCCAACCAATTTTGATGGTAAACACAAAGTAGGCAGTGGTGTCTGGTTATGGTACAGAATAGAAATGGGCTTGCTTTGGTCATAGATGCCAGAGAATGAGCAGAAGTTTTGAACATGAACTACTCCATATAACAACCATGGGGGATAGCTAATCACTAAGTACTTAATGGTGCAGATGTGTCTGTATACTTGAAGGGAATGATTTGGAGAACAGTTCAACTACGAGATAAAGAAGTGTCATTAACTAAATTTCATGGGAACTGTGCTTCACCATTATTATAACTATACTTTTCTGGTCTGTCAATCAGGGTTCAGTTAGAGAAACAGACTGCTAGGAAATATATATGCTACAATGTGTGTGTATGTGTGAGTGTGTGTGTGTGTGTGTGTGTACATTAAGTACAGTATATTTCCTGTATCATCAGTGGTTATGTTCCGTAAACTCTCTGATAACACTGAATTAGTGAATACTGAATCATTGCTCCTAGGGAAAATACAGGGTTAGGTTCCAAACTGCAAGCTTCTGGTCACAACATTTTCATCAACCAGTCAATATATAACTTTGTTTTATGAATATTTCTGTTTAAAGGCACCTTATTTAATATAGATTCCTGATTCACTAATGTTGAACTCACAGCTAACAGCACTGGAACTCATGCCTGAATGAAGTTTTTCTAACACACTGATTTTCTCCATAAAACACATCACAGTCTTCTTGAGCTTAGGGACACTAAATAACACTTCAGTACTGTAGTTGGGCACCATTTCAAAGAGTAAAATCACCAACAAAAGCATGAAAATGTGAAAAACATGGCAGTAAGTAGTCTGCAAAAAGGACACTTATTTACAGTACAAGGACTGAAACAAGAAGGCAAAGCATGGCCTTGTTCTTAGTTAGGAATGTGCATGTTGAGCAACTGAAACTTTTCACCACTCTACACATGCACATATCCACAAATGACCACAAAAGTGCCACGAGTATTGACTTGGGGGCTTACAAATAAATTTTAGTAAGTAGGTAAATTCACAAATATGGACCCCACAAATAATGAGGGTGGACTATACATAGTAAAGAATTTGTTACAGAGATTTGACCTGGGATTTGACCAGAGCTGGCTCTCTCTGTAAGAATATTGATTTTGCATGCAATGCTGGAGCTTGAGTTTACAGAGCAGGCAGTTAAGTGAAGATGTTAAGTAAAGGGGTAATTCCACGAGGATGGACTTAAACCCATTTCAGTTCTTGTGGCCTCTGCCCTTGGTGGTGTGGGTGCCCTGTCGAAGCCAGAGCCCTTCGTCATGGAGCTAACCAGGTGCACAACTGGCCAGGAGTCATCACCGCTGGAGGAGAATCCAGGGTAGGATGGATACAATCCTGGCCCCTGCCTCAGGCCATCAAATGAACCAGCAGATAAACAACATGTGGAGCTCAAAATGGCTGCTGCTTCATTTTAACCCTCCAAATTTCTCAAAGAAATCTCCATTGTGAAACATCCTAACCCAAAACACACAGTTTGAAAAGAAATTTTGCTAGGTTGAAATGTAGTTCAACCTAGCCAAAGTGACACATTACAGAGCCTTCACGGTCCACTCCTTGTCAAGTCGGCACTCATCTACATCCCCTTAAACCGGACTTAATCACCAAATAAAGGCATTAATGAAGTTATGCTTCCACCTAACAAGATACAGCTATCCCATGTACAACTGAAAACACACTAGAAGAGGATACAAAGCCCCTGTTTTGTCCTTGATTGATGTTTATTCTTCTCATCTTGGGTATCTTATAATTTAAATACTGAGAGATAAAGCTAATTACTATTGACACATCTTACATGTGACAATAAGGTAATAAGGGAGATGAAAACAAAAATATTTATTGCATACATACTCATATCAAAATAAGGAAGAAATACTCATAACTATTATTTTTGCAACTGGTCATGTAGTTTTATGTGGTAAGTGTAACTACCTTCAATCCATATTCTGTTTGCTCTCAGCAAGTGTCTCAACTGATCATGGTTCCTTGCCTTATGAGATGACCCGTGTCTTCATTCCTGAAGTGCCTCGGCCATTAGCAATCCTTCCTGAGTTACATTGTTGTAGTTTTCTGTTGACGTTAATCACAGGAGATAATTGACGGGTGTCCTAGAGGGGTTCCTGCATTGCAGACATACTCTTCTTTACCCCACTGTGTAGTAGCAACTCAGTTTTCCCTTAGTGATCAGGATCAGTCACCCCAGCCAATACAGCAGCACTTGCTGTTGCTTATTAATTCAGTGGTGTAAGGAGCCCAATACGGCAAGATGGCAGTCTCAACTTCCAGTTCGACGGAATCACTGTTGTGATCCCTCATCGAAGCACTTCTTCCTCTGGAACTAAGACCTTTACACCAACAGAGCCTAAAGTCACGGGAATAGGAAGCAGCCATTTTGCTAGTAGATCACTAATGGGAGTAAGAAGAGAAGCCAGTCCCATCTCTGCCTCTCATTCCTGGAGATCTGGGAGAAAGCACATGTATTAAAGTCTGATTTAGAGCAAATAACACATCTTGGAGGACATTGTCTCATCTCTATAAGATGTTGTCACTAACCAGGTACCATCACTGAGTGTTCAAAAAGTCATTCCACCTTTCTATCAAGCCTGCTGCTTAAGGATGGTGAGGAACATGGTGAGACCAGTGAATGTTGGCAGACCTCAGGCTCTTTGCTGTCCTCGTGCTTGCTCCCTCTGATGGAAGCCAGCTGCCATGGTGGGAGCTGCTCCCTGGAAAGGCCCACGTGACAAGGAATTGGTGTTTCCAGCCACGAGCCAGTGAGGACCTAAAGTCTGCCAACAGCCACCTTGGAAGGGCATCACCTCCCATTTGAACCTTGAGAGGACTGCAACCTCAACCAACACCTTGACGGTGTTTTTGTGAGAGACCCTGAGCCAGTTCCCTAGCCACACCACACTCAGATCCCCAACCCACAGAAACTGTGACTGATAAAGGTGTATTGTTTTAAGCTGCCAATCTTGGGTGTGATTTGTTGACAGCAGTAGATAATTAATACAAGTTTAAACTTCAACTCTGGCGGTCACTCAAGCCTAAGTAGAAAACAACTTTTTTTGAGACTTAAGCTTTTGTAAGATTCATCTTTTGTCTGTTATCTTGGGTTTTACTAGCAACTCTTTCAAAAAGGCACTAAAAAGTTCTTTGAAGACAATTCATTCTTACCCTGCTTCTCCAATACTTCATTAGACTTTGCTGTACAGTTTATCAGAGATAAGCTATTAAGTTTCTTCTTTATCACACTCATTTGATCTTACACTAAGTCGCCTCACTATTCGACTCTTCTCTGACCAAATCTTTAAGACAGAACTTGCTACTTTCTGTAACCTTCTATTCCCTGTGGGTTTTTATTCCAACAAATTTGGCTTAAGTCAGGAGGAGATTTCTTATACATTCCCCAATATATACAGTTATTCCCCACTTGTTGAAAGTTCACTTTATGCCACTTGAATTTTATGAAAGATCTCCGTTGGTTTTCCTGTTTTCCCTAACTGGAAGAAATTTGAAGAGGCTTTTTGCTCTTATGAAGAAAAGTGAAAGCAAAAATGCATTCAGCATTTGCTTGCAGGGGGCGGTTATAGAGGCAGCAAGTACCCGGAGTAGCGAGACTGGCATCACCAAGCTCCTCCCCCAGGAACTCCACTCCACATCTCAGCATCAAGCAGGCACAGCTTTCAGCTGTGCCTGTGAGCATCTGTGCCTTAACTCAATTTATTTGGGGCATCCATTAGCAAAATGTGTCCTAAAGTAATTGCTTCTTTGCTTTACACCATTTTGGCTTACGTAAAGTTTCATAGGAATGCTGTACTTTCAGATAGTAGGGGAAACCTGTATCCATTTATTTCTCAAATATTTACTCAGCACTTATGTTCCAGGTAGTGCTCTGGAAGCTGGAACACAGCAATGAACAAGAGCTTATAATGACTATCATTTTTTCCCCGAAAAAGATGTTTTAAAAAAGAACTGTTTCCTGGCCCTCTGCTAGGAGGAAGTAGCTTCCTCCTTTTGAAGCTGGCATCAACACTAGGTTGCACCAAATGAGAGAAGAGAGCCAGTAAGCCCAGCATTTTCCATACCGACTTATAAAACTGAACAGTTTTTAATCAAAATCATTGATTTCCCTCAGAGTCCTTAAAAAATAATGAACAGTTTTATGATGTGATCAGCATTACTATGACGTGATCAAAATGGAATTTTAAAGAAGATTAGTTTAGTAAATGAATAAAAGAGAGGAGCAAGCATCTGGAGGCAGTAGACTCAGCAGGCTGTGACAGTAAAGCCAGTATATGTGGTTGATGGCATGAACGGGAGTGGCGGCAATGGGACTGGAGAGGATAGGAGAGCTGTAACAGGTATGACTTGGGAAGAACCTACACGCTTTGATGATAAATAGACAGGACATGGAGGCTGAGGGAAGGGAGGAGACAATGATAAGCTCCAATGAGAAGTAACTGGGACAAGAGGGGAGCAAAAGGAGGAAATTAATTAAGAGCAAGAATGATGAAGTTGTTTTATGACCTGTTTAATTGAAATGACAGCAATTGAGGTGATGGCAGGAAATTCAGATAGAAATACCAAAGGTTGTTAAAGTACCTTTGACACACCTGAAGTTCTGTGATCAATAATCCTATTATTGTAATTTGAAATGTTGATATTGTTTGAAAATTTCAGTATGTGTACTGACCACAAATTATTAATAGATGTCCAGACTATCCATTCAATTTAGTGAAGTCTTTTTTTCCATATTTCTAAATTATGAAGGTTTTTTTTTCTCATTACAATATACTTTTTACCTTTTGACTAAGAATTTCATGGTCAAGGCAGAAAAATTACCTGTAAAAATACATACTCATTTAATCCTGAATTTTTTCCTCTATTACTAAATATGTTTCCTTTTACCCAAAAAATAGATCCAATGCTTATAATAGCTCCATTTTATGAATGTTATTTACCTATGAATATTTTTAAAGCAGGTACAGTAAAATTTTTGAATTATACTTAAAATACCACTGATAATTATTTTCAGTAGAGTCATATGTTTTTATTTCTCTTTTGAAAGCAAATGTAATGCTTATAATAATGTCACACTTAAGAGTTGGCAGTATTGTACCTTATACTTAAAATGAAGTTGACTTTTCAGTTATTATAACATATTATGAATAGTGGATATTTGAGGCATCTCGAATACATGTCAAGTCACTGGTTCCCTCACTTTTTTCTGTTAATGGTGTTTCATACTGGTAAAAACAGCTGTTTAAAAACAGTGTTATTCAGAGAAATATATAATAGGTTAATAAGATCTATGTTTATTCTATAGCCCATATTTTGGTTGTTTATATGTTTGTTATAAAATGACAACAGCATATGTCTGCCTCATTTAACTTGTAGAAATGTTATGAGGACAATTTTTTGGTATCTGAAGGGATATTTTAAGTTCACCAGGAAGAAGGCACTGTAAAAATGTAATGTGATACTGTATATTCTCATTAGGCATTTTAGAATTTAAGGCTATCCTTTATTTTAAAAGGATTATTGATTATTTTAACCCTATAGGAGTGGGAAAAGCATTTGCAGAGATATTCCCCCTTCCACTTCCCTGTCTCCAATTCTGTTTTGAAACAGCAAATAACTTATTCATGTTTTTCTATGTTCTCTCTGACATTGATAAGTGTAGTAAAACCAGAGTCACAGAAAGATAGAAAATATAGTGAAGAAATCAAAAGGAAAACTAATAGTTGAAAGAAAAATGTTCAGTAGGACGTAGAAATCTGGAAACAATAAAGCTGAAAGAAACGGGGGTAGAAGTAAAGATGAAATCAGAAATGATGTTATTATCCTGTTACTTCTCCCCCCAAATTTTTGACTGTGCGTTAAGAGACATTCTTCCAGGGTGAAAGGAAAGCCAAACATATATGTTTGAAAATAGACAAGGTTACAGAGCTTTGACATCTTCTGACTTCTTACAAGTCCGGGCACAGCTGGGTTCGGCCGGCACATGACTGACAGACGGCTCTTTCCCGCCGGCCTGTTCCCGGCGGGGCCTGCTGTGGGTCAGTGCTTCTGCTCAGGCGCACGCGCAGTCAGCCCCTCCCAGCGTGCTCCCGGGCTCCCCAGGCACCTTGCTTTCAGTCTGCGCGCCTTCCGTCAGCAAGAACTCGCTGTGGACCAGACGTGACTCCAGGTGCAGGGACATAGCCGTGAATTACACCAGGTAAAGGTCCCGCGGAGGGCTTACCTTCTAGTAGGAGAGACAATCAACAAGATACATAAGTGAAGTATATATGTAGTGTGTTGGGTAGTAGTCGTTGGGGGGAGAAACAGTGGGAAGAGGGAACAGAAGTATGTGTATGTGGAGGGGAGGATTTGAAGTTTTAGGAAGTTGGCCAGGGAAGGCCTCTCTGAGATCACATTTCTAGTATCGTCCTTCTAGCCCTGGTCTTTGCCTGTCTGACTTTAGGGATGTTTTTCCAAGACTTCAGGGGAATCTGCTCAGCTCTGAAATCTGCGCCCTTCTTCCCTCCCAGCAGTCTCTTGTTCTGGGTCCCTGAAATGCTGACTGTCTCATCAGATCTACTTTAGCAGTCCTCTAAGGCTTATGGAGACCATAAAGCGTAGTTACCAGCACATAATTAAAGTTATTCCACTCTTCCTTAAGCAGCACATGTAGAAAAGTGTGAGATTTATATGGCACTCTGGAGTTCACAGACAGGGTTGCTTGTGCCCAGAGGTGGATGGACAGAGCTCCCTCCTCCTGGCTGAGCTGAAGGGTGAGGGGATCAGTATTTTCACATGCCTGTGACTCTTGCGCACCAGGCGCACAGGATAGGAAGTTTTTTCCACCTACCATTAAGGAAATTTACTTAAATTGTATCTAGATGTCTGATACCTGTCAACATATTTCCTCCCAGAACTTGTATCCTCATTTTTTCTCACCCTTGTCATGGTTTGAGGTAGACTTCTGTCTGTTCTTCCAGCTTACTTAGAACACTTGATGTAAATCTGAGCACCTCAAAATTTAGAAAGATAACAGTATAAATGTTTAAAAAGGAGAAGAAAAGAAAAGGGGAGAGGGTAAAAGAACCATCGTAGATGTCTTAGGAGGTAAGAATTAAACTTGAAATGTACTAATATTTAGATGATGCTGTCTGGTTCTGGATGTAGAAGGAGGCCATTGATAAAGTACACCTGTCAAGCCCCTTCCTCACCAGAATAGAAACTGGAACATTAGCCATTTCCAGGTGAATCTGAATTGTCGAAAACCTGCAACTGTAACCCTAATTATTCTTGGCTTAAGTAGTCCAGATTGAATGTTTACACTGACTGAAATTACTGAATATTTGCTAAATATTCACTTCACTTTATTGCTGAAAATATGTCTTGAGGAAATGGCATTAAAAGTTGTATCTTTTCTTTGTTAGTGAACAATCACTTCTTTCTAAAGATAGCGATGGAAAATCAACATTAATTGCTTCTAGAATGTGGTATCATTCAGAATGTGTAGACAAGTTGTGTTATCTAATATATTTTTAGACATAGCTCAAAATAATTGGGTAATTGAAAGTCTATACTTTGCCTTGTAAACAGACTTGAAAATTCAAGGCATATTAGCGTGTATGATACTGTACCACTTTTTGACTATGTGTACTGCTCAAGAATTCTAGCATTCCTCTTCCATTCAGAGAATATCTATTCTAACTCTTAAAGTGATATTTTTATTAACTAAATAGCATTTTTCAGGCAGTTTGTGTTCATTGTTGTAGAACTGGCCTTGCAGCTGTTACTCATCAGTGACTTTCCCTGTTCATTGTTTGGTGTTACCTTATAATTAATAGTTAATACAAGGGATGTATGTTGTAAAAGTTGACCACTAGAAATGCTTGTGCTTTCAGTGAATCATTCATTATAATTAGCTGGAATCAGGAACTTTGGGGAAATAATGGATTAGAGAATTATTTAAAATAAACTGGCTAAACATATGATATTTATGTAGATCACCAACATTTGCCCTTATTTTATATATATGTATATATACACACACATATACATACATAAGCTTAATCAGGTCCAGCATTATCCTGTGATTTTGACTCTTTCAGTTTTCTAGTAATCACATTGAATATAAGTAGTCTTACTCCAGAAATCTCAGTTTTTTAAAAAAATTAAAAATAGCCACCATGATTTTTTTTACAACTTTCTGAACCAATTTGTGAAAAATCCTTCAAAGAATTTGGCAGTAAAGGTGGCAACTCCCTTTTACTGAGCTAACTCTTCCCTTTAAAGATAAAAAAATTTTAAAACTAATTATTTTAGAACTCTCCTTTTTTTTAATTTATATCTTTTTTGGTAGGGGGAGTAATTAGGTTTGTTTGTTTGTTTATTATTATTATTTAATGGAGGTGCTGGGGATGGAACCCAGGACCTTATGCTGCATGCTAAGCACATACTCTGTACCACTGAGCTGTGCCCTCCCCTCTTAAACTAATTTTTTTAGAATGCTTTTGGATAAATAACTGAATAATATGAATTTGTATTTGTTCTTGAAATTTATAAATTATAAGTTAATTTGTGAGAGATTACTTTTATAGTTCATATAGCAGTGTCTCATGGCACTTAATGCTATGTCCCTAGTTAGAAAAGTAAGTTGAGACCAGTGGTACCTAAGACAGAAATTTTTTTTTTTTTTTTTTTTTTTTACTGTACATTAAGTATTGATCTCCCTTCCCATGGCTGGCTGTGCTTCACTTGTCCTCTGTTTCTCCTTCCCTCTGTCAGCTATCTGGGTCACTGCTCTCAAGGGCTCTCCTTGGGTCTTTATATATTGCCTCCTGACTCTCTCTCTGTCATCTGGTTTTGTGTCTGTGTGTGACTCTTTTCTTACAGTTTGTGTCTCCTGTGTCTTCCTGGCTTCTGTCTACCCCACCTAGAGATTCTTTGTCCTACAGCCTGTGGAATCACGTCTACCCCAGATCACAGTCTCTGCCTGCCCCTTCCTGACCTGTGTGGTTTGCCTGGATCCACTGCCCTTCACTTCTCTTTGACCAAACGTGTGATATGTGCCTCCCGTCTAACCCTCCCTGCCTACTCCGACTTGTCACAGACACACATCAAGTCACCAGCAGTAAATCTGTCTGCTGGCAAAAATACCCCCAAAACATACCCCTTAAGAGAAACGGCATTGCCTTCTAATAGTGATTCAGAACATCTAAAATATTCTTTGGTACTGAAATGAAAATTCAAAGTGAACGTTAGGCACTATAGACAGGTCAAATATTTTTTATTTTTAAAATCTTAAGATGTTCTAATTTGATTATCAGCACTTTAAAAGCAGGGTTTTTTAAATTTTTTATTTAATCGTAGTTCTTAAAACACAGTCCTTTAAAGGAAAATAGTTTTGTTTAATGAAAAATTTTGAGAGATAATTTGATAGATGACTTCAGCTTTTAGGTATTAACATTGATTTAACTGATATACAGTATCTAAATATTCTTTGAGAATAGGTACTAGTATTTCTGTTCATATTGTCTGTTATTATCCCCTTTAACCATACATATTTCACCCCAAGTATTCAATATGTTCTACCAATAATAATTAAATCATATAAGAGCTAGTTTATATAAGTTTTGAATCTCATGGCATAATCTTTGACAAAATTCAGTTGTATTACATAATTCCTTAATTTCTAAAATATTATAAAAGTTACTTATTGAAATATTTGGGCAGATAAACATAAACATCATTTTAAACTTTGTATAGCAAAGATCTTAATAAAAGAGACTTTTGTAACAGACCCTTTATTGAAATTTTCTAATAACCTTCTAAAATCAATATTGAATTCTTTTGTTTTTAGCTAATGTTTCAGATATTTTAAAAGAGCAGCATGAATTTTTTTTACTTTTATTTCATTTTAATAAATTACCTTCTAAGAAATTTAGGATCTCCTTTCCATTTTAATTTATGTGGCAAAATAGCCACACCTTTCCTGCTTAGTTTCTGGAAGGAAAGTAATTAAATTTAAAATAAGACATTGTCAATTTAAGGTCACAGATACAAATGATTAAATATAACCAGTATGTGGGAAAACTATGGAACTAGATGATATGTAGATTGAACTTTATAATGAAAAGTATAGTCCCCCATGACCATTGTAGCTTAGATTTTTACAACACTTCACTTTTCAAGGTATAATCCCTCGGCATTATTTGGTTTTGCTTTTCTTCAGAAAGAATATCAAGCATGTAAAATCAACATAGATGGCAAGCCTTACATTTTAGAAAATCCAAATTTCATTATTTTCACCAATTAATTAGTTGGTTGATTTAATTGTTTCCGCTCTAATTAGAGCCTAACTCCATGTCTTACTTCAGACTTGAGTTATTTTTTGTTCTCTTGAGATGAGAAACTAACTGTAAATATGTATTCCTTATTTCCACAAAGATTTACTGAGCACTTATTATGTACTGAGCATTCATCTAGACTCTAAAGATTGCTAGACAAGATTCTTGCCTCTCAAGGAACTCATTCTCCTAAGGAAAAAAATCTTCTGTCCGTTGCAGAATTCTCTTTGTTCCTAATCAGAGGATGACTACTGAAATTGGTGAGCTGGTGAAGGACTTCTGAACCCTTCAGGGCCCAAGAGTAACTCTTAGTTCACTGACACCCTCCTTTATTAAGTGGTACCCCACTGCTGTCTAAGAGTTAGTGCATCTTCTCAAAGTATCCACCTTCCTTCCCTATTATTATGAGACCCTGACTTTTTACTCTAGATAAATATTCCAAATGAATGTGTAACTTGTCACTTCAGACTCTCTAATGGTAGTAAGTCAGCATTTATGAAGAACTTTGGGTTTATCATGACTGTGAGAAAAGTGTATTCTTCCCAAATATGTGGAGAATTAATTCTATGATATGGCCAGATGAAGATCTACAATCACTCTGTCTTTAAAATGAGAATAATGCTAGTACCATTCATTGGGTCATGGTCAGAATTAAGTTGAACAATCCATACAGGACTGTCAAAACAGTACCTGGCATATAGTAGGACTCAATAATACAGATAGTCCTCGCTTTGCATGGCTCTAATATACACAAATTTCAGTTACCATAGTTTAGTTAAGTAACACCAGTCCCCCCAAAACAAGGTTCAAATGTCAGTTGCCACAATATACTAACTTTGAATAATTGCATTAGGTACAGATCTCAATGTAAATTACAGACGCACATCATGATCAGTGACCAATCCTGTCACTCCTTTCAAATCTGTCACTGACTGATCACTGCATATCTGTTATTCAGTTCCGACACAGATAGCACTATCTGTATTTACAAAAAGAAATGGCCTGGCCAACAGAGATGAAAGTACAGCAAAGACATGAAATGCTGGAAGTGAAACTGGAAAGCATTTATGACGAAAAAGATGAAGATGTCCCAGAGGAAGTGATGCTGGCAAAAAACAAAAAAACAAACAAAAACAAAACTTCACATCAAATGAACTCTCAGAGATGTTTCATGACATTGGAAGCGAAGGATAAAATGTTGGAAGCTGACCCACACTTAGGAGTATGACAGTTTGCCAAGGCATAGAAAAGGTTTGCTTGAACTGTGTCACAAGTTATATGACAAGAAGGCAGGCACTATTCAAACTGCTCTTAATAAGTTTTTTACAAAGAAATAAAGCATCTTAATTCTCAATGTTTCTAAAGTTTTAAAATGCAGTGTACTAAATACTATTCATTTTACTTTTTTTTTATTCCTCTACCCTATTCATTTTTAATGTTTTAACAAAAAAAAGGTCACAGCACAACCATAGGTTTTTTTTTCCATTGATTGTTATGATCACTTTGCCCGGTTTCAGTTTGTATGGTCATTTTTACAGTCTTACACTTCCATGCAAAGCAAGGACTTCCTGTTATTATTATTGTTGTTGTTGTTGTTGTTGTTATTATTATAAATTATTTTATCCAACAAATCAAGGGCTACAGTTTTCAAGAAATTGTTCTTTGCTTTTCAGTACTCGAGAATTAAAAACTTTGTCATTTCTCTCCTGTTTTCTAGATTATCTGAGTCCTGATTCTAGTCATGTCTTGTCGTAGGATTACTCTCAGAGCCTCTCAGTGCATCTTCTACAGAAGTCCAGCCTTTCAGCTCCTCAGTTTTCCTGTTCTTCAGCGTTCTCCCTGTTTCTTCACTCTTCTAATGTACATACGTCCCACGCTGACCTTTTCCCTTTCATTCTTCTTCCTGCTACTGTCCTATTCTCCCATATTCTCCCTGAAATCCTATCAGTTCTTTAATACATTGTCTTCCTTTCAAAATGACACCTGCCCTAGAACATATCCTTATGAGAAACTTCCATAAATTCATTGGTTTCTTATGTTTCATCTACATTTCTGTCAGTCATAAAAGACAGGTGTCTTTCTTGAATTTAAATTATTACAAGAAATTCTGCCACTCTCTTTGGCTTACTTCAGTTCATAGTTTCTTACAGAGATTCTAGGGACAATCACAGAGACCTCATACTTACGATGGCAATACCAAGGCACCAAAATCAATTAATTTGGAATCTCTTTAACAAAAAATAATTCTCACAGCTCCTGAAAGAGTTATATCCTGTAAACAGAAATTCTACTCTACTTCTCATTTACTTCTCTGAGCCCATGGCACATCCTGAATTACTGGTTTCATTGGTCATAAGCTGTCATTTCTATTAGGTGCATTTTTACCGTGCAGTGTAATAGAAAATTTTTTCATTAAACAAGTTGTGTTTCTCCTGCTTTAAAGTGTAAGCAGAGTCCACATTTGAATGCAGAAGACAGTGACTGTACCCTGACTAGCGTAATCAATGCAAGAAGATCCTTAAAGCTTTTCTTCTGTAACAAGGGCAAACTCAGCTAAAAAGTTTGTTTAAATCCTGCTTGGCATAACAAGAACCTTTAAACTTTATCTACTTGTGCCTATCTTTGAATATACCTGACTCATCACCATAATGCCGTTCAACTCAGCCCTGCTCAGCTCAACTGCTCTTCCTGCCTCATACAGATATTTTAAATTCTTTAAGGCTTCCAGCGAAGGCTGTAGAGTTTTTGGACTTAATATTATTTTACAGCACAGGAAGTTCATAGCTCCTGAATAACGCGGATCTGTAAAATAAAATGGGAAGATTTTTCTCTGTGTAGTCTCTGACTATGCAGTTATGTCATATTTGTGTCATGAGCTGTCATTTTTAAGCAACAATTATATCACAGCAGAGTCATTTTTACAATAACAAAAGAATAACAGTGAAATGAAGTAGCAACCAAAAAAAAAGTCCTTCATAATCTTAATCTTAAATTAAGAAGATCAAGAAAATTCTGTGTTGGCAGCACACTACATTCTGGTTTTTCTCTATGTATTTTTTAAGAGTAAAAGCTTCTCGTATTACTGTTTTCACAAATAGCTGTCCTTTCGCCTTTGTTCTTTTCCTCTGTTATCTCCTATGCAGAACAGTGCCGTCAGCTATTTTATGAATTTATCTCCTAGACCAATAAGTGATTCTTTTCAATGACTACATCGATGTGATTAACTTCTTCCATGTTATTACACCTTTAACGTCGTGTCCTTTGCCTACACCTATCAGTTTTTCCTAACTGCCTAACTTACCTTCAGTGCCTCACTTTGTTCTAGTTTTTCTACTTAAAAATCCACCCAAAGGATTGGCTGTTTCAGCATTTCTGTGTATTTTGAGGTAGCTTCGGTGAACTAAATTGGTGTGATGTGTGTTGTTAACTCTCTCAAGGTGAGGCGGGAGGCGTCTTTCCTGACTGCCCGGCTGGCACGTTTCTCCCAGGTCCCTGACTTTCCTTCCTAGACCCAGAGACGGACTTCCCAGTGACTTTGCCTTTTGTCTTGCTCCTTGACTGATGTGGTTCTTGGGGACCTATACTTGCCCTTCTGGTGACAGTGCTTTTACACCCTGATGCCTGGTCAGTGCTCAGTTACCAGCATACCTGCAGAGTGGGAAAAACTATAAAATTAGCACCAGCTAGTCTGCTTTTGCCCTCTTTGTCTGACTTACACATTATTCTTAGCTCTCCTGGTCTGCTCTGTTGATTTAATTACATTCAAAAAGCATTTTTTTGAGCCTCTGCTATAGAAATGGAACTTCTCACATATTCTTGAACAAAACCCTGTCTGCTCTCCGGAGCATGAACAACAGCTTTGGGAAAGATGCATTTGGAGAGAGAAGGAAGCAAAGAACACCTTCCTAGTTAATGAGATAACTGATCAACAGGGTGATGTAAGTCAAAACCAGATTTCCTTCACATCCAGGTGTTTTTATGCACTTACCATCCTCAGAGCTCTGTGGATAGCTTCTATGTTATGACATTGTTCAGCACATAAGTACAAAATAAATGGAATCCGTGATATCCATTGGGGAGGTTCCATATCTCCTAGGTGGGAGCTAAGACATGTTTAAAGCAGCCAGTATATCTCAGTGGAAAGGCACCAAGTTCAGAGTGGAGTGAGATCACTGTGGTCCTGAATGTATGAGCAAAGTTTTTCAAAGAGATGAAGCATGAACTAAGACCTACATGGATGCTTATTATTAACTTTGCCTCCACTGTTTTCTGCTTCTTACCATTGGTGATCTTGGCAGATGGTCAGTTGGTTTTGCCATCTTAGAATAGAGGATACTTAAGAAGAGCTTACTAACACAAATCCTGCTTTGGGGATTTCTGCTTAAAACTTAACTTTCTCTTAATTCCAAAAATCCTAATAATAGAAAACTGTTAACTTCTCTTTGGGCAAGTGTAGCTGCCCTGCTCTCCAGACAGTTTCTCTTTGCCTCCATTTAGATTATAAATACATGGGGCCTGTGACCATGTGTTTCTTATCCTTACTTTATAATTCCCTGTGGATAAGACTGGCCTGATTCTTACATTGTAATCTAATCACTTACTAAGAGGTCTCTGTGTTTGTTGAAGGTGATGGATTAGCCTCTCAAGTGCCCCGGCCCAAACAGCGCTGGCTGTCTTGGGCATCCTGAGACCTGCCTCCCCTCATCTCTATTTCTGTTCTAGCGAAATATGCTCCTGCTTTTTTTCCCTGATCACCCCATTTCTTCAGCACATTAAATATACTTTTAAGCAGATGTCAAGACTTCTCTTAAGGATATGGGTTCTTATTCGTGACAGCACATATGCATAAACCAGGAGATAGGCACAGTGGCAATGAGATCTGAGCAAGTTCAGAGAAAACCTTAATTGAGAGTACCCAAGTTAACTTTAAAAGCCATCAAGTTGATATAGCCTTACTTTTAAATTTAGTAAATGTTTTTAGCTACTATGTTTTAACTCAGTTAATATAATGAAGCTTTCCTCAAATTAGATTGGATACACTTTTTTCAGTTCACTAAAACATTTTTATTCAACCACTGTTTTTTAATAATTAATGAACCATTTCTCTGTGGTTCTTTTGCAAATGGACTGGTTTCAATATGTGGGCCTTAATTTATATAGTTGTTCTCTTTTATTCCTCTTTGTGATCCCCTTTTCATTGTGTTTAGCAGACACTGGTTGCTTTGTAATTTTGAAAAAATAGCATGTACGTATACTTGGAAAAAATAAGTATCAGTGAAATTTTATATATTGCAAACTGTTTTTCATAGACTGTCTTCCTGAAACCTAAGCCAGGGCAAATACGGAAGTGTTGTCACCATCAGTGCTGCAGAGATGGATTTGTGTGACTTCCCACTCTGTGCCAGGTATAGTTGCAGGTGCTGAGAATCTAGTAATGACTCAGACAGACAAGGACCTTGATCTTCACCAGCATGCATTCTAGCCAGGATTGCAGTGGATACGCAGGCATAAAACAATCCAGTATACAGCCTGTAGAGATGGCAGTTGATTTCTTGATTCTTTTTCCCACTACCAGCGCTTTAAGGCTGCCTCAACAACCTCGTTACCTGGAGTGTTGAGTTGAATTTAGTCTCATAGTACTACTACCCCCATCTACATAAGGGCCTTGTTCTAGTATAGGAGAGAAAGGATGGAGACACACCTGGTAGGGTCAGGTTTCTCATTGTTAAACTGGAACTAACTGTGCCTTACTCCCAGAATGGTACAGGTGAGGATTCATTCACTCATTCAGCAAATGTTTACTGAGCAGCGTATCACTCAGGGTTCTGTTATGTTCCAGGCTTTGTAACACCTACATGCATGCCCTTACGTACCTGGTTAGAAAGACAGAAACATAAAATAAATTATTACTGATAAATGTTACAGGAAAAACATATATCAAGTACAAGGGGTGGACCACAGAAGCAGTAACTAACTCCACCTGGGGGAAGGCCTCACCATAAAGTGTCCTCTAAACTGCGACTTAAAGGTGACTGGAATTTCAGCACACTTCTTTATTCAGGAAATGTCTCCTGAGCCAAGCACAGTTGTTGGCACTGTAGACACAGCAGTGAACTAAACAAAGCACCTGCTCTCCTGGCAGTGGCAAAACAGACAATAAACAGATAAAAATTTTTATGTTAGGTGGTGATACCTGCTAATATCAAAAAATAAAGTAGGTTAATAAAAGGAACAGAGAGTGACAAGGGTGGTCAGGGAAGGCCTCTCTATTGAGATGACAGGAACAGAATCTGAATGATTTGAGAGGATGAGACCAACAAGCAGGGGAAGCCATTTCTGATAGAAGGAGCAACATGGAGAAAATTGTAATAGCCATGAAAAGCGTGGCATCTTTAGTGCAAAGTGAAGTATTGTCACGGAGCATGTGGTAAGATGGCTTGCAGGGTTTGGGAGAGTGTGGTAGATGAGGCTGGGAAAGGAAGAGAGAGGGGCCAGATGGCAAAAACCATGGTGTTCCCCACTCAGGAATTTGAATGCCCACCTTGTTGACTGGGGAAAAAGGGGCTAAGATTTTGAGAAGAAAAAAAATTAAGAGGAAAAGGACATGGTTAGATTTTTGTTTCGTTTGGTTGAGTTAGGTGAGGTTTGGTTTGGTTTGGGGAAAATTACCTCTAGCAGATGTATGAAAATGAATTTGGAAGGAGAAGCAGAAGAAGCCAATGGTAAGGTTATTCTCATGCAAGTGAGAAATTATGGCCTAATTTAGAACAGTTAAGATGAGGCTGTAGAGGAAGTGGTAGAGCTCAGCTGGTTTAGGAGACCCACTATGTAAGATTTGATGCCCTCCGGAGTATGGGAAAGGTCAAGAACAATTCCTGGATTTCAGTTTGGGTGACTGAGTGGGTGATAATGCCGTTAACCAGCTCAGGGAGCCCCAGAGGAGAGGCAGGTTTAGAATTGCACATAATGAATTTGATTTGTGGCAATGGGAAATACAGACTGGAAATGTACAGAGAAGTCAGGGCTGAAATACTGATTTGGCTGTTACCAGCATTTCAAGGAAATTTAAAACAGGAGCAAAAAGAAAAGTCAGCATTATCAGATACTGCAGAGAAGTTTAATAGGATGAAGATTTTTAAAAGGCCACCAGATTGGACAACTGGAAGGTCACTGATGACTTCATCAAGACCAATTCCAGTAGATGTGGGTAGGGTAAATCTCACCAGGGTTGAGTTGGAGTGTGAAGAGTAAGAGGCTGGGATTGTCCAGCCAAGATCACCGTCTCCTCTTTTCCAAAGCTCCTCCTTGGAAGCTTTGAACCTGAAGTCTAATCTTCTCTTCTTCCTCCTTTCTTGACTTTCTCCACCCAGGGCCTAGGACTGGCTGCCTGAGCTAAGGACATGATGGGGGAACAAATACTCTAAGATCCTTGGGTCTCTGGTGGGACAGGAGCCAGGGGTAGGGAGCCTGATGTTGGAATCAAGTGTTGCAAGGAGCGTCCTCAATGAGGAACAGTAGGTTAGGCCCATCCAGAGACCTGTCTCCAGAGGGGAGAAAGATGAAACAGATATCGGTCTTTGTTTTATGTGGAAACTCTGAGCCAGGAAGCTGAAGTAGGATGGTGGGTAACAAAGGACTTGAAGGATTGGTGGGGGAAACAGAATTAATCAGAAAACTTGGCTCCAGTGAGAAAGTGGAATCTGGCAAGGTGTAGGGGTGAGGGTAGAATCTGACAGTAAACTGATGTTAACTAGAAATTCAGGTGGGGCGGCTTAGGTTTCCTAGGGCACAGGGACTGAAGATGTGCAGTGGAGTACTGTTGCCAGTACTTGTGACCGTAAAGATAGCAGTAAGGGGAGAGTTAATGAATTGAGGGGTGGCATAAAAATGCTGCTTGGCATTAAAAAAAACAACAAACAAGAAAAAACTGGCATAAAGATATTTAACAAATATCTATGAAGCCAAATGTGATCATTCAGATTATGTGGAGGATAGAGATTAGATACCACTGTTCTGAAGGGCTGAAAGTAAATGCCTGGGTTGCCTTCAGGGAGAGGATGGAGGCAGGGACTAAGAGATCCCAGACAGCTTGAAGGTACAAAGCCCAGAAGGGAGATTTACACCTTGGAGGGAGTTGGAAGCAAGGTTCAGGGTAGGAGACCTCCTCCCTTAACCCTGGGGACCCAAGGAGTTACCAGTAGGGTCCTACCAGATTTCCCCACCACCGCAGCTTTGGCGCGTTTCTCCCCCCTGCACCGCCATCTCCGCCCTCTGGGGGGCGGGGCTCGAGGGCGAGGCTGGTGGCTGTTCTGATGCCTCGAGAACAATCAGTTCCTACCAGACTCCCTGCCCGGGAGCGGTCTTACCCCATGGCCGGACACAGGCCCGCAAACTTACCCCTGCCAGGCGGTGGTGGGGGCGGGCCCAGAGGGCCCGTACCAGTGCGGGTTGACACTCAGATCTGGCTGAGAGCCCAGGAGGCCCCCGGCAGGCTGATGGCCCTGCCCAGGGTCGGGCCGAGAATCTATCCAGGCCCTGAGGTGTGGGGGTTGCCCCCAGTTCCCCCGGCGTACGAATTCCAGGGCGGGATGGTACGAGCCCATCCCGTACCTTGCGGGCCCCGGGTCGGAGCTGGCGAGGCGGGGACCTGGTTCCCAGACCCCTCCGAGGGCACCTTCCCCGGGCCCTGCATCGTCGTGCGGTGCATCCCAAGGCTGGCGCTGCCAGAGGATGTCTCAGCCGTGAAGAAAGAGGTGGAGCAGCTGGCCAAGGATCTGAGGCAGAAGAGGATGACCCTAGGGTACTCGCAGGCCGACGTGGGGTTCGCCTTGGGGGTTCTCTTTGGAAAGGTGCTTAGCCAGACGACCATCTGCCGCTTCGAATCCCAGCAGCTGAGCCTTGCCAACATGTGGAAGCTGCGACCGCTCCTGAAAATGTGGCTGGAGCAAGTGGACGCCGAGAACCTTCTGGGCTTATGCAAAATGAAGATGATCCTGCAGCAGGCTCGGAAGCAGAGACAAGCAAGCAGGGAGAGGCGCATCGGAAACAACCTGGAGAAACTCTTCCTGCAGTGCCCGAAGCCCACACCCCAGCAGATCTGCCACATCGCTGAGCAGCTCCGGCTGCAGAAGGACCTGGTCCGAGTTTGGTTCTATAACCGGAGCAAGATGGGCGGTTGGCCAAGCAATGATTTCTCCCCACTGGAGGAGGTGGAGGCAGCCGGGCCTCCTTTCCCAGGGGGACCGGTGTGCTTTCCCCTGACATCGGGATTCCATTTTGGTTCCCCCCACTATGCGGGACCCTACATTACACCTTTGTACTCCCCTGCCCCTTTCCCTGCAGGAGGAGCCATCCTCTCTGAGAGACCCCGGCCACCGCCCTGAACCTCCCCAGGCTTTCCAGCTGAAGGGCCTGCCTCTCTGGGGAGGGCCAAGCTGGGGAAACCGGTCCCTGGGGCTCATTTCAGGGCTTTTAGCGTTAAGTTCTCCATTCTCTGTCTAAAGAAGTTAAGCATACAGACGGAAGGGAGAGGGGAGTTGTTCAGGAAAATTTGGGGTTGGAAGTTGAAGTTTGTTGCTGCTTTGTGTTTTTCCCTTTGTTTCTCCTTAGCATTGGCTTTAAGGTACATTATAATACATAGATGGTTTTGGATATTTTGTTTCTGTTGTTTTTATTAATAGAAAATTAATTGTGTCTGTTATTCCTGTGATTATCTATAAACATAGGGGGTTTTTTTCTTACGAACACAGTACTGAGTGAAAAACTCAAGCCACAGAAGACTATTTCAGTATATCATTTCTGTCACAACCAAGCAGAACTTTGTGTAAACACAAGCAGAGTCTAGGATAATCATTGCCTCCAGGGGAAGGTTGGAGGATGGGGTAGGAAAAGAGTACACAGAGCCTACCCAGAGTCCCTGCTGAAACACAGAAATTTGCTTGTTCTCCCCAGTTTCTTGAAAGATGTGTTTTTTTCCTAATTCACTTTGTCATTTAGAGTACCCCAGCTTTAGTGGGTAGGGGTCTCACCTTATGCAGTTTCACAAGTTTATCTTCTGTCCCTCCAGTCACTGCGTTTTAAATCCCTTTGCTCCTGCGATTGGGAAACTACAGCAGTGGCTCAGCCCAGCTCCAGCTTACTTCTCTGGTTTTCAGCTCCGTTTGGTTTATTCCCTGGAAATTTCCCTTACTTTCTTTGAGCTCAGGTATGCTTTTCAGAGGATATTTGTGATAGTTGCTCCAACACTCCCTTGTGGCTTTTGCAGTGGTACATCTTAAGTCACTTTTCCAATCTCTTCTGTGAAATTGGTCTTTTCCAGTTTTCTCCTTCTTCATTGGTCAGTTTGGGTCGTAATATACTAACTAACTGGAACTCATTAATCCCTCTGTGTTTTCATATCTGCTGTCATGTAATATTTATGGTTTTTAATTCTGTCATCTATATTATATCTGCGTTTATGTATCCTTTTTGCTTACTAATCTTGTCAATTTTTTCTCTTTTTTCCTTAGTCTTAGACAAAGAATTTATCTTTGTAAGTATTTATCTTTGTAGATATTTTCAAAGAACAAGCTTTTTTTTATCTTTATCCTATTTCACTACTGTTTTTGTTAACTAATTAATTTTGGCTTTTATTTTTATTAATTGCTTTTGTCTAGTTTCTTCTGTTTTCTTCTAATGCATGTTTTTCCCTCTTGTCAGTGTCTGAAGATAGAGCACTGAAGATACATGTAGGTTAGTGAAAACAAGCCAGACTTTAGAGTTGCTCCGCTTTAAATTCAGTAAGTGACTAATGATTTACTCTTGGACTGTCCCACTGAAAGTCATACAGCACCAACCCCAGTCTCCCTTTAGACAACCCTTCTGAAAAGCCTTGGAAGGGAGATGTTGCTGCAGAGGGTCAGGCAGTGTTTAATGCCAGGATGAACAACTGTGATTGTGCTGCGAACATTCACCTCCTAAAAGCTGTGAAGAGTCTCGCCTCAGGCTGCTGCTTGAATTCTGCAGCTCCTGCAGATTTGGAGGAATCATAACTGGCTCTCCATCTCGAGGACCCAGTCTCTGCACCTGCACGGCTGCCCCTCTGCTTAGACGAGTACTGTTGTCTGTCACTCAGCAGCCTTCACATAATTTAAAATGAGATTGTTTTATAACTGGCCCTCTTGACTGTGAAAAGAGAAAAAAACCTTTATTTAAAGCGTTTCAGATTATTCAAAGATTTAAGATGAAGTGAGTAAAAAAGGTTAATTATTGGATCCCTCAAAACTGAAAGGGAACTACTTTTAGAGTTGGGAGAAAACCAAGAGTGTGATGTCAGTGGTGAACAGTGTCCAATATACAGAGATCAAATTTATTTTTGATTATTTTAAGTATTATTTAATATTTTGTTATTATAGTAATAAGACAGTTTATTATAATACATACATTATATAAAATCATAAAAGTAAAATTAATACTAAATGAAAACAATTATGTTAAATAAATATTACTATTTAACATAAGAAATTGAGTAAGATACATCACTTCACCAACAACAATATGGGTACCCTTAGTGAGAAAATTTCAGTGGAATAGTAAAGGCAGATAGCAAAAACTAGTGCAAAATCTTTATATTTGCAAGATTTCCCCCAACCTCAATTAAAAACATTAAAAATAAATTCCAAAAAGATTTTTAAAAAACCCGATAAGCATAAATTCCAACCACTGGCTCAATAGGGTCTTTGCCATCATTTTAAAAACATTTCTTTAGCAAATGTTTTCTTTATCTTTTATTTCCTTTAGACAAGGCAAGTATTCTTTTTTCCTTTTGAAAAAACATTTGTAGAATTTAATAATTATGAAGCTTTAACAAACTAGAAATAGAAGGAAACTTTTAAAACCTGATAAATAATACCTACAAAAACCAACAGCAAACCTCATTCTTAATCGTGAAATATTAGATGTGTTCCTTTTATTTGTTTTTTTGGGGGGGGTTTAACTTTATGTATTTATTTTACAATGTCATATTTTTTTAATTGAAGTATAGTTGATGAACAATGTTATATGTTAAAGGTATACAATATAATGATTCACAATTTTTAAAGGTTATACTCCTTTACTCCAGTATTATAAAATATTGGCTATATTCCCCATGTTGTATAATACATCCTTGTAGCTTGTTTTATGCTTGATAATTGTATGTACCTCTTAATCCTCCGCTTCCATCTTGCCCCTCCCTCTTTCCTTTCTCCACTGGTAACCACTAGTTCCTTCTCTACATCTGTGAGTCTGTTTCTTTTCTGTTATATTCACTAGTTTGTTGTATTTTGTTAGATTCCACATGTAAGTGATATCTTACAGTATTTGTCTTTCTCTGTTTGACTCATTTCACCTCGCATAATGCCCTCCAAGTCCATCCATGCTATACACCAGAAACTAATACATTTTAAATCAATTGTACTTCAATTAAAAAGCAAACAAACAACCCATTTAAAATATGGGCAGAAGAACTGAACAGACATTTTTCCAAAATAGGAAATACAGATGGCCCCAAGGAATGTGAAAAGTTTCTCAACATCACTAATATCAGAGAAATGCAAATCAAAATCACGAGATATATCCAATGCAACTCCTGTCAAAATACAACACTTTTCACAGAACTAGAACACCAAGGCACATAATGATCAAATTGACAAAAATTAAGGATAGGGAGAAAATACTGAAATCAGTAAGAGAAAAGCAATGAATAGCATACAAGGGAACTCCCATTAGGTTGTCAGCTGATTTTTCAGCAGGAACTCCAAAAGCTGGAAGGGAGTGGCAAGATATATTTAAAGTTATGAAAGGAAAAGACTTACAGCCAAGAATACTCTTTCCAGCAAGGCTCTTGTTCAGACTTGATGGAGAAATCAGAAGCTTCACAGATAAACAAAAGCTAAAAGAATTCAGCGCCACCAAACCAGCTTTACAACGAATGTTAAAGGAACCTCTCTAGTCATCAAACCACAAGAAAAGAAAACAAAAAGAAGAGAAGACCTACAAAAGACTGCTTTGGCAGTTCATGTAAATTTTGGAATTGTCTGTTCTAGTCAAGGCAAACATTCTTACCCTGAAGATGCTGAGCCCTTTAACACATAAGCAGAACATATGTACATTTTCTTTGTACATATGTACATTTTCTTTGAAGACGATGATGATAACCTTCATTACGTTTTCAAAGGGGACCATGACTCTCTAGATCTACGATTTTAGAATTTTAGAAACAGCTTCCCATTGGCCATCTTATTTTCAAGAGTTTTCCCTTGATACAGTGCCTGTCTAACAGGCAGTTTGTGGTTCTCTTTGAGTCTGTGTTTTCTACATATGTCTAGCTTGGGATAGTATAAAGGCCCTGAATCCCTCCTTCTATCAGTCTTTCAAATTCGAACTAAGTACTGTATTAATTATTGCCTTTCTTGTACTTATGCTTTTATCAGTCCTTGGCACTTTAATTAGATTCCTATCATAAAGAACAATTTCTTTTCCTAGAAGTTTTCCCATCTCTTGTCTAAGAAAACTTGAGTATTAAACTGTCCTTATTTCAAAACATTATCTTGCTCTTAAAATAGCATCTATTTTCTGTAATTTCATGTTTAATATATATATACTATACATCATTGTTTATTATACTAAAACTATGCCATAAGGATTTCTTTTTCAGAATAGCCGCTTTTGTTTTTGACTTTCTTCTGTAAACAGTCTTGCTTACTAAACAGTACTGGTTTCCTTGGCAGAATCTATTTTTGATTAATTCTTTTTAGAGTACAAAATTACATTACCTATGTGGAATAATGTTTTTACAATGTAAACTACAATGCCATTCCAATAAAATCCTAGTGGAATATGGGAGTGTTCCTTGACAAAGGGATTCTAAACTGAAAGAATAAAGCTTTGGGAAATAAGGAAAATTTCAAGATAAAGAGATAGGGAGGCCTTGTCCTACCAGATGTTACGAAACTACAATAATTTGAAGACAGCATCGTGGTCGTAATGAACAAAATAACAGAAACAAGTGTTTGGCTCATGAGCATGTGAATTGGCACAATCTTCATGAAAGGCTACTATGTGATTCACATGGGAAGTTTTTAAAATGTGTTTTCCATTTGGCTCATCATTTCATCTTTTAAGAATGTTTATAAGGAAATAATTGTATATGTTTGCAAAAATTTAGTGGTAAGGATGGTCATCACAGCATTTTTTTTTAATTTTAACAATTAAAAGTTAGAAGCAATGATCAACAAAACACTAAGTAAATAAAAAGAAATACCATATATGATAAAAATTGACATAGTTTGAGATAGATTGTTAAATGAGGCAAAACAGTTTATGAAACTCCATGATGTCATTTTTTTATTTTTTAAAGAAAAGGGTATATATCATATAGTAAAATATATATATGTATATGTAGGTGTTGGTAATTTTTTTAAAAAATCTACTGTATGTATTATACAATTTAAAAATTCAAGAAATATT
This sequence comes from Vicugna pacos, assembly GCF_048564905.1. Lineage (NCBI taxonomy): Eukaryota > Metazoa > Chordata > Mammalia > Artiodactyla > Camelidae > Vicugna > Vicugna pacos. The sequence continues at coordinate 57,457,554 of NC_132989.1, forward strand.
TCTAAATGAAGTCTCTAGGCAGTGTAGGATTTCTAAAAATAGTCATTCTTCTGGTCTTTTTTGTCTCTAAATGGTAATTTCTCATTATAAAGTAATATTTTAGACTAATAAATCTGGCCTTTTCCTTTTCAGTCAAGTTTGTAATTTCTTACAAAAAAGAAAACCAGTTATCAAACGAAGGAATATTGGGACATATCAGTTAGAAAGACATTGCTGAAAAAATAGGGGTTTTAAAAATCAGATGCCCATTAATGTTAAAGAGCTGCAGTGTAGCTCAGTGAGTGAAGACACCTGCCATATGTCTGTTTTCCGGCACAGCATGGTAATTTACAATTACAATTAGTGTGTTTATATACCTCAGAGTAGTTAACCTATATTTAGAATATAATATAAGCCCAAATCATTTTCATGTTTCTGAATGTTTACTTTTCAATTTTAAAAAGCATTCAGAAATACCAAAATCCTGGTTTTTTCACAGTAGTATTCTCCCTACTTGTCATATTTGAAGCACCTAGATGAATATAAATGAGATCCGTGGATTTTCAGATTTGAGGGCAGGGTCATTCCTGTGATTACAGCCCCAGCCGATTGAAAGATGAACTGTCATGAAGGGGATCTATTCCAATACCCAGCAAAATCCTTAAAACGAGGTGTTAGCGTGCCTGTGGAAACACCAATGAGGAGAACCATTGCAAGAAGCTTTAGAAGACTGTGTGGTTTCCCTGACGGGCCACCTCCAGAAAACAACCCTGCAGGCAGGTCAGTTGGGCTGCTGCTCTGCCACCTTACTGTTTAGCTGTGAGCCCTGCTTTGACTTCTGCAGCCACAAAATTAGCTCTGTTGGCATTGAACTTGGGCTTCTTAGGCTTCCTTCTTCCAGTATCCAACGAAATCACAAAATACAAACCAGCTTCACTTACTGCTATTGACTCTTCTGCTGATGGCCTGCCAAAGACTATGGTTGGAAAAGGAAAAAGTGAAGCCTTCCTGGAATTCACTACATTTTAAAATCAATGTTCCCTTCTAAAATTGTACAACTTGTTATACATCTATTCTTCTTTTCAAAAGGAGTAACTATATTGTTTGATAGTTAGTCCTCTTCTTCCTTCCAGGTTGTATGGTGTAGACCTTCTTTTAGAAGTCAGTGCAGTGGCCAGGGCAGTGTATAAGATGCATTAAGTGGAATAGTTGTCTTAGAGTGGATGGTGATGCTCCTGGAACAGCTGTGAAACTTTGGGTATTATTGATTGAGTAGTGGGCAAATCTCAGCATAGACCTTTTTTGTGGAAAGAGAATTAGTTTCAGTATGCCATGTGTTAGTTAGCTAGTGCTCCATAGTGAAGTACTACAGCTTGGGGGGCTTAAAGAGCAGAAATTTATTTTCTCACAGTTCTAGGGGCCAGAGGTCTGAAATCAAGATGTCACAGGGTTGCTTCCTTCTGAGAGCTATGAGGGGAGGATCTCTGTTCCAGGTTCATAGATGGTATCCTTTACCCTTTGCTTCACATTATCTTCCCTGTGTACATATCTGTGTCCAAATTTCCTCTTCTTAGAAGGATGCTAGTCGTTGGATTAGGGCTACCCTAATGACATCATTTTAATATAATTATCTGTATAAAGATCCTTTCTCCAAATAAGGTCACATTTTGAGGTACTAGGGTTTAGGACTTCAACATATGAACTTTAGTGGGAAACAAGCTAAAATGCCAGCCTAATTAAAATTTAAGCTAGATTCAATGATTTGTTAATGTAGTCATTGAATAAATACTGAGTACCTTATATAGCAGGTGGTGTCCTACATGCTAAGATACAGTGGTGACCAAAACAGGTTCATCCTGACCCTCAGGGAGCTTAAAGTATGCTGAGGCACCCATATCAAACAAACAAACATGTGATGACTACTTGTGATAAATAGGATGGGGTGTCAGGTGTTGGGGTCTTCATTTAGATTTATGGTCCTTTTGTTACATGAGTATTGCCTCTGATAACATCAATTGTTAACCAATATTCTAAACCAGAGGGATTGGCAGAGGAAGTGTGATTCCTTAGCCAAGGCATAGCTGGGGAGACAGGCATTTCCGGGTTCAAGTCTCAGCTCAGTAACCTACGATCTCTGTTACTTGAAATGACTTACATCTTTCAGCCTCAGTTTCTCATCAGTAATATATGTCTAGCAATCCACAGGGTGAGAGTTGATAAACAGATAAAATCAGGTCATATAGTAAGAAACCCCTAGGACTTCCCTTTTATACAGTAGGCACCCAATCATTTTTCTCTTCATTATATCTTCATTGTACCTTATCTGTGCTTTATGTATAGCTCATAAATTCTTCTTTTGCATGATAGGAACTTTCATATAGTAGGTGCTCAGTGATCAGTAGCCAAAACTGAATGAATGAAAGAAAAGAAAAAGTAGAGACAGTAGTTTCAGTTGCTAGAAGACTTACTATCTGATACTGGGAAATGACTTTTGAAATTGTAGTAACCAGAAAACATTTATAAAGCCAGTTTCCATAGCTGTCAAATGACAACTAAGTAAGGGAACGAATGATAAGGTTTTGGAAGGATTTAGATAAAGACTTTTTGAAAACCCATATAACGTCTTATAATTGAAAGGAATGATCTCTGAAGTTGTTTCTAGCTATAATAATTGTAAGAGTCTCCATGAATAAGAACAAAACAATGCACTGCAGGTTGAATGTAGAGGCTACAAGGATACAGGGAATAGGAATGGACAGAGTTGGGTGACAGTGGTCCTCCTACTGTGATCACCACTTAAACCTTTCCTTCCTGGTCTCCTGCTGTGGTCACAGTTGCCTCCCAAATGCAAGCACAGTCCTGCCTTTACTCATGCTGTTTCTTCATTGAACATCCACGTGCTCTGGCTTTGCTGTCCAAAGCCTGCTGTGTTAGTTTGCCAGGGCTGCCACAACAAAGTACCACAGATTGGTGGCCCAAACAACAGAAGTTTATTGTCTCACAGTTCCAGAGACTTGAAGTCCAAGATTAAGACATGGATAGGATTGGTTCTTTCTGGGGCTGTGAGGGAAGGATATGTTCAAGGCCTCTAAGGCCTCTCTCCTTGGTTTGCAGGTGGCTGTCTTCTGTCTAATGTCTCTTTACACTGTGTTCCCTCTATACATGTCTCTGTGTTCAGATTTCCCCCTTTAATAAGGGCACCAATCATATTGGATTAGGGCCCACCTTATTGACCTCATTTTACCTTGATTACCTCTGTAAAGACCCTGTCTCCAAATAAGGTCACATTCTGAGGTTTTAGGGGTTAGGATTTCAACATATAAATTAAGGAGAGGAACCCATTTCAACCCGAAACACCTGCCACTCCTGATACAGTGAAAATATAGGTGTGTGTTGTGGAAGAAGGTGTAGGAACCCAGAGAGACTTGTTTATTTTTTCTTACAAAGGAGTTAAATAAGAGCTGGTGTAGTGGAAAGGAAAGAGCATTAACCATAGAGTCAGACAGCCCCAGATCTGCATTCTGTCTCGAGGCCATTCACACAGGTAACATCACCACTCCAGGGTTCCCCCTCAGGAAAATTTCAAGAAAAATAACATTTTTCCCTCCCAATGAATGACTTTACGGGCTGAAGAATTACAGTAGCTACTGATTTCTATCTATTTTAGGAGCCGAACAATTGGACTCTCCTCAGCGAGATTGAGAGGCATTATCTTAGGAAGGAAATTTTGGATATTTTGATAAAAATATGATTCTTCCTTTCCCCAGGAAAATCGATATGTGAGCCTATTGAGAAAGCCTTGTCACTTTCTGCTAAGCATTGCCAGCCACTAATTTCATCAAGCTAATGTAACAGGACAGTCAAGTGGCTTGCCTTTAATTTGCTGTGATCATGTTATATTTATGAAAAGCAGAGGTACAACAGCCAATAGCAAGTGTTTAGAGACTGATTGTTTTCATAGTTTTAAGAACATTGCTAAATCTAAGTAGACAGTAAATTTTCTCAGTATGAGAAATGTAAATCATTCTTTCTGTATAATAAGTCATTAAGTACATGAAAATATTACAAATGATTACCTCGTTTCAAACATATTTTCACAACACCAGTCTGCTTGCAAAATTGGTATTACCTTTGAGATTTAAACTAAAGAGGCGGGAAAAGGCTTACCATACGGGGATTTATTGTGTTGTTCTTTCCTCTCCCGAAAAGGCAGTCACAGCAGCACCATAGGCAGAAAAGAATGTTCTGCTACTACTGTGTCACATCATTAAAGTAGTTAATCTAAAGCCATAAATTTTTATCTTCTGGGCCAAGAACTTTAAGGAAAATACTAACAAGAATGTTATACTTTTAAATGAGAAGTGAAAGAATCTTAATCCTTTTTATTTGTGTTTCCAAAAATGGCACCTTCCATAAAAAAATTGTATTTTTAAAATTTTTAAACAGAATTTTTGCACTAGTCAGTAAACTAATTATTTGGTGAACATTCTCTGTGCACATATATACACCATGTGAACATTTAGGAAACAGAAGGTGCCTGAATTTGTGAGATTTAAATATTTTCTCACAGTTGATCCAGTGATAATGCAGTTGAAATAAAACCACATATAAATGAAATACCACTTTCTACAAAAAAGCAAGTATAGGTTTTCTATCATTGTTTTAAAGAGGACAATACTGATTCCATTTATTCAATGGAACATCTTATAAATTGTCAGCATGTTCACCTCCATATGCCTTCTAAGACTAACCCGTGAAACTCTGCCTGTCCTAATCTGCATGTACATTTAATTACAGTATCTGACTACATGTATTTTTAATGCTCAGTATTTGTGCAAATATTATTAAATTTTGAAAGTATAAATAAAGTAATGATTTGGTTTCTCACCTATTCTTTTAAGAAACATGTGCACACGTATACTGATAGTCATATTGTAAATTTATTATGCAAAATATGACCTGTGTAGATCAAAGGTAATACATTAGACCATGGCATGCAAAAGGGTAATGCCCAGCAGAACAGCTTTGGGCCATCTCCCAGACATCCTTGCTGTGGCCCCAAACTAACTCCTGCTTTTCCTCCAGGTTCCACAGTCTCATAAGCAGTAGTAGTATACCCCTGTACTTCCTCACAGATGGAGTATTTACTAAGCACCTGTTAAGGGCTGGGCATTGAAGATTCAGAATTAGACCAGGTTCACTTGGGTTAGATAGAGGAAAGACGTGAGAAAACCAAGGATCACCTCACCAGTGGGCGGTATTAGAGGGAAGGACAGAAGAGCAACACAGAGGAAGGAGCATCTAAGTCAGTGAGGGCTGTCTGTCCCATTTAGAGCGGGGACAACTTGAGCTGAGGAAGACTTGAAGGATGACTAGGGGTTGTTAAGTGGAGGGTGTGAGAAGGGAGAGAGGGAAGACCGAAAGTCAGGAATGGGAGGAAAATAGAAAGGGCTTGGTTTAGACTGGAATCCAGGCTGTGATTAGTTACTGCAATTGAGCGTTAAATACAGTGGCTAAAATCCTGACAGCCATAGCAAAAAGCTATGTAGTTCCCAGTGCATAAACCTAATTAAACAAATCTTTCAGAATGCATTAGGAAAAATATTTCCTCAACATTAAATTTAAAGATTAATATCTCAATCTTAAGGAGACATTGAATAACACAATAGATAATGTCTTGAACTGAAGTACTTCGGTTGTTGTTGCTGTTGTTTAAGACACAAAATCATTTCTTCACATGACTGGTTCTTATATTGGCTTTTGACAAATAGCCTGAGTCTTAATACTAAGATCCAAGGTTCTGAAGGCCTTTGTTCCAGGAAATAAAATAGTTTTGTACAGGCGTAAAGCTTCCAGATGGTTTGCTTTTGCACTACTGATCAGCAAATCTGGAGAAATTAATGGTTAGTAGATCCACTGGTCTATTCTTCTCAAGAGTCAATTGTCTCCAATAGGCTTTTGATAAAAAGCTATTAATCAGTTCCTTTTAGTTTATTACAGTATCATAAGGAACACTGAGAAGAGTTTGATAATTGAAAAACCCATCAAGCACCAAAGACAATGTCTTAAGTAGTAGCTTAGTTGCCTTTGTTTGCAAAAAAAAAAAATGTGATTGGAAACCTTATTGACTGTCGTGGAACACAGTCATTCTGTCTCTGCCCACAGCTCACATCCAAAGAGGGTGCCCAGCATGGTACTGTAGACAGAACTGATATCAGTAAATGTGCATACCAGACAGTTGATTTAAGATAATCAATTTCATCTGTGTTTTATTTGCATATGAAATAAAAATGATTGATATGCTCCTGTACAGAATCATTCTAACAACCAAAAAACAAACAGAAACTCTCATAGGAATTATTGAAAAGTACTTAGCAAGGCATAAAGAAAGATGCAGTGCTTAATAATGCCTTTTTAAATAAAATTTAAAACCTATAGATCTTCAGTTACGAAGTCCAGTGTTGCTTCCATTGTGAATATTGAAATGCTTTAACACTTAAAGTAGTTTTTAAGAAACTTTCTAAAATGACTCCATAGTATCAGTGTAGAATTTGAAGAAGATTAAAATTTTTTTCCTAAATCTTGCAAACCCACCAGTGTCAGAAGCCATCAATAAACACATTGAGTCTTGACACCCATGCTTTGTCTTTGAATACTGAGTGACCCTTTTTAGTGTAAGTTATTTCAGCAAAGTTTGTTTTGAAGATAGGCCAAAAATCTATTAGGATCCAGCATTGACAGATACGTGTCTTACGAGTTTAGGTCACTTCTATAAATCTGAAAATCCCCAAAGTCTCTATAATGAAACAGTTGTTAGGTAAATAATTTGAATCCGGCTCGTGTTTGGGGCATTCCATTGGGGAACTGCCCTTCCAGGCACTTCCTACCAGCAGAGAACAGCTAGAAGGCAGAGAGCCTGAAAACTTTAGGTTTCTCGAAGTTAACTATGTTGGAATTTAAAAAGGATATTTAGAAAGTAGGAGATAAGTAATTATTTTGAGAACACTGAGATATTTTTATTGGAGTTCTTTATAACTCAACTTGAAGTGGAATATAGCTCACACGAAGCATGATGCCAGATGACAGTTATTTTCCAGTCAGTTCCTAAAGTGGTTGATATGTTATAGTTCAAGCAACATGAAAATTCATTCTGGAAAAGCATTTATTGTCCAAGGTCTTCTGCTTTCTTAAGCAAGAGAAATAGATATACCCAGCTCTCAGTTGTTGATGAGTGAATTGTATATTTGCAATTGCATTATTTGACATTATCTGCAACAGAACCATGATCTGTCCCTTATTCCCCAGTTTGTTTCTGTGCCACTTCCTCCCAATACCAAACTCTTGTGTTGTCAATAAATGCAAGCTACTTTTAACTGTGCCTAGAAAAACATCAGAGTAAATCACTTCTCCTCCCCCACCACCCTCCTTCCTTCATTATTTTAAAGTATTAGGAAACTTGGTATGAGTTACTTTGGCTTACCCTTTTTAGTTACCTATAGGACTCACATGGCTAATCCAGACACTTCTTGCCCTTAAACACATATTAACATTTAAAAAATGCCACTAGTAAAATTTACTATGTAGTTATTTTACAGATTCAGATGTGTACACATGAATTCAAGTATGCACACATTAATATCAGCCTCACATTTTATAGGAGTTGAAAAAAGTGTAGAATATAATGTAGCTTTTTCAATTTCTGTTTTAGTACAGACGCTCATCATTATAAATTATATAACTCCAATTCACCTGCTTACCAGAAAAAAAAGGCAGGTATTGATTCATGTAAATAGAAAAGCCCAGGGGTAGATCTGCTTCTGGTACTACTAGATACTAGAGCTCAAACTCTGTGACCAAGACTCTCCCTCCATCTCCTTCTCTACTTTTCCTTGCCTCTTGCCCTCATTCTTTCTTGCTCGTAGACAGGGTTTCCTTCACATAGAAACAGAGGGTAGCTCCAATTAGTTGCAACATTTTCTATTCAGCATTAGCCCAGATAAAAAGCTCTAGCATTCAAATAAGAATCTTAGTGAAAACTCTTATTGGCCCTGCTGGGTACTGTGATGATCCCTGAGCTAATTGCTGAAGCCAGGGAGACCGAATAGTAGGACTGGCTGTGAATGACCAGCCTGGGCCAGCCATGTCTATGAGGGGGCTGGGACGGGGGGAGGACATTGTAATTGCTGCCCAGCAGAGGACTGGGTGACGTGAAGACTGTGTGCTTCCCCAAAGAAGAGCTTTGGACATGTCCACTAGAGTTATCCTTGTATCAGTTTCTCTGGTCTCTTGGAATATTTAATATATGTGTCACAATCAGATGCGTATGTTATCTGATGCAGAGAGAAGAGAAAACATAGGATAACTCAATACCAAAAGATCTTATATTTTGAACACTTGAACTGATCCATCAGCAGACTGTTATTCATGCTTGTGACTTTGAAATCGTTCACACAACGCCCTGAGTCATTTTACTGTGTTTACTGATTCCATGTGCCACTGCGCGGAGGGCCTAGTTGCAGTAGCATTCGTTCCCGCCAGTGCTGTCGGGTCCTGGGCTGGCACCTCTCATTTCCTCACCTGGATCCTAAGATAGCTTAATAGCATCTGTACCATAGACCAGTTTTAACATTTGAACATACACAGGCTTAGTCCACTAGTTCTTCCTACTAATCCTACTTTATCCATTACGCTTCAAATTACTCTTCTCAGGGGAGAGCTGCTAATATTTGGGGCTTATTTTCCCCAATATTTAATTTCTCTCTTGGTCATGCTTTCATTTGGTATCTCTCTTCTAACACATAGTAATAGATTGTAATCATCTGTTTTATAGAAATTCTTTCAGATTACCAGAGTTCTGTACTTTGGGAAAAATTGTCCCTTAACTCTCACAGATAAATATATTATGTTTGATTTTTTTAATTGCAGTAAAATTTTTTTAATGTGGGATCTGTTATGTTATCCACAAATTATTTTTATGTCTAATTGAGATAAGATAGGTTCTTGCAATCTGTTTGCTTTTGTCCTTTTCCCCAATTCTGGTTTTCTGTTTCTTATTCCCCTACTTATTTTATTGTATGTGATCTTCTTGTTATCTGCCTTAAATCCTTTATGGGAAGAAGTGGGGATATCAACAAGTCAAGCAAACTGAAATCCCCAATGCATCATTTGCTCTTCCTCCTCTTTTGTCCTTAGAGAAGACAGAAAATGTATGATCAGTGTCCTCTCAATGCTTTAAATACAGTAAGGATATTTAATATAACCTAGTGACTCTATTTCAAAGTTAGATTGCTCTCACACACAGAGAAGAAACTTATTAAATATATTGATAGACAAATCAATTTATTATAAAATACTGTTTCATTGTGATTACAAGACAGTTTCAGCTACTTGAAGTCTGAATAATATATCTTGCATTCAATGTGATAGGAAAGTGTGTCATACCTTAATTGGCAGTGTTTTTTCCAAGTGGTATGTGGAGTGTTGGTGAATCTTAAAATCAAAGGCATTTGGGGTTTGATGATACGTAATACTCATTATCCATCTACATTTTCCCAAAGAGTTTCATCTAAGTCAAAATTCTGTTGGTCCCATCTTTTAAGAACATCAGGCTACGTGTAAAGATGCCCTTTTGTAAAACTAAGTTTATTTTTGTAACATTAATAGAGATTCCCTAATGTGTCAATTGTATAAAATCAAAATTTTCTTATTGTATTTGTTACCTCACAGCACACTTAGGTGAACAATGCTTTTTTCAGCCATCAGTTTCACAGTTTTTTTTTAATATGCACAAAGAAAAACTACTGGTGTCACTTAGATATTAGTCATTTATTTTTAAGATATAGAAGTAATTTTATATGTTTCATTCAAAGCAAAAACAACATGACGTGAGAACCTACAATGTTATATGTGAAACTATTTACATTAATCTCGATAACTCAGTTATGACTCTTTTGCTTTAAATCTCTTTGGTATGTTTCTGTTCTGATTGACTGCCTGGTTTAAAGATTAATGTTACAGGGTAATTTACTGCAGCTTCACAGATGGTATTTGAATCTTTGTAAATGGGCTTTGGAATCTACGTACAATTCCATATAATGTTAGGCTACCATCAATGTAAATGTTGAACTTAAAACGGTTCTAAAAGATCATGATAGAAATTTCATTATCCCTTTCTGAAAACCGTAAATTTTGAGGAGATTTCATGGGCTAAGTATTTTTACTTCACTAGTGTGGTTAAGGTATAACTAGCTCCTTATATTTGAAATCACCAGTCCCTATATGTTGAAAATAAACATAAAAAATAAATTACCTCGTTTTAAACTATGCTGAAGTTCTAGTCATAGGAGAAGTTACTGTTCTTATTTTTACAGCTTCCTACATGAAATGCTTTATAGAATCCACAAACACACATTGCTTTTAGTGTCTTTCCTTTGATGTCTATAAAAGACCCATTCAGAACGGGAGGTAAGTGCTTCTAATGTGCAGAGCAGAATTTGGCTGAAGTTATTTGAAGCTATTAGAGATAACCTTTCTCTCCATGTCTTTTGAGGAAAAAACTGGTACCAACAATGCCAGTTAAGCTGTAATTAGTGTAACTAACAACTAATAAGAAAGAGCAGACTAGAGGTCATTCTTAAGAATTTAAAGGTATTAACAGGTTAAGGTTGTAGGGCATCCTATCCCCCAGCTTAATCTGTTGCCCTCGCTGGTGAGATTTGTCGAAGTCATCAGTGCCCTCTAACCCCGAGGTGTTGCTCTCTCATAATTTATTGGTCACATGCCAAGTTCCTCTTTCCTGTCTAGTGAGATGACTCTGGGAATGGCAAATTCATTTTAAAGTTCTTGTTTCAAATGCCTGCAGATTTCCAGCTTTTTAATGTAGATAAAGGATTATAGCTTAATTTGTTTTAATGTTCTTGTCCTACCAGCCTTAGACTACACTGAAATTGTCATTTTGCTGTATTACAGAATATAATTTGTTGAGATGATTTAACATGTATTATAAGAGGAACGCTAAAAAATCTAACTATTAAATCAGCTGTTGTGTAACTGATTCTAATACATACTGAATATTCCACTTCTTATGAGCCACTTCTTCAAGTTTAATTGCCCACCGGTGGCTTTTGTTTATGTTTACGGTCAACTCTAACACACTTAAAGGGTAAGAACTTAACAGAGGAATAACCCTTTGTTTCATGAGGTGTGGTTAACCCCCCTCTTCTAATATCTGGCTTTGGATTCTTCCTCATCTTATTACACGATACCAACACATAAACAAGAGGAATGCCATCGAATTTTAATCATTCTTTTCCTTTTCCCATCAAGATTGTTTCTGTAGTTTCTTTCTACCTAGATAGGTTTTTTTCCCTCTCTTTTAAAGCAATAAGCAGCAAGACAGCACTATTAAAAAAGAGTCAAAAAGAAACTTTCCCTTTCAACTTTTTATGTTACCAACTTGGTCTCAGACTATCGTTACTATCATATGTATCACAGATTTTTCAAACTGTAGATTATTTATTACCCATGAAATAAGCGAGGGCAGGCCCCAGTAGCTAAACAAAGTTTTAAAGTAGGAATCATCAAGCCACATGAACCTAAGGAAAAGAAAAGAAAATTTTAAATTCAGGTTTTCCTAGGTCACTGGACACATGGACATCTAAATACTTAGAGTACAGACTTAAAAATCACAGTTCTCAGGTAAGTTCTACAAGAAGAAATTAGAATATATTCTTCCTTTGAGTCCTCCATCTCAGTGTTTTATATGCGTATTACTGGTGGTTTGTAGATGAACCACTTTTTATTTTAGTACTTATTTGTTTATTCTAATATGTATTAGCGAAAAATATGAATAACACATGAAGCCTCTTTAATGGATATTATTGCTTTGGACTAGGCGAAGAGAAAAAGATGAATTGATGTAAAGAAAATAGGTATTTTAATAGTACTGGTAGTTTGTGAATATGGCAAAATGCATGAAAGTGTTACAGAAATGACTGAAGTTAGGAAAACAATGCTCTAAACATGAAATTCCCTTAATGTTTCTTCTAGACAAGAATTCAGAAGTTGTTCTTATGCCTTCATTTCTACACGCTGTATATTGGTCATCATTCATTTAGTTTATGCATATGTGTGTGTGCACTTGGCAGTTTCATCTTTTGTTTCCAGAACAAGCCAGCTTTTCTGGGCTTCAGTCTTGGGCTAAATAATATCTAAGGTTCCTTCCAGGCAAGGTTGTCAGTCCTCAGCAGACAAATTCCTCAAGTTTGGGAACCAAGTATATATAACTTGATCTAAGCAGTAGTCAGCATAGTGACAACCACAAATCACCATTAATACATGAGTCCCCACTGATTGACCCATATGTTCTAATAATGAATGTAAGAATGTTTTTGTATATCCATGTGCTTGCCCCAACCTAACAAACAAGTTTAATTGTCGCATCAATAATTTTAAAACATTTTTAAAATAGCAGACTGGTGCTACTTAAAGTTCACACAGACACCAGTCTCTTTTCATGCTAGGATTTCCTGAGCAATGACACCAAGGACAGTATCGGGCAGTCTTACTTTTTTCTTCTTCCACACTATCTTACGATTAACAATGAGAGTAAGACATCAAAGCTGAACTGACTTCAAAGCCTGCAACACTTATGGTTTCCAGCTATTACTGTAACCAGCCACTTCGCCCTAACAGCAATTCATCTTACAGAGCTGCCTTGCCGGGTTCCACCCCTCTGCTTCCCACCTTCCCCTTTTCCAAACCTATCAAATTAAAAACTATCCTTTAAACAAATCTCAAGTTTAAACCAGTCCAAAGAGTTAGCATTATCTGTTTAATTTCAGGATTTTACCACTAAAAAATAAACCATGTTTATTTATGTATTCACTTTCCCCCAAAATAGGCCTTATATTACGTGGCCTTAAGCTATGTTCGTATTAAACATACAGTGTTCTTCATTTTGTTTATTTCAGAAGTATAATATACACACGTAGGTAAGATTGTGTATACACCTACCGTTTTACTTGGGGGTCACAAAATGCAATATTAAAAGGTGAGTCTGGCTCTGTAAAGCAGTAAAGTTAAAAGGAATGAAATTTAAAACATGGACTGTCCGTCATAAATGCATGAAATGTAATTTTTAGAGGCACATGCTTTCTCTAGTTAAGAAAATAGTAATAATAATTTTGGATATATAATTTTCCTGCTATATAAAAGTTGATATATTAATATTTGAGTTTCTCCTTTACTTATAACTAAGTAGGTACTAAAATATTATGCAGACCAGCTTCTTGATATAGAGGTATCATCAGTTGAAGAGTTTCAACTTTTCTTTAAATGGCCAAGATAAAAATTTCAAACTATTTTCCTTGAACAATTTGATAAAGTTGATGGCGGGTTTTCAGTACCATGGGAAAGGGGTGGGGGGAGCAGTGCTGGAAATCTAACAGAGAGCATCCAGATCTTCAAGTTATGGCACCAAAGGACTCACAGAGACCTAATGATTTAGCTGTTCTCAACCCTGAACCAACTATGACATTCTTAGTACTTTATGACAAAAGCTTTGATTGTGGATTATGGAAATTAAATAAGCTCAGTATAATGATTATATTGTTTGAGAAATGGAATGGGCTGCATTGTAAACTAATGAGCTTTCCATCTTTTGAAGCATTCAAGGGAAGGCTCAGTGACCACTCTTCAGTAATTTGATAGAAGGAATTCTTACATTTGGGAGAGATTAGACTAAAGAATCTTTAATACCTATTTCAATTCTACACTTCTGTGTTTCTAAAATTAAAGGATGTGATGAAATAGGGTTGAAGATTAAGTAGTGGTGATAGCATGTGACTGTTGTCTGCAGTCCAATAGTTAGATGGATTACAAAGAAAGACTCGTAAATGGGTATCTTGAAAGAAGTTGAAAAAGAAAAGGCATGTGGCCTAAAAAGATAAAGGTAAACAACAAAATGATGCACTTCTCTTCTGGTGTAGAAGATTGGGAGGGAAAGGAACCTACTCTAAAGTGCTCAGAGAACAGAGCATAAGGAAAAGGCAAGAGGGAGCTTTTTTAAAGACTGGGATTTTTGGAATGCTGGAAATAGAAACCAAAGAAGTTTATGTCTGTATTACTTAAAGGAAGGGAACAAAACAGGTAGGAAAATAAGAAGTGAACATTTCAGCTTATTGAAGATAGACAGTAGATGGACTTTTTGAAAAATTGCCTTTGACTTGGGAAGGATATTAAAAAGGGGTTTCTACAATGAAATAATGTGGCCACAGCACATTGTGAGCAAGATAGCCTTTGCACATGTCTTTTAACAGACAGAAAAGAAAGGGAGAATTGAGGAAGAGAAAGCCCCAGGAGTCATGCAAAGATATGATGCAAAAGTGCCTGGAAGGGTTAACAGTAGAAACAGAAGGACTATGTTGATTGAAAGTGATGGAAATCTTATCTGTAGGAAATTTATTAATTAGTGGTTCTCCCAAGTTCTGGTTGAAAAGCATAATAATTGCAGGGGACTCAAAAAATACGATGTGAGTATAGAATGATGAGAGTTACTAACCAGTATGTGGCTTTGGGCCTGTTACTTCGTTTCCCAGGATCTCTCATTGTTTGAAATATGAGGTAGGTAGATGATTTCCATGATCTTTTCCAGCTCTGAGATTCTCTCCTGGGGCCTTAATTAAGACTGAATCAAACACACACTCCATAGTCTAAGACTTCATACAGACCCAATGTTTCCGTTTGCAACACCTGGTTTATTCTGACCTATAGGTAATTGATAGCAGGTAGAAAACTCAGGATAATTTTGTGAAGATTCTGATATTTTGAGGTACCTGAAAGTTATGGAGAAGTCTCCTGTATGGGAAGATAGGAAGAGAAGATACCAGCGATGCTGGAGAAATGAAATCGTGCTAGAAAAGCGATGTTGAACCCCTCCAGTTGAGTTTAACAAAATTATCGGATGTCCAAAGAAGACATCCCTGAGAGACCTGGCAGGGTTGCCTCAAGAACAGAGTAGGCATTTATGTCAGAAGCAAATCCTTACAGATTTGATTTATTAGTAATAAAGTGGTAAGGAAATCTCATTAATAGATGCTTTCTGGTAAAGAGGAAAGAAGTACCACCAAAGAATACTTAGAGGTAAGAAAAAGCTAGAAAATACAAACTCTATAAAGATGAAAAATATGGAAAAATAATCTGAATTGCCATTTAAACCTAAAATCAGTAACATTGTTAAGGCAGTTTTTCTCAGTAATAAACCATTCTTTAGAAGTAAAATGGATAGACCCTTTTATGTTGTTGTTAAAATAATTAAGCATTCTCCAAAAAGTGTTAGTTCTCTCATTTCCAGGGGATAGATTTTATACTAGGGTCATACAACTAACGAGAGTTTATATATGACTATTTATTATCTTTGCGGGCATTAAAGAGTCTACTTTAATACACAATTAAATTATGGTTTGTATACATTGGTATATTTTTTTCCCAAGCTCTTGTGCTCTGGGTTTCCTGAATAGCCATAAAAAACTTCTTATCACTATGCCGAGCCATATTGTATCCTCTATTTTGAAATAAGGATATGAATTCTTACAGCAACATTAATATTATTTAGCACTTAAAATTACATTGTTATTTTCAGACTGGGAACTTTATGCCCATCCTCTTTTAAATGGTTTATTAATCTCTAATGAAGTTTGTCTTACAAATAACGCACTAATAGAAAGTTAGAAATAAGTGTGATTCTCTGAGTGTGTTCTGTGTAACAGTTTATACCGTCAGTCCTGATCACTGACATGCTCTCCCCAGCTAAGTACCATTAATCCATTTACTGCTGCTCATTGGAATGAAGAGAAATTACCAGAGTTTTCCATATGTTTAAGTGAATTCGTCTGTATTTGTGGATTATCTAGCTTTCTTATTTTTCTATATGTATGGCCCTTTTGAAGATTCCTAATGCCAATACCCTTTTTACCCCCCCCCCAAAAAAATCAGCAGCAACCACGACAACAACAAAAAGCAACTGTGGCAACAGGTCTGAGTCCTTTGGCTGAAGTCCAGCTTACCGGTTGTTTTACCACATTTAGTTCCACATCAGTGACTTGAGAAGGCAGAAGTGGCACCACTCTGTGCTGACCTATTGGTCATGACCACTCCTACCTCATTCTTAACATTTTCATCCTAATCTACTTCCACACATAATGTACTTCTGCCGCAGTAAAAGAAGATGTAAAAATCTAGAATCAATTAACCAATGCAGTAGCTCAGGACCCACTGGGCCTTTTTCCCTCCGTGTTACAATTTAAAGCATTTGATGGGTAGAAACCATCTCATCCTATGTTTCACATGTGAAAAGAGACCATCAAAAAAAGTCTCCAAAACCTAAATTAAATATGTATATCAAAGTACCACCATAAATAGACAGTATATATTTATTTGGTCTAAAGAATATACTTTAGCCTTCATCAGGAAAAAAAAAATATGCCTTGTGAATGGCTGATTGTGCTGTGCACATTGAATCAGAATGTCAGAATCTTCTAAATAAATTGTTATTATGGAAAAAGGCAGAACTTCAGCTCTGGATTTATGTAATTCACTCCATTGTAGATTTTTTTCATTGAAGAATACATTTCTCTGCCATAAATTGCACTGAGTACGAACAGCAGAGTCATTTGAGGTTCATTGAAAATATAGGAGAACATCATGTTTCCTGTCCTTTTGTTAAACTTGGCATATTGATTTTTTTTTGCACAGCTTGCAGCACAGAAATGTGATATACAGCTACAGCAAGACAAGCTAACCACATGTGAATTTGTTAAGTACTGCTGGATTAGCAGAAATTGTCTGACTGTGCAAATAGCAAGATTTGACTTTGCCAGGAACTCTTTATGACTTAATCAATTAAAATAACAAGTTTTGATTTTATTGCCCTGAATAAATCATTAGCAAAACTCATTTTCTCCTGATCACTCATTTGTAGGATGTTTACATTCATTTTGTTTCTGTATTTCAAGCACAGTAAGAAATATGTAGGATTTGAACCAAAAGGTTAAAGTCAGATATAGTTTTAATAGTGATCCATACATTTTTTAAGAACGAGACTCTAGATTTTATTTAAATTTACCATTGCTTTTCTTTTTAAGTATCTAGTGTTCGTGCTTTTGTTCCCTTTAGGCTTGAAGGTAGCAAGATTTGGATTTGACTAATACTTCTTACTGCATTTGAATATAGGACCTTGTGTAAAGGGAGTCTCTGCAGTAGGGCTGGCTTGCTCTTCTCCTCACCTTATTAAACCTCCTCCTTAAATGTGTCCATTATACAGTTCACCTTGCTGACTTCAAAGAGTAGAGATGGAGGGAAGATGAGCTGTAAGTCCACAGAGTGGGCTTCCCATGGCTTCTTAGAAATGCTAATGCATTATCTATCAGGCTTATAAAGTTCTCTGAGTTCTCTTGGAAGCAGATAAACCATTATGTGGTTTTCTGCAGAACAAAACTGACAATCTGTCCAAAGCTAGGAAATGTGCGTAATGTCATATACCCGTGATCATGCTGTCACCTGCCTTTTAAGAAAATACTTTCTTTAAAACATCTCAGTCTCTCTCAGTGGAGACTTCCCTTTAACAAGCAAGATTTTTTTTCTCAAATTTTTTTTTCAAAATTGTCTCTCTTTGCTCGCATTACTTTTGAACAGGTGGACATCTTATGAGATTGCATGCCAAATTTATTAGAAACAAGTCTTTTAAAATTATCTATTAAAATCAAAAAAGCACAAAGCCTTAGTTGTTCCCCTATTAAAAAAAGGGGGGGAGTCAGAGCAACGAAGAAAGTGCCACTGGTTTGTGTTAGGTGACACTGTGCCCTGCTTGTCTAATTTGATTACACAGAGCCCCTGAAGCCTCAGGCAAAGCTGATTTTAGCTATAATCAGCTTCTTAACCTTTTGAGAACTAACGTAAACACTACCTAGCGGTGGTTAATTATGTTGCTCTGCTACACACTACAAAGTGCAAAGGTAAAAGTGTAGAACGACGGTAACACATGTTGTGATAAAATTTAACAAGATGACTTAAGGGGATTGCAGCAGAGTACAGTTCTGTATTTGCGATAAAGTTTAAATTAATAAAGAGGCATAAGGGTGCTTTTTAAAAAAATTTTAGCTACACTTTTTGCTTAAGCTTTTATTCATAAGTGCTGAACATTCACGGACTACTTTGTTTCTTTTTGCTGTCCTCACATTTGTACTTTTCTCCAAAATCCTCTTTTGAGTATGCATGCATTTTAGAACCTTGTCTGTTCATACTCTTTCATTCTTCCATTTTCAGAGTAAACAAAAGTGATTGCAGTATCCATACAGGAAGAATAAAATCCGCTTGCTTCACTTTCCCAGATAGTAAAAATTCATTCGGGGAAGAATGGAGTTTCGTTTTAGTTTGATGGAATATTTTGGTTTTATACGTAGAGGTAAGAACCTAACTTTTTGATTTAAAACAGGAGCTCTTGCTACAGGAATCTGATGTGTCATATGGGAAATTAATATGTAAGATGATTTTAGTGTCTGTAGTTGGTGTAACTCTGGTGTAGTGATGTGACTAATGGGGTGGAGAACCATAAAGACTGACAAATGTACTTATCAGGGCTATCTCCTCAAAGTCATATTTGCTGGGAAAATTCCACTAGGAGAATATTCTCCTGAGGAAGGGTTGCAGGTGACCAGGAGAATATATGGAGGCGTAAGTCATACCCCATAGTGGTAAGCTTCTGCACCAGCAATTTTACCTGAAAGTTCATGCTTCGAAAAAATTCTAAAGGGTAGAATCTTAATGCTCCCCAGTGACACATCTTATAAACAGTCATTCTGTGTGGAATTAAATGGAGACGGAGGGGAAGGTTCAGACTAAAGATTAACTGTAATTTTTTAAATCGAAGGTCAGTCCCTCATAAATGAAATGAATATCCTACAAGTGTGTATTATTGCAGTGTAGTTTATGTTGTAGTTACAGTGAACTTAAAAACTGCATGTAAAGAAGTAGATTCGGACAGGTGGGCATCGTGAGGCCTTTCACGGTTTCTGAGACTTTGGGGAGTGTTCATGGGGCAGCAGCACGGCCTGCTCCTTTCGTCAAACTTGGCCACGTGGTGAATGAAGGTGACCTCATTAATAAGTAATGTAAATTCATTCACATAAATGCCACTTGAAAGAAGGGGTTCAGGTAGGTTTTATAACTATATGCAATACTGAAAATGAAGCCAGATAGTAGGTAACTGGACCTTTTTGGCCCCTTGCAGAAATAGTTTAACTGAATTGTATTCTCTGTCTTGTAATCAGCTTGTTAAAAGAAACAGTTACATAAAATTCCCCATTACAGCTTTTATAGGTATCTTTTAGATGAAATGCTTTTTATTTTATGTCACATATTATAAAAATATAATACTTACCTGTTCAGCATCCTGGTATGAATGGAAGGGACTAGTCAAGACTGGAGGCCACAGGCTCCAGCTGCCCTGAGGACTGGAGGATCACTGTCTCTGTGCACCACTGCAACCCAGTCAGGGCCAATGATGGGCCAGGGGTGGCTAACTTAGAGGCAGTAACCCACTACGTCTTAGGAGGACCACAGGAGAAAAGCTTCCCAAAACTCAGTTCTCCCCCACACGATTATTCTATTATCATATGGACAACAAAAATCTTATAGTATGTTATTCCAGCAGTTTCCAGACTTTGTTCCACAAGAGTATGAGCATTACCAGTTGGGAACCACTGACATACCCATTGTATTCCCCTCCTAGCTTTAGCCATTTGGAAGCTTAGAGCCAAATTTGCATCTCACCTGTAGCCACTAAATGGTACTAGTCATATTCATTCATTATTTATTTGTCCATTTTATGCTTTTGCCTTACTTCTTTAAATCCTTTTGTACTTTCATGTAATTCTATATTGTATTTATTTTTAATAGTATTATTTAAGTAGAATTTACATGCTATACAATAAATCCATTGTAAATGTACAATTTAGTATTTTTTAGAAAATGTTTAGTTGTGCAATCACCACAATCCCATTTTGGAATATTTCCATCATCCCGGAAAGTTTCTTTGTGCCCATTTGCAGTCAGTCTTGCTCCCACCCACAGCCCCAGTCTGCTGTCTCCATAGATTTACCTTTGCTGCAAACATCATATAAATGGAATCATACATTATATGATCTTTTATGTCTGGCTTCTTTTGTTCATAATGTTTGTGAGATTCAGCCATGTTGTATCACTAGTTCATATCACTAGTTCATTCCTTTTTTATTGCTAAATAGTACTCCATAGTATGGATATACCATTTTGTTTATCTGTTTGCCAGTTGATAGACATTTGAATTATTTTCAGATTAGAGCTATTATATATAAGGCTGCTATGAACATTCACATTTGAATCCAGACAAATATTTTCATTTGAGTGTAAACTTAGGAGTGGGTCATTTGGTAAGTTTATGTTTAGCTTTTTATGGAACTATAAAACTATTTTTCAAAGTGGCTGCACCATTTCATATTCACACCAGCAAAGTATGAGGGTTCCAGTTTTTCCACATCCTTACCAACACTTGGTTTGCTCAGTCTTTTTGATTATAGCCATTCCAGTAGGTATTATCTCATTGTGGTTTTGATTTGT
This sequence comes from Vicugna pacos, assembly GCF_048564905.1. Taxonomy (NCBI): domain Eukaryota; kingdom Metazoa; phylum Chordata; class Mammalia; order Artiodactyla; family Camelidae; genus Vicugna; species Vicugna pacos. Next base: position 57,478,185 of record NC_132989.1, read on the forward strand.
ATCTCCCTAATAACTACTTGATGTTGAGTGTGTTTTCTTGTGTTTGTTAATATATGTATGTCCTTTTTGGTGAAATATCTGTGTTTCTCTTTCCTATTTTTGATCTGATGTTTGTCTTATTATTGGGTTGAAGGAGTTCTTTATATATTCTGGATGCAAGTCTCTTATCAGATACGTGATCTGCAAATATTTTATCCCAAGCTTTAGCTTATCTTTTCCTTTTCTCAGTGATATTTTTTGAAGAGCAGAAGTTTTTATAAGTTCAAAATTTGATAATTTTTCAATTTATCTTTTTTTTTTTATGGGCTGTGTTTTTGGTGTCCTTTCTAAAAAATCTTTACCAAACCCAAAGTCACAAAGATTATCTCCTATGCTTTATTGTAGAAGTGTCATAGTTTTAGGTCTTACATTTAGGTGTGATTCTTTTTTGGTTGATTTTGTTTATGGTATGTGGTAGGGATCTAAGTTCATTTTTTGGCATGTGGTTATCTCCCAGCTCCATTTGTTGAAAATAACTACCTTTTCCTCATCGAATTGTCTTGGACCTTTCTCAAATCAACTAATGTGGAGTAAGTGTTTATTAATAGACTTTATATTCTGTTCCATTGATCTATATGTCTGTTTTCCACACCAGTACCATAGTGTTTTGAACATTTTGGCTTTATAATGAATTTTGAAATTAGGTGATATAAATTTTTCTTTATTCTCCATTTAGATCATTTGTAATTTCTCTTAGCAATTTTTTTAGTGTTCTTGCACTTCTTTTGTTAAATATATTCTTAAACTTTCATTATTTTTGATGCTATTATGACTGGAATTCTTTTCTTAATTTCTTTTTCAAATTGCTTATTGCTGGTATAAATAATTAAAATTGATTTTTTGCATATTAATTTTGTATTCTGTGACTATGCTAAAAATTTTTTATTAGTTCTAGAATAATTTTGGTAGAATCTTTAGGATTTTCTACATATAGGACCATGTCATCAATGAATAAAGATAGTTTACATCTTCCTTTCCAATATGCATGCTTTTCATTTCTTTTCTTGCCTTACTGTATTGGCTACTATATTGAATAGGAGTAATGACAGCAACTCTAGATTCTGATTTTTTTTCCTTCAGAGTTACTGTTTTTGCTGCAATATTTTTTTAAATTCCTATTTTTGTTTTAGGCTGGCTTCCTAAAGATCACCCCTTTGCCTGCCTAGTTTAAAGGCCTGAGTTTGCTCAGTCATCCCAAGCCAGTAAGGCTCTGTAGATGAATCTGTGTGTGAGTTGCAGAGTATATTAAAAGTTACGCAGTTTTCAAATCTATGTCAACCGTTTATGTTCTACTGGGCTTTCCTAGGATTTTTGTGCCAGTGCTCAGCCTCCCAGTGAAGAGGGGTGTGTGGAGATTCATCTAGTCTCTCAGTGGCTCTTTCACCTCAAGGATCTCCGTGTTAAATTTCTGACTAGTCCACTGGTCTGCTGCTCACCCCAGGTCAGATCAGAACCTCTGTCTAAGAGGGCCATGACTTTGTGGTTAGTTTCCCACCAAGTTTGCTTTATTAGCTGATACCACCACTGGGCATGGTCTTTCTCCTCCTACTTCAGGTTGAGCCATGCTCCTCTAGCAGCAAAGCTGCAGGTTTTCACAGCCAGTCCCATCCTGGAAACTCTACCGTCCCTGCTGAGCTGCAGGCAACACAGATTGACACTGTTTTTACCTGTAGTTCAGCAGTTTTTCATGAATAAACGCTTCTCAATTTGTTGTTTGCCTTTGGTTGATTTCTGGAGTGCTGAAATCGTTGTACTTGACAGTTTTGTCGACTTTTATAGTTGTATTTGGGGAGAAGATTTGCCAATCTCTTAACTTGCCATCTCTGGAAGTCCTGCCTGGGTTTCTTTTCTGTAAGCCACAAATGCTTTTTGGAACAAGATGAAACATTAACTATATAAATACAGAATGAGATAAAATAGAAAAGTAAGGGTAAAGGAAGTATAAAAATAAGAAAATAAATTCCTTATGGTGCAACAATAATTTTTAACTCCTATGACAGATTTTCCCAGTGTGCCTGGGAGTGGAAGTTGTCTTGGTCTTTCGATAGGTTTATTCTATCAGAAAATACAAAATTCTCCCCCCAAAAAACAGGTTTGTATCTGACCAAAAGAAGGAGAACAGGTTGGATCAAAATGCTACCCTGGGATCCTTTTTATTTCATTTTATTTTGTTTTCTCCCAAAGGTCAGATCCCCAAACTTGTACAACTTCAGACTGTAGGACTACTTTACAAAATGTGCGGTGATAAAACTGCCAGATTGAAGGTTTCTTAAGTGCTACTGTCCAAAATCACTAGGCATGCTTGAAGCTAGTAATTCTTGTCAGAATATACACTCTCAGTGTGTGACTTTTATCTGCAGGTGGCAGAGCATATGTTTTAGCACCAAAAAGTGTAAGGTGGCAGTGGGAGGATATTTAATGTGTTGTAACCTATTTTTATTTTTAATGTTTTTTTCCTTATAGCTGCTTAGTTCCGGTCAAAAGCAGGCTAACAAAAACATTTTCAGATCTTAAGGGCTATATTTAAATTACGAAAAAAAATGTTTCCAAATATAATTATGTCATTTGTTTTTATTTAACACATGAATCAGTTATTGGACCAGCGTCTCCCATAAAAGAAAAATACAGGGGTATCTTATGTAACTGAAGTCCAGAGAGGGGGTTCCTCTCTTTAAGTGGATTTTCTGGTTAAAGTATAATTAACCCTTTAAACACTACAGTCACCTTTGTTTTTATCCTTATTGTAACAATCCATTTCCCTGCCATAGGAACCAGCTACCTAGGTATGGCTAGCAATTATTTTTAGCAAACAAATACTACTTAGTATTTTCTAACTAAAGTAGTTCTTTCTACATGATGCAAAGTTATCATTCTGTTTTATCTATAAATCATAATTAAGACCTTAGCTAAAGGACAGGAGTTACAAATTCCAACCCCAACTGATGGGTGTCATTCAGGAAAACAAGCCCAGTGTTGTCAGATTTTCTAGTTTTCCCAAGGAAGCCAGAAATCTATATATTTATTTGAAGTCTCTCGAGTTTTTTTAAGTGTTGTGACTAACTAAGTTTTAAAAGCTATTATATAGGTCTAATAAAATCACTGCCATTTAGATCAGGCCCACAGATAACCGGGTTACCACCTCTGGTGGGGAGGCGTAGGCATAGCTTGTTCTGATGACAGCCTCTGCCAGATTTCCTGTCATATATCTCTTGTTCATAAAAGAATGTTTAACATGCTCCCCAAGTGGTTGTCTTCATTATTTTACTGTAGAATTCTCAGGTCATGTTTTAGTGGAAAATGCACTGAAGTAGAGATCCAAAACACCTTGATTTTGAGGTTAGTAATATTTTTTAAGCCCTTCCTTTGTCAATCAGGCCCTGATCTAAGCCCTTTAGATGTAATAACTCATTTAATTCTAGTTTTGGTTTTGCTTTTTAAAAGTTTTATAATGTTAGTTCAGGCATTTAACTTCTGTAGATCTAGTTCCTCTACTTGACAAATTATGGGAGTATATTTATATGTGACTGAACTCAAAAATCTGTAAGAACACTTTGAGTAGGCAGAGTCTTTCATCCAGAGAATATGAAATTGGATTCAATGACACAAAAATAAGTTGTCAACCAAACTATAGTGTTAACTTATACGAGTTTGTAGCACAATATTGCATGCATATACTCAACAGAAGTCAGTGTACAGTCTTCAATGCATTCACATTCCTTCAACAAGTATCATGCTAGGAAGATTGTAGTTAAGTTGAGAAAGAATGTTAGTATCCATACCCACTCACCATGGGGTTAAAAAGGCCTGCATCCTATCTTGAAGGAGCTTATGATGTCATTGAAGTAATGCATCATGCAACTAAAATTTAGATTAAAGCAGAAAATAAATATACACAGCAAGACTTTACTCAGAGGCTAACAGAAAGACGTATGACTCTGTGTGGTGTGTCTGTGGAAAAGGAAAACTTGGAAAAGGAGGAAAATTTGAATTGGAAGGTACAGAGGACCATTTAAGATGGAAAAATATCTCCAGGTCAGAAATTTGATTATTTATCAAGGAAATAGGAGGCACATTACCTTCAGAATGCTTACAGAACAATGGAGAAATTTTACAGAAAAATCAAGATAATTATTATACTGTGTTTTCTAACTTTTATGAAGGTGGATGACTAAAAGTAAAGAATGTATCCCAATACAGCTCTTTTGATTTTGACAGGAAACAAACACTTGCGATGCATTTGCTAAGTAAATTATTTTGTTTGAAGCTAGCTCTCAAATGGTTCAGGAAAAAAAAGTACTTGAAGGCAGCGAAGCACATGCGGCAGAATGTTAACTACTGTTGAATCTAGGAGAAAGTTGTGGATAATCCTCATACTGTTGCAACTCTTACAGGTTTCAATATTTTTACAGTAAAAATTAGGGAGGGAGTGAAAGAGTATAGAAAAGAAGAAGTCCTTCAAATAACTTACAGATCAAAGGATAAATCTAGAAAATACTTAGACTGGAGCCATAATGAAAATACAAGAACTTTTTGGTACAGCTAGATGACTAAACCGAGAAATTCATATCCTTAAATGTTTATATTAAAAAAAGAGTAAATGCTAAAAATTAATGAATTTTTAAATTAAAAAATTAGATATGAAATTAAAATATATTTAAAAATCAAGTTAATATAGTGATTATTATATAGATATGTAAAGTAATTAGGTGCTTTGTAAATATTTGGTAAATTTACTTCATTTCAAACTTCTTGAATCTTACCAGGCAGATCTTGCATTGTACCGTATAAGAAGGAAAAAAAAAAAAAAACCTGCTTTTGCACATCAAGAAGGGTGAATATAAAGCAATAAATCCTTTCATTTTTGACAGTTAAATCTGTACATTTTGGTAAGATTTTGTTTCTTTATCTAAAGCAGAGTTGCTTGGCTCCCAATGAATTTGGGGGCAAAGTAAATTTATTACCCTATTTGTCCTTGTCTTGTTTTGCCAGAATTGTAAATATATACCTATGATAATATTCTTAATAATGCAACTGATTAAATAATTTTCCACTTCTGTGAGGCACCCAATCAAACATAGAAATTTTATAAGTCTAAAAAAAAATAAGCAAAAATAATACCCAATTTTTAATGTCAATTGAAATTTGTTTCATTAATGTCTTTATTCACCAGAATTATAACAAATAAAATGAAAAAGAATTCTGGCAACATTTTTTAAATTGAAGTGAAATTTACATAACATAAAATTCACCATTGTAACCAGTTTAAAGTGTACAATTCAGTGACTTACAGTGCATTCACAGTTTTGTGCCACCATCACCACACTAATTCCAGAATATTTTCATCACTCCAGAGAGACACCCCATACCCATTAACAGTCACTATCCATTCATCCTTCCCCCCAGCCCCTGGCAACCACTAATCTGCTTTGTGTTTCTGTGGATTTGCCTATTCTGGACATTTCATATTCAAAAGCATCATATAATATGTGGTTTCTTGTGTCTGGCTTCTTTCATTTAGCTTAATATTTCCAAGGTTCATCCATGTTGTAACATGGATCTATTCTTCATCCCTTTTTATTGCTGAATAATATTCTATTGTATGAATATACCACATTTTATTTATCCATTCATCAATCAATGGACATTTGGATTTTTTCCACTTTTTTAACTATTATAAATAGTGCTGCTTTGAACATTTATGTACAAGTTTTTGTTTGAACATCTGTGTTCAATTCTCTTGGTTATATACCTAGGAGTCAGTCAAATTCTTGCCTCAGAAAGTAATTCTGTTTAACTTTTTGAGGAATCACCAAACTGTTTTTCTGGTCACATTTTTAATATAAAGTTTTAAAGCCAGTTTGTAGGAAGAGGACCCTATTAATTGAAAACTTCTGAGCCCCTCAGAAGTTTAGCAGTAATCTCAATTACAAAGTTATTTGAGTTCAAGTCTCTCTTTTTTCTTTACTAAGCATTTCTCTGCCAGCTTCATTGAGTTTTCACTGGAGGGCTTTTGTTCTGTGTTCTCTGACCAGTAGTTGCTTAAGTGAAGAATAATATGTGGGTGGGGGGAGGGCTACTAGAGTTTGAGCCTTTGAAATATATTTTTTTCCTAATTTTTATCTTCAGTTAAAGAGGACAAATGCTTTACCCTACAATTTAGAAGCATAATATCTGGAAGTTTCAGACCCTAATCTGATGTGCCTTAAAATAGTTATAAATTAGGGTGGTGTCTTCCAAGTGCTCACTGTTTTAAATTTTCTAGTGTGTCCCTGAAAAAAGATCAACAAATCTCCATTAGAATCCATGCCAAAGTATTTCTCAACAACTGCTAGCCCTCTATATTTAAAATGTTTGCATTATTTAAATTTCTGAGAAGTTTGAGACTTTCTTGAGAAATTAAAATATTGGACCTTTAAAAATACTAAATGCTTTACATGTATGCTTTGAGGTTTTGGCCTATGGTTAGCTTCCCCCATGGAGCTGAAGTATTTTGTACTTGGAGTTAAGCCAAGTCTCCAACTTGCATGCATTCAACTTATGTTGCATGCATCCAAGTCCTGGCATTTGAATGGTCTTTTTCCTTCATCTGAATACTTTCTAACTTGAAGAAAAAATAACACTTTCCATTTAAAACTTGCCTCTCTCCCTTCCTTCCCTCCTTCACCCATAAGCAGATATCATCATATTATGTACCTGCAGTGCTGTGAGGAGGGAGTGCATCTGGATATCTTCTGACTCAGAAGGATCACCCTTAAGTACCCTCAGCCCTGGGGATGCATGGAGAGCTGCAGGGAGTTCCTTAAACCCTTTACAATTCTGGGTTGAATTGGAGTTACAGAGAGAGAATTATAGCTTTTATCGTATTCCCAAAGGGGTATAGGGTCCCCCCAAAGTGAAGATCTGCTGGTTCTAACAATGACTTGGAGAGAAAAAGGGACACATTTCTTGTGGTGCCGTGCCACATGGGATGGTGTGTGATTGAGTTATGAGTATATTTTCAGTTAGGCTTTCAACTGCAGAGTCAAAGTAAGACCAGTGCTAGGGGCATGACAAAGAATCAGTGATGCTGAGTTTGTCAGGCCACTGCAAGTCCCACTGCTCACTTGGGCAGAAATAATAGAACCATGTTCTCTCTTTTGCATACCGTCTTTTCTTATCATCTCATACTTCTAGTCCTTTCTGTTTTTATAAATAGAAATAGACTTTTGAGAAAACTCATCATTCTCTTTAATATTTTGTTAATCTTCAGTTGTATGCGTGTCCCCTAGCAGGTGCCCTTCACCTTCCTTATTTTGTGGGCATTGCTACAGTAAGACACCACTGAAAATGGAAGACTAGCTCAGCTTACTGCTTCTGGACCTTAGGATCCCTTCCAAAGCTCACCTGCTTTGGAACCCCAGAGTAACTGCTAGACCTCAGGGGTTTCAGTGGAAGGCCTAGTGGAGCTGCTGGCAGAGAGCTGTTTTCAAGGGTAGATCAAGAGTGGGTGCTTATGAAGTTGAAGGTGGTTTCTCGGAATGGATTAGGAGGGTGGGAATGTTCAGGCACTGAGGGCAGCCGACCACTTACAGATGGAACAGCCATTGTGACATCCAGGGGAAGAGTAGTGCTTCTGTCCTGCCAGAACGCAGCCTCGCCTTCTACCCTGACATCTCTGATTCCTCTCTCGCCTCTGGAGTATCTTCTCCAGTCTATTTGATCAAATCGTTCCTGTCTTTCAAATAGTTTTACCTTCCATCTGCCTCAGTGATTCCCCAAAACCACGTGTGATCTCATCTAAACCCCTTTTTTCAGTTTCAGTTTCTGCTCTGTCATTATGAACAGATTTCACTTCTCTGAGTCTATTCACAGAAGAGAATCTTAAGGGAAGAAAAAATAGGACTAATTAACAGGAAGCATTGTTCGGTTATTGTTTTTGTTTTTGTTTTTTTCCTGAGTGAGGAGAAGAAGGGAGCCAGCCGTGTTCCCGCACCAGCTGCGTGCCCTTCACTTTAAGTGCCCCGCCTCTCTGCCACTCCCGGTACTTCTCTGCAGGGAGCGTTACAATCTTGTTCCAGATGAACAAGCTGAGGTTACATAGTTTATAAAGACAAGAGTTGGGATTCTAACCCAGATCTAGCTGTTCTGAACCGCTGCTTCCCTTAACACCAACCAGGGAGCAGCAGCACCAGAGATGGTTCCCAAAGGTTTATGGTGGCAGCAGCCTGGTGGAAGAGGGCCGGTGGGATTTGTTTTCGAGCTGCATTGAATAGTTAGAAGTATATTGTGTATGTATTTAGGGTAATTTGGGAGAAGGCTAATAGAATTTCTGAGGAGGCTGAAGTCCCTGCACATTTGCAAACTATTTTTTGGTGCTTCCATTGAAGGACTATATAGGAGTGATTAGAGTAGAAATGAAATAAATAACTGATAAGTGGATAATTTTTAATTTCTATTTTTTGCTTGTATTATTGATGTTTTCCTTTATTCCAGTGAAATGACACAAGTAAAACTTAGAGAATTTATTACCATTTTAACATGGTGGAAGGTAGAGCAAAGACATGGAGAAAAAATCCAGGGGGAAGGATTTATAATTGAATGATGAAATGGTTAAAATAAACTAGAAAATACTCTTAAACTCTGACAAAAATATATACAATCGATATGAGTCCAAATCCCCTTGGATACTTACACCTAGAAATCCTGAGAAAGAAAAGGAACATACTGAGAAGGAAGCCTTGGAACAGCGCCTCACTGAGAAGTAAGAGGATCAAGTCCTTCCCTGCTCTTTACCCCTACCCAACCAAACTCCCTTCCATCAGCAGTTCAGGCTCCTCTTTCCTTCATTCATTCAAAAAATATTTATATTTTTTATTCTATATATCCTTCCCCTATATATCAGACACTAGCCTAGATGTCAGGGATTTGGCAGTGAGAGGACAAACAAAATTCCTATTGCATAGAGCTTAAATTTCAAAAGAGAAAATAGATAATAAATAGACAAATTATATATATATATGTGTGTGTGTGTATATATATATATATAAAAGCCATAATGGTGTTAGGATTAAAAAGTAAGTAAGTTAAAGGGTGAGAGAATGGCTGGTGGGGGCACAGTGGCATATTTTAGACAGGGTTGTCAAGAAAGACCTCTGACAAGCTACTCGGGCTGTCTGTGAAACTTTGGGAAGCTCAGCTCAGTCTTTTCATACATAAATGAGAGCCTTGCTAGGTGGTCGCTAAACAGCTGCACAATTCGGTGCTTTCTTTTAAGCAACATATCTTTGGGTCACACAATCTTTTGTGTGTATGTTATGGTCTTTGTTGTCCATTGATCTCAAAATGTAGTAAGAATGTCCATTGACTTCCAAGCTTAATTCTATTTTACATTTGGGGAATTTAAACTGAAGTTAAATGCCTTCCCAAAGGTTGCATAATAGTAAAATAAGGATTAGAGCTCTCAATTCCTGCCGTTCTCAGTCTGAAAATTCTGCCATACTATGTGATATAATAAGAAGTGGAATTGAAATGTCAGAGCAGTTCAGAGTAGATTTAAGATGTGTAAGCCATGAAAGACTTAAAATATTTACAAATAAGGAATTGGATAAGTATATCCCACTGCAGTCATTTATGTCAGGCAAGAAAGCCATGTGATATGCTTTAAACCAGTAAAATAGCAAACCTCCTCCAAGAAAATCTATAATTTTAATCAAAAGTTTGTTTCAGTCATTGAAATTCTGTTATTGCTGCTTACAAACATTAAAGTCAATCAAAACATCAGTAGCTTTGCAAGATCAATATTTTTAATATGTTTGCATTGCAGTACTGCAGATTTTTGGCTAACAGATCGCACCCATATTGATTTCCATGGGAAATGTTAGTCTGATACTGAAATAATTAAAAAACACACACACACAGGGATTATTGGTTTGGAATTTCAAAGGAGATAGAAGTATAAAAATTGGTTATTGACCAAATTGCTTGGGGTGAGTGAACCTTGGGCACTTGCAATAAACTTGTAGCACTCAGTCATTACTGAATACTACCTTAGTCCCTTAAACTGGAAATCAATCAATAACCTATTATAACAATGCAAATTGTGATGAAATAGCATACTAGACATGTAAGAGTCACATTTTATCAAAATAGATATACATAAGCATGTGTATGTGCATGTTGAAAAAGTCTACTGAAATACAGTGACTGATTTTTGACTTTGAGATTTCTGATGATGATAGTTTGAGTAGCATTTTTAAAGAGGTAAACTGCTACAAAATAAAAGTAAAAAGAAGCGTACAATTATTCTATGAACAATAATGTAAAGTGCAGACACTCCAACATGTCAAATGACAGATTCTGTTATTTGATTCAGAGCGAGATTACTATTGTTACTGTGTTCTCAAAGCATTGGAATAATGTATGCAAGCATTAGATTAGTTACAAACATACTCCCCACAATATGAATCTAATGCACATTACATTTCCCTTGTTTTTTAGCCTTTCCTTAGGAGAGCCATATTTTCATCTAGAAAGTTTACTCTGTTTTCATTTGGTTACTATTATAAATTTATGAACTCTTTATCTCTCAAAGGCAGTCTAGTGTTTTAGAGAGAGAGAACTTTTTTTAATGTTTCAAGATACGTTCAGACCAGTATAATAGTACTTAGAAGCAGTTATATATTTTGTTATATATTTCTGTTCACTTAATTTTTAAAATTGTATTATTTTTATATTATGGAAACATTTATTTTCTTTAAGAGAAATATGGAATTAAAAGCTAAACTAAAAATTTGTCATCACAACTGTTAAATTTTGCCTGTCTTTGTAAGTCTGGTCAGTATTTTTCTTTGATAGTAAGTTGAGCTCTCTTTATAAATAGAGAATTGATCATGATTCTTTACACTACATGAGACGTTAACACTCATATAATAGTACTGTTTAATCACTATTTTTGGCAAATTTCTTTCATCCTATTGACTTCTTTTTATGTTTTTTCATTATTACTAGCATTACTCTCAAATTCAGCTGAAAAAATATTTTTTCTTCCTATTCTTTTTAAAACATATACCTTAATGTGACTGTTTCCAAATATTCTGTATCTCCCCCATCAGGTAAGCTGTTAGGACATTCCATTTTGATGGATCCATCCTCAGAATGATTTATGAGACATGAAGCTTCACTGTTATCTAGTGTTACGTACATGCCTGAAAACAACCAGGTTGTACAGTAAAGATGTTTACATGTAAGCTATATAAATATCCATACAGTTTTTGCTAAATCTTTCAATGGCTTTCTCTTACAGATATTATAGAAAAGTATCCGTGATCTTAAAAGTGATAGGATTCTAATTCCCTTGCCTGCCGTTTCCACATTTTCACATACATTTGCTTTTCCTGTTGTTTATGTCTGTCTAAGAATTCCAAACAAAATTTGTGTTACTTATTGTTAGAGGATGTTGTTTCCTCGACAGGTAGGATTTGTACAGTCCCCAGTTAGAATTTCCAGTTGTCTAACTAGTCAAGGAGCTGAGCATGATGAAGATGGGAAATAATCAGGTCTTAGAAATTCAGCAGAGCAAATATGCAGTTCTACAAGGCTACACAGCACAATCCCACATCCACGTGTGCCTCTGCTCAGAGCTCATCTGGGTGTTTTAGCTAGGTCAGTAATGTGATTTCTACTCAGGACAGTTACCATCTGGCAACTTTCTGGAAGCCTGGAAGAAGTCATGTAATTTGTGATTTGGTCTAGAACATCTCTAATGTTTTTACCAACTCTAGGCAAGAGCCATGCCAGCTTCTCTCAGTGAAGGCAGTATCTGAGAGCAGGGCTGAGGCTCTAGAGGACAGATTTTTTTTAATTGATTTATGGACCCTGGACATCGGACAAAATCTGTTGCACTCAATAGACCACAGTAAGATTTAAAGATGTCGTTCTCTATTTATTGAGAATGTCAGAAGACGAGGGAGAGAGGATTCCAAAGAGCTGCTCCTAATGCAGACTTTTGTATTAATGGACTAGTGAATACCAGTGTCAGTAGTTCATAACATAGTATGAACACAATGATTGGATTTTAATTTTCAAACAAAACAGACTTCCTACATTCTAGATCATGCTGATAAAAAAGTCATTCTGGAATCAAGGTATTCAGATAGTCCATACCAAGCCTTACCTCCAAGCAGCTAGGACATGCCTGGAGGTCTTTATTCACTAACAAATTATTGCACAAGCATGCTGCTCAACGAGTATGTAGGACAGTGGCTCAGAGCACAAACTCTGGAGCCATACCGCCTGAGTTCATATCCTTGCTCTGACACTTTCTATCTCCGTCACCTTAGACAGGTTGCCTTACTGCTCAGTGCTCTCATTCCTTCACTTAGAAAATGATAGTAATAATGGGGTTGGCCTCATATGGCGTTGTGAGGATTAAACACATGTGAAGCGCTTATTTCTTGATTCTATGTACAATCTAATGTCTATGCTGTTGGAAGCAGAAATGAAAGACCTTAATCTCTAGTAGTTTTCTCTCTAAAATCGCATCTTCTGTAATCTAGGTGACGTGTTTCTATTCTCTGCGCCCAAGGCACCCCCTGCCATAGTGTGTATTACTATATAGTATCTATTTACATGTCTGTCCCACATCCATTAAACTGTAAGCTTCCTGAAGACAAAAACTGTGTCTGTCTTTTTATCATTATTCCTTCAATGCCTTGCATATACTTTATACTCTATAAATAATTATTAGATCAGTGTTAAATAGAATATGATTTTAAAAAGTATCACAAATATTGGAGTATTCTTCTATAGAGTTTTGTTCTGACTACATTAGTTTCCTGTTTTCATCAGAGACTGACATGCAGAGAATGATTGATTGTGGCTTCTTTGCACTGGCCTCTGCCTGGAATGTTCTACCCTTAAATATCCACCAGGGTCACCTCCTCATCTCTTTCAGGTCTTTGTTCAAACATCACCTTCTGAATAATTTCTATCCTGACTACTTTATTTAAAATCACATCTCTGCCTCTTCTCTGCGTTGTTTTGTTTTTCTGTAACATTTACGGCAGTCCAACCCCCTGTGTATTTGGGTGATTTGTTATGTTTACGATTTGTTATTGGCCTCTCCAGCCTGCCTCACTGGAATGTGAAGTTTGTTAGTTTTTCTCAGAAACATCTGCAAGAGGGCCTGGCACAAATCAGGCAGGCACGTTAAAAATATCTTTTGAATTAATTAATAAATTGAGTGTATTGGGGCTGCCAGTGTAGAAATACATGAAAGCAAAATTACTGTTAAAGGATAATCAAAAAGAATTAGAAACAGGAAACCTGGGATCCAACTTGAGATGAGTCATGTATAGTTTATGACTGTGCTGAACACACACACTTCACCTCCCTGAGCCCTTGAACCCAGCCTCCAAATTCTGAAAATCATCCTTACCAAGATAGTCCTCCAAGGCTCACTCTGAGGAATGTATTGCAAGTTACTGTATAAAATATTATATATATGAGATTATGTCTCTAAATAATATGGGATCCTCGTCTTAGAGGCATTTTTTTAAATGGTTAAACCATTTTAAAAAGAAGCAAACTGCTTCCTTCAGTATGTGGATGTGAACTTCCCATAGAACATGAATGCAGACTCTCTGCAAGGTCTTAATTAAGAGAAATTAAAATACCTGTATTAAGATATGTTTCATTCTACCAACTTAGTAGGGGTTTTACTTCCCCCTCAAAATTTTTTTACATAAAACAGCATAAAATGCTACCTTGTACCAATGTTATTAGGGAAAATGTGCCTTGCTGAAGTGGTAAGAAACAATGTGATCTGTAAATTCCCTGCATTATTTTGGTTTAAAATTTTTTTTCATTAAGATTAAACTTTACCTAAGGTGATTAATTGTTTGAATTCATTATGGAGGTATCACACAAACACAAAATTGAACAAGAAAATTATATAGCTAGTGGAAAGAATTTGTATGTGCGACATTTCTTAAAGAATATAAAAGCTCCAGATCATACATGAGGTGAGATTTTCATTCAGCTTGCTGTTTGCAGGATTATTTACCTACTTAAATAATAGTGTCATAAAATGATTTAAGTAAGCATCTGTTAATAAGATGGGAAGTTTTAAACAAAAGATTTAAAGAAAGTAAGTGATTGGCTACTCGAATGGGCAAAAGAGAGAGGTGTTACGTACCAAAACAAGGTAACTCCCCAGTGTTTGCAAAGGGGAGAGATACACAAAGTATCAAAACCCAAGAGAAAAGCAGATAAATGAGAGGCCCAGTGGTCACGAGGACAGATGAGGTGGTGCTTTCACTTACTATGTTTTGAGAGGAGAACAGGTGTAAAGATGAATAAGAACTAAATAAATGTGAACATGGAGAGATGGAGTATCCTTTTTCTCAACGTGACAGGAAGATCTAGCCAAACTTGTCTTCTTAAATGAGAAAAAGTAACATAGAGGAGAGCTGTGTGCAGTTGTAGGCATTGCAGTATTTCTGATTCATATTTTCCCACCAAAACAAAATCTCTCCTTTTTCTCACCACTGCACCCCCATATTAGTCTCTTTCTGACCAGTGGTAAATTTAAATATTATCTAGAATGAGTAACATATTGAAATAATAACACCCCCACCCATGCAACAGTGATTATTAAGCATTTACTGCATAGGCAGAATATTCTGCTCTTAGTAGAATAAAGGACAGTAGGAAGGAGATAAAAATTCATTAACTTAATAATCCAAGGAGAAAGGGATAAGGATCACAAGGGAGATATTGATTTAAATAATAGAGAAATCTGGAAGAAGGGGTGATTTTGTCTAATTACAAGATCCAACAAGACATTCGGGCATTGAGAGGAGAGGTCCATTAAGCTGAACCTGGAAAGACAGGGAGGATTTGAAGATTCATAGAAGGGAAGAATACTTCAACTAGGCCTGTCAACATGAGCAGGGACTTAGGAGTATAGAATATGTCACACAAGCATTGACAGTAGCAAGAAGAGAGTTTGGTAGACACATCATGAGAGTCAATGGAAGATAAAGTTATAAATTAAGTGGGAATGAGATGACAGAGGACATTAAATGATAGACTAATGAGGGGAAGGTATATATTCTTTTCTTTAAGCCCTGAGGAGCAAAGGTTTTTAAGTGAGGACATGAACTATCAAAGCTCTGCTTCAGAAAGATTGATCTAACAGCTATGAGTGAAATATATTGAGAAGGAAAGTCTAAAGATGGGGGAAAATGCAGTTTAAAGGCCATTTTTGTAGTCCCTGCGAAAGGTAATAAAGCCTAAATGCCCATAATGAGAGTGGAGATGAAGAGAGGGGTTAGAATCCACAGACTTTCAGAAATAGAATCCATGTGACTTGGCCGTGAGTGTCATCTTGAGTTTTTTCTTCAAGCAGGTCAGTCAGCTGTTTAGTGAAATCGCTGTAAGAATGGAGCACAAGGAAGTTTTAATGGAGGTTCAGGAAGGATTTCATGCACAGGAATGCCTGCAAGTCAGGATACTGCAGTGATAGACCAAAAACAGCTTTAAGACACTGGATGTTAGAGGGGTTGATAGAGAAGAAGGCATAGAAGTTGAGACTTGAAATTAAACTCCTTGCATTCAAACATTACAGATTGTTAAGTTATTTCGGGATTCAGACAATCTTGCCCTTTTCTAAGATTACCAAGCCTTTAGAATACTTTCCTCTGGAAGCAAATGATTGATTTTGCAGAACAAAGTTATCCCAGAGCTGTAGTCGGGAGGAGGTGGCATAGACTGAGAGATGGTTAAATGGAGATAATCTGATTTTGTTGGGGAATGTATAGGGTAGATACCAGACCAGGTCCTGGCAGTGCCTTCTGATTGGATACCACAATGACTACATTTCAACTATGTCCATTTAGTAATGAGTGCTGCAAATCGCAGTCTGTGCATCACTACAAAATACCATTCTGATATGTTTCCACTTACTTTTTGACTGCGTGTTCCACTCCAACTTGTCTTTCTTAGGAAGTTAAGCATAATTTAGTCTATTTGTCTTTTACACAGTAGTTTTATATCCCCTGCAGAAATAAGCACGTTGAAAGAAGAATAGGGTTTTTGAATAGCCTCCTCAAACATCTATTGTTTTTTATGATGATTTTGAAACTTAAGAGAAAAAAAAAAGCATTAAGTCAAGAAAAAAGTAAGGCTGTTACATTGGCTTTGGGGAAGCAGTGTTCTCTAATAGCCCAAACCACTTCCAAGGAATGCTCAAAAAGCCTTCAAAACATTATGCAAAGGCGTGGTTTGGTTTGTTCATTTGTTTTTTTGTTGTATGTGTGTGTTTTTAATGGAGGTACTGGGGATTGAACCTAGGACCTCGTGCGTGCTGGGCATGCGCTCTGCCACTGAGCTACACCCTTCCCCCAAGGCTTGGGTTTATATCAGTTTTAGTGTTCTAATGATCTGTTTGTGCATAACAAACATACAGGCCAAAAACATAGCGGCCTAAAACAACAACCTGTTATTATCTTTCATAGTTCCATAGGTTGACTGAGCTCAGCTGGGATGTTCTTGCCAGGGATCTCTCAGATGGTTATAGTCAAATTCTGGTTGGGGCTGGAGTCATCTGAAAGGTCATCCAAAGTGACTCATGCACAAGGCTGTCAGGTGATGCTAGACTGGCTGGGAATTCAGCTGGGGCTGTCTACTGGAGCACCACACATGACCTTTCCATGTATGTTGGGCTTCCTCCAGCATGTTCTAGGTTCTAAGAAGGAACATTCAAAGAGCAAGTGAGTACTCCAAGAGTCTCAGACAGCTCCAAGGCTTATGATCTAGCCTCAAAAGTCAGATAGCATCACTTCCACCATATTCTGTGTTCAAACAGAAAGCTATGAGGCCAGCCCAAATTCGAGAGGAGGAGCCTATACAAAGGCATTCATGTCATGAAGCGTGGTGCATGGTGAGGATGAGTGGGGTGGAGGAGAGGAAGTACCTGTCTTTGGGGACTAGCTATCATATACAGTAAAACAATAAAGCAGCATTACCAGGGGGAAAATAGACCAGTATCCCCTATGTAAGGTATTACTGAATGATGTTTCTGCTGATGGTGAAGTTGATGATCCCCATTTACTCCCTTCCTTTGGAGAAATTCTAGATCTCTTTTCCTAGTTCCATGTCTTTAAGCATTCTCAGACCCCTTATCACTAGACCTAAAAGTTTTCAAAGGTGTCCAGACATGGTAACATATGAAATATTTCTCATATTGCATTGTTTCTTCTTATCTCTTTGCCTCTGGTTCTTCCACAAGAGTCAGCATAGGCAAGGTACAATTTTATCTTCTAGATTTATTCAGCTAACATTAACTTAAGTGCTATGTACTTGTCACAGGAGACACAAAGAAGCATAAGCCAGTTTCTGCTCTTAAAGGACAAACCAGCCAAAAGAAGAAAACTGCCTATATTAGTTAAGGTAAAGCTAAGCTGCTCTTAAAAAAAAAAAAGACCCCAGATACATAGAGAATATAGACGTTTATTTCTCTCACACGTAATAGTCCAAGGTGGGCATTCCAGGTAAGTGGATGGCACTGCCCCACACAGCCAGGTTCAGGGACCAGGTTCCTTCTGTCTTGGTTCTTGACCATCACCTAGGCAGAATTGTCATCTGCCTGGTCACAGCTGGGATGCAGGTTCATCAGTGTTCTAGAACCCAGGAAGGGAGGATAAGAACAGAGAGGAGTCATACCTACTTCTGTAAGGCACTGGCCAGAAATGACACAGATCAATCCCACACTTATTACATTGTGAAGAATGTAGTCAAATGGCCACACCTGACTGCAAAGAAGGCTGGGAAATGTAATGTATTGGGCATCCATGTATTTCATTACAATGGTTTTAGCGAAGTTTTCATGTAGTTCCTGGCATTATTGTCTTGCCTTAAGTCCCATCCCACAATTATACACAAATTCTATTTATTTTCCTTTAGTGCCTTTATGACTTTTTAAGCCTTTAGATTATAACATTTAGAGAATTGTCTAAGATGACAGTACATTAGCTGAGCAGTGCTGAGGACCCAGTTATGGTTGATGGTGATTTGTTTATAGGGGCAACAACCTGTTATCCAGGGAAGCCAGTCAGCTGGGTTCATCCAACCGTGGGATTTTCTAGGCAAGTGCGCTTAGTGGACAAGGAGGCGAGGCCGTTTAGGAAAACATTGAAATTCTGGGCCATGGGCTTAATAAGCAGTTAAGGAGGGAAGTGAAAACAGCAAAAGTCTAGTAGGGAAAAAGGAGAGTGAATGGACTAAAAGCTTTATATGATTTTTTTAAGGTTGGAAAATGTGATTATTTGAGTAAGATTGTTAATAGGATAGGAGGTTATAGTCAAATTGGTGGAGTGTCTAAATTTATTATTTCAGAAGAGTGATGCAGGGACCAGAGGTAAACATCAAGAATGGGGAGCGGAGTGGAGTGGAGGAGGAGGTCACTGAAGACCAAGAAATGGAGAAGTCAGAGCACTGAATAGATTATCTATGTGGAAATTAGAGTCTCCTAAGATTACAGTTGGTCTTGAGTGAAGAGAAACATCCTTTGAACATCTGAGTATTCTCTCACCAACACCTTTGGCAGCCTTCATTTTTCATTAAGAGACTCTTCCCCAGTGGCTAAAGAATAAGTCAGAGTTTATTAGAAATCAGTAGCAAGAGCAGAATCAGAACTATCCACCCTTCTTGCTTCCGGTGAGGCATTCGTGTTGGGGTCAGGGTGGGTGCCTATGTGTCAAAGAAACTGATAATGTATATAAAGCACTTAATTAACTCAGTGCCTAACACATATTGGTAGTCAATTCATTATAGCAATTATAATATTTGAGGGAGATGAGTTATATATGTTCTTAAACTGATGTTTGTTTAGTAGTCCTTTCAAATTTAAGG
The DNA here is from genome assembly GCF_048564905.1 of Vicugna pacos. NCBI lineage: Eukaryota > Metazoa > Chordata > Mammalia > Artiodactyla > Camelidae > Vicugna > Vicugna pacos. The sequence goes on from NC_132989.1 coordinate 57,497,115, forward strand.
TTTGGAATTTCAGCAACCCAGGTCCAGTCTGTATAAAAATGATCAGGCAGCTACAACTTAAGCTTGCTTCTGGAATCTCCAAGAGGGTTGGAAATGCATCTGAGAAACAATTAGAGCCCCATATTCAAGCCTAGGGAAAGTAAAAATAGGTAAAGAAGGAAAGAAGAAACTAGAAGAAAGTTCTTAGATTTTAGATAGAACAAATCCGGGTTAGTTTTCTGTCCTCTACCTTGACACATTTTTCTCATTTGACTCTGAGCCACACACTCCAAGAGATCAGAAGTAAAGCCTGGGTGTGGCCCAGGAATGTGCATTTTCAACAGGTACCCCTAGTTTAGTCTGCACTGTGCAAGCGAACCTTCGAGAATCACTAATTTCAGCTTTTAGGACCTGCAGTTCTTTTTTCAGTACATTCGTGGGAGATGGTGTGATGCAGGGGACCAGGGTTTATGGATATTTAATGAGTTTTCTGCAGTTTATTTTCATTTTGGAAACTACAGTGGAAACAAAATAATTGCCCAAAGAATGTGCACAAGTAAAAAGAGGAATTTAAGATTAACTCTTGTCTGTCTTCATTCCTTCTTTTCTTCACCCAGTTAAAATGATTATTCACTGTTTATTTTGTTTTAATAAAAAATGATTAACTCTTTGCTGCTGAAGTTCATGTTCATTTTTTATAAATTAAAAGGAACTAATATAAACCTTTAATATAACAATGCTACTCTAATCTGAGAGCATCTTTCCATAGTAAAGCTCAAAATAAATTAGGAAACTTACCAGTATTATTTAATAGAGAACATTTCTGATGAAAAATATTATGAATATAAGATCTAAAATAATCCTTTCAAAGCAATACAACCTGAGACTGACTTTTGTTGTCCACTCCCAGTGAGGCAGTTCACAGAAATATAACTCTTTAGTTGCTATTTACATAACTTTTACTGCAGTTTTAAGTTAGAAAGTGTAGAAGTAATGATTCTCACTATGACACTTCAATGTATAGCAACATTGCAAGAAATATAAGTACTGCAAACTGGATTTGTTAAGATAATATAGTTAAATATTATGAGAATTCTAACACTTACCCATTCTATAACGTCTCTTCATTTGTTTTCAGATTTTACCTTATGTGACTTGGTTGCCAAATATGATTTTTTTTCTTGTTAGTAGAAATGATGCAAACCTCTGCGCTAGGCAGTACCACAAGTTCAAAAAGGAAATAGAAAGAACACCTGTTGCCCAAGAACTAGAGAGTAACCAGGACTTTGTAGCTAGATCGCCAAATAGCAGGTCAGATAAGAGTAATTCAGTCACACTAGTTTTTGAGTCTTTTTTAAAAATTGCTGTTTGTCTAAATCTTGGCTAGAAGTCTACTGAGGGTAATCAGACCTATTTGTATGCAGATACAGATGCACTTCATTGATTCATTTCTTCACTTAACAAATATTTACAGAGCATATGCTATGTGCTTGGAACAGGAGGTAAGTGGCAAATGAGACAAATGGAGAAGATAACGATGCTGTTGCTGATGATATAGCGGCCAGCACATACTTCCCTGTGCGCAAGTATTTTTGTGGATGAGTCCCCACAATCACTGTACGAGGCAGATCCTATTTCTGTTCTGCTCCATTTAGCAGATGAGGAAACAGGTCTGAAGAGGTCTCGCAGCTGTGGTATGGTGCAACCAGAATTCAGAGACTACAACTCTCAATCCAGAGGGCCACATTTATAATTAATGAAACTATCAAGTATGTTCCTTCTCCTCATGGAGCATATATTCTAGCAATTCATTTATTTAACAAGTATTTATTGAGTATCCATGATGTGCGCGGTACAGTCCTAGACCCTGGGGTACAGCGGTAAAGAGACCAACAGGGTCATTGCTGTCATGGCTCGTACCTTCCGCCTCCTCTATGAAGGGTTAAAAAAGAGAAGAAAGTATACACACACAAACTCAAGTAATGGACATAGTTAATCACATTTATAAGAACTGCCAAACTATTGAATATAATACAATGCGTAAAAGAGAAATACTCCGTATTCAGATATTCAGGAAGGGCAGTGTTATTTCTGTACTTTAAAAGGAGTTCATTTTCATCTGTGGTTAAAAATGGATATTTTACTTTTAAAAAACTTTTTTTGCTTAATCAAAACTTTTTCAGAAGCTGTTTTTTTCGGTTGCTAAAAGATGAAATTTTTTATATCTAAAAATTAGAACTTTTCTTTCGCTAAGAGCTTGTGTCACTTGAAGTTAAATATTATCCAAATTTCAGAATAATTTACAATTGCAGTGCCAGTATTACTGAGCAACACTCATTTTTTTAATGGGCAAGACCAAATCAATTGTGAAGAATGTTAAAAAAAAAATAAGTTACACTACAGTCTAAAGTTACACTACAGAGACTGTTAAGTATTTGGCAGTTTCATCAAATCAATTTATTAATTATAACAGATGACATTTTAAAGTATTTGTTTAATACTTACAAATAAGAAGGATCACCCTCCGTATTGAAAATTTCTTCATTGGAGTGGAAATCTCTTTTGGAACTAAAACTATTCTTTTATGTGTAATAAATTAAAGCTCTTCAAGAATATTTAAATTAAGAAAACATTGAATAGGAGAGTTTCAATTTTAAATAAATATTTCAATTGTATTATACATTTAGGATATGGCAACAGTCAAGGTTGAGAACTCTTGCCTGAGCCGTCACCATTTGATGTTTGGGAAATTTGGTTGATGTATTTCTAAACCATTATGTATTTAGTTTGTAAATGAACATTTCGGCTCCTGATTTAGGTCCTTCTCTTTTCTCTGATTTTTATTTTCTCACTAATAGTCTCACCATTCCCATCCTTTGGAATGATGTTAGGTATAAGAGAACGTGCTAAATTCTGGCAGGCAAAAGCCCATGCCTGGCCTCAGTGAGCTTACACAGTGTAGCCAAAAGAGGTTTAAATTTACACATAAAAGAGAAATGCAAATAAAAAGAGAAGATCTTAACAATTTGGGGAAAAGTGTTTAGATAACGAGGTCAGAGGTTGCATACTCTGTTCATTTATTGAGAAGACAGAGTCTGAACTGATTTTATCAGAGAAGTCATCAGTAGTGTGATGGAAAGGTGGAAGCTAGCTCAACAGAGAAAAGTAGTGGGAGCCCAGACAGGAAGAGCTTGGTAATTTCAGTGACAGTTTGGCTGGAGTCTGTTTAAGGAAATTGTGAGAGAGAAAGTTGAAGAGAAATGTGCCAGCAGTGACTAGAGAATCTAAAGAGGAGGAACTTCGGTTTACAGGCCGCAAAGAATCACTGGAAGTTTTTGAACGGGGAAATACGATGACAGCAACATTATATGAGGATTAACTAGCCAGCCCGTGTGTAGGTTATGTTGATGGAGACCAGTTGAGAGAATACTGGGGCTCGAGTTACCCAAACTTAGGCTCCTTAGAAAACTAATCCTGAGGTAGAAAGATAGTAATGGAAGGTCCTTTGGGGGAGTTTTTTTCTTAATGAAAAAAAGGGAAACACTGCATATTAAAATTTCCTCTTGGAGTTACAATGAATATTAAAACGTTAAAGGCCTATACCAAAGAAACGCAAAATTTCACAAACTTATTTGCACATAAAAGGCTTTGTTCATTGCATATTCATAAACATATTTCTGTATTCCATTGAAATCACTTTCAATATTTAGAAACTTTGGTCTTACCAATTACTTATCAAAAAGTCCATCAAAGAAATTAGAATAGAGGGGAAAGTGAAATTCAGATTTTTTTAGAAAGGGGCTTAGACTTTATGTAGTTCAGACCCTGTCTTAATCTTGCTGATCAGAAACTAAACGGCACCCTGGACTTCAAAGACGTTCTAGTCAAATTAATGATACCTCTAATGATATTCCTTTACCAGTTCTCTCTCCTTCACTAAACCATAAAATGGGATTAACCCATGTCATGTCAGCTTTGTAATCTCTACATCTGGCTCAAGTAGGTGGTGGAAACATATTTGTTGAGTTGAAAGTAATGAAAAAACTATAGAGTTTGTGACTTGCCCGTAGTCACACTGATTACATTGAAAATAAATGAATTCCAAGAATTATGTATAAAATTTTAGCCATGAGAGAGTGGTGAAGAAACTTGGAGACAAGAGACCTGACATATTCTAGACATAAGTCTAAAACTAACTTGCAGTGGGATCTTGGTCAAGTCACTTAGCCTCTCTTGGCTTCTATTTTCTCATCCAAGTTCCAGCTCCAAAATACTGGGAGATCTACATGTTTTATTACTGTAAATAATCAAATATTAACTGGATGTTGTGATCTCTTTTACATTGGAGATATATCTTACAGGGGACCACGTTTAAATGTGAAGACTTTTAAAGTCAAGTCTTTTGCTGCTTTATATCTGTACTTCTATAATGTTACTGAACTTCACAACTTTTCTATTTTCTTATTTTCCGCTTCTTTCCAGGTTTATCAAAGATGATGGAATCTTTAAAAGCATACCAATGTGTGTGCTTATGTAATATTAGGACTGAAAATTCTAAATCTTAAAATGTGAAAGCTCCAGTTGTCAGAAGATCATAAAGTCTTTACTTTTAAGGACTGTTAAAAATCACCTTCTGTGAGATCTCAGCTTTGGGATTTTTCTGACATTTCAAGACTTAAATTTGAAAGTGTAGAATCTCTATAAATACAGCATTACCACAAGCCCAAAAAAGTCAAGAAATGCAAAAGGTTAGATTCTTACTAACTCCTCTCCCACATTATGCTCTAAATTGAGTTATGCATCTTAGAGTTAAATACGTAATCAGGAATACTTGATGTGAAATACAGTTTAAATTACAACATATTAAGCTTTTTCTTTGAATTTTGGGCAATAAAATTGTGCATGTAAATCATGCAATATCACATTTTTTGTATGTGCCCTTAAGGCTTTTTTATGTTTTCTTCACATAGTCCCCTCATTTACAACTTTATCTTGCTGTGGACTAACCATATGGGAAATCCACTATTTTAAACTTAAGCTATTTTTGTGGTGTTACTGCATAAGAAAATGCCTTTAAAGTAGAAAAATTATATGTATATATTTTTTACCAGATTATATAAATAAAAATTAATTTTTTTCTAGTGGTCATTTCTTGGTTCAATTCAAAGTATGTGATTTTCAATCCCTAATTATCTCTAGAAAGTCTTCATTGCCATGGCCAAGTGAAAATGGAAGATAATAAAGAAGTGCCATGAGACCTGGCCATTTTCAACATGTTGAAGATTTAAAATTATGTGTAATTTACATGAGACATATAAATGAAAGGATAGACTTCAGCAGGATTTTTTTTTTTTTGCTTTAAAAATAGGGTATTTCTCTCCTGCAGCAGCATCTCACATCTCATACATATGTGCATATTTAGTTTTCTGTGTGGCATTCGGTCCCAAGAACACTAATTATAATTTTAAATTATCAATAAGATACAGGCTTAAAGTACAGTAGATGTTAAATTTCATATCTCTTGTAAGATTTCCTATCTAAAAGCAACTATGTTTTGCCTTTATTTTCATTTTTTAAAAATTCTTGTGAACTCTATAGTCACATACTTTTCCTTTTAAAAGTTAAAAATGCTCATTGAATTTGTAGTGTGCAAATAGGTAGACTTTTTTTTTTCATGTCTAAGAAAGCTATCACTGATGTAATCATCAGTACATCAGGGGACAAGTGAAAAACTAACACATAGCCCTCAGTTCACATTGACCCACCTACAGGTATTTCCCTGAGGCCCCTCTTGGAAGTACTCACAAAATGATTTGCCACCAATTTGTTGGTATGCCTGCTTCTATTGTTTACCAAAAAGCTTTGGTTACACTGCGTTTAGGTTTTTGCTTGTTTGTCTGTTGTCTTTGAAATAGTTTCTCTGCCCACCTTGATTATGGTTGCCACTGCAAAAGTTTACCACACCGTAGTTCCCCAGGAATTCTGCAGTTGTCCTCTTAAAAATCTCCACCCTGACATTTATATTTTTGTCCTATGGGAAGGCTAACTATATTCTGTAATTTCAATGTCTTTTATATACAGTACAACACAGGCAATCATGATGAAACTTCTCAGAAACGAGAATGTAATTTCTAGAGCAGGTTGGGAACCATATACAAATGTAACACTTGTCTATAGAGTATCATTGTCTGGGGTTTGGTGCCGTATTAGAACCATCTACATCAGCCAGCTTCCCAAAGAATATTCTGCTCTTTTTGCATAATGGGATTATTTCTGGAAATAACTCTCTTGGCCCAAGATGTGCCACCCTCTCAAATCATATTTGGGTCCTTTAAGCGTTTTCAGTGCACTCTGCAGTCATTTTCATTCATTATCCACTCAGTTGTTCCATCATCACTCTCTGATGTACACAGACATTTGGCTACACAGTGGTTAAGAAGTAGAGGTAGGACTGAAAACCCTGGGGCAGGGAGCAAGGCCCAGTTGGGTCTCTCCTTGGCTACATTCCATTTTGAACAGCTCATTGTTTCTCTTTGATGTGGGGGGCATAATTGCTTATCTCTAAACATAAGGCTCAATTGGTGGGGCTTGTGTGGGGAGAGCCATTTGCACTTTCCTGAATTACAAGACTAAGTAAGCATCATTAATAGTTTGTTTTCCATAGAGAACCGTGCTGTAAGTGTGGAATAAAAAATGTTATTTTTGACCACACAGTTTTGCCCAGGCTAGTCTCTGATTTATGTCATGACCTCAGCATCTCCTCTCGTGCCCGCCTGGCCACAAAGCTTGATTATTTTGTAATTTGATCTTAGTGGGGATTCCAGCCGTGCTTCCGTGCTCGTGGGCAGCAGAATGTGGCAGCAAGCCTGCTCACTTGCCTGAGCTGTGATCAGATTATGCCTGCTCAGCATTTCTTACATTGGCTGCCTCCCCTGAAGTTCAGAGAAGCTTGAAGTCAGCCCACTTGAGTTTCACAGCCCTTAGCAGAGACAGAATAGAAACTACTCGAGTGCTCGTGGAATCTCAGCCTCACGTGTGTCTACTGTTAAAAGAGAGTCAGAAAGTCACTCCACACTGAGTATCTCTATCGGCAAATTTTTTTTAAGTGAACTTTTTTCATCATGCAATTTCCGGGGACCATTTTTCCAACGTTAATGTTATTTTTAGAGCTATCAGTTGGGTTTTAACTTTCAGCTTTTTACACATTTCCATAACATGGGAAGGATCTTCAGAAAAGACAGGAAAATTCTAATTTTTGTTATTTGTTGTTAATAGCACATCATTACAAGACATCATAATTAGCAAAGCTCTCTCCTCTCTGTATTATTCTGGCAGCCAAGTATTTATAGAATGATGATATTTGTCAACATCTATATGAGATAACATGACTGCATCCTGCCGAGGTTACAGAAGGAGAACACAGTGCCCAACCTGGCACAGTGACATGACATGGAAAATTCAGAACCCATACTGCTTCCATTTCCTTCATCCAAAATAGTAATTGGGCACCACGGATATGGAGGCCTTCCGTGAGGCTCCGGAGATACAGTGCTAAGATAGATATGGGTCCCTGCCCTGCTGAGTTTACAATTTAGTCTTGAAAAGAGAAGCTTTTATATAGTAGATGCATTTAGAAGCTTTTAAAAATTACACCGTAAAATGTATTACTCCAGATTTTGTAAAATGTGAACAGAAAGCGAGCAGTGGAAAGGACTTTGGAGCTAATTTTACAGAACCTCCTTCCTCATACAATGCAAAAGCCCCTCTGTGGTGTTTGTTCATAGGAGTGAACAAAATATGCAGTGCATGTTTCGTTGTTCACAAATGAAGAAATCATGATTATTGGTTAAGATATAATCTAAACTCCAGCCAAAGCTCGATTAAAACAGTTTTGTTTTCTGACATTATCATTCATACGTTCAGTGGACCAGCAAGAAAGCTTGGAAAATGAAGCATAAACAATGTGGTGCCAGTTTGCTTTAAAATCCCTAATATATGTTTTGTCAACAAAGCTTATAAAACTTACTACTTTACTAATTAAATAACAAGAAAGATTTTATGAATACATGAAAAGCCAGAATTTAAAATGCCTTCGGGGGAACAGGTGCTGTAATGACATCACTGTGTGTCACACAGATTTTTTTTTTCCTTGATACTTACATTTGGTCATAATGGAAAGAAATTGATTCCAAATGTGTTTTCTTGACCTCCTTCTCCATTCATGTTAGTGCCTAACCTTAAATGATGTTTCTACAATCTCGGTTGTATTTACAGTAATTATATGCATAATGTAGCATATTATTGTCCGGACTTCCTGTTTAATCAGTACAGAGCTTCTTACAAGTGCAGCTGAAAAGGGCAAACAAAATTAAAGCTTTATATACCAAAACAAGTTTGATTTGCTAAGCTCCCAGCATTCCAAAGTACACAAATTTGTTCCACTAAGTTTTCCGATGGCTTGCAGATGGGCAATGATTAATCAGAGAGCTAACTGTGAAGTAGTTTGCAATTAAACTGGAAAGCTCTGAAGCATGCTAATTGAATCAGAAAATTAGAGACACTGAACAGTAATTGGCTATTTCTCATGCAGCAGGTGCCAGGCCACTCATCTGTGGAACAAGGTATTTAAGGCACATTAGCACTAGTAAAAATACTTCTTGATATGGAACAGTTAGATTTTCTGCTCATTTTCACCACGGATGTCAAAACATACAGCTGTGCTATCTGGTACTTGCAATTCATGTTTGAAGAATTTAAGTTAGGTAAACATATGGGAGAGAAATGCCGGGCAACCTCTGAGTGCACAGGAAACATTTTAAGAAGTGAAACCGAAAATGAGGGGCTGAGGTTTTGTTTTTTCAACTCAATCACTTTTGCTTGCTTATCGTACAGATTTAGAAGCTGAATTTTCTGTTTAGTGTTAGTTTAAAGCAACAACAGTATAAATCTCACACTGCTGTGAGCTTAGTAGATACATAAAGCCGATTCATATCATGTCTCAGCATGAGTTTATCTCTTCTAATTAGTACCACCATTTTATAGAGTGAGCACATGCTATGAAAGTTTGTTTGCCATGCCAACAGGGACCAGGACAAGCAGTTTTTCTTTAGTGGAACGATCTGCCGTAGGATCGTGAACAACTGTAACCTAACCAGTGGGTAACCAGGCAAGAATGGGGTTTAATAATTTCAATTGTAGATATGTTTTTAATAATAAGCATTTTCGTATTACCAGGGGTGGGGCAGATGACTTCTGTTTCCCATTGCTTTAATTAGAGTTCAGTGTTGTTATTAGAAAGTGAAAAGTACAAAAGAAAATTAAAATATACTAAATTCTACCATGTCGGGAAGCAGAATATTACAATATTCACATGCTAATCTTATTACTTAGCAGATGACTGCAGAAAATAGTGAGTTTGAACCAAGAGACATAAATTATAAATTATAAAGTGTAAATAGTACATGGGGGATATGTTATAACTGTGTCTCATTTAAATTGAGGCAGGGAGTTTGCTCTGCACAAATAATGTTCCTTCATTAAGTTGTAAAGTCTCTTTTATAATGTTTTATTAAGAACACTTGGCAACATGTTACCAAAAAAGGCTTTAAGTGGAACACAGGTTTTTAAACGTACAGCACACTGCAAACATATACTTTATGTCTCCAAGCTACAGATTTTTTTTTAAGTTAAAGCAAATGCTCCTTTTTGGTTGGCCCCCTTCCCCACCCCCAATAAGCCATGTACCTTTGGCATTCTTTAGCTTGAAAGCAGTTCTGAAACATTTACATGATCAATGTCTTTTGCTTGAGGGATAAAGTTTGCTCTTCCATGGACAAGTGAGAACATATTGATCATTTTATTCTATTTGCTATTTCTAAATTCAATATACCTCTTGAGTCGATAAGCGAGATCGAGAGCATATTCTTTTTTTGTGTGTGCCTGGTTGTAGCTTGTTCTCAAGATCCAAGATACATTTTTGATTAATCACGAATGCTCTGAGGTCATGGAGAGCAAATGTGTTTGTGGAGTGTCAGCTGATGCTGTCAGATAAATGTCTTAAGCTTAGCCAGGGTTCATGCCCCAGCTTTAGGCTGTGCCAAATGTCTCCCCTTGTTGAGGAAGATAACAGCCACACTGGAGGCGACTGAGCTGTTTGTTCACTGAAAGGGCTGACCTTGCCATATGGGGCTACAATCAGGTGAAAGAAAGAGTGTAGATGTTTTAATTGAAACTTTACAAATTTAAACTTTTCATTTGATTCAGACAATCTTGGTATCCACTAATTTACATTCTAGACCTTCTATCTGGTCTGATTATAACCACATTTCCTCAGTGTTTCTGATTAGCCTCCTTGGGATGAATAATTTCTCCAATATTGTTCTTGGTGTATTCTGAGAGTATTTTGGCACCAGCAGTGTGTTATTAAAATACTGCAAAAGCATGAAAATGCTTATTGGGATAAAAGAGATCTGTCTCTCTTTGGATATATGTAGTAGAAATTATTTGTGCTCTGTAGTTTGTATTGTTTTGTGTTTTTTTTTTCCAAATCCACAAAATAAAAATATGATCTGGGCAAAGAAAGGTCACCTGTGTTAATGACCCTTGTCCATGTACCCTCTTATCTTTAGAGGACTCATTTAATCACATTTACCCCCACTTACAGTAATTTGTCTTCTTTTACTAGACAGAGTCTATAAATAGGAAATAATGACAAACCTAAGCTAACACCTGGAGAGTGCTTTGCTCTGTTCCAAGGTTTTCTCTGTTTGAGACTAAAGGCAATTGGATTGATCATACGGTGATGCATCAATAAGTGAACTTTCTGAGCCGTTTGTGGGCATTTGCCACAAAATACTTGGTAAAAAATAAATAAATAAGTGCCTTCCACCTGATCCCAGTTTATTCTTTTCTCTAAAGAAGCTGGTCTACTTTTCTTTCCTCGCAGTAAGTTCATACTGCCATGGGTAACTCATCAGTGCTAATTAGACAAAATAATGCTGTTAAAAAAAAAGAAAGGGAGAAATAACACATCTATCATGAACTCCCACCAGAACTCTTGGAAATGAGACATTTTAAATATTTTATGGTGAACACAAAATATCTTGAGGAAATGGCTTTATATTCAGTATCCAAAAACAAAATATCAGTGTCAGAGAGCAGTGCCGCTTAAAAACAATCCATTTTAAATTATTGTATTTAAAATACCCTCACACTTGAAATGTCAGTTCTACTGGCTATGTATAAAAATCCAGACTATAAAGTAGAAAAACTTAATGGAACTAGAAGAAAATGAAAGATATTCTTTTAATTTTGAAAACCTTGCCTTTATCAAGTGATAGAAAAATGTTACACTTCAGTATCTGGAGACAGCTATTTTTCGTATGTATTTGTATTACTGAATAAAATGAAGTTTGGTTTGGTTTGCTTTCTGCTGTGGCTAAAATGACAAAGACCATGTAGAAATGAAGGAGACTGAGGTAATGTACATAGTCACACATTAAGCTTCTTGTAGTGTGACTAAAAGAGTCAAATCAGATTGTGATTTTCTGTAGGTTTATATTGAAGATTAGTAATAGCTAATGCCCAACGTCATACACGCAAATTATAGTTTACTTGTAAATAAGGAGATTTTTAAATTCTCTTCTTCAAAGTTAAGCCCAGTTTAATCCTAGACTAAATTTTGTGGTTATTATTGTGTGAAGTATTCCTGAGCCATCATCCTTGTTTTTTCTTCTTTTCCTTATTATCTTGAGAAATGTTTTATACGCACTAGAATATCAATGATGCATAACCACATTTTTGTCACACCTTTTGCCAAAACTACTGTGCAAACGTGGTTAACCCTTTAGTTCATATTGTTCTGAGTTCCATCATTTAAAAAAATTGAATGTTGTCATGCCCAATCCAGATCTGGAAAATAGCTTGGAACTATTAGATTTTTCGTATGCATGTTTGTAATTTAGAACCAATAGTTAATAATGCCATAATGAAATACTTCCTTAAGATTCAGAGATTATTTTCAACAGGACTTAGACCCACCTGTGCAAGAGAATAATAAAATAAACTGAGCTTCAGCAAGCCTCACTCAGCTCTTCCTCAAAGTGACTGTCTCCTTGGTCAATGTTTATTACTGTGCCTGCATACTTACCATTTCTATTCTATCCACTGAAATAAATACGATTTAGTACATCTGTAACATTTCTACTTTTTTCACACTGCCTTCTCCTTGACCCTTTTCCAAACTAGTTCTTTTCTTTCTTCCCTTTTAGAGTTTACCTTTAAATGATCATTTGTTTCAGCTACCAACCAACCAATCACTTTAAAAATTAAAAAAAGGAGTCCAGGCATTAAAGTGGTATCTTTCCTGAGCTTTGAGTCTCTTATTCAGTATAAGAGCTTGTTTGAAAAGTTATGGAAAATTCTGAGAAGAAACAGCTACTACAAGTCCACATTTTTTTTCTATAAACCAAATTTTACTTAATTTTTTAATAGCATATAAAGTCTAATGGTATTTTCAGTTTCTGATTAGAGTTGTAATTCATCCTTTTTATTGATCAAATGTTGGAGATAGTTTTAATTATACATAAAGGTTTCTACAGAGATGAGTCCTCAGCTCCTACTATTTGCCATTTGGAACAAATTCTCAAGTAACATTCTAATTCTACGGTAGTTCACTTTATCGTCCAAAATTACTTTTTTACATTTAAAGTTTTGTCTTTATTCTTTACTTCACATAGCGAAAATTTAATTTGCTGGGGTTTTTTATTTCTCTATTATGATTCTTTATATTCTGTACTTTTTAGTTGATTAAAAAACTATAATAAAATTGTTATTGACAGTTATTACCCAGTAACAATTGATACAACAGTAATAATGACAGTCTATATTCATTTTCTTAGACTAGTTCGGCTTCTTCAAGATTCTAGAGGGTTTGAAATTATCAGTATCCTGTCAGATAAAATCTATGCAAAATACCTTATTTTAAGGGTTTATAATGCTTCCCATACTAATAAGGAAAACAGTTCATCATTTTCAAGTGTATAATCAATGTCAGCATTTTGTGTATCACAATGAAAGTCCTGAAACACTGGCATTCCGGATGCTCCCATAAGGAGCCAAAAGAAAGTCACTTTCCTCTTATAAAGCACTTTTCTAAAATTCCAAGTAAGAAAAATATTTAGTACAATTATTTAAAATAGTACAATTATAAATGAAAGTAATGCGGATCTTTTCAGCCTTATAAGGTGTACAGTCACCCTTGTATTTATATAAACAGAAGTCTTACTGTAGTTCTTGAGAAAGTCTGTCCCTTTCTAAACTCATAATTTTTACATATTTAGAAATGTACAAAACACATGTTTACAGTCTTCCATTATTTATTTTATATATCTGAATACAACCAATAAAGAATGAAATTGGGCTTAAAATTGTTCTAGTGTGAATATTCATTTTGTGGGAATTAAAATAATCTGCTGTTTTTGTAATGACACTGAGGGCGTTTCTAAGTGGAACTAACAGGTCCTGAATTATGCTAAGTATATTGCCTTTACCCTGAGAAAAGGCTGCTGAATTTACTTCAGCCTTGAAGATCCAGATTTACTCTACACAGACCAAGGAAACAGAAGGAAGGCAAGTGCTCCTAAAGCATGTAGAGCAAGGAGGAGATAAAGGCAAGGGCCAGGTTGTTCAGGGACACATAGACCTGGAGCCCATATTTCTGTTTTGCTTTGAGTACAGTGGGACGCCACTGGAGGTTCTCAAGTTGGAGAGTGATAGTATCTGACTATAGAAAGAAAATGGATTGGTAGGGAAGCAAGAATGTAAGCAGCTGACTGCTTAGGGAGCTATTACTATAGCCAAGGCAGAAGACTGTGGTGACTTGAATGATCATAGTAGTGGAATTGGGAAGTGTCTGATATGTCTTAATCCTTTGGATGTGGGAAGTGAGGGGATAAAGGCTGATTCCTAGATTTTTACCTTGAACATCAGAGTGGTGTCATTTACTAACATGAAGAAAGTTAAGAAAGGAATAGGAATCCAAACTTTTATCTCTTTGAGGACACTGAAAGTGACATTTGATGCTCTTATGTCTAATTGTCATGTAATTCATCTCTGAGTGTGAAATAAGTGTTATATGAATTTACCTGTAAATTTGCTCAATAAGCCAGTGAATATCAATAGCAAAACTGTGGCTTGACTTTTGAAAATGCATTAAGAGTCCTCAACAGTAGACCTTTCTCAAGAATATTCTTTCTTTTTTGTATCCTTTTACCAACCCCTCCCTCTCCCCCCACCCAGCCCCCAGCCCCTAGCAACTCACCCATTTCTTCTTTTTTAAGATTGGTTAATTTCACTCAGCATAGTGTCCTCCTGGTTCATCCATATTGTCACAAATGACAGGATTTTCCTCTTTTTTGAGGCTGCATAATATTTCATTGAGTATGTATAACCATTTTGATGGACACTTAAGTTGTTTCTATGCCTTAGCTATTGTCCATAATGCTGCAGTAAACATGGGAGTACAGATATCTCTTCAAGATAATGGTTTCCATTTTTCCCAACACTGTTTGTTAAAGAGATTATTTTTCCCCATTGTGTATTCTTGGCTGCTTTGTCAAAAATTAATTGACCCTCTATACACGGGTTTACTTCTGAACTCTGTTCTGTTCTATTGATCTATGTGTTTGTTTTTATCCCAATACTGTACTATTTTGATTATTATAGGTTTGTAATATATTTTGAAATCAGAAAGTGTGATTCCTCCAGCTTTGTTCTTCTCTCTCCTCAAGATTGCTTTGACTATTCAGAGTCTTGTAACTCCACACAAATTTTAGGGTTGTTTGTTGTATTTCTATGAAAAGTGCCATTGGAATTTTGTTAGAGGTTGTGTTGAATCTGTAGATCGCTTTGGGTACTATGGATGTTTTAACAATAGAAATTCTTCCAATCCATGAACACAGAATATATTTTTCATTTTTTTGTGCCTTCAGTTTCTTTCATCAATGTCTCATAGTTTTTAATGTATAGATCTTTCACCTCCCTGGTTAAATTTATTCCTAAGTGTTTCATTCTCTTGGATGCTACTGTAAATGAGGTTTTTTTCATAATTTCTCTTTCTGATAGCTTATTGTTAGCATATGAAAAGGCAACTGATTATTGTGTTTTGGTTTTGTATCTTGCAGTTTTACTGAATTCATTGATTTGATTCTAACAATTTTTTGCTGAAATCTTTGGAGTTTTCTATATATAGTATGTCATCTGAAAATAGGGACAGTTTTACTTCTTTTCCAGTTTGGATGTCTTTCATTTCTTCTCTTGCCTAATAGCTCTGACTACGTCTTCAAGTACTCTATTAACTTAAAGTGTCCAGAATGGGAATCCTTGTCTTGTTCCTGATCTTAGAGGAAAGGGTTTCAGCATTTCACCGTTCAGTATGATGTTATCTGTGTGCTTTCTTATGTTGAGTACATCCCCCCATACCCAGTTGATTGCGAGTTCTCAAGAATATTCTGAATGGTTAACGCTGTCTTAGGCACTATAAAGGGTTATAGATTTGTGGAAATGGTAGGTATGATTCTCACCCGTTGGGAGCTTACAGTTTAAGGAAAATTCTAATGTTGACTTCAAAAACTACTAAATACCCAGAAGCTAGGGAAATAAATAGGCTACTGGGAAGAGAGATAGAGCAAAAGAGAGTTTCAACCAAAAGGAAGAAGACAGAATGAGAAAAGAGCAAAGGGAAGCAGTTGAAAGGGTAAAAAAACTAAAAAATAAAAAATAAAAAACTAACGCTGTAACAAGTAGAGAGAAACAAATAGTATCAAAAACCTGTTCCCTGCCAGTTCTATACAAGTAGCTCATCCCCAAGGACTGATATGACTTAATCCCATAACTTATGTTATTTGGGGCATTGTCTCAGAGGACAGATTGTGGTATGGAGTTTTCAGATCGTATCTGGACTCTAAAGGAATAAGAATTCAAATTTTCCTTTTATGAACCACAAATTATACCACATTTCCTATGTTCGCAACTCATGAATAAACTTTATTTTAAAGATTGTGGCCCACCATTGTGCATTGGCAGTCCATGTACATAATTAGCAGCATTACTGATGGTCTTCAATTTCTAAGCACCACACCGCAACTGGAGCTTTAAGGGAAAGCCTACTGAATAGTGAGCTTTGAACCACATTTGAAAGAAAGCAGAGAGACATGTTGTTGAGTAGGAAGGTAAGCATTCCAGGAGGCAGACGGAATATGGCAGGCACAAAACTATAGAAGTGATGAGGGGAATGAATTTTATTGGTTTAGTCAGTACCTGTCATTTGTTAGAAGATCTCGTAATCATCTTTGGAATGGCCTATTAGCACAAATTTAATAATAAATCTCCTTTCCTCCGTTAAATGAGCCAGAGCAAGTATTGTTTATTATGTGTTCTTGTAAGAGAGGTTACAGCAATATTTTGATAGTTAAATGAATTTGTAAAAGTTGACCTAAGTACCATGGGTTCTGGGTTGAAGAAAAATATACTGTATACATTGTTTTTTCCTTTATAAGTTTCGTGGTATAAACTGTGCACCCAGTTTTTCATGAAAAAGCCTTTTTTAATCTAAAGCATTTAATTTAAATGATGGATTTCTATCTCATTATCAAAGTGGGCACTGTGCCCTCCACACGTCATTTCGACGTTCACGTGGCTTAACTGTAGGTCCTCTGCATATGATCTGGGTGCAGAGGATCCATGTGTCTACATGTATTCAAATAAAGGTTGAAGTCTTTAAAGATACCCGCCCTGGCATCTTGTGTAATCTTCTATCGGGATTGTATCTCCATTTCAGTTTGTATGACACTCCCTGTTTTGAATAGGATAAAGACTCATGGTTACTGTCAGGCCTGTTTTCAGACTCAATATTCATCTGGTCCTCTGTGGCTGCCATTTTTATCATGCATCCAGAGCAGCTTCCCTTTGCTGATCTGCCATTTTCCCACAAAGCCCTGTTTCACTTGTGCGATTGCTAGCGAGACAAGCTTGGGCCTGGCCGCCTTTTTCTCAGCAGCAGAGAAGAAACGTCTCTGGTGCCTGCGCTGCGAAGAAAGTTGATTCATGTGTAAATCATCGTTTGGCCTTTGTTTGCTTGGCCTGTGGAGAGCGCACACGCAGATAAAGGCGCGGGGGTCAGAGCTCAGGACGCGCAGGCTTCTCCCGCCGCTGCAGGGACGGTGTTCAGTTGTTGTCATAGATTATCAGACACGCCGTGATCTCTTATCAGTATTTATTTGCAGTTTTCTGAGTAAAATAAACTCTAACACAGAAGATGCTTCTGTAGTAATAGGATACCATGTACCTGCCCCTGTTTGTTCTCTCAGCTCACACTGTAAATAATAAAAAGTGGTTTGTGTTTCCTTGACATTAGAACTGATATCTGTGTATTTCTGCCATCCATGTTTCGTTTCCAGCGTACCTCCCTCACTTTCTTCTATGAGTGCTTTCATGTATTCAGACTTGGTTGTTGTCCAAGTTTGTTGTGAACCATAGATATTATCTCAGTGACATTGTCTGTTATTCAAGGTAGATGTAAAATGCTGTTGGGATATGTATAGCGATGTCTGAGCACTCTGCGGAATTTAGATAAACTGCAGAGTCTGTTATCTGTGAGTCAGTTGGTTTTCTTTAAAGTGGAGTTACTTAACATGCATTCATTATATCTACATTACTAAAAGAGCTAGACAAAGGTTTAGCCCTCTTTTTAGTAGATTACATCCACTATTTAGTTGTATAGCTAAGTTTAAATTTATAAGGTAATTCTCTGTATCATGCCACTAAGAGGTGCATCCCAAAATGATATGATGCCTTCAGTCTACTTTTATTGTGAAGGTTTTATAGTATGTGTCATAGGGGTAGAGCTGATATATCTATTTGTGCAACTTCTGTTTACTTATTTGTATAATTCATATTATGTGTATGTATTTTCATCTTGTGATCCGTGTTATTTTTCAAAGCATGTTAGAAACCCGAGAATGTATTTTATAACACCTACTTTACTGAATTGATGTTTATAAGAACACTCTTGATTCATGACCCCTTTGGTAATCTTTCCTCTTACTATAGTAAAATTAAATGAGTTTTAAATAATGCAGTTAGTATTATAAAATACTATCATTTCTTTCAAAAAGTTTTCTTTGCTATTGAAATTATGTCTGGAAACAAATTCCTTTCACTTGAACAAAAAGGTATAATTTTTCATTGCAATGTTTGCTTTTCCATTGGGAAAGCAACCCACTGTTTATTTTGAGTGCACTTGTAATTACCCACATGTAAATTACCTTTAGTTCATTGTCACCAAGGCCTGAACTTTCACTCTCTGCTCCATATCCTACCATTGAAGCCCAGCTGTGATCTGAAAGGAAGACAGTACCCCTCTTTTGTCGTGAGTGCCCTTAGACAAGTTTTTTCTTGCACAGTCCATCCTTTTGCATGAAACAAGAGAGAAGAAGCTGGTCCTGGTCTCTATCCCCTTACCAGTTAAAATCACTTCTTTACTCATTTTCTCCTGTTTCTTTCTCATCTCCTCCTAGGCTGAAGCAATTTACTGAGTTTAGCCCAAATGGAAAAGGAAAAACCAGGAGGAAACATCTCCCTTTCCTTACAGGGGAAGGGGAACGCTAGTTCAGCTACCTTACCCTGAGTCCCAAATAATAACTTTATAGAAAAGTTCATATTTTTAGCCTATATAGATTGTTTGGCATAGATAAACTAATTGTTTTATCACTTGATTGTTCATAGTTTGGTCTCAACCAGGTAAAGGACTGGAGAAAGCACAGTTGAGGGAAATAGAGGAGACTGGCTGACAGAGTAAGAAGAGAGTACAAGTAAGATTCAAAAGATGAAGTTATCAAGAGCCGACTTGTGTAATCCCACCCAAATCTACCCAGTGAGACACTCGGGAGGCAGTCGGGGAAGAGACAGTAATTATATTGGAGATCCTCATCTCAGTGCTCCTGGCACGCATGCAGGATTGTGAGGAAGTCAGGTAATTCTGTTTGCACAGTTGTGTAATTGATGTCTTACCAAGGACATTAGTGAGGTGTGTATAAATATATTTCGTGTATATGTGGATGGTATACAGCATACAAATATAACACTTGAGTATAAGTATCAACAGTTGTGGCAGTTTTCCTAAGAATATATCATATGCATCTGTGTTGAGAAAGGCATGCTATAATTATGACAATTAGAGACATTTAAAGGTAGCAGACAGATTTGTTTTTATATATAATAATGTATTTACCCTGGTAGCTGAACTCAATACAGTACCTCCTTTTTAGTTTACTTTTATCCATGAAGGGATGATGTGTTTTAATTAAGCCCTTTTTGTCTATAAGCAATAGAGACCCACTCAGCTAACTTGGATTGAATTTCTAGTTTGTCTCCTAAAGAAGATTCTTATAGAAAATATGAACGAACTGAACCCTATGCTGAAAATTCAATTTAAGCCATTTAGACTTTATAATGCTGCTCTAATGTGAAATGAATCCAGTAAGGGTTATTGTGAGGGTACTCATCATCTTGTGATTGAAACATCATTTACAAATAATATTTCTGTGTCAAACAGCTACTCTTGCCAGTTGCCTCTCATAAGGCATATTTCTCTGGAGGAGTCTCTGTTTGTCTCTGTAATTCCTCTGTTCACTCTTTTTTTTTTTTTTTCCAAGCTTCTTCCTCTTACTTACTCTGTCTGCCCATTCAGAACTTTGGCAAATGTGTGGCCTCCGGTTCTCTCCAGTTCTCACTATACTTCAGCTGCAATCCCCCACCAAACTCTTGGTTCCTTCCATTCAGAAATTTTTTTTTTCTCATCTCTTCGCTTCAGACTGTAAATGATGGTCCTGTGAGTTGGATGCACTTAGATTAGTAGCCATTCCTGGCTCACTCAACTATGGATGGGGAGGTGCCAGGTCAGGTGGTACAAAAGATAACCCCTACTGCTGTCCCTTGAAACAGGTCTATAAGTAATGTCATTTCACTAAAAAGAGTGGTTGGTGAGCAGGTATTAAGATTGGCACTATCTCTGATATGGGACACCAAACTCTTAACATGATCTGTTGCTTAAATGTCACTTCCTCATGGAAGTCCCAGACTAGACTGTATATATGCTCCCAGGACATATTTCCATAACACTCTGTATTTGATCATCATCATAAACCTCATCGCTGTTACTGTAATTACTTATGTGATGCCTGTCTGCTCTCTGTGAAAACAGTGACTGTATCTTTCTTGCTCACCATTCTGTCACCTGTACCTGCCCAGTTCCTGGCTTGTAACAGCATCCAAATGTTCATTAAGTTATTTGATTACTAAATGCCTTAAACCTATAGGAATCAAATGTTTTAAATTATAAGTTACTAGTCTTCCAGGTACCAACTCTCCTTCCTAAATATCCCCATTTCTGACAGTGACATTATCAGCATCTGACACACAGAGACCCTCTCTCCATCATCAAGGTAGTCATGTTTGTTGGTTCTTTCTTTCTCTTTCATCTGTACCTTCTGCTTTCCTGCTTCCACCATCCTAGTCCAGCTCTTCTTCACCCCCACCTAACTGGGCATGTGGTCCCCACCCTTTATTGTATCCTGCACATCTTTCTAAAAAGCAGCTTTTCACACCTCTTTCTCTATGGAAAAAATGAAAAACTTTGTTGGCTTCTCTTCTGCATAAGGAATGAAATCCAAACTCTTAAGTTCTTCACTTTCTTATTCCTGGTAAATCTCTAATTAGGTTTTCTACTACCATCCTGCGTGAACTCTTCTATTCCATCCAAACAAGTCCAATTCTGACCTCCAAATACATTATTAGCATTTCTACCTACTTTTTTTGCTCACCTATCTTCTTACTTCCTCAGTACTCAGCTATTCCTATTCTACTTTGAAAACCCACTTCAAGTTCCACTTTCTTCATGGAGCTGTCCCTACTGCCCAGTCCTCAGTAGTCACTTCTTAATCTAACGTTAGAAGACTTACTATCACTGTCATTCAGCTGGCCTGTAACATATGCTGCCTTATAATGTTTATTTTTCTTGAATGTACATTACGATACAGTGTGAACTGTTCAGATCCTGCCTCTACAAGTTGCTCTGAGTGACTAACCTCATTACTTAACCCCTGTAAACTTTAGCTATGTCATCTCTAAGATGGGGACAGTAACCATGCATCCATATCATGAGAATTCAATGTAGTAAATGCATCTAAATTTAGCATAGTGAGTGCTCCATAAATGTTTTCTATAAAATTATTTGCACATTATTGATTAACTGACTATTTGCAGATACCTGTTATGGGCTATACACTGTGCTAGACAGAAGCAGTGTAAAGAGGTTAGTATAAAAACCTCTGATAGCGAGAAAGCCACCTGTGTTCTGTCTCCCTGTTAGACCGTAAGCCCCTTGCAGTCTCATTCATAAAAAACCATACGTATTTACTGAGTATCTGCTATCTTCAGAAACCCCATGCCAGGCAAAGAAATTTCAAGGAGGCAGAATATAAAGTCTGTGACCTTCAAGACCGTAATAACCAAAGCCCCTGTTACTGCACTTTGCACATGGTGAGAGCTGAATAAATGTTTATTGGCATCAGTGAGCATGGCAGTGATGATGAGGACTCCAGAGCACCACAATTTCTAGCCTCTCTTTAGAGCTGTTAACTTCGTTTGGCTTCTTCGTGTCTTCATTTTCCACTGAATGAATGCCAGAAAGTCTTTTTCAATTTTTTTTTTCTCTCTGATCAAGACTTAGATAATGTCTGCTTCTTTTGGTAGCTAAATATCCCCCAAACTCAGTTTCATGCTTCAGTGAGAAGATATTATGGTATTGCCAATGGAAACCACTTCACATTTGGGCAACATCATGATGTCTAAGTGGCTCAGATTCAAGTTTCAGTATAGATTCTGGTTCCTGCACATTTGCTGTCAAAAACCACTTTGTAGGAGCCAAACTGTGGAATCCTTCCAAGTGTTAGGCACTATTAGAAGTACCATTAAAGTACTGCAGAGTCTCAAAAGATTATGAAATTCTGGTTTCTTAATGTAGTGTCTTCTATGGTACTTCCATGAAATTTTAATCAGTCCCTTGTTTCTGTCATGGGGCTAAAGGGGATTAATATCCCTATTTTTTTGTAGCATCACAGGTTTTAGAGACAACTCCAAAGTGGAGACTTCTAAAATAATTTTATACTGTTTTATACAATATGGATATGTAGAACAATTCTGATTTTCAAATAGAGCTGTGAAATAAAACTTTAAGAAGACATAATTGTTTTTTACTTATGCTCTATAGCTGTGTTCCCTCCCCATACTCTGTTCCTATTTCCTTGGTCAGCCTACAGGAAATAGGATATATAAGACTCAATAGTGAAAGATTTTTACAAGATAAGAAACTGTTTAGAGATAAAGATACTTGTCCACCAGCCTATGATGTGATTAATTTATCATAAAAATTTATGTCTAGCTTCCTTACAGTCAGGGAAGAAAAGTAAATAATAGCTGACAATATCTTTCTCACTTGAAAAGCAAAAAGCATAAACATTCATCTGAAGAGATATTTGCCTTGTATAAATACCAAAGAAATCATCGCATATTGTTTATTTGTAACCAAGCAATTATTAGTAAAATTATTTGTTTAATGTGTACTTCTCCCATTATATTGTGTACTCCTTGAAGTCAGTGACCACATCTGTTGGAATAACCACCATGTGCCCTGCTCCTAGCAAAAAAAGTTGGTTGAAATCAAAGTGAAATGAAATCACATGGATTCTTATTATAAAACACTAACTGCATAATAGACTGTATATTCCATGGAAGTATTGTATAAAATAGTTAACATTTCTTATACTGTTAATTTTATAATGTTTTATTTTTTCAATTTTATTAAGTTATAATTGACAAATAAAATTGTAAGCTCTTTAAAGTGCACACTATGATGATTTGATATACATACACATAGTGAAAGGATTCTTCCCATCTAGTTAATTAACATATCTATCACTTTATCTTTTTTCTCTTTTTCTTTTTTTTTTTTGGTTATACTCTCTTAGCAAATTTCAATTACACAATACAGTGTTATCAACTATAGTCACCATATTATACATCCTACCTTACTCATCCTAAAAGTCTGTACTCTTTTACCAACCTCTCCCTATTTCCTCTACCCTCCAGGCCCTGGCAACCACTTTTCTTCTGTTTTTATGAGATGAGTTTTTTAGATTCCACGTGTGATACCAGGCAGTATTTGTTGTTCTCTGTCTGGCTTTTTTCACTTAGCATAATGCCCTAAAGATCCATCCGTGTTGTTACAAATGGCAGGATTTCCTTTTTTCTCATGACTTAAATGGTATTCTGTTGTGTGTGTATATGTATATATATACATATATATGTATATATATATATATAAACAGATACACATCTTCTTTACTCATTCATTTGCTCATAGATGTTTAGATTATTTCCGTATCTCGGTTATTGTGAACAATGCTGCCAGTGATCATGGAAATACAAATAACTCTTCGATACCCTGTTTGCATTTCCTTGGCTATATACCCAGAATTGGAATTGTTGGATCACTTGTAGTTCTCTTTTTAGAACTGTTAGATAGCCATTCTAACAGGTGTGAGGTGGTATCTCATTGTTATTTTGATTTGCATTTCCACAATGATTAGTAATGTTGAGCACCTTTTCATGTACTTGTTGACCATCTGTATGTCTGCTTGGGAAAAATGTCTATTCAGTTCCTCTGCCCATTTTTTTAATCAGATTGGGTTTTTTTATTTTGTTTTTTCTGAGTTGTATAAAGTTCTTTATGCATTTGGAATATTAACCCCTTATCAGATACATGATTTGCAAATATTTTTCCCCCATTCCATAGGTTGCCTTTTCATTTTGTTGGTGGTTTCCTTTGCTGTGCAGATGCTTTTCAGTTTGGTGTAGTCCCATTTCTTGATTGCTTTTGTGATTTTGCTTTTGGTATCAAATCCAAAAAATCATTGCCAAGACCAGTATCAAGGTATTTACTCCCTGTGTTTTCTTCCAGAATTTTTACAGCTTCGGGGCTTACGGTCAACTCTTTTTTTCTTTTTCTTTTTCTTTTTTTTTTTTTAATTGAAGCATACTCAGTTTACAATGTTGTGTCAATTTCTGGTGTACAGCATAATGTTTCAGTCATACATATACATACATATATTTGTTTTCATATTCATTTTCATTATAGGTTACTATAAGATATTAAATATAGTTCCCTGTGCTACACAGAAGAAATCTGGTTTTTTATCTATTTTATATATAGTAGTTAATATCTACAAATCTTGAAGTCCCAATTTATCTGTTCCCACCTACTTTCCCCCATAACCATAAGTTTCTTTTCTATGTCTGTGAGTCTGTTTCTATTTTGAAGGTAAGTTCATTAATGTCTTCTTTTTTTTTTTTTTTTGCAGTCAAGTCTAATCCATTATGAGTTGATTTTTATGTATGGTGTAAGATAGAGGACCAGTCTCATTCCTTTCCTTGTGAATGTCCAGTTTTCCCAACACTGTTTATTGAAGAGACTATTCTTTCCCCATTGTATGTTCTTGGCTCCTTTGTTGAAAAAAACTTTTATGATAAATGCATGGATTTATTTCTGGGTTCTCTGTTCTATTCTACTGATCTATGTATCTGTTATTATGCCAGTACCATACTGTTTTGATAAGTATAGGTTTGTAATATATTTTGAAATCAGGAAGTATGATGCCTCCAGCTTTGTTCTTTTTTCTCAAGATTGTTTTGGCTATTCAGAGCCTTTAGTGATTCCATACAAACTTTAGGATTGTTTGCTGTATTTCTGTGAAAAGTGCCATTGAAATTTTGATAGGTATCTCATTGAATCCATAGATTGTGTTGGGTGATATGGATATTTTAGCAATATTAATTCTTCCAGTCCTTGAGCATGGAATATCTTCCTATTTATTTGTGTCTTCTTCGTTTCTTTCATCAGTGTCTTATAGTTTTAAGTGTATAAGTCTTTTACCACCTTGGTTAAATTTATTACTAAGTATTTTATCCTTTTAGATGGGATTTTCTTCACTTCTTTTTTTTATATTGTTAACTTTTTTACTGATGATCAATAAAAGCCTGTAAGCAGGGAGAAGAGAAAAGAGATACAATACAATAAAACTCTAAGATAACATTAAATCATGACTCAGGAGAGTCCTACAGAAGATCACATTAATTTATACCATAACTTACTATAACTTTACTATAACCAAAGATGGAAAACTCTAGAAAGTGGACCATTTAAATGTGCCTTAAACATAGCTCCTAAATGTCATTGTCTCAAACACATTCATGGCAGGAAGTGAATGTTAGAGAATTCAAAGCTAAAACCTCTGATGAGAGTCTTTTAAGTGGCCGTTTTTATGTTATTGACTAAAAGAGATACCAGACAAGCTACCATACAGTTGATATTCCACTGGAAACATGAAGAAATCTAACTTAAGATTGTATAGAAGAATGTTCAACCTTCACAGAGAAAAAAGGTATATGGAGCCTTATACTTACCTAATGTAGATACTAGCCATTTATTACTAAAACTCTGAAAAAATAAGCATTGTTTTAAAGAAAACAGTACGCATGTAGCAAATGCAGTTACTATTGTTTTTAGCAGAAGAGTATCTATATTAGTTTACTTTGCTAAAGGTAGAATATAGTGGAAATAGTCTGTCAGTTCCACTGGAAAGTTTGTAATGCAGTGTCATTTTCATTATAAGCAGAATTTATGTATCTGACTATGACCTCTCACATAACATTGGCATTTTATTTTAAGGCCATTTACTCTAAAGTACAATTTGGAATAAGGCAGGTGTGTCTGAGATTTCTCTCCCGGGGGGCGTCAGTAGTGTAACCTCAGGGATGAGCCCTGAGTCGTGTTTTTCTTTGTGGGCTCACTGCCCATCAGTGTCTGGTGTATACAGAGCACTTAGGAAGTGTTTGGACTAAAATGAACCGAACCCTTATGAGGTCATTCCTCAGCCTGTTTTCTTCAAGACAGTGTTATATTTAGACTACAAGGCACTAATTTGTTTTTAATTTAACATCTCTGTCTTGGCAAGTAATCATCATTTCTATTTGTATTATATTTTTTTTGTTGATTGCTGACAAAGTATAAGACATGTCATGAAAGATCAAATATGACACATCTAGAAGAAAGGCAGTAAGGCCCAAGGAAACTTAACATCCAGCTTCCTTCATACGTGGTTAGTAGCCTAATGTATTGATCCTGCTAACAATAACTATCCCCCAGTTTTCCCACTTCTAGCACATTCTTTCAGAGAGTAGTAGCAGGCTCCCAACATATTCAGAAAGATGCAGATTGGTTGGGAATTGCTACTATTAACTGTGGTCAGAGAGAGGCCACAGTTTCTAGGGTATCAATATTCCATTTATCTTATCTCAGATCTACAGATATTGGAGAGTGTTAACTTACTCCTGTATCCAATTCTCAGGCTTCTCCCTGACATATGGAAGTCACACCTTTTACAGAAGCTCATCTTCCAGATCCGTAGTTCACACTTACTGAGACATGACGTGTGCAAATAGTCAGCAACTAACCCCTGGCTGGGGGTAGGGACAGCTTAAAAAAATGAAAAAAGACATCCATGGTCCCAGACTTTAAGAAGCTTTAACTAACCAAACATATAGCCCTGGTAAGCTTTATTGAAACACAGGGTCCCCTCAAAATTAGGGTTTTTTTTTTTCCTACCATGTAAATGATTATGCAAGGGCCTAAAGCTGCATCCCTGAACAAATTTCAAAAAATCTGCTGTATAGTGTTGTGGATAGTTTTGGTCTTCCTTTTTTGGGTGGGAAACAAAAATATGTACAGTGTTGCATTTTGTGTTTGTTTCTTTTAAAATTTATTTAGATGTG
This sequence comes from Vicugna pacos, assembly GCF_048564905.1. Taxonomy (NCBI): domain Eukaryota; kingdom Metazoa; phylum Chordata; class Mammalia; order Artiodactyla; family Camelidae; genus Vicugna; species Vicugna pacos. The sequence continues at coordinate 57,524,040 of NC_132989.1, forward strand.
AAAATATGTTGAAAATCAAAATAATGAACAGTGTCTTATTTCTTCTTTTTACTATACTTTTCCAAAATGAATGTGAATTGTACATGAGTCCTGAAAATTATTTCTGTGGAATAGAAACAGCTCTTTTTAGTGAGAATCCTGTTAATACCAAAGCTGTAAAGTGGTATTGAATTCCGTTTTTAACCAAATCCACAGTTTAAATTATGTGTCTTGTATTTCCAGAAGCTTTTACAATCATGTTTTTTATGATCATTTTACTCAAATGATTAGGATACTGAGAGTAACAGGCACATCAGCAGGTTAGAACCAAAACGTGCATTATCTTGTCATTTTTAGTATTTGGAACTTAGCACCAATAGTTTTTGAAAAGCATTTTTGAATTTTTGAATTTTTTCATAATAGTATATTCCTTTCTGTGGAAAACATTTGATGTTAAGTACTTAGCTAAGAAAATATCTGTATTTCACCTTTAAAAATTCAGTTCAACATTTACTGAGTTCCCACTATTCAGAAGACTTTACCAGTCAGTCATTCCCAGGGCTTTATCTCATGCCTGATGTGGGCTAGGCACCCTTCCAGGCAACAGATACAGCCGCAGATGGAGCAAAGTTCCTGCCTTGAAGGAGCTTACGTTTTTGTCAGAGCAGATGGGCAATTAACAATCTAGTAAATAAAGAAACAAATAAATCATTTCAGATGCTACTGAGTGTTAGGACAAACACTTAACAAGATGAAGGGTTAGAGAGTGACTGGGCCGGGAGTGAGGGGAGTTCTCCTTTAACTAATTTTTCTTCACACTTTGCCTAGCCTTGCTATGGCTACTCCTTAAACTACTTGAAGACAACGTGCTCTTTTTGTACCACAGAACAATGTGACATCACTGACTGAGTTGTTTTCTCTAGGAGAAGTGATGCAAATATACTTGTCCAACCACATTCCTTGCCCCTTTCCTTGTGCATTACTAACTGGTTGTAAAAGGTGAAACTTCCCACCCATCCCCCCACTACCACCTACGCACCATGGTATTCGCAAAGGCATGGAAGGAGAACCAGATGCTGGGCAGCAAAAAAACAACCACAAGTGTCCACTTTAAGTGTTAAGTAGAGAATATCTGATGGTGTTACCAGATTTAAAGACTCACAAACTTCAAATGATAGAGTCACTGAACATAAGAAAAGTGAGGAAAATGGATGGATACGAGGCAAAGCGGTAAGTTTTCCTTTGCTAGTGTATTGTAACTAAAGCTGTCCTATAAATTGGTTCAAGCCAGGCTCCACTTTATATATATACACACAGTCATTTATATGCAAATGATAATATAACTAAAAAACAAGCTCTTAGAGAGAATGTATCTAGAGAGTAAAGAACACAAAAATCCCATATATCTGAAACTGGCAAATGATACTTCCATTTAGAAGTCACTTCAAAATGTATAAAGTACTTTCACACATAACATCTCATAGAGTCGTCAAGAACAGTGATGTAAAGTAGGTACTATTATTATCTGCATTTTATCCATGATCATACTGAGGCTCAGCAAGATGATTTACACAGAATCATAAAGGTAGAAAGTGTTAGAACCAGACATCTCACCCAGGGGTTCCGTCTCTATGTCCGATGTGTTCTCCACTCCACTGCAGCTACAAATAGATGTTTTCAAGAGGAAGCAGACACAAAAAGAAGTAGTCATAGAGATGACAGGATTGTGAATCTGTAGCTACGGCTAACATATCAACAGTGTCTTTTAGCAACAGAAGACTGCAGGGATAAGAACAGGAAATGGATCTCAGGTTCAGCCAGAGAACTAATCAATGATTTCTAAAAGGAAATTTTCTAAACAACAGAGTGGTGACGATAAAAGTTTTGCAGTTATTAAGTAGGAATTTGATTTTTTTTTAATAGAAGGTTCTTAACCGAGAGTGTATTCAAATAATTCTATGAACAAACAAGCATCAACAGTCAATATATAGTCCAGATACATAACACATTTGAAAAAACATGACCATGCTAAAAGGAATGAGGACAATAGAATAGAAATATAAAGATATCAAAAAAGGAAAAATACATTTTTATGTGGTGGTCTTACAACTAGACATTCTAAAGTAGAAAATGCATTTTGGTGATATGTTGAGAGAAGAAGTATAGACACAAAGAAAGGAGGGTATTTCAAGCTGAAAATTTAGAGAAACCATACTGAATGCTTCCACAGCATTCTCTGTACCATTCTCTGCATAGAGAGGACCCCAGGCCTCACTGTCATTGAAGGAATTCTTCAAATTTTCCTTCTTACACAAAGCCCTGCTATGGCCACCATGAAATCTCTCCTGGTGGCCTCTGGGGAACTAGATGCTGTTAAGCATTTCAACGTCATTACCACAGAAAACTGCTCACCTGTTTTCTTTTTTCCTTTCTGTATTCTGATTTTCTGAATACCATTAGATTATAAGCTTTTCAAGGACAAAGACAAAAATGTCTCATTCATTTTTGTGTCCTCACACCTAACAGTGTCTCACATGTAGGAGCAACTCAATAAATATTTATTGAATGGAACTAAATTATTTTAAAATGCAAAATCAGGGCAAGGGGAATGGGGCTGTGGCCCATCTGAGTCATTCATTCATTCATTCAGATATTCAACATACTGACACTGAAGCCAAAAACTTGAATTTGAGTCCACACACTGCCACTTGCCAATTCTGTGACTTTGGATAGTTCATAGCTTACCCAATCTGGGCCTCAGTTTTCATATCTGTGACTTAGGGATAATAATTTCTGCCAGCCTCACTGGTTTATTGTAAAGACAGAATCTGATAATACATTTGAAGATAAACCAGAAGTTATCAAGTGCTATACAAAAAAAAAAAAGGTATTTTTCTGTGGCACTAGTAGTGCCAAGATGCTCTAATGGGAAAAAGGCTTCGTATGAGCAGGTCTTCTCAGGACCTTTCACTTGGAAATTAATTTTGTGAAAGTACAAGAACGGGCTAGAATGGGAAGGAACGTCTTCTTTTTCTGTATGACTGAAAGCATCCAGTTCATACAAGCTGTATCAGAATACTCAAATAATAATAATTGCTCCTACTGTTCCAGCAGGGCCACGTGCTGGACACTATACTTGCACTTTACATACGTCAGCTTAAGTTCTCAGCACAAACTGCAATGCACGTATTAATGCTGTTCGTCTTATTTTTACAGATATAAAAGGAGAGGGATTAAGGTTACAGCTAGGAAATAGCATTTTACATTTAAGGAAACTAGCACTGAGAAATAAGTGACTTAAGCAACATTTACTCTTTCTCACTTTTATTCTACAACTCTGGTTCATATCTATATTACCTCTAGACCAAAATACTCCAAAAAGTATTTTGTGAAATAAAATCCATGAAATTCTCCCAAGAGAAACCACTGGTCAGAGATGTTTGGGAGGTGGGACACATTGAAATCGTCCATTCTTGTGTCGCAGTGCACATTAGCACATTGGAGCCTCTGGGAAAAGCTGCAGTAACAAACTTTGCTAAACTTTGAACAGAACCTAAAATCAGCAGCTCTCAACATCCCACAAAGCCAGAGGTCCATGGGGTGAACTTTAGGAAAGGTTGACAGTTGAATAAGTTAACCAGCAAATGCAGTAATCATTATGTCAGTTCCTACCAACAGCCATGGAGCACCATCTCACCATAAAATATATGTTAAGTTGTTGGAAATGTACAATTGATCTGATAATTTTCCTAAATGTGCTTGACCAATTCCCTAAAGATTCTTTAAAGTAATTTTTTCCTAACTCTGATGGCAACTGAGACTATAACAAAACACAACATAAACTCAGATCATTTTTTCATGTGAGAAACTGTACGCTAATAGACGGTTGGATTTATGTGTTGCTGAAAATTATTATCCTGATTATTAAACATTAGTTTAAATCAGCAATTTTAAGCCAGCGTAGTAAACATTTCAAACTGGAGGAGAAGCCAGTGATAGTCAGAACTCTTTCTTCCCATTCCCTCTTCTAACACCAGGAGAAAAATGAACAACATGAATTTATTTAGTCCTGTCAGACCAGGATCCTCCAATTACTTTGGAGTCATTTAAAACTTCTTTTGAGTGAGGAGAGCTTGATATCAGACTTTATTTGAACTTCAAATACTTTTTGAATCAACTCAAATAAAAAATACTTTTGTCTCTTTTTATTCTTGGAAAACATTAGGTACATTGCCTGTTTGTGTTACTTCATTGTCATATATTTTGTTAAAATGTCATAGATTTTAAATTACTATTCTGTGCCCATTAGTTCTGCTGCCTTGGGATGTAATGACTCATATTAGTAGTCTATGTAATAAAAAGGGTTGGTGAATTTTTACTGAACTGTCCTTTTGGGACTATAATTTTTAACATTCTCTGGAAGCTTTGCACATCCTTTAGTGACAAAGTGCTCTTACACTGTCTTTATCATTGGCAATTTCATAAGGACCAGAACTGTCTGTTACGCGTAAATGTTGAACCCAGCACCGTGTTGATCTGACAAGTTCCTTACTTGGAGAGTCACCAAGGATACATGATTAGAATGTCACCATCTTATAGGCAAATAAGGTGATTTTGAAAGTCTCGTTAGCAATAATTTTGGGGGTCTCTGCAATTTAGTGGATGAGTTCATCTTTTTGAAGTGGAGTTACCAAACACATCTAATTACTATAGATATATTCTTTTGCTAAATGTTAAATCATAGAGGACTACGGAAGAACAAGGACTGATATAGACTGACTAGCTCAGTTGCTAGTACTTTCAGGAGGATTTAATCCCTGGGTGGGCCAATGATTTTACACAGAGATGAAAAAATATGTCCCTGGGCAATAAGTTTGATTCAGTGATGTAAATTAAATATTATTATGTTTGTATATGAAGTATGGTACCTTTATTATTGTTGTCTATGAAGTATGTTTTGAAGTATATTTAATTTTATTTTGATTTCTTTTCTTAATTGTAAATTTTGCATATAGTGAAATGATCAGATCTTCAGTGTACAAATTGTTGCGTTTTGAAGTGTTTATATGCATTGTAACCACTACCCTTATAAAGATATAGAACATTTCCATCATCTCCAAAATTTTCTTCTTATATCCTTCCATTCAATTTTCCTTGCCCTCCCCTCCTCACCCCTATACCCTCTGTTCTAATTTATATTTCCAGAGTCTTTTTTTTTTTTAACCTGTTTGTAAATGTCACATAAATGGCATACAGAGCATGTACTCTTTTGTGTTTGGCTTCTTTCACCTAACATAATTTTTTTTAAGATTCCTCTAAATTGTTACGTGTATCACTAGTTCATTCTTTTTAATTGCTAAGTAGTATCCACTTTTTGACTATATCACAATTTGTGTATCCATTCTCCTGTTGGTGGACATCTGGGCTGTATCTGATTTTTGGCTGTTCTAAATAAAACTTCTATGAATATTTTCTTACGCACATTTTTATAGATATGTGTTTTCTTTTCTGTTGGATCAATGGCTAGTAGTAGGAGAGCTGAGATGTGAGGTAGAGATACATGTTTTATTACAAACCACAGTTTTCCAAAGTGATTTTTTACACTCCTGTGAGTAATATATGAGAGTTTTAGTTGAGTTGCTGCACATTCTCACCATTTGTGTTGTCATGTTTTTCATTTTAGTTTTAATTGGAGTGACTAGTCCTTTTAAACTTCATATAATTATTAATATGATTATATTTATATCTACCATTATGTTATTTGCTTTCTGTCGGTCCAGGATTTTTTGTTGTTCTTCTGTTTCTCCTTTTCTGCCTTCTTTTGAGTCATTTTTTAAATTGCTCTAAAGTCACTTAAGTATATATTTTTGTATTATTATTTTTTAGTGGTTGCTGTAGGGATTAAGGATTGATGGATGCCTTCTAATCAGAGTCTACTCAGAGTTAATATTGTACAATTTCATACAAAATGTAAGGAGCTTACAGCATTGTAATTCCATTTACCCTCCTGTCCTTTGTGTTATTGTCATAGATCTTAAATTCACATACCCTAAAACTACATACACAATACACTGTTACAGTTTTGGTGTTAAAGATTCATTTGGGTTTTTTGTTTGTTTTTTAATTAGCAGAAGAAAAAAATGGTCTTTATTTTTGCCCTTATGTTTAAGGGCATTTTCAGTGTTGTGCATGTCTTTTTTTTTTTTTTCCCATGGGCGTGTCTTCTTATAGACTCAAGCTTCATCTGATACCATTTCCCTTCAGCATAGAGAACTTTCTCCTAGCATGTCTTCTAGTGCATGTCTGCTGATAACAAATTCTCTCAGTTTTTGTTTATCTGAAAATATCTTTATTTCACCTTAATTTTTAGAAGGCATTTTTTTCTGATTGGAAATAGAGTTCTGGATTGATGAGTTTTTTTCCCTTTTTCGTTTTTTAAGATTGTCATTTCATTGTCTTCTGGCCTCCACTGTTTATAATGAGAAGTTGACTGTCATCTCTATCATTGTTCTGCTGTATGTATTATGTCCTTTTTTCCCATGGCTACTTTCAAGATTGTTTCTTTGTCTTTGGATTTAGTAGTCTTACCATGATGTGCCTAGTATGCTTTTCTTTGTATCTATCCTGTTCAGCATTTGCTGAACTTCTTTGATTCATAAGTTAGTGTTTTTCACCAAATTTGGGATTCATGGATATTTTATTCAAGTATTTTTGCTGCCATATTCTCTTTTTTTTCTCCTCTGGGACTCCAATTACACATAAATTAAATGGTTTATATTGTCTCACAGGTCACTCAAACGTCTTTCGTTTTTTTCCCAATCTTTCTTCTCTCTGTTAGTTAGGATGATTCCTGTTGATCAGTTTACAGATTCACTGAGCTTTCATCGGCCATCTCCAGTTGGCTATTACGTCCATCCAGTGAATTTTCATTTCAGGTATTATACTATATATAGTTTTAGCTTTTCCACTTAGTCCTTTTTTAAGGTTTCAGTTTGTCTGCTAAAACACTCGTTCACTCAGTATGGACATCTTGTTAAGTCCTTAAACATATTTATAATGGTTGATTTAAAGTTTTGGTTTGTTAATTTCAACATCTAGTTCATCTCTAAGTCTCTCTGTTGTTTTCTTCCCCCCACCCCACACTTCACTTTGGATCACATTTTCCTATTTCTCTGCATATGTAGTAAGTTTTTATTGTTATGTTGGATATTGTGGATGACGAGTCGTTGTCTCTGGATTTTGTCTTACTCTTCTAATGAGTGTTGGCTTTTCTTCTAGTGGACATTTAAATTACTGGCAGATGACCTTAAATTTGTTCAGATTTTATTTTACACTTTGTGATGTTGAGTTTTGCCCTTATTTTTAAGGTAAATCCTTAGACCTGAGACATCATCTTTACTCCTAAGGAATAATTCTTCTGGGTTTCAGTGGAAAGGAATTTATATACATATTTGGAACTTTCCCCCTCTGTGAGTGGCTACTTCTTTTCACAAATTTTACTTCCTAGTTTTCAGCTGTTCTGGCATCCCTGAACTCCATCTTTTGACACTTCAAGCCAGTAATTACAGCCTTTGGGTTCTAGCCACTCTGCACTTGTAAAAAGGAGAATTTTCTCAAGTGAAGAACCACACAGTGCAGATCTTTTCTTTGGGTTTAATCTCCTATGGTTCATACCTTCTCCAGAGCCATCAAATAGCTGTATGTTATATTTCGTCCAGAGTTTATTACTGCTACCAGAGCAGGGTTACCTGATTATCAGAATAAGAACCCTCAGGATAGTATGTTTTTAATTGCATTTGAATTGAAATATGGTTAATTTTTCCGTTCTTAAAATAATGCATTTTTATAAATGAAAAAGTATATGTCTATGTATAAGGAAAAAAGTCTGAAAAAAATATATTTCAGGTTATTTCTGATTAGAAGAATTATTGGTGACTTTAACTTTTTTCTTTTTACTTATCTACATTTTCTACTTTTCTGTACAACAACTGTAGATTGAGCATTAAGTCCTTTCTTTGCTTTCCTAGGCAAACTGTTTATGATGACTCTTTATAATAATATGTGTTTGTGCTTCTTTGATGTATTTTGTATTATAATTTCTCTAGGTTAACTGTCTAATAAAATCCTGTATGGTAAACAATACTCTTTCTGCTTTTAGGAATAGATAATTTGAGACAAATCAAAGTTAAACAGCTTACCCAGAATTTCATGCATATTGATAAACTATCCAGAAATAGATCTTAAATTTTAAGTCCCTCAATTCAGCTGTGTAAACTATTTCTAAGCCATCAGCAACAGTGTATGCAGTTGATTCTACATTTTCTAATGGGTATGGAAGAAAATTATCATAGTTAAATATAAGCCTCAAATATTTTAGAAACTTCTCTGTAGTCACTGATTTTAATCTCTTCTTCGAATCTTTTACTAGAACTCCTAGCAAACTGAAAACTTGACTGATTTTAATTTTAAATCAGATAACCTTCCAGGGGCTAGCAAGAAAATGGCAGGAAGGTACACACTGAGATAGTCAGGAATTTTCTTCTTACTCGAATTGCAAGTTTAAGAAATAGAATCAAGTGGATATCTGTTACTCACTCTTAGATATGTAAGCTTAACCAGGAGTATTTAAATCACTTTCTTATGTTTTTACTAAGAGTTCACTAAAAATGTGATAGAACTTCGTGTTGTCATTCTGAAGTTTCAACCTGAAGATGAAACCAAATAAAATTACCTTATAAAAGATACCAAATGAAACTATCTTTTAAACATCCACAAAAATGGGTGAAAATAAAAAGAAATAATTGTTAAATATTAATAGTTTTCCCTATGTGATCCTGGATTGGATTCTGTACTGGAAAGAAAAAATGCTGTAAGGACAGCTGGCAAAATTAGCATACAAATGGTAGAGTTAAAAAGTATCCTATCAATGTAAAATCTTCTGAATTTGATTCCTACAGTTACATAACAGAATTTCTTTGTGATTAGGAAATATATTCTAAAGGGCATGATATTTGTAACCTACCCTCAAATAGTTCAGAAAAAAATAACACGTGTGTGTGTATTTTTTTTTAAATGAGCGTGTACAGAAAGTGAAAGAGTAAATGATATAATAAATGTGACGTATGTTTTTAAAAGCTGGTGAATCTGGATAAAAAGATATTCAGGATTTAAATATATTATTCTTGTCGTTTCTTTGTAAGTCTGAAGTTATTTTTAGAAGAAATTTTATTTTTATTTTTTTAACATTTTTTATTGATTTATAATCATTTTACAATGTTGTGTCAAATTCCAGTGTTCAGCACAATTTTTCAGTCATTCATGGACATATACACACTCATTGTCACATTTTTTTCTCTGTGATTTATCATAACATTTTGTGTATATTTCCCCGTGCTATACGGTGTAATCTTGTTTATCTATTCTACAATTTTGAAATCCCAGTCTATGCCTTCCCACCCTCTACCCCCCTGGTAACCACAAGTCTGTATTCTCTGTCCATGAGTCTATTTCTGTCCTGTATTTATGCTTTGTTTTTGTTTGTTTGTTTGTTTTTGTTTTTTAGATTCCACATATGAGCGATCTCATATGGTATTTTTCTTTCTCTTTCTGGCTTACTTCACTTAGAATGACATTCTCCAGGAGCATCCATGTTGCTGCAGATGGCATTATGTTGTCGGTTTTTATGGCTGAGTAGTATTCCATTGTATAAATATACCACATCTTCTTTATCCAGTCACCTGTTGATGGACATTTAGGCTGTTTCCATGTTTTGGCTATTGTAAATAGTGCTGCTATGAACATTGGGGTGCAGGTGTCATACTGAAGTAGGGTTCCTTCTGGATACAAGCCCAGGAGTGGGATTCCTGGGTCATATGGTAAGTCTATTCCTAGTCTTTTGAGGAATCTCCACACTGTTTTCCATAGTGGCTGCACCAAACTGCATTCCCACCAGCAGTGTAGGAGGGTTCCCCTTTCTCCACAGCCTCTCCAGCATTTGTCATTTGTGGATTTTTGAATGACAGCCATTCTGACTGGTGTGAGGTGATACCTCATTGTAGCTTTGTTTTGCATTTCTCTGATAATTAGTGATATTGAACATTTTTTCATGTGCTTTTTGATCATTTGTATGTCTTCCTTGGAGAATTGCTTGTTTAGGTCTTCTGCCCATTTTTGGATTGGGTTGTTTGTTTTTTTCTTATTGAGTCATATGAGCTGCTTATATATTTTGGAGATCAAGCCTTTGTCGGTTTCACTTGCAAACATTTTCTCCCATTCCGTAGGTTTTCTTCTTGTTTTATTTCTGGTTTCCTTTGCTCTGCAGAAGCTTGTAAGTTTCATTAAGTCCCATTTGTTTATTCTTGCTTTTATTTCTTCTAGGAGAAAATTTTGAAATGTATGTCAGATAATGTTTTGCCTATGTTTTCCTCTAGGCGGTTTATTGTATCTTGTCTTATGTTTAAGTCTTTAATCCATTTTGAGTTGATTTTTGTATATGGTGTAAGGGTGTGTTCTAGCTTCATTGTTTTACATGCTGCTGTCCAGTTTTCCCAACACCATTTGCTGAAGAGACTGTCTTTATTCCATTGTATATTCTTGCCTCCTTTGTCGAAGATGAGTTGACCAAAAGTTTGTGGGTTTATTTCTGGGCTCTCTATTCTGTTCCATTGGTCTATATGTCTGTTTTGGTACCAATACCATGCTGTCTTGATGATTGTAGCTCTATAGTATTGTCTGAGGTCTGGGAGAGTTATTCCTCCAGCCTCTTTCTTTCTCTTCAGCAATGCTTTAGCAATTCTAGGTCTTTGATGGTTCCATATAAATTTTATTATGATTTGTTCTAGTTCTGTGAAATATGTCCTGGGTAATTGGATAGGGATTGCATTAAATCTGTAGATTGCCTTGGGTGTGACCATTTTAACAATATTGATTCTTCCAATCCAAGAGCACAGAATATCTTTCCATTTTTTAAAGTCTTCTTTAATTTCCTTCGTCAATGGTTTATAGTTTTCTGTGTATAATTCTTTCACCTCCTTGGTTAGATTTATTCCCAGATATTTTATTACTTTGGGTGCTATTTTAAAGGGGATTGTTTCTTTACTTTCTTTTTCTGTTGATTTATCGTTAGTGTAAAGAAATGCAACTGATTTTTGAACATTAATTTTGTAACCTGCTACCTTGCTGAATTCTTCAATCAGCTCTAGTAGCTTTTGTGTGGACCTTTTAGGGTTTTCTATATATAGTAACATGTCATCAGCATATAATGACACTTTTACCTCTTCTTTTCCAATTTGGATCCCTTTTATTTCTTTCTCTTGCCTGATTGCTGTGGCTAGGACTTCCAGGACTATGTTGAATAGGAGTGGTGATAGTGGGCATCCTTGTCTTGTCCCAGATTTTAGTGGGAAGCTTTTGAGTTTTTCACCGTTGAGAACTATGCTGGCTGTAGGTTTGTCATATATAGCTTTTATTATGTTGAGATATGTTCCCTCTATACCCACTTTGGCGAGAGTTTTTATCATAAATGGGTGTTGAATTTTATCAAATGCTTTTTCTGCATCGATTGAGATGATCATGTGGTTTTTGTCCTTTTGCTTGTTGATGTGATGTATTACATTGATTGATTTGCATATGTTGAACCAGCCTTGTGTCCCTGGGATGAACCCCACTTGGTCATGATGTATAATCTTTTTTATGTGTTGTTGGATTCTATTTGCTAAAATTTTGGTGAGGATTTTGGTGTCTATGTTCATCAGTGATATTGGCCTATAATTCTCTTTTTTTGTAGTGTCTTTGCCTGGTTTTGGTATCAGGGTGATGGTGGCTTCATAGAATGAGTTTGGGAGTATTCCCTCCTTTTCAGTCGTCTGGAAGAGTTTGAGAACGACTGGTATGAGTTCTTCTTTGTATGTTTGGTAGAATTCCCCGGTGAAGCCATCCGGTCCTGGACTTTCATTTGTAGGGAGGTTTTTAATTGCTATTTCTATTTCCTTTCTAGTGATCAGATTGTTCAAGTGTTCAGTTTCTTCTTGATTCAGTTTTGGTGGACAGTATGTAAAACAAATTATATTTTTAAATTTAATACTTCTGGGTTCATTTTCTTAGAATACACTTAAATCAGCATTTTCCATATTTCAGTCTGAAACATCAAAATCACATCACTATACACGATTTACCACTAAATTTTTTGATATTTTAAAAAAGAAAATTTGGAACTTGAGCTACTAACCAAAAGAAAATCTTCATGTTTGAATTCATTTGCAAGAATTGTGATGACCTTAGATAAGAAGAATTGTAGGAAAAAATACTGAATAAACAGAACAATTTTATTAGAGAATGACATAGTTACAAATGAATTTTATTTCCAAAGTTGTTTTAAATGATAATTGTTCATAAAAATATCCACTCACAATGTATATGTTTTGCCACCATATGTAACACTGTAATTAGGCATCTGTCAACATTTCTAGGGGTGTTAAATTTGTAGAATCTTGCTCTGGGGCCTAAAACTTTAGCACTTAGAAGGTTTTACCAGAGACCTCCTTTAAAAAGCAGGATTTTTTCTTTCTTTTTTCTTTTTTTTTTTCTTTTTTTGGCATGATAGGTTATTGAATAATACAAGAGTGACTGTAGCTGTACACATTAAAGGATGTGTAGATTTTTATTTTTCTACTTGTGAAAATCTAAAATAGTTTTCATCTGAAATTTTTTATTTGTCTTGTGAGATTATTCCAGTCCCTTTTAGAGATTTTTTTTCAACTGAAGAGTTACTGATACTTGTAATAATGCACCTTCTTTGCCTTATTATAAAACTTAAGTATATAATACTCTTTTTAACTATATAGTTAGGCACTATTATGACTGTCCGTGAGGCTGCTCTGAACTCTGTGGTATGAGAAAAAAAACTTTAAGTCCAAAGTTATGAATACTAAAACTCACTTTCCCATGAAATCCTTTTTTCTAAAACTTCTTTCTCCAGTTATAATTTTAGTTTTTAAGAGACTCACTTTTCTTAGTAAGTTAGATATTTCCTCTCTAGTCTTAAAACTTGAACTGCTATATATATTTGGGTCAAATGCAATTCTGAAATAAAGTGTGAAATATTATCAATTAGAAAGTAAATACAGTGCTTTTACTTGCACATATAAAATATGTTTAAATTTCAAGCAAAAATTATTCCCAAAATTTCAAAGAACGTTCTCTAAAAATTATGGTAGGTACTACATTTCAGTGTCATGGGGTTGCATCATACCAGATTTTTAACATCTTCTCTATTTCACTTTTAAAGATAAGAAACAAGATTTTTACAGTCCAGCGTATTTCACTGAGACCCCAGCCTCCCCTCATCCTGTTGGCTTTTCTTTCATGTCAGGAAGAGATGTGCGTTATATAAAAGTGAGAGTGTTGCTTTCTACGTTAAAGTCTACAACAAGCTTATTGCACTGTGTTGGAAAAAAATCTTCTTTTTATTAAAATACTGATCTGGAATGGTTACACAGAAACCTCATGTTTAGGAAATGACCTATTGACTGGCTATCTAAAGTTAGAAGCATTGACTTTGAGGCTCTTTTTTCCAGTATGTTTGTGTTCATGGCTTATGAAAGATGGTATCTTTTGTCAGCTGAGAACAAATACTCATCTTCCCACACTCAAGACACATTCAGGGTGCTGTTTTAGCAAAAATAATGGTCTGGATATAAAGAACGAATATGCAGATTTTTTAGAAGTATCATGTTAATTTATGATCTTAATAGTTATTTTCTGTATTGCATTAGTTGCTTCCATATCATGCCACTGTGGCATGGGTCATCATTTTATCTGGGGACATGACTACTGTGCAGAACTTCTGTTTAGTGTTTAGTGCCCACCTTTAATATGGGTCTAATTGGAGACCTCTGTAATCTATTCACATATCCAAGTGAAGTCAAAATGATTTTTTTTTTTTTACAAAATTGTGGCCCTTCCTCCCCTAGGCACTCCGTTTGTCCCCCGTTTTGTCAGTAGAGGAGCCAGCTCTTGGGGCACATACACATCCTGCCTAGGCGTCATAATTTCTAGCGCAAATGTTAAAGCACACTGATGACCTCAAAATAGCAAATAATCTGTCATCCAAGTTCTTGCCAGAGAAGGTAACCTCACACTTTCTGTTGCTCAGTTCTTACGGGGCAAAAATAAAAAATAATACAATCGTCTAAAATAATATAATTGTCTAAAGGAGATGAAGACCATCCATTCCTTTAGACGTGCTTGTCTCTTGAGCAGACCAGAATATCACAGACTGTCGGGTCACCTGAAACACATTATCTTACTGTCCCCTGAGTTACTTTTCCCAAGCGCAGCATGTCATAAGTCTACACTAAAGACACAAGTCTAAAAAACAACTGCTCTCCATGACTGGTTTGCTCTTTATCCCCTAGATGCAGTGACCCATAATCAGCTGTGTTGTCCTCTTTGTCAATAGGAAGCTCGGTCAAATTTTTGGCCATCATCTGGCAATTGTACAGTCCTTTGTATTAGTCATCCTTATGTGTTCATCTTACCCTATCCCTGCCTTTATCCTATTTCTCTGCTCCTTTTACTCTTCATTTATTTCTCTTAATGTATGCATAAGCCATCTCAAATGCTTTTTTCATTGACGATTATAAGTAAATATTAAACAAGCAAAAATAACTGCTACTATATTCTTAATGATAGAATTAAAATTTTCACTATTAAATCACTGTAGTGTTTATATAATTTTTAGCCCTCTTTTTCACATTTTGTAAATATATCTTTTCTAGTAAATGAGTTATAGCACTCTACTATTGGGATTCTTGAAGTAATTTTGTCTTGATATGGGTTTTCTTTCATTTATAACTTTTCTTAGGAAAGTTTTCAACGATCGATGTATCTACTAATAGTTATAAACGGTTGCCCCCAGAGCATTGAAGTCTGACTAACTGAAGGCGCCTTATTTTCAGTAACCAACATCTTCGTTTTTCACTGTGCAAATTAATCCTCCACCTTAGTTAACCTTGCAAGTAGATTCAGTGGCTTTCCCATCAGTATGACTTTTTAAATTTTCTCTGTGGAATAGAAATAAAATAATAGATGCCATTCACCTATAGTGATGCCCAAAGGATATATTTAAGATTCTTTGGGAAATAATTCCCATCCATTGCTTCTTTAACAAGATCCAAGTAATAATTCTCTGGTTTTAAAATCCTTAGGGAAAAGGGGGACCTTTTTGGCTCTATAATTAAAATGTTTCTTAGAGCTGATATACCAAGCAAGGAAGTGGGAATAATATGTAGTTGCCAAATTTTGTAACACATGTAAAATATACTTTACATTCATTACAGTATCTCACACTCCAGAATTGCAACTATTTACAAACTCAGAAGTAAATTTAATTCCAGAGAGGAAAATTTAAGTCCTTGAGCAATAATGAAAGATTGTGACTTTTCTGGACAGGTGCAGAAAAGCCTATATGGAAAATCCAGTTAGAGTTTTGAAATGTCTTTTTGGGACAAAGCTTGGTACAGATGCAGTAAAGATTATAATTGTAAATAATTTTCATAACCCTTTCTCGTAATTGTTTAGCCTCACCTGGTTCTGCTCAATCTTTATGGTAAATCAGTCCTTAGTGGAACTTAGTTAATTTAAGTGCTCATGAATTTTATCTGTCCTCATACTATAAAATATTATCTAGTATTGAAGTAATCAGTTATATCTAATATGTTCCCTGTCATTTTCTAAGCTAGTCAATAGTAGGAATTTACGTTTACATGACATACTTGTGAATATATGCATTTAATTTAAAATCAGTCCATTATTATCTTAACGGCAGATGTTATTCTATATGTATTAATGGTGTTATATAAATAAGTTCAGGATCCTTTAAGGATTCTTCCCATTTAGAAGGCAGTTGCATTATGGGATTTTTTTTTTTTTTTAAGAAAAGACCATTCAGAGAGGAACTGCTTTGGGAAAGAGAACTGGGAATAAAATTAAAGTAGTACCAGACAGGTGAGGGCAGCTCTAGACTTGGAGACTGAATGTGATAAAAATTGTCTCTTTCTGCATTACCTTAACTAGGATGAAAAGAAATCACGGTGTTAGTAGCATAAGTGATACTCTAGAAGCTGTCAGTGTCTGTCATAAAGTGACAGGGAGCTTTCATGACCAGTAGTCAGCAACTATATTGACAGTACCTGACAGAACTTTTTTGTTCTTTTCTTTTTCTTTTTCAAGTGCATCATCAAGAAATCAATCAAAATAGAAAATGTGGCAACTTTATGCCAGATTTATGTTATTCATAATAATTTGCTTTACATGATATTTTATTTATTTCAAGAATAAATGGTATGAATACATTTGAGGCTGTTTTGTTTATACTTTAAAGTTTTCTTAAATTTATGGCTAGAAGAAATAAAAGCTGTAAGAATTAGAACAGAGAAAAATAGAAATTATTCACATATGATATGACTGCTTATGTAGAAAAATCAAAATCTACAGACAAATTTTTAGGATGAAAAGGATAATTTTGCAAGGTTGCTGGATACAAAATCATTATACAAAAATCAGTTGCATTTCTATATACCAACAATAAGCAGTTAAAGATCCATTTATAGTAGCATCAACAAACATGTCATACTAGAAAAAAAATTAAAAACTAAGAGACATATCGTGCTCGCAGATTCAGTCACTCAACATAGTAAAGATGTCAGTTCTCCCCAAATTGATACACAAGTGTAACATAATCCCTGTCAAATTCCTGGCAAGGTTTTTCTTGCAGATATAACTTTCTGAGGTCTCCAAGACTATCCTCACTTCTAATACCAACTGCAAGTAGGTGTCCCTAAGACCATCTTCAGGTTTGATCACTTTCCCAAAGGACTCACAGAACTTACTGAAAGCTGTTAAATTCTTGGTGACAGTCTAGAGCAGCAAAAGAGTGTAGATTAAAATCAGCCAAGGAAAAGCACAGAGGGCAGGGTCCAGGAAAGCTCCAAGGATGAATTTCCAGTTGTCCTCTTCCAATCAAGTCATGGACAGTGCTGCCTTCTCCCAGCAATAATGTAGACAAGTTTCTTCTAAAATTTATATAAAAAGGCAAAGAAACTAGAATACTTAAAACAATTTTGAAACAGAGGAAGAAAGTGGGAAGAATCAGTCTCCCCAGTTTCAGTACATTACTGGCAGAGATACAGAGAAACTAGATCACTCACACATTGCTGGGAGAAGCATAAAATTGTACGATGACTTCGGGAAACAGTATGGCAGTTTCTTGACAAACAAAACATGCAAGTAATATACAGCCCAGGATTTACACTCTCGGGCATTTACCCCAGAAAAATGAAGATTATTTTACACAAAAATTTGTACATGAATGTTTAGAGCAGCTTCATTTATGGTAGCCAAAAAAACTAGAAACAACCCAGATATCCTTTAAGATGGGAATGTTAAACTGTGGTACATCCATATCATAGAATACTATTCAGCAATGAAAAAGAACAAACTATTGATACACAACAACCAGGATAAATCTCCAGAGAATTAAGCTGAATGAAGAAGGCCAATCCCATGAAGTTACACACTGTGTGATTCCCTTTATATAACATTCTTGAAGTGACAAAAAACACAGAAATGAAGAACAGATTAGTGGTTGCCAGGGATTAAGGAGGGCCTGGAAGGGAAGTGGCTGTAGCTATAAAAGGGAAACATGAGTGATCTTTGTGGTGATGGAAATGTCCTGTATCTTAACAGTAGCATATCAATATCCTGATTGTCATATTGTACTATGGTTTTACAAGGTGTTCCTCTTGAGAAAAATTATAAATGGGACGCAGGATCCATCTGTGTTACTTCTTACAACTGCATATAATCTATAATTATCTCAAAAGAAAAAGTTTAATTATAAATTAGTGAATAAATGAATGAATCTCAAAACTGCAGTGCAAATCCTCTGTAGAGAAAGTGATAAAACTTTATTAAGAGGCATTAAAGGTGATCTAAAAAAATGGCAAGATATATCACATTCATTGATTGTAAGACTCAGTATTGTAAATATATCACTTCTCCCCAAACTGGTCTACATAAGCTTCAGTTCTTTAACAATTGTAATCCATTTCTTCTCCAGCTGGACTTCAGAATCACCAGAATCACAGATGTCCAGCCCCTGAGATTTTGAAAAAGTTTTAAAATTGTTAATTGGCCAGGGCCTGGGAGAATAAGGGATACTTCTAGAAGAAGAGTTGAGGGATTAAACCCAGAAAAGAAGGTTGGGTTCAGGGAATGGAGGGCTTTAAACCATATTAAGGAATTTCTACTTAATTTGATAGATTATGGAGCCCATTGGATATGTCTGAGCAGAGAAAGAGGCCTATGACACAAATTGTACTTTAGAATTTTCCATCTGGTAGCAGAGTACAAGATAGAAGAGAAGAGGCTGAAGGCAATGAAATGAGATAGGAGGAAGTTTCTGGATTCTAAATGATAGGTCATTAAATCTAGAGTGGCAACAGGAGAATGGAGAGGAAGAAAGAGACTGGAAAAACTTCGCTGAGTTGTAATTGTCAGGATTGGGCCACTGATTAGATCAAGAGATGGCAAACGAGGGAAGAGGAAAATCAAAGATGACTGAGAGGCTTTGAGCTGGTGAGTAGCTAAGAAAATATTGTGTCGATTCCAGAAATAATGAACTCAGTGGAGAAGCCTGCCTGGAGAGTAAGTGCACCAGTTCCCTGGGTGGCTTGTAGAAATCAAATGCTATGACAGCAGGGTCCCCATCCCAATACCTTCGCACTACACACACCAGTCATTCTTAGGGCTGAGAAACTGGAGGTATCAGCATATATAACAAGAGCAGGATTGTTAGGAAAATGCTGTTTCTAGTTCAACTCCATTTTTTTTATTCACTACTTTGAAATGTCTTTTTTTTTTAGGTGCTCTTTCAACTCTTACTGCATATTACTATTACTCACTTTTATTTATTTGTGTGAACTAGCAGGGGATAGGTTTTTTAGAGAATGGTTTATAGAGGTGGGAGGAGTTAGTAAATGCTGTCAGGAAGAGTTAAATCCATCATTCCACTCCTCCATCATGTACTCACCATTTACCATTTACCATGTACCAACTAGTATACTCTTCTAAAATGCAAGTCAGATTATATTTCTCCTCTGCTGGAAACTCTGCAAACAGCTCTTCTATTGCGCCTGGAATAAAATTCAAACCTTTCACTGAGGCCTGAGAGACTTCATGTGGCTTGGAAGCCGCCCACCTCTCTGAATCACCTTGTACCACTTTTCCCCCCTCCCCCACCTCGCTCCAGGCATCCAGCTCTTTAGCTCCCTGATGGCAACCAGCTCGTTCCTCCTCAGAGCCCCTCCTTCCCTTTGTTCTTCCAGAACTCTGCCTGCAGGGCTCTCTCCAGACCTTCATCTGGCTCCCTCTTGGCACTCTGGTCTCAGGTCAGAAGTCTTCTCCACCCAGTCTAACTGACAGCCACCGCTCCTAGACCCGCCTCCTCCTCCTCCTCCTCCTCCTCCTCCTCATTCTCTTCACATCCCCCTGTTGTGTTTTCTTCACAGTGCTTCTGACTCTGAAATGATCATGTTCATTGGTTTGTTTGTTTATTGTCTCTCATCCCCACTAGCACTTGTGCACCAAGAGCAGAGTCTTTATATATTTTTTCTCGCCACCGCATCCCCAGCCCAAGGAAATAGCGGGCCTGCCGTACAATAAATACACACATGAATGTATAAATTAATCGCTCACAGGACCTCTGGAAAAACTGCCCACAAAATCTGTCCTTTAGAATAGAATCCACAATTGAGCGAGGAGGACCACAGAAGATTCAGATATTTGAACTAGTAAATGGTTTTGTCTTGTTTTGAAATAAGGAGAGTATTTTGCAATTCATTCTCTCATCTCTTCCCTTTCAGACTTTCTCATTCTCTCTCCCTCCCTCCCCACCTCTCTCTCTCTGCCCCCTCCTGTCTGTCTGTCTCTCTCTCTCTCTCTCTCTCTCTCACACACACACACACACACACACACACACACACACACACACGTGTCAAACTGGCAGCCATAAGCCATAGGTACTAGCTAGGAACACAGAGAAGCTGGGAGAAAAGGGGAGCCTGACGAGGTATCTGCAAAGCTGCAGCAGCCCTCTCAGTCAGTGTTAACGTTAGAATGGGGCCCAGTAAAGCTCGTTGCTGGTTGTGTTGGGAATGGTAGGATCAGAAACCTGTACTTATGGAAGTAACTTGTTTAGTGCTTTGTGCTCTTAAGATCTACTGGTAATGTTACTTTTGAAACTGACAAAAGGAAACTGGAAAAAGAGAACTTTTGCCCACATCTGGGCTCAAATTTTAAAGGGAATATCCCTGGAGGCCAACCCTTGTGGCAACAATAAGAGTAGTTGTGAAACAAAAATTAAAACCAAAGAAAGCACTTCTACACCAGCTGTCTGGGTTTGTTAGGCAACTGAAGCAATAAAAATGTGTCCATTTTTTACTAGTTGGAAGAAGGTTGATTGGAGAGGTCTGCCAGGTTCAATGTCAGAGACCCAACAGCTACTGCAGGCTCTCTACTCTGCCGAAGTTTACCTCCCAGAGATGTCTCTTGGGTCGTAAGCTGCCCAGTGCCCCAGCCACCCCCTCACTCACCTCCCATAGATGAGAGATATAGAAAAGAAGCTAGAGGAAAGGACAGCCTTCCCCAGAAGCTGCAAATGACCCAGAAGTTTCTACCACTGATTTTCTGTCTTTGTTTCAGCCTCTTATCTCTGGTCAAGCTTGATGACTTGCCTTTGGGGTCTCAACACAATCTCAGCTTTAATGGGTTTGCAGCAGTGTTAACAATGGAAAGAGACTTGCCTGTATGTTACACAAGTAATTGAACCAGGCCCTGCAACCTTGGCACTTCCCTCATGCAGTCCCGATGAACACCCCACCCTACTCCGCTTACTACCCTCAGTGTGGCTGAGTCTCACCCTTGTGCTTCTAACTTGGAGCGTCTCCATTAGGAGCGCTTCTTCGTTCAAATGTTACTAAGTTTATATTTTTGTTAATGATGTTCTCCTTAGAAGCTCTGGAATTCACTTTAAAATGAATTTTAGTAGTTATATTTTCTTTCTTTTAGAAGGCACATTATTTTTCTGTGCCCTATTATGTCTCTAATTCTTTATAACTTTCTAAAAATAACTGCTAGTGAGCTCATAAATTCATTAGTTAATCCCACTGGGACTCAGTAATGCATATTACAGACCTCCTGATTTTTATATATTAGATTTTCTCAAGAATTCCCTTACCTGTTATTATCAACATAGCTATATTGACAGGGTCCTCATTATTTCTTAATTGCCCATATTTCTTTTTCTTGTTAAAGATCAATTTTTAAAATCAAGCTTTGTCATTTTGAAAGTACCATAGACATGTTATCCTGTTAATAGTAATGTGTTTCAGATCTTTCTAGTTTTTCTTCTTTCCCCTTTATCCTAGGAAACTTATAAAATTTATCCATTACCTTTTTCTTTCAAAACAAAGTCTTTTGTTGCAGGGGAAGGGAGTTTTAGTGAGAGGGTAGGGGCACGTGCTAGTTTTTTCCCCCAGAAATAAAATTAAAAAAATTTCTCATTCACAAAGTCAAAAGGTGACTTTGTGAACAGTTATATTCCCTATTCTAAATCAGACCCCAAAATGTAGTAAATTATGCATAGATTGTCAAAATTATTCCATGACCTTTTGGTCTAGGACCATGTAAAATAAGATGACTAGCAATAATTAGAATAGTAAATGACTGACCAAGAAATTCCTCTAAATTATCTTTTTAGTGAGACCTTACTCAGACTGTCTATCATGTTGTACTAGTAAACCTCATCTTGACAAATCTGATTATGTGTATGAGAGAGAGAGAGAGAGAGCGTGTGTGTGCGTATAATATCATTTGAAGAATGATTATTTGCTTTCCTAGGGAATTCTTCACTCTGTTAAAAGATGCATTGAAGAAGTAAATAACTCACTTTTTCCCTTAAAATTACCCTATTTACAGAAATTATATTTACCTATACTTTTTAAGGCATCTACTGCATAAAATGAGGTACAGCTTCAGAGTAGTCTACATCTACCAAAGTAAACATCAGGATTTTGGCTGCTAACTCAATAGCATATTTTGGCATAGTTTTTGACAGAAAAAAAAAAAAAAAACCTAAGCACTAAGATCAAGTGAAGGGGAGTATGGACCAAGTAGACTTGTAAGAGACATTTGGATTAAAGTCATCACAGGAAGAAGTAAGGGGAATAGACAAGACAGAAGATACAGCAATGTTTTTGTCTCTCTTATCTTTTTCTTTGAGCATTCTACTCTCAGAGCTATTTCCAGCCATTTTTTGTTTAATTTCTAAATGCTATTACATAAATGTAGCCTCCCTCTTTCTCAGTTCCATTACAAGACACTTTTTTCTTAAATACATAGTCTTTTGGGAAAACACATGATACATTTTAGCAATTTATTCTTTCTCACATGATTTATAGTCTCATCCTTTATACTTAAATTTTCTAATCTTTTTGACCATTTGTGCTGTCTCCCCTTTAAAATTTGCTAGAGTTCATTTTTTTAAAACAAATGAACTATAAAGGATAAATATTCATTCAGTGTAGTATTTTTATTGGAAGATCCCCTGTCCACTGCCTTTTAGTTATTTCACAATGAAGAAAGAACATCGTTGACAAACAGTATTTGTGGAAGAAACATTAAGAGAAGCAAAAGGCACCTTCTACTCTGCATAAGGATAGAAGAGATAGCTATAGTAGGTTTCAGATTATAGGGAAAATTAATCTCTAATGTAATAAAAAAAAAGAATTAACTTCATTTTTATTTAAGCTGACCCTTGATCATCTAAATACCTCCCGTTACAACAAATACTCCTCAGTGCTTTTACTATCTTGAAATAAATTCTAGAGATAACATAATTCACCTACTTACAAGATTGCTAAATTATTGTCTTGCTCTAGTTAACAGACAGAAAGAATAAAAGAAAAATAACCTTAATAAAAATCATACACATATGAATATTTAAAGCACTCAGGAAAAATCTATGTGGGTCCTGCACATAGAATCACCATGAATTCCACATCTACAAATGCAGGCTGATGCATGTGTGCTTTTTGGTGGCTCAAGCACTGTGGGCAGGGAGGCCATCAGTGATGAGATTTTCTCATACGGTAAACTACTCTCGGTAATATTTTGAGCAACATAAAGTACAAAATTCCTTCAATTTACATGGTAGTTGGATTCCTAGAAAATTCCACGTATATTAAAGTCATGCCAAAAGTACTTTGAGATTATTTGTTAAACAGATCTAAATTCTAAGTGCATATAATTATAAACAGGTTTTTCAACTATGTGAATAGCTGGTGAAACATTTGAAAACCATGTGGGATGCAGAACAATTCTTCATCATGCTGTAATAGCACTGCAAATTGGTGAATGTCCATATCCGTGGCCCTTTCGCATTAAATGCCAATAGCGCCTTCCAATCATCTTGACCTCCAGAATTTCTCTACAAATTTCCAAAATGCTCCAGAGGCCTCTTCCTTGATCATTAAGAACCACTGATTAAGACTGAGCAAAGGTACTTTTATGTAATAAAGAACTGAGATCCTGCACATTTATTTTGAAACTGAATTTATTTTATGAGTTAGGAAACTGAATTTGCCCCAAAGGTGAATTATCTAGTAAAAACAAGCCTGACAAGCCAAAAGAATATGAAAATCATTCCCTGAGAACATGGCAGATATTTAGCATGGAAAAGCCCTTTGCTTTATTTCCTATATTGTGGAAACCACTTAGATTAGGAAAATAGGGGTTTGAAAAATGGAGTGAGTTCACAGGCCCTAAAAAAAACAGCTTCTGATATGGATGAAGTAGTGGTAGAGGAAACACCAGGCCCTGATTATAAAACCGTGTTTATCTCCTTCAAATAACATAGTGCTAAATGGACTGGTTTCCATGTTACCTGCACATCATTGCAACTTATTAATAAATGGCTACTTTTTTGACTGGCCTAAACGTTCCTCTTTCAAATCCTTTTATGAATAGAGAATGTAATGGCCTAGTGTTTCCATTCTGATGGAATCATTTCCCCTAAAGTGGTATATTTTTTAAATACTGGAAAGCTGCTGTCAAAAGTTCCCGTCTCTAAGCATTGCCATGGGTGGGTATTTATATTAATATGTGAATATTTTCATTTAACTTTGGTCCTGAATTTTCAAAAATGTGTATATGAAGCCCCAGATGGACATGCAACTACCTAACTTCCAAATGCTACTTTAAATATCTACTTTCAAAGATTTAGAAAAGAAAGCCATTTTTGTATGATTTTCCTGTTAACACACCTTACTTCAGGGAGAATTCTTCCTCCCCCACTCCATTCTCTATAATTGTTTCTAACCCACCTTGCTTATTACTTTACTCCTAGCAATTTCCCTCCTCTGAGCACATATTCTCATTATTTATACTCTTAAATTGGAAGGATAAATGTTGAGAGCCGATGCAGCTCCTCAGTTATCTCAGGGACTTTGGTCTTTTCAGCCCAGGACTAATCAAGCAGAGACTCATCATAAGCTAAAACTAAAAAGCCTTTGTAGTGATTTTTATCACCAGGGAAATTTGTTCATCCTTCAGAAAGATTGTCACAAAGAAAGAAAAAATAAAGGAGTTAAAATTGCGTCAGATCATTGACTCCTTAGGTCCCTCTAGATTCATAGATTGAATTGGGGTGGGATTTGTTTTCAAAGGCTGGGAGGAATTATGAGAAGAGTTTCCTGAGAAAGCTTACAAATTGATCATAGCCTTGGTAACACTAGTAAGTGTTAAGTGTGATCACTATGGAGGAAATGCCAAATGAGCCTGGAAGCATGGGAAATGAGAAGGAAAAGATACAATTAACACCTTTTTTTCCCCAT
The DNA here is from genome assembly GCF_048564905.1 of Vicugna pacos. Taxonomy (NCBI): domain Eukaryota; kingdom Metazoa; phylum Chordata; class Mammalia; order Artiodactyla; family Camelidae; genus Vicugna; species Vicugna pacos. Next base: position 57,548,969 of record NC_132989.1, read on the forward strand.
TGTGTTTGGGAATGGGTGTTTCCATGTAGTATGCATCTGAGAATAGTCAATACAGTTGACTTTATTTTATCATTATAAGTGTGCAATTAGTAGTTATTACTGAAATGAAACTAGAGTTGCAAGCACTATAGAATCAGGTATAGGCATTCCATAAACCTATCCGGAAACTAGGCCCCTTCTAGATATACCAACAAAATATTATTTAAAGTAGGTATGTCTGATCATATCGAGAACTGCTCACAAACTTATTTTGTGTTTGGAGAATATAAATGCCTCCCTATTCAAAAGAATTTTTTAAGGTTGTTACCTGAATAAATCGGTGAAAATTATGTAATAAAAATGAATATGTGAATGTCACATATATTTTAAAGAACTTGAAATTGTACACACTTATCAGTGCAGGCAAGTGTGTGTATGTATGTGTGTGTGTGTGTGTGTATGTGTGTGTGTGTGTGTGTGTGTATGTGTATATATATATATATATGTTTTTTCCCAGGAATTCTGTTGACACTGGTCAAAAATCCAGTAAGGCACTTGAGGATTTGCCAGGATAAACCTACATTCATCTCTCTCTTCTAGTGAATAACATTGAATTTTGCCCAAAATGAGTAAGCAAACAGAAATGACCTTATTTTTCAGTCTGAACACAGTAGTGTTGGGGGATATTTCTCAAGGATATGACTTTAATACTAGTTCCAGATGCAGGTTCATAAGGCCAGTCTGCAGAGGAGAAGAGGATAGAGAGCCTCCTTCTGAGGGCACCTATTAAAAGAAGGGGGTTCTCTCTCTAGTAAGGCCAGCTCCCACAGCTAAGTCACATGCACGGACTGTAGCTTTCTGCTCTCTGGTCGACGGCAGCCATAGCATCCTTATTGTTGTAACTCCCAGATTGTGATACTGTCACAAAACTGTTGCTAGGCAACAAATGTGGTTACCAGGTCTCAGCGAATAGCTGAAGGGGAAAGCAAAGTGTTGCACCATTGTAGAGTAACCATAGCAATGACCTACTATTACAGACTAAAGAATTATCATTAACAATGTTAAAGTATCAGACAGAGGCCCTCAATCCAGAGACTTCCAGGCAGTGTCTCTCTGCATAATAGAGTGATCTAGGGAGAGATTTCAACTCTTTCAAGGCTATTCACTCATTATTTCTATGGGAGAGGCTTTGTAATTTTTCTTATTTTTTCGTTAAAAAAATGGTTCCGTTTGAAACTATTAGTAAAATGATATAAACTATCACAAGAAGTCAAAAACAGATTAATGTCCTCATCTGTTCTTACGTCTATATCAATGTTATTTCTTGCCTGGCTTAAACAGAAGATAGATTTTATTTGAAAAATAGTGTACATCAGTATTAAATTGAAGCCACAGAAAGAAGCTGTAATAAAATAAAATAACCCCATAAACTGACAACTAAACCTGCAAATTGGATTCCTCCTAGGTGCTCTTGTAGTAGTCACTGCTTTGAAACATTTTAGTTTTTCTAAAACTGTTCCCTTAAAATCTGCTTTTTAAAAAAAGATGTAGCCTGCTAGGACACTCCTAGGTTTCGTCTCTTTTGAACCTGGCCTTCCATTAAACATCCCGTATAATTGGGTCCCAGTGACCTCGCTGAGGCAGTCGGGTCTCACGGCACAGCTTCTGAGAGAAGCAAAAGAAATCCGATTTGTTTGTTTCTCGGGAAGCAAAGAAACGCGGGTGCTCCGCGCCGGGTGCAGAAGCCGGAGTCCGCGCACAGGGGAAACCAATCCCCGCGCGCGCGCCGAGCCTGGGTAAGTGGGTGGTTTGGAGGCGGGAGAGGGAGTGGCCCTTCCCGCCGTGCGCCTCGATTGGCCCGGAGGGGCTGAGGCCCCGGGGGCCGCCGGCCGCGCCTCGGGCGGCCGCGGGGGAGTCCGGGCCGCGGCCGCGCGTCGAGGGCGGGCTGGGGGCTCTGGCCGGAGGCGGCGGGCGGCAGCCTCCCTCGGAGCCCCGGGGGCAGAGTGGACCGTCAGGTACAGGTGTGGTGCGCCGAGGCGTGCCCGGCCGGGGGACGCGCGCCCTGGGCCGGTGGGGGCTGGGCTCCGAGGCGGGAGCGCGGGCGGCCGGGGCCTCCGAAGAACCCGGCGGTCCTGTCCCACCTGCGCGGGACCGCGCGAGGCCACCTCGTAACCGAATCTGTGCTTTTTTGCAGGCACCGACCGTCACGAGCTAACTTCCTGGAAGAGCTTCCCGTCTATTTTCAAATTCTTTACCGAAGCCTCTGAGGCCAAGACCAGTTCCCTCAAGCCGGCTCTGACGCGGCGCTCCCACCGAGTAAAGCACGAGGAGCTGTAAGGGGAGAGCGAGCGAGACGGGGGAGGGGAAGCCGAGGAAGCGCTCTCGAGCATGCATCCACACGTCTCCCCACCGCTGGTTGTCGGCGAGCAGACTCCCAGCCCCTCATTAGATTGTTTTCTTCCTAGAGCACAGGGTCGTGATATATACATCTAAATAGCGTTTTGCATTATTTCTAGATGAGTGCAACTGTCAAAGCAATATGGGTTCACTGGTCGTGCTTCCTGCGGGCTGAGCTCGGGCTTCGCGCTGCCCGTCAGCGCGCAGATTAAGGCTGACAGCGCCCTGCCCGGCGTGGCCGGCGCGCCTCTAATTGCCCGGACGGAGCCCGCGCCGGCGCTGCGGGGTGAGCGGCGTCCGCGCGGTCCTACCGCCCGCAGCCGCCGCTCCCCCTGCCCCGGTCCTCCTCCCCTCGGAATAATGGCCTTTTCTTCCCCCCTTCTCCGAACAGAAGCAAAGTTTTATTCTAGGCTTCAAACTTCCATTTTAAGTAGGTTTTTCCCTAAGGGTGTCTTATGCCTTTTTTTTTTTTAAGGAAGTTTCGCCTCCCCCACCCCAAAAGCCAAATTTAAATTCAGAACATGAATGCCATAATGTGCTCTGTAGTTTGGGGAGGGCAAGTTGTTCTCTCCCTAAAGATCTGTTTTCATTTCGAGACCAGAAGAAAAACTTCGCATAAAAATCTATAAAGTACGGGTCCAGGTTATCTTTGAAAATCCTTGCCAGTTGAATTTGAGATTTTACCAAAGTCTCTAATTTCAGAAGAGGTTGTTTAAACCAAACCATAACAATGAGCAAATCTTTTAAGTGCTAAAGATTTCATTGTCAGTGGAATTTCCGACTTTATCATTAGAATTAACTTTACTTTTTAAATACGTAATGTGTATTGAGTGGTATTGTAATTTAGATAGCATACTTCAGCTTTGCTTTTTAAATCTTATGTGGAGGAAGTTTGTTGTTAATCCTAACTAGAATGGTCAATTCTGAGCTTTCATGGAGTTAGACCTTTTTAGGGATAGAATTTTTTTATTGTCATCAGGAAAATGAACCTGTGTGCTCTTGAGCCTTTTCCTTCTAAAAGGCTAGGTGGGGCTAAAATGATTATTTTAGTTTTCTGCTCCAACAGAAAGAGAAAAGACCTGGTGTGAAAGACATTCTCTCAATCCAGTGGTGTAATTTGTAGTTGTCCACTTTCTCTAAGGTTTTGCTCTACAGTTTTAACAGTTAAGTGTTTTAATCCAGCTAAGATCTGGCCAACACTGTGAAATATGAGGTAAAATAAGTTAAGATTTTACTGATTTTTAAATTCAAATATTAAATCTTAACATTACCAATTTTTAATTACTGGTAGCATTTAATTACTTAGTGACGATTCTAATAGATGAGGTTCTGGATTTAATATTTTTTCATCATTTTTTAGTGTATGCAACAATTTGCCTGCCTTATTTGAGGACATGCTAAAGTGTACCCAAAACGACTCGGAACTGTCTGACTCCTCAGAAAAATAACTTAAAATAACCACCTCATGGGTAAAATGTTTTTATATTATGAACCAATTTCAGCAAGTTTTAAAACTGATAATATATGTTTGGTACACAAATCCCTTAATCAGCTCTCATAGTTTTAATGATGGTAAATTGAAGTGATCTTTTTTCAGTAGTCTTATATGCTTATCTTTTGATGTTATTTTAGCAAAAACAACATAGGAGGAAAAATCAGAACATCATTTTTTCGAACTCGTTGAGTGGCTTACCTTGCACAACCCCAACAACGTCAAGCATGTTGGTCTGCGGCTTTTCTAGCTTAGAAGCAATAGTGAGCTGTGTAAAATAATGGTACCTTCCATTGAGAGGATATGAGAATCGGTGTGGATTGAATATATTTTTCAAAGTGTTACAAATCATGTGGTGTTTTCAGTATATGAAAATGTTCGCAGGAAACTAATTTTAGTGCATTTTTTTAAAATCAGCACTTGTACAGTGCTCAACTTGTGAAGCTTCTGCAGCTGAATTAGAGCAAAGTAAATATGCTCAGCTTATAAACCAGATTACTCCCCTCCTTCTTCTCTTCAATTTCTCACCTCTCTTCTTAAAAACCTTTACTTGTAACTAAAGTAAATCACTGTTTAATTGTCTTTAATGCTTAAACTACTGGATTGTTAGGCCTTGTCTAACTATCTATGGAGAGCTATTTGCAAACTTAAGTTGTGTAAATGTAATTTCTACTTGTGGATCTGCGCTGTAGCAACCGGGAGAGAACTAGGCAAACCATCCCAGACCTCCAACTGATAACCGATAAGATTCCTTATAATGTAGAATATTTAACCTGTTGATTATGGGTTTGTGATATAGTGTAATATTATCCTATTCACCTCAATTTTCCTGGAGTAACCACAATCAACTGGTAGTAGCCTACCTGTTTGGACACAAGTGTTAATAATATTTCTGCTCTGATCATCTCCCATTTTGGTTTTTTTAAACAGGTTTTCAGGAGAGTAAAGGTGTAAAGTTAGGAAGTGGGCTTTTTTAAAGTATATAGTGAGCTCTTAGAGCAATTAGAATGGGAAGCAAGGAGCTGTTGATAAATCTACAGTTCAAAATAGTCCTGTTCAAACTTAAAAGCCAGATACTGGCTTTGGAACTTTCCAAAGGTACCTACACAAGCAGCCCTTAAAAGTTTTCATGGATATTTGCATGGGGCAGGGGGACATCTACTTGTAATCATTGTTCTTTTTTCAAGTTTCTGCTTTGTGCTTCAACTTGGATTGCGTTATTGTTTATACCAAAAGAAAAGAAAAAACTAAAAGCAGAGGAGTTTCCTATATATTACATATTTCTGTTTACTATTTTAAAATAAAAATGTTTTCCCCAACAAGCGGCAGCATATGATTCTTGCTCAGAAGTTTAATCATATATAGAGGCTAATGAAAGCAGAAACTTAAAAAGAATCATAGGATAGCATTTATCAATACTTTAAACCTTATAGCTGCTTATTACGATGATTGTTGCTGTAAGGCAGTATCCTAACATTGATTTGAGTCACAGTTTGGCTTAGAACTTTCACAGAACTAATATTTTATAAGACTTTTTTTTAAGATCTAAAACATCTCCTTAGCTACAAGGAAATTTGAACCCATTGTTAAACTATCGTTTTATAAAACACACTTTACTACATACGGTAAACAAATATGTTTTCCAAAAGGAGTCTGATGAGATTAAATTACTCCCAGATCCCTATACGGGTCTTTGATGTATTACATCTAATCTAGAAATACCTTGTTTACATTTATTTTACAGCTTTTCCTTCTTTAAAACTTGTAATTCCTTTGAGAGAGTGTGGGTGACAAAACTTGTTAACTATATTATCAGTGTTAATAAGTTTAGTTGTTTTTTTTTTTTCATTTTTATCTGGATTATCTGGAGTTCCAATCCAGACACATGGGTGTCTCCTGTTATAATCATAGTTTGTAACTGTAAATCGACAGGTTCCTTTTGGTGTCTGTAATCCTGGTTCATTTAAGAAAGGTTACTATTAAAGAAGGTCTAAAAATTTCTCAAAAACTTTCCCTATGCCTCTGTAGAGAAAAATGTCTTTAAATAAATGTGAGATGTTCTCATTTTTGAAATATGGGTGGCAAAAAAAAAGGTAATAGTGGTGGTTATTTTATGATTACTTATTAGGAGCTATAATAATATAAAATAAAAGGCTCCAGGAGGTACTCCCTTTCAAAAATTGAATACTTTCCTTCCTTCCTTCCTTGTATAGTGTGACTGAGTGGGAGTCTCTTGAATTGTTCGTCTTCCTTTTATCTAATATTCTATTAATCTCCAAAAAGATCAGTTTGAGTCTGGGAAAGGGTTTTTAATCAACACTTCACAGAGCTTAAAGCTACCCTACCTAAAGCGTGAGCTTTGTTAGGCGGTTTTAGATTTAAAGCATTGCAACTGTCATGCACTGTACAAAAAGTAAAGAATGTACACCAAGTGGAAGATGTTGAAAAGGGGGAAATAGCACAAAGTCGATTAACAGAGATTCAAGAATAGAAGTAGCCATCAAAGCATTCCAGCGTTTATCTCGAAATCTATGTAGGGTTAAGGGAAAAAAAGCAACAATGATAGTTTTAAACCTCACACTTAGGAGGGATGAATGTTGATTTAATTGATTCATTTGGATCGATGTTTTTAAAGTTTCACACCACTGATCTTTCATGTAGTGATGTCTTTAGCAGTCAGTGGTCTGACATGAGCCTTCTCAGATTTCATCAGCGAGACTCTCCATGACATCTAAAATTATGCAACAGCCTGTGCAGTGATAACTTTGGAATTGGGAGACCTTGATGCCAAAGAGCATGGTTAGATTGAAGAACTCTTGTTAATTCTTAGCACAAAGGTTTTAGAGGAGTGGTAATTATAAATGAACCATAAAGGTTAAAGTCACCAAATACTATGTAGTGGGCTTTAATTGCTAGATGGGAGAAAATCATCCTGAAATTTTGACCATTAAATGGATATCACGCAGTGACCAGTATTTTCCCCTTGAATGTAAAAAAGCTTGAAAATGGAAATTTGACTTAATCCAAGAGGCCTTCCAGGCAACTTTTCCCCATCCTTTGCCCTGAGATTTGTGAGAAACCTTTCACTATATTCTTTGTATTGTTGGAGTTGAGTTCTGTTTGAAACAGACATGAAACATGTTTCTAGAAAGAAATCTGGAGATGGCCTGCATCTTTCTTTCCAGATCATTCCACTTTTTCTTCCTTGGCTAATACATTGGGTAATATGGGAGACTGTCATAGGGAAAATAATGTTGAACTGTACTTTGTAGCCAGCCTGCAGTACCAATACAAAGAATCTGAAATGAAAAGACAACCAACACCCCAAGAATAATATGTCTCTTTTTAAAGTTTACAATTTGAATAATGAACTTGGATAGAAACTTGGCAGGAAAACAAACCATGGCACCATCACATCACCAACCATTTTCACTTTTCTGTCCAATTTCAGAGTGCATGTGTTTGTGAGTATTTCACTAGATCAGTGACAGCTCTTTATTTGCATAATTATATGCTCTGGTCTGAAGAGAAAACTAACCCCCAAATTTCATGGGTCACCAAACTGCAACAATCAATGTTTTATCACGTATGCTAAGCAAAATCTAAGAAGCTATATGAAGTTTCTTGGGGAGTTTTTACTCCTCAGAAAATTAAAGAGTTTTCCTCTCCTGAATAGATTCAAAATCTTTCCAAGTTCTTTGTAACTGAATTCTGTTTGAAGGCAAAACTAGAGATTAACATGTAGATCTGGATCTTAGACTTACCAGCATTACTTCAAAGTGGCTTAAGAAGAGCAGCATTTTTGGAACACTGAACTTTTAAATTCTAAGTACTGTCCTTCATGCTATCAGGAAAAAAAAATTATTGGTCAAATTATGATTAGCCAAAATGAAGTTTGAATTACTACAATTGAATATAAGGTTCATTTTCTTCTTTGCAATAACTCAGGGTGTTTTTTTAAAGACCTAATAGAAAAAATATATATATATGCATATATGTCTGTGTGTGTCTACATACATACATATACATACCCATCCATGGGGTAAATATGCTCATTCCACCAGAAGAGACAACATATACAGTATGTATATACCTTTCCAGTGCCAGTAACATAGTAGGTACTCATTATGTGTTGGTCACCAGGATTGTTTGTAAACTTACTTTCTTTTAAATAAATTTTTATGTTCAAATTTTGCAAGGCATTGTAATAAATATTTTTGAATGCCTCAACTTCATTTGCATCTGTAAATTCTCTGTATGTAATGTGTATTTGTGTTTAAGGTTGGTTTTATTTCATTAAAGAAAACTTGATTTAAACTGTTGGTGTCTTTAGTTTATAGGCAATCTGCCAGACTTGAAATACAATAGAACATAGAAACATATGCAGAGTGTTTGTTATGGAGTTATTAAATTCCTGGAAAATATACTTTTACCTAGGCTCTTAAGAATATTCTAGGTGCATGATTTAATCATACTGCAAAAAGACTTAGATATGAATTTCATTTAAAAAGTATGTAATACAATGCCTTTTACTTAAAGTGATCTGTCGGTAATAGTATATTAACAGTTTATCATCAGGTAATTTACTGTCATCAAAAAAAAGTTAGAAAAAAACATTGAGCTAAAAGAACTTAAGAATTGCATAGTTTTGAAGTATTTCATTCTCTACCTTGGAGAAGGATGAAAGGTCTTTAGGTGAGGCATCAGAAATTTCTTAAAATGTTCCTATTATTTCAAGTGAAAAACCGTTCTCTCCCAAGTTCTTAATTCAAGTTGAACTGTAAATGGAAGACACTCTCTCTTTTAGTGCAAAAACTTAATCTGCTTATCATTAATGCTATCCACAATCACCACATCTCACCTTGTCACTGTCCTTTCTGAAATGTTCATCTAGTTAGACTCCCTCTGCACCAACCCCATCATCTACTTCCCCAGAAACTGATGTTGGGACTGAAGGTCGTGGATTCCTCTGAGTGAAAATTCTTCACAATTGAATCTGTAAAAACAAATAAATACAGGTTTAGCCTTTTTTTTGTCAAACAAAATGAGTTCATACGCAAATGAGTTGCTGTTGCTGTCTGACTAAGCATGAAAGTCTGAAAAATAAAGAGTAAAACCCTTCTAGATTACCATTTAAAGATGTATAAGTTGGTGACCCATGTGACTCTGAGATCAATTTGCATTTTATTTTTAATGTATAAAGTCTTAAAAGGAAAATAATAGATAATACATATACCTAATTACTTTTTTTCTCTCTCTATTTGACCTTTCTGGGGACCTTGCTACGAGTTTCAGGTGGGTTCTCAGTTTTCTCCTCTGCCTGGGACACAGAAAAATTTCCCACAGAATTCCACACATGAGGCAATTGACCCTATACCTGAAAGGGCTAGGTTTTCTCTCTTTTTTTTTTTTTTTATCATTTTCATTTCTTTTTGCTCAAGTGCCACCTAATCCCATTGTGTGAAAAAGATGTTTCTGATGCAGCTCATCTTCATGTACCTCCAAATAATTTTCCAAAGGCTTATTTTCTTCTTCGTTTTTTTTTTTAACCCTAATTACACAAGTGGCTTTTTTCCAATAAATGTTCACACCTTCTCTGGGCATTTAGATAATCAGGATTTATCAACTGAAGAAATATTGATGGTTTGTTGTACTGGTTTTGGTTTGGGAGGTTCTGGGAGGGGTTATTTTATGTTATTTTTGCTTTTGCCTCAGTAAATTACTTCATATCATCCCCTAGAATAGCCAGCTCTAAAAATAACCCTAGCACAGAGTGTCACAATTTGGCTTTCATACAGTTTTGAAAGAAAAACCATTAAAATTGCATTGATCTTGCAAATATTGATCTAGTGCTTGATATCAAATATCAAATGAGATGCTGTCAGTTGCTGCTGATCATTGTGTCAGCTGTTTGAATTCTTGTTCCTTTCCTTTTTCACTGTCATTTGGATTCAAGTTGCTGAGACTAAGACTTTTCATGATTAACACAGTTAGGATAAATTCTTTTCTTGTTTTTCACATTTCGGGTTTGACCAAACACAGTTAATATTCTACATGAAATTTTTCACATGATTTCACATATGTAAATACACACACATACACTTTTTGTAAAGAGAAAATATATATATTTCACACACGTGGCTAAAATCCTACATGTGTTTTCTTTTTTCTTTTTTTTTTAAACAAACTATGATTCACCTAGTAGGTAAGCTATGTTTCTGTTTAGTTCTGTAATCCTAATTTTAAAATAATTTATCTTCATTTTGCTTTCTGGGCACCTGTCTTTTAAGAAATCAAATTTGTTTTAAGAGAATACAGTTGTTAGATTACCATTTTAGAACTTACAATGAAATCAGCCATTTCAAATTCACACACACACTACAATAGAAAAATTGCTCCTTTAATTCTGGCTAACAAAAAAATACAACTGCAGCATTTGGCCAGCCAGTGTGGAGTTTAGAGAATTATTTAAATAAAATTGGATTTTTTTAATACTTTCTCTTAATAAACTCATGTTATCTAACAGGCTAAGTCTTGCTGTGCTGGTACTTCCTACCAAACCTGGAAATGGCTAAGTGCCTTTGGGTATGTTTAAAGTCTCAAATCACCTTTTTTCTTTCTGCCTTCCTCTATACTTTGTACGTCAAGACCTGATGATTACGTTACCTTGAAATATTAGAACACTTTAAGGAGGAAACCATCCTATTAACCAGTTAACACTGCTGTCTGACTAAGCAGTACAGGCTGGGAAATAGGGTAGAACCATCCTCGTAGAGGACTGTTTAAACTATACATCCATGAGCGTTATTTTCCATATTCACGGGGAGAAAAAAAATTCCCAACCGAAGTTCTCGGTTTCTCTTCCCTTTTTTACACCTGACCTCGGTTTGGGAACAGCGAAACGAAGCCGCGTTCTTCCCAGCACCATGGACAGCACTCAGCGCGCTCCCTCCCTCTCCCCTCGGCAAGAACTCCGAAGTTCCGGCCCTCGCCTGATTCCTCTCTCCGACCACTCCCTCACCATAGGAAACTGGCACTCGAAATCTTAGGACCCGAGCCCAAAGCGACAATGGATTTCAAAAGTATACTGTCTGTGGGTGGAGAGTCTTGTTTGCTCCATGCCGGGTGTTAACCATAGCGCCCTAGAGTTGACACACCATTTGCCTGCTCCCCGAATTTGCGTCTATTTTATAATGAAAGCAGCGCCACTCTCAGTCATTTTTGTGGTAGAAGTCTTAACCCCACAACTTTTCTTTGGCCAACTTTTCACCATCACCCCCTATCTGGCCAGAGCTGTATGGGCACCGGTTTAAGAGCTCTGAATCGTGAGCCCATTCTCCCTGGGCTGGTGATGTCAGCCGCGAGAGACCTGTGATCCAAGAGATGTGCCTCCAGATCCCCCGGGCCCTGGGTGCCACAGCTCTGTCCGTAGCTAGAGCCGTCTCACCGATCGAGTGCGCCCAGGTACTGGTTAATTACCGCCGCGAGGCAGGTGGCTGTGCAGCGAGCGCCCCGCCGGCGGCTCGCTAAAGAGTCTGACAGCAACTTATCTGACAGCACTAAAAAGGGGGCGCATCTGGCTCAGTACCGACCACCACCTCTTCTCCTACTTTCAGACCTTAACTCCAAGCTCCAATTTCCGTACTTCTCCCTCTCTTCTTTACCGGCTAGGCAAAGTACAATAAAGGAAGATCACTTTCTTGTGGTATCATTTTCATTCATGGTCTCCCTGCAACATTTAAGTCACTAATCTTAAGACAAAACTAGTTTTTAAAGATTTCAAATTACATCTTGCTTTATTGAAACTTGCCTCACTTGTTGGACTTTGAATGAAATCTTTTCCCTCCCTCTGGAACCCTATTCTAATCATCTCTCTCTCGAACCGACCTTGAGGACGAAAGTATTACGTTTAGAGCAGGCAAGACGACTAAAAACAAATTTCTATTACATATCGATTGTACAAAAATAGTTTCAAGTCAACTTAATCCAAACTTAACCAGAAACGTCCAGTAAAGTGAAAAAGAGAGAGAACACTGGTATCTTAAGGTAAAGGTTTCTTTCCTATAAAATAGCCTCGATAAACCGATTTCAAAATTACTTCTGTACAGTAAGATGGATAACAATACATTTCAGGATAAAATTATTTTCTATTTGGCATGGTATTACAATGAAAAGTTTCCATGAATTCCTCAGTTTAGCAGTAATTCTGCTTCAAAACACCCTATTTTTCTATCCTGTAAGACACACAAATATCTTTTTAAATATTTTATATGTTAACAATTTAGTCTGCTTTCTCATATACTGCTGCTTACACCAAATTTTTGTCCCTTTTTTAGTGTGAAAAGTCACTGCTGTGTTATCCCCAAAGATAATTTTTTCTCATAGTTTGGTTATTTTTGCGGTCTCAAGAGTCGTTTTGCCCAAATACTAAGGCAAGTCCGTGCTAGCAAAGAAACTCGGCTATGCCAGGAGCTATTTAAACTAGCCTCACAACCCTCCTGTGAAAACTAGGGGGACGGGAGATGCTGCCTGGCAGCTGAAGCGTGCAGGGGAGCAAAGGGGACCTGTTGAATAATAGTAACTTGGAGACTCGCATATGCTAGAATAGGATGCACCTCTCAGTTGTTGAAACTACAGCTGAAATATCTCCATGGTATATTTTGGGGGAGCTTATTCCATGAACTGAGCTTCTATCTTTGGATAAATGAATATTTCATTCTTACCTTCCGGAGGTTCAGGAGCAAGAAATGGGAATCAGGTGTGGGGAAGGACGTGGGGCTTTCCCCCGTTGGTGCAGGGAGTTGTGGAGATTAGGGTGGAATAGACAGCAGTTACTGAACTCCTGGGTGCCTAGCATTCGTTCCCTTAACCTGGCTTTTGGGCAATTTCTTTCCTTCCGTGGGGATATCCCTTATGACCTGGGCACAGGGTGGCTAAAATCTCTATTTAATTAATCAGGAACTTTTTTAAAAAAAAAAAAGTATTTTGACACAGCTTCAGAACGACTTTTCTGGGTTATTCTAAGTAAATCAGAAACTCCCAGACCCAGGTGGGACCACTTTGTCAGAGAAAAATGTGGAGAAGTACAGGAAAACTCATTTTTAAAAACAGATCAATCAAGACACTGAGTGATACTGATTAGGTCCCCCTGGAAGGAGCTTCTCCAACAAAGTTTGCTCATCATCTGTGTATATTGGAAGAAACTTTAAACCATTTTACAGTATGGATAGCCATCCCTACCCCATCCAACTTTTTCTTTAATTCCAGTCCCACACTTGTATAGGAATTCTGTTGTCCTATCCTTTTTTTCCTCCTTCAAAGTCTTTTGAAATAAGTTTTCTTGTCTCTTACCCATTTGTCAATGTCAAATGTACACTGCCTATTTAGTTAAAGAAGTGTGTATTTCATATGTTATAAAAGAACAGGCTTCTTTATTTGGTTTCTTGGAAATCAATAATCTCTTAAACACTTTCCAAGACCCCTTGGGGAAGGGAGAAATGTATACAATAACTACCAAATGTCAACATGACAATATTGGTTAAAATCTGCAGGATGATCATTCGAATACAGGTAGATAATAGGGAACGACTTTGGGTTCCCGAGATGACGTAGGAAGGGACCCAAGGTGTCTGATGCCAGGCTCCATCCTCTGCAACTTGTCTGGGGAGCTAGCTATCTTGAAGAATCGGGAGTTAATTCTAAACTTGCTTACAAGACATCTTAATAGCCAGGCTGGTCTTCAAATAATTCAGCTGGGAGATGGCTGGGTGACCACAGGGAGTTTGCAAAGGACAGTTACCCCCATTAAAAGAAACATCATGATTTCAGTCTTTCCTGACATAATTAAAGGCTTGGGTAACACTCTCTTATTTTGTCTCATGCTGTGGGGAAAAAAAAATACCTACTCCTCTGGCGACTAAAACTTTAAAGAAACTTTAAAATAAATCCAAGAGTTAAATTTCTGCTCTTTAAAGTTAGTCTGTAGGTGACAAAATAGACAAAGCGTTAAGAGCAACTGAGATACACATTAGCTACCTAGCAGTCTCACATTACAGAGGAGAATACGCCTAGGTTTCAACTTACCCAACTTTTAAAACTATACATGTCCCTAGAATATAATACCTGATTGGATTAAATTTGCAGGAGATTCTAAACTAAGCTCTCAAGAAGGTAATAAAATATATGAAATCTCTTGAGTAAACGGTTGGGAGGGATTTGTAAGCGTTTCAGGATCCAGTGATCCACTGGAAGCACAGCACACTCAAATTTGACTTTTTATGATCAACTTTCAACCCTGAGAAAACGAGAGCCATTTGCCTAACTTAATCTAGAACATATGTTTGCACCAGTAGCAGGTTTTTTTGGTGTGTGGCTGGGGCTGATCAAGTTGTAAATTTTCCGCTTTAGGTTTTCAGCGCCTGCTAGTTTCAGCCTAACACCTAGAGAGAGACTTTGCGGAGTTCTCCACCAAAGCAGCCAAGGTTCGACAAAAGGTTTCCCAACCACACAGCTCTTTTCCCAAAGATGGGACATTCTAAACAAATTAGTTCTCTAAATCCTAAATGCAAGTAGCAAGTTAAACTCTCTTTTGTTCAATTGTTTGTAAAATATCTATACAGAAACTTTTTTTCCCATCTGCCTTCCTCACCTGCAACCTATTCCTTAAGGGACATACGATGGTATGAGAGCGGTGGGTGCTGTGAAATTGACATCTTCATTCGACAAAACAAGATACATTTTCTTTTGGCTCATCTTAATTTTTTTCCATCAGAAACTTAGAACTACTGATGTTCTGTCTCTTTATGCTTCAGCACAAAGGATTTTTAAAGAAGTATTTTGAATATCTGGGAAGAATCACCTAGTGATTAAAATTATACATTAGGATCCACAAGTCACCCTTCACCAGGTTTATGGTAGCTTTTATTACTAATATTAAAACACATTCCTTTGTGGACATGAATTTTAGTATTTGGGCTTTAAACAAATTGTAATACTTTTCAACCAATGAATGACATACCATAATGATAAATGAAAGTAGTAAGTTCCCTAAGATTAGCTGAATTCATCCTAAAATGGAAAAGGGTAGTGGGGGGGGGGGTCGGGAGGTGGAATCTTGGTGGTAAGCCTCAAGGACTGTAAATAACCATCTGGATCTGCTGATTTATCTTTTTCCTGAAAACCTCAATCACATTACTGGAGGAAAAGTTACTAACGTGCTTTTTGAAATGCATCAGAATGAGTAACTGAGCCATAAATGTGCCCTAAATTAAGGTGCAGAGTTTCACTCAATTTTATTATTCTATGGATTAATGTGGGCAGCTCCCACCTGGGCACTACCTTAATCAAAAAGTGAACAAGGGTGACAAAAACAAGGGCAGTAACAACATTACCAGCACTGTGCTAATCAAATGCCCACAACTAGTTGAGAACGGTGCTAAAAGCCGTTTTAATTCTGAAATGGAAAGTCCTGAGACACCGAGCGCCATCTAGCAAGCAAAGTTAGAATCAGAGTCCAGCACAGAGCACAGAGCGACCAGGGAATTGGGAGGTAAAGGAGGACTTCAAGATGCACTCGCTACGACTTGACCACTGGCCCAGTCTCACCTGAGCCCAGCACTTCCTGCAGGTTTCTGCTCTTCGCCCCACCAGCCAGCTCAAACAGACTTAACTACTGAGGTGAGACCGACCCTTTCTGCCTCCAGCTAAGGCTAAAGGACAGCTCCTCACAGGGTTGCTTATTGTCTTTAATTAGAACAAGCTGCCTCTCCCTTCCCACCACCCCCAGCTCCAAAACCAGCGCAGCGTTTACCTCATTCTGCACCTTCTTCTCCAGATGGGGACAAAGAGCGGTGCCTGAAAGGCTCACCTTGGGCTGACATGACTCCCAGAGCTTCAGCGCAGAGGAAAGCACATCGCTGGGAAAACCTAGCAGGATTTGAGAAGTCATTCTGAGTTTATGTCTCCTGACAGGCAATTCGAGCTCTCTCTGAGTGGCATAAGACACACATTTCCTTAACAAGCCACGGCCGGTCACAGAAACTGAATGCTGCCCTCAAAATATAAATAATATAACTTTATTCTTCCCCAGGCAACCGGGTCTTTGATAATTCCTTTGGCTGAAGAAAAGTCAAAGGTAGACAGCCAGGATGCTGCCAAATATCCCTGTTAGTTTGTAGCTTAAAGGGGAAAACAGCACTTTTCCCATCTTTGGGGTTTGAATGAGGTTCCCCAATTATATGAATAGTCTGTGGAACTGGGCTAACAAAACAGCTTCTGAGACTGATATGAAGAAAATAAAGAACAATTTGCTGGTTTCTGTATAGGCAAGAACCCCATGTTTTTCTTTTAAACCAGTTGATCTGAATTCAAAAGACTAAGGGGTCCATCTCGGTAATACATACGCTTTCAAAGTACTTCTGTTGAGTCTTTCTGGAATTTCACTTTAAGACTGGTGGGGGGAGGAATCCAGTGCACGTTCATGTTAGCCTTAAACTACTCCTAATTTCCTGCTATTGAATATTGTCTTTGTAATAACTCATTGATTCACATTGTTCTTAGAATACAGAGCCAGAGCTTGTGTTTTCTATTGTTCTGCCCCCTACCCCAACCCCACACATACAAAGTTTCCCAATGAAATGTTTTGTAAAGAAAAAAATAATTAAAAAACCAAAAACCAAAACAAAAAACCAAGCAAACAAAAAACCTTAGAAAATGAATATTAAAATATCCCAGTTAAGTGCTACTCCAATCTCAGGTTTGCTTCTCAGTGAAAACAAGCATAATAGATAGGAAATAACAATTCTCCTTATTTTCTACTCTGCTATTTACCGTGCAAAACCACCACACTGAGAATAAAGAGATAATAGGCTCAATGTGCTCATTAAAATATCTCCACAGGTTATAGTAGTTACAGAAAAAAATCCCACAAAAACCATAACCCACCCAAAACCCCTAAGCCAATGAAGAGAGGATGTCAGAGCTTATCCAACAATTTACAAAACATCTAAAACATTTCTATGGAACCTCCTTGTCTCCTTCTGCCTGAAAACATATGTAAAGATCTGAGGGTGGAAAGTGGATACACTTCACACTACCTCTCCTGCCCCTCTTCCTCTCTGAAGTTCAGGGAAGTTCCCAGGCCAGTCTTGCCTCGGATCACAATAAAATTTTAACTTTTTTGTTGGTGGTGGTGTCTGGTTAAATAGTACATTTCTCCCATCAAGGTCTTCTTAAACACAGAAACTTCGCCTAGACAGGGTACCCAGCTGTTTAATTTAACATTGATTTATTGCTTTTAAAAGTAAATTTACACACATGCCAGCAGCGCTCCGTTTTGTTTCCCCAGACTCTGAGATTTATTTTCTACTTAGCGCTTGTCTGACAAAACAATGTCCTTTAACTTTATTACACATCGATGAGGAAATCTGTCTTATTTTTGTTCAGATTTATTGCTGTGTTGCTTGTGGGGACTTTTGTGATCCAGAAAGGCTGGGGTCCGAAAATAAATAGAAAATTAAACAGAGTTGCCCACGAAGTAATAGTCAAAAACCTAGAATATGGCCCAGCATATTCTGACCTGCTGGGGGGTGACTTGGGCTGGAGGATGGTGAGCACAGTTACTCAAGAAGAAAATTAATTATTTTAGTGGGTAAATAGCATTTGAAAGCAAAGTGGTCAAACCTGGGTTCTATAAGGTCTCCAAGTTCTTGGTTAAAATGTATTTGGAATTAGAGGGCAGGGAGGTGCAGCTGCAGGAGCCCCAACCCACGGCTGCCTTACCTCCATGCAGAACTCCCAATTATCACATGTTTGTGATGACTGAGCCCAAGGGAATTAAGATGGACTTTGAAGCAGCTTTTACGGTACACTTCATCTACATTTGGGTTTTCTTTAGTTCTCATTAAAAGGGCCACTTTCTTCTTTTCATTGATATACTGTCTTTGTGTCCTTCATTTCACACTCTAAAAAAGTTCTCTCATCAGATCAAGTGCAAAAAAGGAGGGATGACATAATAACCATCATAATCATGATAACAACAACAAACAACTGGTACCGTGGGTTTAAATCTTTTTTTTTTTTAAAGAGGAAGGTATTCTCATCTATAAGGCATGGTCCAACAACAATTTTTTAAGACCTGGGGTTGATAATGCAGATAACAAAAGTGTTTCTAAGATTGAATTATAAATACAGGCAGGCTTTAAAAACGTGTGTGTGTGTGTGTGTGTGTGTGTGTGTGTGTGTGTGTGTGTAGCTTTCCTCTCCCAAGCTTATTTCTCAGAGGCATCTAACACCTTAGAGGTGTTCATAAGGACACTCCCTTTTCTAGTAAGAAGTGAAGATGTGATAGGTTTTGTTATTGGGGTGAGGAAAAACTTAGTAAGATACTCTCTCTCTTTCCCTCACAAACATATCGTCTTTAACTGAAGACCCCCTGTCTGAGAGCTTGACTTACCACTCTGGCCAGTGAGTCCACAAAAACCTGTTAAAATGTTTTCAATTATTTTTACCAACCCAAGGAGATTTCTTAAAGTTAATGGATCATTCTCTCTTGAAACACATCAAGACACGTTTGCACACGTACTTCCTACCTTAAAAAGAAAGAAAGAAAAAGACAAGAAAAAAGAAAGATCTGTCTTTAAAGGGGGGGGGAGGGGAGTCACTCTGCGAAACCTTGAAAATTCTCCTATTCATATTAGACGCTCCCCTCCTCAGCCCGTTTGCTCTTTGAAAAGGACTCCTGTCACTCAGAAAAGAGCTATTTCTTCGACCTCCTCCCCATCCACCCACAGCCGGCCCCCCTCAGCCTCGCAGCCAGGCCCCGGCCCACCCCGCGGCCCTCCCCGCGCACACAGTTTCTTCCAAGTGCTTTTCAAGTAAGAGCTGGAGAGATGAGAGGTGCGGCTTCCCCAACGCGGAGCCAGACAAGTACTTCTGTGCTCCTCCCGGAGGAGTGCGGCCCGGCGCAGCCAGCGCGAGGCCGGCCGCGCTTTTTATGCCCGGAAGCCACCCGGCACCCTGGGTCGGCGCCCCTCCCCGCGGGACCCGCGCCGCGGCGCTCGGGCCTGTCACGTGCCCGCGCCCCGCGCCCCACGGAGCCCTTTGTTCAGCCCCGGGTGCCCACGCGCGGCCGCAGCGGCTGGGCGGTGCCGCCGAAAGGATGCTCCGGGAGGACTGCGGGGCCGGCCCGGCTCGGCTCGGCCTCCGCTCCCTGGGACGGCCCCCAAACACCTTGGGCGGACGCCCCGGGCATTGAGCAAATCAAGACTCCCGGCACTTTGGGGGAAGCGGACCCGAGCTACCCCCCAGGTTTCAACCCAAAGGCAACAAAGGAGGGTGGGGGGCCCAGGGAGGGCGCGCCTCCGCACAGGGGTGTAACCACTGCACTGACTTCCCTCCTCCTTTCCATTCCGCCTCAGCAGTTTCTGGTCTTTTTTTCTGCTCTCGTACCCTCTGCCACGCTCAGAGGCTCAGTGGGTGGGAGTGTGTGTGTAAAGGTAGTTGTGTGTGTGTGCAGTTAGGTGGAAATTTCATAAGAATTTGCTCGACACTTACAAACTTGCCAGGATGGGGGAGTATGCTCTCGAGTAAATGCACTGGTGGGAGAGTTTAAGCGACTTATTTGGGAGGAAATAGGGGGTCAGATTTGGTCTAAGTGGAACATCTGCAAAACATTCAAGCAGCTTATTCAACAAAGAATCTAGCCATTTATTGTAGAAATAATAAAAAGCCACTAATGATTATGGTTCCCACCCCTTCCCCCAAAAGGCCAAATCCTAATGAAATAATTCAAAGGTAGGCCTCATTTCCTAATAGTGGAATTAAACAACAACAAAAAAGAGCCCAGCTAAACTTTCCAGCTCTGCCTTCTTAAGGGCCTGGGAACCTTGCTGAGAAATTAGGTAAATAAAAGGCAAGTTGGAATTTCTCTTGAGCTCAGGCTGCAGCGCCTTGATTTGCACAGAGTTATGCCTAGATACACAATTAAATTACAGTAAATTCCTCTTTAAATAATAAAATTTGGAAGACTCTTCAGAATTCGAAGATGTCTGGGGTTAAGTAGCTTTTAAACCGTCAATTTTAAATGGCTTCTGCAATGAGTACGCTACCTTTAAATCCTAAAACCATTATAAATATGCTATACATCTGGGTGCCAGTTTATCTCTCCATATTTCTTTTTAAAATGAGAAAAGCATTCATAAAAAGCTACTTGGCACACTTTATTTTCGGAAAGCAGATGTTAATTTTTTCACGTATCATTTTATGACCAAGTACATGTGTAACGTTGGAAAGCATCCAGAACGCCTCTATTATTTGCTAAATGACTGTTAGTTGAGGCACATTATCCTCAGCCTAACCACGGTACAGGTTATATCAATAAAGTAAACATCTGTGGGGTTTTTTTTTCAAACCAGGGGGTGGGGGTTTAAAGAGTTACTCTAAACGAGGGAGGGAAGAAAAAAAGAGTTTGGGCAGGAAGAGCACACCTGCGTTGTAGCAAATAGGATATTTATATTGTGCGGTGCAAAACAAAGTCCCTGAGTCGGGCACTCGGGGATATTTACATGGCGGGAGATAAAGTTGAAAGCCTTTCCTGGTGTGCCAAATGGGATTCTCCCTGTGGCCTTCTGCGTCGCAAGATAACAGGTACTGAGCACTCCTGGCGGCGTCGGGCCTCCGCCCGCCTCACCACCCCCCCTCCCCGAGCCGGCCCCGGGCCCAGCCCGACTCGAGCCCGGCGCTCGGGCTCTAGGAATTCCCAGGCACTGCGGAAATTTCAGCGGGGTTCCCAGCCTAGAAATCTGCTCGCGAAGCGTCCTCATTTGCCCTGCGTCGCTCGAGGACTCCGGCGCCCGGGATAAGCCAGTGGCGTGATAATTAATGGAATACAATATTTATGGTCGGATGTATTGACTCTGAGGCAAGCGCGCCGTGTAGACAGTCCGTGGGGGTCTGACAAACAGGGGGTGAGTGAACAAGCATAATGACCGCAGCACTTCTGTCTATCCGGTTTACTCACTTAAACCCGAGGTATGTAACGTCGTGATAAATATTAACATCCGCCCAGACAGCCCTGCCGTCCTCCTCAGCTCTCCCTTCCCGAGCGCTGCCCTTTTACGAAAAGGCCAGAGAGGAGGGCTTTTTTTTTTTTTAACATAAAATGCTGCAAATATGAAAAATAGGTCACCAATAAAATTGGTCTCAGCATGGAGCGTAATTGCAACAAAGTGCCGCCGAGTAAAATCGAGGAGTGAGCTGGCTGAGGCGGCACAGTCGCGAACCATCTGGTGTGTATTAAAAGTGGTGCTGTAAATATTGCTGAGAGCTAATGCATTATCGGCTCCTATAAGTGCACAGGGCCTGTAAGCTTTCCATATGTTAGAATATGTAGATCGGGGGAGAGTAGAGAAAGGTGTCCTATCAATCACCGGCTTCCAAAGCATTGTTTTGCCCACTCTTCATGGAATTTTGGCCAAAAGTGTAGAATATTGATTCTCATCCTCTCCTCCCCACCCCCTTCCCCTATCCCTCTCCCTCGGCTCGCTTTTTCTCTCTTTCTCCAGCTCTTTCTCCCAGCTCCCTCCTTCCATCCCCTCCTCCTCGCTCCCTTCTCTCCAAGGGGATAGGACGGGAATTGCTGACGTCACTTCACATCAGTAAAAGAGAGTAACTGTTTCAGAGAGAGGGAGAAAAAATTCATCTGTTTTTCATCAGGGCTAAAGTTTTGCCTTTTTAATAGAAATGAGCTGCCCAGCCTGAGTACTCCTTCTGTTTTGAAGCTTGGAGGGGTGGTGGTGGAAGAGATTGGGAGGTGTTCTTCATCTCAGGAGCTGAATCATCCCATAAGTGGTTCTAATGCCAGAATCAACTCAAATAGATGGAACTAATTAAAATAAGATGCAAAGATGTGTCTTCTAGAGAAGATTTCACATCCACACCTCTTAGGCAACTTTTGCCAAGGAGGGTGGAGGGCTTCTGGCTCCCTGACATCTCTGCTTTGAGTCCTGGAACTTCTTCCCTCCTCACTGGTTCCTCTTTTCATAATTCCACCCCCCACATACCGAAACCGCCACACACAGCACAGCTAATAATTTTCCTGCTGTCACATTACTTTTCTAGGGAAAACAGTTAAGAGTCCTCCTTTTCCTGGTGATACCCCACATTCAAGAATTTACTATAATTACCCCTCATCTCCTCTGAGTACCCTCCTCCCATATCTCTCAGCTACAAATTTTCACTCAAATCTTCTGCAAGGAAATTTCCTTACATTGTGCCACAGATCATTTGCTCTCTCCCAAAGTTGTCCTTGTCTCTTCCATTCTTCCTATTCCATGTCATCCTCCCCTTCCCCTTCCTCTCCACCTCTCCCTCTTGTGCACACACAGTACAAACCTCCAGCACTTCCAGTGTGGATAAACTTGCTGGTCATGACAACCCAAGTTCAATCAGCAAATAAACAAAACTCTTACTTTTCTTTTGGCTGCCGGCTGCATTCCCCCTCTGGCCGTTGCCTCCTTTAATTATAGGAGCTATATTTCTTCCCTGGGAGACATTCGAGGGGATTTTTAGTTGGAAACTCGTTTCTGCTCAGTTATTTTGGAGCCAGGACCAGTGAGTGAGTGGCCCCGTACCCAGAGGCTTTGAGTGAAGTGCAGATTGAGACATATCGAGTTCCCTCTAAAAGGATCATTTCATGTGGGAGGTTGGACACAAAGTTTGCACTCGTGACTGGCATTCCAGTGAGAGACATGCATATTTTAAAACAACAAAGCAAGCTAGAAAGGAGGCTTAGGGGAGGGGGAAAAACTTGGAAAGAAGTTACTAAGTGACAAACATCTGTCAACATGGGATAATTTGTACACTCCAATGTAAAACTATCTGCCTCGTTTGATAGAGTTCAAGGCACTGGATCTAGGAGAGCAGAGTGGATGCCTATTTACCCCTGTGAGATATGGTTAAGAGACCCCCCCCAATAGGTGTAAGGTGATTAAAGTTGCACAAATGACTATAATTTTTAACTGTTTCTTAGAAGAGTGTAGGCCTTTAAAATTGCTTATTTCTGATAGTTAATAGAAAATTAGATCCCACTTAATTTTGAAAGATGTGCTTTATTCAAACAACGAAGAGTGATTAAGTAATAAGCAGGACATTTATTACAGAAAATAAAATGAGCTTTATCATGATAAAAACAAAAGCAAGCAGAAAAAAGAAGAGAAAAAGCTCAGACAACCCCTGGTTGCTATATGCTAGAAATCTTTAACTACAAGTACCAGTTTTACATGTGTATGTGAGCCAAACATATAAACATCCACCTCGCTGAGTGTCAACAAGGAGAAATGGCAAAATATTTTCAGAGGATTTTCTCTCTCATTTAAGCTTGGAGTTTCAACAAGCATATTACACTTGGAGAAAGAAAATCAAAAAAGTTTCTTTTTTAGGAGGGAAGTTTTTAAAAGCAGAGTAAGAGATCGGGCAAGATCCTGGAATGTTTTTGGGTTTTCTTTTTTGTTTTTGTTTTGTTTGTATTTTTCAATACCCTGAATCTCCAACAACCACATGGAAGTTCAGGACCCAGCTTCCACCCGAGAAATCTTTTTCTCCTCCAGATCTGAAGACAAAAGGAGAGGAGGCCTGGTGGTGAGCGGGATATCTCTGTTAGTTGTCAGCGCAGGTCCATGGGTTAGGAATGCTAATGAGCCTCTTGGCCAGCTGAAGACTTGGTTCTCTCTCGCACACCCTGACGCTCACACACACTCAGGCTCATGCATGCCGACTGACAAGCACAGAGACAGAGGCTCATGCACGACCCTGTGTCTCTCCTTTTTCCTCTGAGCCCAGAGATCGATCGCTGACCCCACAGTTGGGCCAACGCTTTATTTATCTGGCTGCGCAATGATATTATCAGCCTTAAACGTTATATACAGCAAATGTCTTCCTAAATCAACACAATAGGATAGCTTGCAGAGACCAGCCTGGTCTGTCTTAAAGAAATCTCCCACTATGTCTCTCTCCCTCCCCTCCCTTACAGACACCCCTTCGCCTTTCTATCTTTGCAACTGGGGCTGTTTTATACGCTGGACTTGGGGATTTGATCTCTTGCTTTCAGCTTGGTTGGAGGAGGCCTTAGCCGACTAGGAGATGGATAGACACATTATCCACCCATCACTGTGATCTCCATCAGGGGTTCCCTTGTCAGCCGGATCCAACTGCCTAGACCTACTCTATTCACATGATCCGGATTTCTCAAAATTAGGGTAGAAGAGAAGGCGAGGGGTGGCGAATCAAGTGTGCAACCTTGCACCGTGTTAATTGTTTTCTTTCCTCTCAATTACATTCATAAACCTATTTTCTGCATTGCATGTTATTTCTTTGTGCTTCAAAATTGAAACCACGTGCAGCCTTCTCCCCTCTGCACACACAATAAATGCGCTGCCTCCTCCCCCAACCCATCACACAACTATTTACATCTTGGTTACTCACTCGGCGCTCCGGCCCGGAGAAGAAATTGGCCCCATGAGACTAGGTGAGGCTTTGTGAATGCATCTCTCAAATCCGTATCTCGGGCCCCCATCTCCGAAAGAGGCTCCTGGACTCCTCTCTCGGACCTCCTCCCACCCCCTCTTCGCACAGGTGGTTGTGGCTTACTCTGGGAGAGCTAGCGGGGAGGACATCCAGGGAGAAAGCCAGTTCCGCAGGGTCCGGCCAGGCCCACCCGCTGCCCGCCCCACACCCTGGCCGGCCGGCCGGCCAGCTGGGGTCAGCGGTGGCAGTGGCGGCGAGCTCGCCTCGGCTGGACCCTGGTCCACGCGCCCTGGGCGCAGCAGAAACCGCGTAGGGAGCGACCGCTCCCCTGGGAGCATTCCAGACCCAGGTCCTCCCAGGCAAAGACGTCCCACCATAAATAAATAAATAATGTCCAAACGGGGGAGGGGGAGCTGGAAAATGGATTCGCTGACAAGGAGAGATAATAAATGAGAGGCGCTTTCAGATAGATATCTCAGACGTGAAATTGCGCCCAGCTGGTTGTGTAAGCAAACAAATAGTTTCATGTTAGGAACTCTCAACTTGTGGCTTGATGAATAGAACACGACAGAGGTAAATGGGTCTTTAACTCATTTAGGAATACAACTCTTTGGCTTTCCAAGTAAAAGGCCCAGTGACGCCACGGAGCCTGAGCAGGCCCTCTAACAAGAGTTTTATTAGTTCCCACTTGTGTCTCCCTGCATACCCTCCCCACGCTCCTCCATCAAGGTTTCCCACGGCAGAGGCATTCAGGTGATTTGTTTTGAGGAATCCAGGAGCTTATGGAGGTGAGTCTGCCACTGCAAGGGATATAAGGACTGCCTGTAAGCGGAGGAGGAGGAGCATTTTAAAAAATAAATTTTGCACGCTCCAAGCAGACGAGCTCAGGTAGGCTTGGATGGAGGGGCCTCCAGACCCTCAGTGCAACTGAGCGCAGAGCTTGGTGGAGGGGTTCCTAGGAGCGGACTAAGACCCTCGGTGGCTGCCAGAGATCGAGAGTCTGAACTATTCCGAGGGGCAAAGTCCCGGAAGCCCAACGTTGTTCTGGCGGCAGGGAGGGAGGCCCTTCTCCATCTCCGTGCTTCCGCCAGGCCCGGTTGCAGGTTGGGATGTGCGCGTGGGGGCAAAGTTCGTATTTTAACTCCCTTGCGCCAGTCCTTGTCCCTTCCGTGGCAGATAAGGCTCAGCCAGGCTCCCCAGAGATTTCCAGGGGAGAGCAAGTCCCGAGACAGCCTTTTTGATGTTTTCAGCAAGACTGTGGCTAAAGTAGTTTAAATCGACTTCAAAGCCCCTAAAATTCTAAGTCGCCCAGCAAGTGTTTGGGTTAGAAATGGAAACGTTTGACTTTCATATGTCACAGGTAATTTCCAGAGCGAAGTCACCTTGTGTGTTCCGCTCTCCAGCTGTTAAGATGTATTTTCTCTGGCCCTGGGGGGGCCCGTCGATTCTCCCCCGCCCAGTTAGGCCAGCCCTACCCTGCCGAGTCCTTAGTGCTGCGTGCCCCCAGCTGACTGTCAGGCCTACCCCTTCCTGCCGCCTCATACCCGGGTCCCAGGGCTCCCCCTGGCGCTTGGCTGGAAGGTGGGCTCATTGCTCAGGGGCTTCCGGGCGGCCACCCAGGCAGAGGAGGCTCCCACCTGCTTCACATGGCCTTCTGCCCAGTGGCTCCTAAGGTCTGAGGAAGCACAGGACACTGAGCGGTGTAGGGGGCAGCCCAGCCTCGACTGGGGCTGCTCCTCCGCACTGCGAGGAGGCCTCAAGCCGCTCCGCCCTTAGTGCTCTGGCCGCAGCCACTGATCAGCCCAGCTGAGGAGTTTTAGATGGCCCGGGGCAGAGACAACGCTTCCTGGTTGTCAGGAGGCTCAAACGTGGCTCAGATACCTCTGTCTCAGTTGCTAAACCTTCCCTTAGAGCGAGCAGATTCACGGGGCCGACTGCGTGCTCTGAGAGTGGAAAGTCTCAAGTCGGATCGCGGACAGCCTCTCCTTCTCTGCAGGGGCGCTCATGGCCCTTGAGTCCCTGGAAGGCTCCGTCTCTCTGAGACACACAGAGCCCTCTGAAGCTGAATGTCTCTCTGTGGATAATGCATGTGAGACTGCCCCAGCCACTACGGAGACAGCAGAGGAGAAACCCATTGCCTGCCGGGCTCCAGAGGACCCCGCCCAGCTCAGGAGGAGCGCATCTCTTGCCCTTCCCTTCTGCTCAGCCCCGAGGCCTCCTGGTTCCTAGACCAAACCTGTGAGGGAGTCTGTGAGGCAGTAGGAAGGCCTGGTCTTCTTTTGCTGTGCTAATCACCCCGGTCTTAGGCCCAGGTTTAGAAAGGTCGCTGGGATTTCTCAGGCTGTGGGCAACCCTCCTGACCCCTTTGGGCAAGAGCCCAGTTAGCACTGTCATCTCTGGGCCCTGGAACAAGTGCCAGCCCTCCCATGCGCGGTGCCTGGTGCTTGGGCCTCCATATTGAAATTAATTGAAAAATACGTTTCCGACCTATGAAAATGTTTATCTGTTTTCATCAGAGGGATCACACTGTAATGAATATATTTACATCTCATTTCAAGAAAGGCAGGAAAGATCGGTGAGCGCTTGGAGGCAGCTCAGCTCCCCTCCCCCCGCCTTGCCCCAGCAGCAGCCTACCCCACCCCAATTCCCACACTCCCTGGGAGGGCTTCCAGAGACTTTCTGGGAGGTGGTTAGCAGTTAAATATGAGTTCTTCCTGCACTCCTCCAGCCTTGGGTGCCCAATCTGCAAGGAAGTCAGCCTAGGATCAAAACCGTTGCCCCTGGGTGTGGTGCAAAGGATGAAGCTCAGGGCCAGGTGGGATCTGCTGGAAGGCAGGAGAGCCCCAGCCACTGAGGGGCTCCACACCTTATACCCTCCATAGCCCAGCCACCCTATGGTATCAGCCCAGTTCCCAGGCGGACTTGCAGGGCTTCTTCACAGAGAGCATGGCATTGCCAGGCTGCACTGCTCCCAGAATATTAAAACTTTAGGTGGGTTAGAGCTTGTTAATGTATTTTTTAAAAGGTGGGGCAACCTGGAAACTTCTAGACAGCAAATTGAGAGCAAAACTTTGCCAACGACTTCTGAAAGGGAAGCTCTTGCCTTATCCAGACCTATTTGTGGCTGGGGGAGGGGGAAGAGGCGAGAGGTGTTATTTTAAAAGATCTGGCTTTATTAGTATGTTAAGGAAACGCTCCCTTGGCAGTATGTGTTCTCTCAGTGCTGACTCGGATCCTATAAAACATTCATGCTCTGAAAGCTGTTAGAGAGAGCAGCCCCCCACGCAAACCCAAGGAGAGACCTCAGTGGGAGGTTTCTGCCCTGAAAGGGCCACTAGAACTCAAATGTCACTTCTGGAAAGAATCTGCTCCAGCCTAGCTCCTCAACTCCTAGGTTCTAGGTCCATACCCCTAAGTACCATAGTGGAGCCCTTCTGGCCACTGTGGGCCCTCCAGGGAACCCCTGTTCCAGGGTCTGCAGTGAAAAGCAAACCATAGCCAGCTCCCAGCAGCTACCTGGGGAGCAGGGGAGCAAAGCCAGGGCTCGAAGCTCTGAGGCCTCAACTCCTGCCCAGAGCTGGGGAGACTCCGACCTTCCGGTCACAGGCAAGGTGCAAAGAAGTCTGAGTGGCCTTTTCCATCCTGAAACCCCCACGTCCAGGGCTCTATGCCTCTCCAGCCAGGCAAATTCCCACCTGCAGTCACTGAAGCAGGCAGCGCAGACTTGGTTCACAGGGCACCTACCCCAGCCTCGGGCCCAGCTCCGTGCCAGCTGCCTACCACCTACAAGTTCACAAAAGCTGCCTCCAGCAACAAAGTGCCCTGCCCTCCCTGCTCACCCTGGCCCCCGAAGAGCCTGGCCCTGTGAATTTACAAAACCAAGACAGCTGCTTGGTTTTAGGAAATAAATCTAGCCAACTTGGTAACGGACCTTAAGAGTCCTCCCACCCCAACTTTTCCCATTCTAATAATTATTGGGGTGGAAATTGGAGGGTTTTCTTGCACTGATGACATCTGTCAAGCAACCGGACACATGGGTTTTGCTAAATTCTTTTATTTTTTTGTTTAAATTTTCACTTCAATTTTAATTCTTGAAGAACAGCCTTGACAACATATATCGCACTCATTATAAGAAGCAAAGGGTTATATCAAAAATTATTAGTATAGAATCACAGGAAATCTGGTTTGGAACCAGAAAAAAATACAAAACAGATATAGATACATAGACACAGGACAATTTTTTATAATTATCTGGAAAATGTTATTTTCCCCTAATTCTTGTTTCTTTTTTTATGTGCATACGATGTTTAAATTTTACAAAAAAATGAAAATAAAGACTAGTATTTTACAAAATGAATAACAATGTTTGGGGGGGTGTGTGTTTGTGTGTGTCTGTGTGTGTGTGTGTTTCTACATAGGATTCAGTCCACCTCCATGTGTGTTGTTTTCTGTACAGAATATATCCACATCCGTCCACAATAAATCCTGGAAGGTCCATTAGTCTCCTTCTGTTTTATTAAAATTTTCATGGTCCTGTCTTCCAAAATCGTTTTTCTTTTCCTCACCAGACACAAGGTCCTTTTTTCTTTCCTTTCCAACGTGTTCACAGATCTGATCCTAAAAAGAGTCTTTTTCTCCTGGTTTGCAGCTCGGGTTGCATTTGTGCAGGGTGGGCTGCTCCTGTCGTCCCGGCCCTCCTCCCCTCTGCCCGGCCTGCCCGGCCGCTGCACCCTGCATCAGCCGCCCGCTGTCCCTGCGGCTTTGGAGTCCAAAGCCCCCGCCGTCCTCTGAGTCTCTAGGGGGGCGGGGGCAGGTGGGAAGCGCCCGAGGTCTAGGAGCACTGGATGGACATGTAAGGCCAGTTGAAGCTGCTCCCAGACAGTAACATATCGCGGATGAGAGTTTCGATGGGGGTTTTACCTACCAAACGCACGAAGAAGAGCTGCTCGATAACCGAGGAGGACACGGTGCGCAGCGAGGGCAGTCGCAGAAGCAGTTTGCCGAAGCGGCTGGGCTGGTTAGGGTACTGGCTCCTCACGTACTCCTCCAGCGCGCACTGAGACTTCTCCTGCAGGCTTTCGATGTGGGCGGCATCCGACAGGCCACAGGCATCTGCCCGAGCAGCCACAGGAAGGAGAGACGAGGGGAGGGGTTACACCGTTAGGTCAGCGAACAGCGAAGTCACAAACAACGAGCCATTAATTTGTTTTTTCTTTTAAGGAGCAGAGGGGAAAAAAAGAGAAATAGAAGAAAAAAGAAAAGAAATCCTCCCGTCCGTGCCTCCCTACTCCTTCCTTACCATTTCTTCTCCCAGGCCCCAATAAAATAAAAGCAAATCAAACCCCACCAAGCCTAGGGGAGATGGAGAGAGGAAGTACACACATGCAGAGGCAGCAACCGCTCTAGTCCCTTTGTTTTTCCTCTTTCACCTTTGGATTAAATAATGTACGATGCTGGAGCCATGTTTGCTATGCGTAGCAACCTGTCCTCCGCCTGCAGGGGAGCATCTTTTCCACTGTGCTCATTAAAGGGAGGACTTCTGCCCCCTTTGCCCCTGGTTTTGGTGTGTTCAGGAGCCCTGAAGAAATATGCAGCCTGGAGGCGGTTCTAAAAGGCTTCTTAGAGTCCCCCTCTGAAACCCAAATGACCCCAACCAGAAACCTCAAGGAGAACCTGGATTGTATAGTGAACAGACATGGGAGGGGGTAAGAAATCATGGGCTGGAGTGCCTGGAATCAGACCAAGCCCAAGCTTTAGCAGTACAGGATTTGTGATCCACTATCTATGCAAGCAAGGACTCTGCAGCACGTCCTAAGTAAGGGTATACACTTCTATCTGTGCCTTAGATCAAGTAATTGAAAATTGGTCACATCTCTGTAAGCTGTATAATAATCAGGAGGAATATGGCTCAGTTACTCCAGGCTGCAGAAAGGAGACGTCTTCATGATCAGACACAAAGCTGGGCTGCAGGCAGCCGTTGCTGCTTGAGAACCGAGAGGTGGGGAGTTGAGGGAGGACTTGGGGAGATAGGCTTCCTGCGGCAAGACCAAGGGAGAAAAAGGCACCTGTACACCATCTCAAAACATCAACCAAGGCTCCTTCTTGTTCTCCTTAAAATATTTCAAGACAGCAGTTTATACTCTATCAACTAACCAGAGGCAAGCAAATGAAAAGGAAGGTGGAATCACAGGAATGAAGTGAAGGCTTCCTCTCCAAGTTCAAACACCCGCGTTGTTTCTTATATTAATAATAAATATTTTTAAAATAGGAAGATCACAGAGGATCCCTTAGCCAGTCAGGAGGTTGACTAGAGATCAAAGGCAGAGTTTGCTAATATATAGATCTGGGAAGAAATTCATGCATGGCAGTGCCCCCAAAAGGGCATTATATAATTGAGAGTGGGCAAGTGTGACTCTAAGAAGACACAGCAAATGATTCAAAATGAAACGTGTGTCTGCTAAGTTTCTGAGCTTTATGTCTCCATATTTCAAGAACTGGGATTTACAAAGCATTCTAATACCTTCATCTATAAGGCTATGGCCTTGAGCAAAAATACAAATAAACCTAGTGATAATTCAGGAACTTCTGAGGCAGGTCTCCTTTGACCCCAGATCCAGACTGGGTTCCTCTCAGATGTATAATTACTCTAGCCAGCCATTTATGTGCATCCACACTCGCTTGACTTGGGAAGTCAGTGAGATTTTATGGCTAGCAGGGTGAAGGCACGAGCACTTTGGGGCCTTGATACTTAGAGAGGGGACTGTGAGGCCTGCCCTTGGCCTTGCATGCTAACCTGGTCTTGCTGAATGACCGCCATACAGACTCATATTTACTTATATCTTACTTTACATGCATTATCTGCCCATAATGCCACAGAATCCCTTTCAGCCTTAGACAGCGCAGTATGAAAGGGACCCATTGCTGCCCCAGCAGATTTTTTTTAAAGGACCCACATGGCATCTCTTCAGGTCTGTAAAATATTTATCTGATATTCACAATTGGGGCTCCCAGAGTGCAAGGTCACTACCTTCTCCCAGCTAGGCTACACCGAAGGAAACAAGCCCAGGGGAGGCATGCCTGGGTCCTGTGCTGGCTGTGTGAGTTCTTCACTCCTTCGGAGGCAGAATGCTTGTAGCTGGGCCCGGCTGCAAGGTGTCACCCGGCCAGCCTGGTGGCCTCCCTCAGGCAGGATCGGGCCTGGCTTCTCATTCTAGATATTCCTTCCTGCTCTGGGTATCTCTGCAACAGGATTCCCCCAACTGTGGACAGACAGTCTGAGCTCCCAGATCCACTGGGTGGTTGTGGTAGCAAAACAAGGTGAGCAGGGTGTGTGATGCAGAACCAAGTTACACTCCGGGAGTTCTATCCCAGATAAGAAAAGGAGGCAGAACGTGCAAAATTCATGTCTCACTTTTTATACAGTAGTGTCAATATGGGAACGCTCAATATTTCTTCTACAGTATATGGAAAAGAAATTATGTAAATAAATAACCACTACTGCTCGGGCCCTCCTGGCCTAGCCTTTGTAGTGCACAGAAAGTATTTCATGTTGTGCATTCAGAAGAGTTCAGTGTTCAGGAAATATAGATGTAATCAGCTGCCATAACTGGAAATCAAAGTTATTATTGTGCTGAAAATGGATTTATTGTATTTATGTTAACTAGATGGCTTCTTTCAGGGAAAAGTCTCATTTATTTGAGGGAATATTTAGGTGTATGAATTAATGAATTTTTTTTTTAAAAAAAGTAAGTTCAGGTCATGACCTAGTCGTTGGATGCTGTCCAGAATATTAAGGATTAAACATACCATCCGGAGGCCAAATGTGAAAACCACCACAGGGAACCCCCGTGCCAGCTTCAAATACTTAGCCGGAGCAAACTTCGTTGGACAATATGTCTAAAACTGTCTTTTCCATCATTCAAAGTTCACTTAAAAGTTGGATGATTTTGAGAAGGCTTCCCATGAATTCCCTTCTGGCTAGCAATCAAAACAAGTTTAGTCAAAAGTGGAAATGTGTTGTATGGAAGAGGGGGGTGAATTACTACTGACAGCTCTATTTCCATTTTCAGATATTCTGCTTGCAATTTTCGAACAAAATAATGTTATTGTTCACTTCTCGGCCTCCCTTGCACCTTGAAGACTTGGTTCAAGAAACTTCTTTGGGGAAACTTTTTTTTAAAGGAACACTTTTCCCAGGGACGGTTTAGGGTGGGAAGTTGAAAGAAAAGCATGAATAATTCCACAACCTTCCCCGCAGCCTGCACAGTCCTTGCCTCTCTCTGGGAAAGGGCATGAGATCAGAAAAGTCAAGGGGATTCAAAGAACCTTAGGGGGGGACAAGGAAAAGGAAGGTGAGACTTTTCTTGAGAAGACCTCTGTCCAGCTCCAAGTCACATTTCTACTTCAAGACACCTCACTAGATGAGATTTTAAAACTCCAGCTTCCCTGACACTGGCTTGCTTCCTGATTAATTTGGCTAAAGAGCCCGGTAGTGGAGAGCCAGCCAGGCCCCAGGCCTGCCAGAGCTAAACCAACCCGGTCGCTGCTTCCCAGGCTCTTTGTCACTTTTGAAAAACACGTTTCCATCAAGAAGACTTATTAAGATAAAATGCATTCAAACACCGAGGAGGCTATTCAATAAATCTTCCATTTGTTTTAAGTTCGCACTTTATCCTCTTGCAAAGAATAACTCCCTCTCCCACTAGCAGACCTGCATTTGCACTGAAAGTAAAAGGGGGGCAGTCCAAGTCCATGGCTCAGGCCACCCTGCATACAAATGAGATGCTCTTGTCTAAATAAATTATCTGCTGTTCAGATCGATATTAATACTACATTTGCTACATTACAATATTGTGCAAATTTAAGAGTCATTTTAATACAATGTAAATACGATTCTTCACGCATGAAAGCCAAGAAATATTGATAGATTATACCACTGCTTACTGTTCAACAAGGCCTTGGGAAAGGAGTTTTGCCATCTCTGCTCAAGAATGGTTTTAATTTGGCCTTTGGAGGTCCTGGCTCTAGGATAGATTTATTAAGATGGTTTATTTGTTCTCTGAATGGAGGAATTAAAAACAATAGCGCCAATAATGGTGGTAAAACTGCAACTATCCCTACTCACAGTGGGCAAGGCCTGAGACCCAGTTTGAGCAGCTCTGTTCCCCACCAGCGTCCTTTCTGGCTTTGTTTATATTGCCCCCCATTACCTGCTGTCCTGGGTGTTTATATGTTTCCCTCTTGCAGGTTACAATAATAAAAGGCGGGCAGTGTTCTCAGAGGCTCAGACCAGAGCCTTCAAAGGCAACGTTAATGCACTTTCCTGGAAGTTAATTTGAACCATCTATCATAAGAGAAATTGTTAACATGCATGTTACCACTGCCCACATTTAATTTGATATTTTTAAGGCACTCTGTTAAATTTCCAGTGTTCGTGCGTTTTGCATGCCTATGAGATTTATCCCAGGGGTAGGAATCCTTCCATACTTGCGGGTTCTACAGGATTGCTTTTGTTTTTTATCTTTCTTGTTTAGGTCGAATCCGCTTTTTACGACCCTCAATAACCTCAGCAACTGCAAACATGAATGGTTTCCGATAAGGGAAAATCAGGCAGCAATAAAGCGGGATTATTTATGATTTATTTGCACGTATTCTTCTCCCACCTCTCTCTGTTTGTCTCACTGTGTTGGGAAACTCAGCCGGGGAGCGTGCCACACAGAGGAGAAAGCCACATTCCCACGTTCTCTTCCTTCCTTCTCCTCCCCCAGAAACGCTAAGCTCTGGCACACACGCGCACGCACATCACACACACAAGCACACCGCACACACACGCAGCCAGACGGATCCACGGCACCGCCACCCCGCCCCCCACCAGACACGCACCGGCCCCCGCTGCGGCCGGGCGCGGGGGTCCAGGACGCTGGGTCGGGCCACCTCGCCGTCCCCATCCGCGCCGCCTCAGCTCCCGCACCGCCACGCTCCCAAGATGGCAGCGGCGCCACCGGTCG
Organism: Vicugna pacos; assembly: GCF_048564905.1. Lineage (NCBI taxonomy): Eukaryota > Metazoa > Chordata > Mammalia > Artiodactyla > Camelidae > Vicugna > Vicugna pacos. The sequence continues at coordinate 57,583,364 of NC_132989.1, forward strand.
CTTCCCCGCGCCGGGGCCGCCGGGGCCGGCCAGGCCCAAGGTCGTGCGAGGGCCCGGCCGCGCCGGGCGCGGCGGCGCCGCGCAGGAGGCCGGGCCCGGGCGGCGCGGGGCCTGCGGTCGCTCCCGGCGCGGCCTGCCCTCCCAGCGGCCGCAGCCTCACCTGACGTGAACAGCACGATGGCTTTGAGGCAGCTGTACTCGGCCGAGTCGACGTGCAGCGCCTTGAGCTTCTCCACCTGCTCCTGGAAGATGCGGATGTGGTCCATGAAGGCCACGACGCGGTCGGCGGACATGGGCGAGGCGTGCAGGCCGGCGGCGGCCAGCAGCGGCGCCACGTGCAGCGGCATGGAGCACTGGGCTGCGTTGAGCACGAACAGCTCGCTCCAGGTCAGGCGTAGCAGGGACACCTGGTCGGTGATCTGCAGATCCGGGAAGAAGGGGATGTTGCGGGCCCACTCGACGGCGCTGAAGAGCAGGCGCGCGGCCAGCTCGCAGATGTTCTCGATGCCCATGATGTTGTTGGGCTGCATGCATTGGCTGCCGTAGCGCGACGTGGGGTAGGGCTCCGCGCGCAGCAGCAGCGAGATGTAGCCGGACAGGTAGCAGTGGCCGTTGAGGGGGTCCCCGTTGGTGAGTGCGTACTGGCCTGGATTGGGTTGAGTTGGAGGCATTCTTCCTCGCTGAACCGCTGACAAAAAGAAAGAGAGAAAAGAGGCAATGTGCATCCAGGGGGCTTGCGAACATCGCCGTGCCGAAGCGCACCCGACACAATGCAGAGCCTCTTCCCGAAGCCAAGGGCTCCCGGCGCGTCTTCTTTCGCTCTCGCTCTCACTCACGGCCCACACCGGGAGGAAATCTGGGGCGAAGCCCTCCAGCTCCGCGGCTCGGAATGCCCAGCCATCTCCTGCGCCCCTGGCCTTCCCAGCCCTACCAGAACTAGGCCTGACTTCAAGGCCCCCAGCCCGGCATGGCCAAGAAAGTGCTACCCACACCTCCACCACCACGGAATAACACACAGATTAATGAGATCCCACTCACCCCTCCAGAAAGAACCAAATCAGGGTAAAACAAAAACAAAAACAGGCGAAACCAGAGAAGGGTTGTGGTTCTAGGCAAACGCCTAGCTGCCTCTTCATTTGCAAGCAAGGAGGTTTTGCCCAAAACGTTTCCATAGTCTCTAAAAATGCTATAGAATTATCCTTAAAATAGATACAAGTTACATACCCTACTAACCACTTACAACTTTTGAATAGAAAACAAGTATCCAGCACCCCTCCCCTACCCACTCCTCCCCATCGCCCCACACACAAAGTTCTCACTGTTAAAAGCAACAGAAAATTGAAAAATTTCAAGAAAAAGTTCAACTTACAGTAGCCAAACATTATTGAAAAAAGTGGGAAATATAATTAATGTCTGTCCTGCGCGGTGCCACTGCAACCTGCAGCCAGCTTTTGCCCAGTGAATGCACGAGCTTGCAACTGCAAAAACACTGGATTCATTAACCATCTGAATGCAAAACGTAAGCATGCTTTGAGTTCTTAAAGCTGACCAAAGTTTTTTTTTTAATGTGTATGTTTTACTTCAACAATGCCAGCGTTTTAAATTGCCATGTAAACAAAGACAACTTTAGGAAAAGTTAGGGCTACTAAACTCTCCCCCCCAACAAATTAATATAGATATGTCCATGTACACGTAGTTATCTTACTTCAGGTTGTACACTATTTCCTTAAGTTTACGTTGATTCTAATTTTAATGCATGCCCCAATGAAATTTAAGTTCTTGAAACATAACAGCTAGAATACTTTTTTCTAATTATAGTTTGAACTTGTCAGTTATTTTTCAATTAAATGAGAGTACAATTCAAAGTTTTTTTTTTTCAGATGCCTACAAAATCTCCCTGGAGCTAGAAATGAAGTCGTCATATTTGTCTCCTCCTTGAGATCTGAAGGAATTCAATTTCTTTTCTTGTGGCATATAAAATATAATTTTAAAGTCAATTACAAGAAGGAGTAATCTGCATTCTGCAAAATTGACTGGTTCACTAATTTGACTATAAGACATTTTTAATGATTGTCAGGAGATAAACTTTAACTGTAAATGGCTAAATATATTTATAAGAAAAGTACTGCATCTCTTGCCACATGAACATGAAGCATATCTAAATACAACATCAAAAGTTGTGTTAAGAGAAACCAAACCCATACAACACAGGGATTAAATGATGTGGAAGCTCCTGCCAGCTGCAGCCTATGCATTATAGCCAAATCAGAAGGATCGGTAAATGCCGTTGTAAATTGTAATTTGTATGCAGTATTTAAGCAGAGGGTGGAGTTTGATGAAGAAATAAAACGAGTATCATGCTTTAAAAAAAATGACACAACTATGAAAGCACGGTTCAGTCACAAACTTTCCTTTCAAAGTAGAGGGGTGAAAACAAGGCCACAGCTCTGGAGGAGGCGGCCCCAGCTCGGTGAAGAGGAGAGGGAACCAGTGAACAAGCCAGAAGCCCCCCCTTCCCCCCTAATTAGACCTACAAGTGCAATAAATCTCACTCCTCTTTTTCCAAGCTAAGCTTCCAAAAGGATGATGCAGTAATGAATCTATGGTTCAGAGTACTCTAGTTTCCAGCCCTCCCCCATTTTAAATAAAGGGCATGAAGAAGTGGAGGGGAAAGTGGAATGAAAAAACACAGAAACAGTTTTCTGGGGGAAATAAGCACCGCTCCCCAAGTTCATGCCAGCACAGCCCCCAAGCATCCTCACGCACACGCGGGAAAGGGACACACACACCGAGCACAGAGAAAGGGGATTTTAAGCCACAGCTCACGATCCCAGGGACACAATCCTGAGCAGGCAGCGGGCGGGGTGGAGGAGCCGGGGAGAGGAGCGCAGGCCGGGAGGGGGAGGCAGCGGCAGCGAGCTGGGGAGTGGGGGGGGGGAGACGCTGGGGGAGGAAGGCAGCGGGGACAGGGGAAGCTGGGACGGACCGGGACCGCAGGAGCCCCAGCCCCATACAGCAGCCACCCCCGCGAGAGAGAAAGAAAGAGGGCCGGGGAGGCGGGCAAAGCTCAGGGAGAGAAGCAGAGAAGAAATATTCACCTTCCCGCCTCATGCCCACTTTGAGGCACTTCTTGAGGCGGCAGTATTGGCACTGGTTGCGGTGGTGCTGGTCGATGGGACAGTTCCTGTTGGCACGGCATGTGTAAGTTAAGTTCCTGCGGACGCTTCTCTTGAAGAAACTTTTGCAGCCCTCGCAGGTGAATTGGCCGTAGTGCTTGCCGCTCGACTTGTCCCCGCACACCACGCACTCGATGTGCTGCTGGCTCTGGCCCGAGCCGGGCGGGCCCTGGCCCTTGTCCCCTGCCGTGCCGGGGGTGGCGGGCGCTCCGGGCTGGCCCGGGGTCTGCGGCGTGTGCGGCGCGCCCGAGCCCGCCTGCTGCTGCTGCTCGCCGGCGCCGCCGCCGCCGCGGGCCGCCTGCGCTGCGGGGTTGGGGCCGCCGGGGTTGCCCCCGGCCACGTCGTCCTGCGGATCTCGCCAGCTGCTAACTACCATTGCCATATCTTTGGGCCCGGGGAGCGCTGGGGGGAGCCGAGCTGCTCGCCGAGGGCCGCGGGGCGCGCGGGCGCGCCGGGAGGGGAAGGGGAAGGGGAAGGGGGGAGGGGGAGGGGGCGGGGGGGCCCACCCGGCGCCCCGGGGTCGCGGGAGCCGAGCCCGAGCCGGGCACCGGCCGCTGCCTCCGCCGCCGCCGCCGCTGCCGCCGCTACTGCCTCGGCCGCCCCGCTGCTGCTGCGCGCCCGCCCGCCCTGCTGGCGTTTTGTTGTGGTTCCTGCTGTTTTCTTTCTCTCTTTTTGCAGCCCCCCCAGGCTCTCAGGCTCCCCCCCCAACACCCCTGCTCCCCTCGCCCGCTCCCCCCGCTCTCCGATCCTGGGGGGGCCACGCTCTCCTTCCCCCCCCTCCCCACCCCCCCCCAGCGAGCAAGCTCCCTTCTCTCGCTTTTTTCTTCTTCCCCAAGTTGCAAAATCAGAAATGGCACAGGCGGCAGCCGGGAGCGGCGCGGGGCGCAGCGCCGGGGGCGGCGGGCATGGGCCACGGCGCGCGCACACACTCACCCTCCGCCTCGCCCGCACCCCCGCGCACACACACACTCGCACACACACTCGCTCACCCGCGCCGGGCGCCCGCCCGCCAGCCGGCCGCTCGGGCTACGCGCTGCGCGCCGGCAGAGCAGACATAGAGGAAACCGGCGAGGGCGGCGGCGGCCGCGGTGGCGGCGGCGGAGGAGGTCGCGGCTGCAGGCGCCTCTGGAGCCGCCGCCTCAGCTGCAGCGGCGAGTGCCGCTGGAGAAGCCGGGGCCCGGGCCGGAGTCCGAGCTGGAGTCGGAGCCGCAGCCGGAGCCCGAGGCCGGGTCGGGGCCGCCCGCGCCGCCGCCGCTGTCCCGGCTGGAGCCCTCGCTGGGCTCGGGATTGAGGGGAGCGCGGCGAGCCGAGCAGGGCGCAGGGCGCAGGGCGAGGCTGCCGGCTGCGATCAGGGAGCGCTGGTGTCGGGGGGCCAGGTCCAGGGCCGGACGCAGCCAGCCATTCAGGAAGGCAGCGCTGGAGAGCGGGAGGCAGCCAGCGAGGAGGATCACACACTTTGCTCTTTTTGTTGTGCCGGTGGCGCCGGGCTCTCGCTGCCTTCTTCTTTCGGGAGGTGTCGGAGGGGGAGAAAAATACAAGATAATTCACGCCGGCGACGAATTCACAGCGAAACAGAAAAAATAAAAATCAGAAGAAAAAGAATTGCAAAATAAAAAAAGCGACAGAGACATCCAAAGTAGGTCGAATAAATAATCCTCTTCTTTTCCTCTTTCTTGCTCCTTCTTCTGCTTCTTCTGCTATAACACACAGAGCTAGTTAAAAAAACCCTGGAGATCGCCCAAAAATGTTCTTTTTTTAGTATTTTAAATAAGTGCTCTTCAGCCGGGAACCAACACCCTCCCTCCAAAAAAATCGTATATGTATAAAATAACGATAAGAAGAATACGAAGGGGGTGCCTCCTCCTCCTTTTTTTTTTTTTAAGTTTAGCCCTCACTCTTTTTCAGGAATGGAGTGAAAGAGACAAGGAAGAAGGAGAAAAAGGATAGAAAGAAGAATACGAGGGAAACAACTAGTAGTATATGTAAGAAAAGAGGAGGAGAGAGGGCGAGAGAAGAGAGAAAGAGAGATTGAGAGAGAGAGAGAGAGGCGGAGGAGAGAGACAGAGAGAGAGAGAGAGAGAGAGGGAGAGGGAGAGAGAGAGAGAGAGAGAGACCCCAAAATTGAATGCGTTTAAACGGGAGGACTCGCAGAGCAGTGTTTCCGAAAGGGGGATCTGCGCGAATGTCTGTATATAGTGAACTTTGACACTACTATTGAAACTGACACGTTTCTATGGAGATCGCTGCCTTATATGGAGCTCGTGTCAAGGAGCCAAGAGAAGGGCTGCTGGCAACTGATAATCAAAGGCGACTGACTGGTCAGAGCCCTGAATCGGGGGGGAGAGAAAATGGGAGGCTAAGGTTAGCCAAGCCTCCCGCACGCCATTGGTTGGAGAGCCCCTCCCCCTCCTCTTTTTCTTTCTTTCTTTTTTTCCCCCTCCCTCTTAGCTACCTACTGACGGGGATGGCGAGGGGAGGAGGAAAGAAAGTGAGGGAGGGGGGTGTGCTTCTGACAAGCGCAATTTACATTGAGATCGCCCTGCGCTGCTATTTACTCTGAGACCTGATTAGTATGGGTCGTCTGTGGTCACACACACACACACACACACACGCACACACGCACGCCAGAGGGGGAAGGGATGGCGAGGGGAAGAATGCTTTGCAATAGGTAAAAAGAGAATTAGAAGGAAATTATTTTGATTTCTTCTGAAAAGTTTGTAAAATTAGGTTCTATGAGCGTGAAGAGTGTCATTGAAAATGTTAGGAACATTTTAAATGGGAATTAAACTCTTACCATTGTAATGATTCGTGAAATATACGGGGTTTGGATTGTTTTCCTCTTTCATATATAAGTGGATTCTGCTCCCTTTATATTCATTTAAGAAACAAAGTAGGGGACTCCGTATTTTTTGGTCCAAAGTATATTTTGGTTTTAAAATTACAGCTTTAATTACAACAAAACGCACTCCTGGAATTTGCAGCTCTTGCCACCAAATCAATCCGAATCAACGGTTTCTCTTCATCCCAAAGATGATCTTAAAAATAAAGTTTTCAATCAATCTGATTTTTCCTTCTTTCTTCCTTTCCCCTTACTTTGGTATCTTCAGGCTGTTCCAAACTAAACAACGCTTCAACAATTACTAATAAAACAGTAGTAAGTGCTGCTTATATTTTTTGGGGGAGGGGGGTTAGTGCAGTCAAATCTCAGTCCCACAAAAAGAGGAAAGGGGGGTGCGAGAGGGAAATAAGATGGGAGATGGGGGAGGGGAGGAGGGAGAAGGAAGGAAGGCAGGAGAGGGGAGAGAGGAGAGAAGGGGGAGGGGGAAAGGGGGAGGAGGGGGAGGGGGTAGAGAGAAAGAAAGGAGGGAGAGAGACAGAGAGAGGAAGAGAGAGAGAGGAAGAGAGAGAGAGGAAGAGAGAGAGAGGAAGAGAGAGAGAGAGAGAGAGAGGAAAAGAGAGAGGGAAAGGGCGAGCGAGCCAGATACCCCAAGGCGATTGGTCGCCTGAGGAGGGGAGGGCGGGAGGAGCGGGTCCCGCCGCGAGGCCTGCAGGAATAGCTGGCTCCGGCTGCCACCTAGCGGACGGGAGCCGCGCCCGGGAGGCGCACAGTCGGGTCCCTCCTCCCCTCCCGGCAGGCTGCCTGTGCCTTTTCTCCAAATGAAGACAGCACTTTGAAAATTCTTTCAATGGATTTTTTTTTCCTTGAAAGATCGTACTGGGGGAAAATGATACTTCTATTAGTTACATATTCTCCAATCGCACACTCGCACCCCCCTCGTTTTGAGATCGCTCCCCTAGGCAGGCTCAGGCAGGCGTGGAGCGGCGCGGAGTGACAAAGCCGCCGCTGCCGCCGCCGGGGGTGGGAGCTGCGCCGGCCCGCCCGCCCCTCGACTCGGGAGAGCGTAAAAGTTTGTCTCAGCTCCAGCATCCCAAGCCTCAACACGCCCTCAGGTAAATGTGGGAGTAAATGGCCACGCTATATTGACAGAGGTAGGGTTTTGTTTTATTTAAATACTCGTTCTCACTTTAAATTTCACCAGGGAGGGGTTTGGGAAGCGCTGCGTGTTTGGGGTGCGTTTTGTGCTTCCCGGGTTCTCTAGCCCACAAGTCAGGAGGCGACCGCTTAGTGACGAGAGACGGTTTTAAAGAGCAGAATAAAGGCTTTTCCGTGTCTGCCCCACAGCCCCTCCAGCTCGAATAATGAAGAGACAGTACACTCTGCAAGCGGCGGCCCATTGTACGCAGCTGATGGAGAGGAGGCGAGGGGGGCCGGCAACGGCTCCTTGCTCTCTCCCCTCTCCCCAAATAAACGCTCTCAGTTAAAAGGTGAAATGAACACGATTAAAAGACGGACGAAAGAAAGAAAGAAAGAAAAGAAAGAAAGAAAAAGAAAAATTGATTAAAAGAACGGGCTTTCTATTTATAAATTCTAAATTTTACTCCCCAATATAGTACAGAGGCAGGCAGTGGAGGGCAGAGGAAGCAGGCAGAGAGAGGGAGACAGGGAGAAGGGAAGAGAACGTGGAGAGAGAGCCAGTGGAAGAGGAAGCGAGAGCGAGCGCCAGGGAACCGGAGGCCTCCTGGACACCCGGCCCGCGGGCCCAGACGCCCTCGGACCCTGGACCGGGAGTCGTGGGCACCAGATGCGAGACTCGACTAAATCCTGCCCCACCAGGCAAGTACCGCAATGATTATCGTTTCTTTTGAACTCGGGGTTGATAACGCGGACAGGCCGGGAGGCAGCCTTTGCTCGCATGGCCTCTGCAGGCTGCGGCCGCAGTCCAGTCAGCCGGTTCAGGATGAAAACAACTTTCTGCTGGGCCTGCTCCAGAGACCCTCACCAGCCTCTGTCCCGCGGCAGCGCGGAGGCCAGGATCGCGGCCGCGGCGCCGCCCTGGAGCTGAGGATCCTACCAGTCAAAAGTCAGTCAAATTCAAAACAGGTCTCCCGCACTCGCATTCTCTACCCCCACCCCCCACCAGCGGGAAACCGCTGCGGGGCTTCCAGCCTGGGGGCGGAAGATCCGGGGCGGCGGATCCACAGGTTTGGCACCCGCGCCGCCGCCTCCACTGGTGCCGAACCGGAGCCGTGGTGAAGCCGGCTGCGGAGTCCGCCAGGCTGGCCCTGTTGCGCGGGCCCCGCCTGGCTGCAGCCAGGCCCTGGCGAGCTCGGGTTCCTGCCGCCCACCTGCGGATGCCGTTTGTAACGGGATCCCCTAACGTAACGCGATCGATGGCTGCCTGTTTGATGTGGGCGATAGTGTCAGCGGATTAAAAAGGACACCAAACCGCTCTCCCCAGCGGAGAACACGCGGCGGCGGCGGCGGCGGCAGCTAGGCGAGAGAGCACCAGCCCCGCAGCCCTGCCAGACTCCTCGCGCCGCAGCCAGAGGGCTGGGGGCGGGAGGGGTCACTTCCCAGGGGTGAGGGCCGAGCGGGTGTGTAAGAAGGGAAGAGCTTCAATTAAAGCCAAAGAGAGCGCTCTCCTCGGCGCTGGGCAGGGGCGCGCGTTTGCGTCAGAGGGCGCGCGGGGCGGGCGCGGGGGGCGGGGGAGCCGACGCCCGGGGCCGCGCCCGGGGGCTGGGTGGGCGCGGGAAGGAGCCAGCCAAGCAGTGCTGGCCTCGGTTCGGCCTTGCAGACTAGGGGCAAGGCGTGGCAGAGGGCGAGCTAAGACTTCACCAGAGTGGCAGCGCCCACTCACCCTCACGTGGGCTCTTCATGCCAGCCCCCACCTTCAGCTTCCAAACTTGGAAGAGGCCCCTGGGATCGGGAGTGACCCTGGGGATGGGAAGAAGCGGAGCCCCTGAGAGGTCTCAGGCAAAGCCGCCCGCGTCTCCGGAAGGGAAGGAGGGGGTACAGCCCCTGGCCTCAGTCCCGGAAGTGGGGGGGGGGGGCTCTGGGTGGCGGTGCCCGGAGCAGTGGAAACCCTTCGCTTTGCGAAGCAGGAGAACAGAGCGCGTTCCTGCAGCGCATATGCTCAACTTTCTGTCGTGAGAGGAAACAGAAAGAAACCAAGGCTTTTCGGGGAGAGGCGCTGTCCCCTTCTTGGACTTGGCTAGCCCAAGAGGCACTCTGGGCTCAGTTTCTCTTCGGGACCTTCTTTCTGTTCCCCGACCGCTTTTGCTCATCCGCAGAGTGCCTCCACTTGTGCTCACAGCTCCACCCCCGGCAAAATGGCTTCCGTGGAGGGACCCAGGGGTCAGCTCAGGTCCTGGGGGAGCTGTGGCTTTCTCTCTACGAGGCTGTCGTTTGTTACTGGTTCAACTTGGCACACTGGTCCTGAGGCCTGGTGTGCCCCACCCCCAACCAGGAGATAGTATCTATTGTTGGGGAGGGCACCTAATAGAAAAGTGATCATATTTTGCGGTACTAAAACTGAAATTTCACACATGCGTCCAGGCACGATCAGCTGCAGAAGCAGAAAAACAGTTGGAATTCCCATCTTTCTTTCATTCATCCTCTCTTCTCCAGATCTCTCTCCGTCCCTTCTGGCCCAAGCCCTTGTTTTCTGGGACTTGTAACTGAATCTCAGTGCGTAGACTTGGCTCTTGGACCCAGATCCACTGTGGCCCTCGCTTCAGCACCCTACTTGAGACTGTGGGCATGGTAGCCATATATACGGCCCTCTCCAAGGTTTCTCTCTCTTGGTTAGGTCAATGTAGAGACAAGAAAAGCCTCGCCAGGGCCTGGACTCCGACTCACTTCTCAAGACTTTGTCTGCCCTCCTGGTCCCCATAGGCCAGTTTAGTGCATGCACAGTCTCCACCGTGGGTTTCCCAAAAGACTAGAGAAGGTACCCCTCCACTTGGGGAAGAGGAATCAGTCTGTAAGCTTACAATACCCCTTGTGGTTTGCTAGCATCATGGCTCAGCCTTAATCACTTTTTAAAAGCCTTCCACACAACACTTGTTCTTTCCTAGCTGGACAGCCAATAAACAGTTGTGACCTGGTGGGAGAAGGAGAGAAGCAGAGATCTGTGGCTGCACATGCAGTATGACTTGCATTCCAGGTACCAGAGTCCATTTCCAGGCAGACTTTCTAGTTAACACCCCCTCCTCACTATCTTTCTTTCTACTAAGGCTGGAATCATTCTTCACTAATCCTATGACCTCTTTAATATTGGCAATTTGCTGTCTCCAAACTCACCAGAACATTTATTTTGGTTTTTTGGTAAATCACAGTGAAAAAAAGGTGGCTTTGTAAAAATGTTTTCTAAATTTGGCTCAAGAGCCATGAGATCCTACAAATGACCAGATATGTGCAGAAAATTCTCTCCTATACCACTTTCTTACCCCCTAAATTGTTAAAAAAATAAAGTATTATTCTGTTTAGAGAGACCACAGAACTAACCCTGTTTTATCAAGCCCATCTGGAGAGATGAACATGCCTTCAGTTGTTAGGAGAAAGGTCAGTTCTTCTGATCTTATTGCAGACCTTTCCCAAAGAGCTTATTTTAAAGGTGCCGAATCAATTAGTCTCCCTTGGTATGAGATTAAGGCTGTGAAAAATGAAGTTGAAGAAGATGTATTTAAAATGGTCTTGCACAGATCTTTTGAAGAAAAGGGTGGAGGGCGGCACAGAAATGCCTGCATAATGTTTTGTGATTATTAAAAACAAGACCCCAAACAAACAAACAAACAAACAAAAGCCTTGCCTATGTCAGAAACCACCCCTTTTTGCAAGGCTGAACTCAGTCTGAATTGTGGCTGCCCAGCTGTAAAAAGTACTGTCTTTGTCAACATGAAGACAAGAGTGGAAAGGCCAAGCTGGGGGCTTCTGCTGGGCTGCCCGCCCTCAGCCTGCCCATGCAGTGGGAATTTGGGTCCAACAGGCTCTCGCACTCACTATCACTTTGCTGTAGCCTTAGCTTTTCTTCTTTGTCACCTTGGGGGTCGAAATGTCCAGAGATAAGTGCTTTACCGTAGAAAGCAGTTTAGTTTTCTATCACAGACTGGCCAGTTAAAGCAGGTGTTTTGGAAAAAGAGAGGTAAGGGAAACACTTGCCCTTTCTGCTGGGGCCCTAGTTAGAGGGCCCAGGAGTCGCTGTGGGGAGAGGAGAGCAAGTGTTGACGTTTGGATGCAAATCAAGCCTTTTAAGGGAAGAAGAATGACAATCATTCTCAGCACACACGTGAAGCCCGGGTCAAATATTTACTTTTCGGAAAAATCAAGCCTTAGCTATCAAAATGCATTTATGCAAAAAGAAAAAACTGAAGACTTTTGCATTACAAAATGTCGTTCTTTATTTTAAATGTTTAATTTGAGTGAAGAATAACTGGCTCTTCTTCCGGAGGAAAATGAGTTGAGTTTGGATGAAAAATGGAAGTTTTGAAATGAGTTTGAAGCTTGTTAAAGTACCTTGACAATACCACCAACTACAGTATATAATAATTTCCCTTAATAGTTACCTGTCAGAGCACCTATTTCTTTTACTACCGCATTAGCCCATTAGAAGTGGATGTGAGTTGGGCATTCACTGATTAAAAAACTGTTCCAATATACTTAAGTCTTCAAAGCCACTTTCTTCACTGCCTATAGAGTAAACTGAACTAGTGGAAAAGTATTGGCTGATGAAGTCAGCAGATCTGTTGGTAACTATGGTCATGCTACAATCCTATTTTACCTATCAGAAGTTTGATGTAAGTAATAAACCAAACATTTTCTTCTAAACTATCAGTGTAAAAATATGATTTTTACAGTGTCTTCCATCAGCAGGGGAGAGGGAGACAAGGCAAAGTTTAAGTGAAAAAGAATGAACATAGTACACCACTGATACAAACCACATGGAGCAGTAAATAATTATGCTCTCTGATGTACTATGTATATTTTATTTACCCACTTCAGAGTTGGACAATAAACCTCACCCATCTATGGGAAGAGTTAATAAAGTATTCCAAGTGCATGATCTAACAAAACTCAGCAATAGTTCTATGTTTTATTGTTAACCCTTTGCATGAAATCTTCTGAAGCTGAAAAGAAAAAGGAAAGGGCTTTTGTGTTAGTTGATCCTTGGCTATTCTAGGGCTCAGGTTGGTGTGAAAGGGATGAGGAGGTCACTTGAAATCTCCTTTTATCTACTCTTATTTTCTCTCTGGATCAGCAACTTTGAATAGACATCATCTAATCGCTCTTAATGGAAAGAAACTATGGGAGCAATGAAAATGCCTTTACTCCAGAAGTGAATACATGTGTGCTGTGCGGACAGCTAGCTGAGCTTGCATAGGACTACATCTCTGCACACATGTGTTTAGAGATTTTTCAGGCTATGTGGATGTTCACATAAATGCTTCCCATACATTCTGGGTTGGGGATTGATTGAGTGGGTTATTTTGCCTTTACATGTAAGTTTGCACACACACTCACGTTCGGATTCTCCACCAAGCCCAGGTGATACTTTTAGCTGACTCTTTTTTCAGCTTTTTCTTGCCTCCTCTCTCTGGGATGTCATATTTAAGTCCTGAAAAAAAGCAAATAATTGAAGACATGATGGACAGCCTTTTAGTGAAGATGTCTTATTTCCTTTCCGTTTTCAACTGGAAGCCACACTGACCGGAGGATTTCTCTTCAGAGGGAGGAGATTGTGTGACAGGTGGGAGGTGATGGGGTAAGATGACACCATTACTTTCGATTTCTCCCCAGTATTTTTTTCTTTTTGGTTTTTCTTGGAATTAAATTGATTAAAACACAATAAATAAGTGGAAAACAAGAGCCTGACATTAGGCAGTTTAAAAGTTTTTCTTGCTATAGATAACATATCTTTAAGTCTTTGAAGCTGAGTAATTGATTATAATTTGTTTTGAAGTGAGAATTATTTTAGTATGTCTCATATCTTGACTACAGTACCATCTAAGTTGTCTTCCTTATGCATTGTTGTATGTGCTTCATAAAGCAGAAACAGCCCTCAGATTTTTAGGTATGAATGGCTATCCAGAAAAGGACATTTGGTTTCTAGGACTGAAAGCACTGGGCTTTACTCCCTAGGAAGCCATTCTCCACCCCCACATCCCCCCCTCCTCCGCCATCCCATGTTCTTCTAAATAAAATTCACATTGCTCCCAGAGCCTGGGACACTTCGCTGTAAATTCCTTTAAGGGAATACTCGGTTACCAGGGCTACAAGTTCCCATCTCAACCCGCCAACCTCCCCGCCCCTTGCTCCAGATCCCGGAGACCCTTGGCTGTCAGGGCTGGGACCTTGGGCCCCCTCCCCTCCTACCCCCAGCCTACCCGAGATCGCAGTTCCAGAGTTCGAGGTTGGGTGGGAGAGGATTAATCCCTCTTTAACTCCTCTCCTTCCCGCCCTCAATTCTGAACCCCAACGAATCCGTTTCCCGGGGTTTCCTGGTGAATAGGAGCGTAGGAGCTGCCCTGTCCAATAAAGATTAAATTAAGTAGAAGAATCCCAGCCGCTGGATGTTTGGAAGCTTCGGTGGGGCGTCAAACCATCGTTTAACACATTTTTTCCACTCACTGTGCACAAATCTTGGACCTGTTTGGCTTAACTTTAGAAAGAAAAGAAGAAAAAAGACAAGGAAAGAAAGAAGGGAAAAAATGAAAAGAAAAAGCAAAGAAAGAAATTCACAGAGAAAACCTAGTTTTAAGGGGACAGTGGCTGTGCTGGGAGAGGCTGAAGGCAGAAGCAGGGCTTCCTGACCTTTCTAGTCTTTTCATTTTCTGAACCACTCCAAGAATTGGAAGCTCCCTCTCCAGGCTGTGGGCTCGGAATTCTGCTGTTTTGGCATGTCTGAGTCTACTTTTACGCCTTAGAGACATCTCAGTGGCCCAGGGTCACGATTGGGAGTGCAGCAGGAAGGATGTACTCAGAACCCAGTTGCTCCTCTATGCTGATTTTTTTTTCTTTTACACTAAGGTTTTGGTGGCACAAACTGAGAACTGAGCAGTTTTTTTTCCCCTGGTTACTGCCCAGCAGGAGAAACAATGGCTTTTTCTGTCCCAGGGCGCTTAGCGCCCTGGACACTGACCTTGAAGCTGAAGCCAGGCCCCGCGCTCCCTCCCCTGGGAACCATCCTGGTTCCAAAATATTGGCCTCTCACTCCCACCTGCTCTTCTGGTCCCAGGGCGCAGTCCGGAGGGGCAAAAGGCAAGTCCCTGCATGGCAATGGTTCGTCTGTGCAAATAAAACACTGAATAAATTAACCTCAAACCAGCTAGTTAGGGTGTAGTAGTTTAGCAGGACTAATTGCAGACAATGGAGCTGAAATGACTTTTCCAATTAGCTGCTGGTTGGAGTTTAGTTGGAGGAACTGTCAGCTCCAACGATGGGTAATTGCTTTATTGCTCACAAAACTATCATCTATTTAGAACATATGTGCTAATTACTCTAGATGGGCGTCGAAAAAGAGACCATAAATCTAATAGCACTTTAAAAAGTCTTTGGTGCTTGTAGGCAACCCCAGCCCCTTGCACTTTTTCTCCTGCTCAGGTTGGCGTGATGGATGGCTGTCTTTCAGAAAGGCGAAGGTTTGGGCTGGAGGCACCGACGGGATGCTCTGGTCAAATCGCATGCAGGATAGCGAGTGACCAGCGCATACTGTGCTGAAGCGATAAATCACTGTCATCAAAACCAGTCCCCTCTTTAGCCGCGCATTTTTTTTCGTAAAAGATTACTTTAGAAATCTTTTAATTGGATTATGCTGGGAAATTAATCTCCTTTAGCCTTGGCTAAATTTATTGGGGCCACTATTGGGAGGAAAAGCCCTGTAACTGCAGCGGGGGCCACGTCTCCTTGCTCCCTCCTTATCTCGGCCCTCCAGGGTTTCCCAGTTGCGTGCCACAGCCCTGCTCCAAGTCCTCAGGAGTGATATGTGGTGAGAGGGAGTGGAAAGTCACATCTAGGCAGAAGGCCGTGGCGATCTCTGGTGAATCTTCTTTGTCCTAAAACGCCACGTTTCTGTCTAGGATTCCCTAGCTCCATATCCAGTGTCTCCACAGCACCGCGCCTTCCTCCACAAGGGGTTCTGGGGGCCTGCTATCAGGGAGGAAGGAGGCTGGAGTGGAGGGAAGAGGAAGTGGGGTGTGTCGCTGGAGGGTTGCCAGGGAAAGTCACTTCTTTGCCCTCTTCCCATACCTCCCCGGTCTCCCTTCTGGATCTCCGGCAGGTTGCTAGGGCATTTCGAAATACTCTCCACTTTACTTTCCTGCGCAAAGACGCACGGCTCGCTCTTGGCGTTTCCCCTGGCATAACTCTGGAGACACTTCTCCTTGATGTGCACAGCAGTTGAGATTCGAGAGCTAGGGCCCTCCTCTCTCCTCCTGGCTCCTGGAGCACCAACTAGACGTCAGGAGGGGCCTCCCTTCCAGCCCCGCGACCACAGTCCTTAGCCAGGTCCAGCACAGCTCTGGCAGCTGCGGCAGCTGCGGTCGGGTCCCGCCGGCCGCTTATCTCAGCAGGAGTTGACAACATCTGCCTGAAACGGGATACCCACTTTTGCAGCTCAATTTAGCTCTTAATAGCAGCCCTGTGAGGTGTGGTTAATTGATGGGGATAAAGGCGTAATGACTTGACGGGGAGACGCCAATGATCCTTTAATATACTTTTAGAAGAACAACAACCACCCCAAATACCGGCGAGTCACTGCTGGGTGGGAGGATAAGACCGGGATCAGGAGGCCAGTAAAGTGACACCGGTGCTGTTTAGATAGAGGCTTCAGTGAGGTGTGAGCCCTGGCGCTCAGGGTTGGGGCACCCGGGAGCCACCAGGGCGCGCAGCTCCGGCTGGCAGGGTGTTGTCGCATGGTCGCAGAGAGCGGGGCAGGAGGACCTGGCAAGCTCGGGATGACAGGTGACCGGACCTAATGGCGAAGAGGAGCCCTGAGCCAGGGAGGACGTCGCCCCTCCCCGGGCTCTGACACTTTATCAGCTCTTCCCCAGCGCGGGGATGGAGCCCCACTAGACAGGCACCTTCGTCTGCCCTCCAGCCCTGGCTAGAGCCACACCAGCGAGAGTGAAATGGTCAAGTGGTGGTGCTCGGCTGGAACTCACGGGGTTCCGCTGTCTGGACAGCCTCTGAGATACCCCAGCGCCAGGAGTGAGGGGCAGGCGCCGGGTGTGTGTGTGTGTGTGTGTGTGTGTGTGTGTGTGTGTGTGTGTGTGTGTGTTCGCGCGCGCGCGCGCGTTCTTGTAGATGGCCCCGAATCGCAGAGCCAGAGCACAGCAGCCCCAGCACGTGGCCGTATTTCTGTGGGGGCCAGAGCCTTGGGGCCGGGCGTTCGGGGACTCACCCGCGTGCGTCTGGGTCCCGCCGCGTGTCCCAGCCGCCCCTGCTCACCACCCACCCGGACTTCTGCCCGCCACTCTCTCTCTCTGCTCAGCGCCTTCCCTTTCCCTCACCTGATTTCCCTCGCTCAGTTCTACTTTAGTCTCCAGAGAGCCAGAGGAATGTATTACACTACGCAAGTCCCCAGCTTAGGTTCACATGAACATGACAATGAAAAAAAAAAATCAGATCGCGTTTTCTGTTTGCAAAGGGGAACCCCCTCCAGGTGCGGGCGGTGGTGTCCCTAGCTGGTTTTGCGAGTATACTGTTTACACTTAGGAGAAGGATAACCTTGAAGCTTCAGGTTTGAGCTCCCTCTGGAAGCGGAAGGAGAAATGACTCCAATCACCGTCCATATTTTATTGTATTGAGAGATCGCAGGTGTTTCGGTTGCTGTTATTGTCTGCTTTCCTCCCTGAGTCCACATAACGGGGATGAAAGGGTCCCGAGAAACTTAATTTCCCCAAACCCTCTCGAGCAGAAGGCGTGCATTGTCACAGGACGAAGCTTTGGGGTAGAACAAGGAAAGCGATTCAGTGTCCCAACTCGCAGAGTGTGTCTGTCTCGGCGTGGTTCTGTCGTTCCACCGTCACTGTCTAATCTCATCGACTGTGATGTCTGAGAATTCAAGACTCACAGTCGCTTAGCCGTCGAGCCTCCCACCCCGCCACCCCGACCCTCTGCAGCCCCAGCCAGGGAGTACTCCAAGGCTATGGTCTGGTCTTCGGGAGCCTGAGCCACGGACAGGGTCCCAGGTCCATGCCCTGGTCGGCGACTCTCGCTTAGGAGCTCCCTGCCGCGGATAAAGTGCATGTAGCCTTCGGGTTTGTCGCCTTCGGGCTGCCGGGGTCCTGAGGTGACGGTGGCGGCCACTTGTCCGCCGACGCCCTCTGATCAGCATGGCCCTCTGCGCTGCGGGCCCGGAGGGCGGCCAGGAGGCACCTGCCCGAAGTGCGCGCCGTCCGCACGGCAATCAAGGGCCCTCACTCCCGTGTCTCCTCACATTCCTCACCCCACCAGGGCGCTCGCTTGCGAACGAATTCTGCACTCTGCGCACCAGTTTTCCCCACTGGGGCGCCGGGGCCCCTCCCACTCCTTCCCTCGAGGCCCAGGAACGCACGCCCTAAGCGGGGCCCCAGGGAAGCAGCGCCCGGAAGCGAGGCTCACATCCGGGCACCAAGCCTCGCGCGCGGGGTTGGCGTCCAAACGCTCGACGCAAGCGTGGCGCCCCGTGCCGGCGGAGGGGCCCGGGCCCAGGGTGGGCGCTTGGGGCCCTCCGCTGACCACTAGGGCTGCGCCTTCGCTGGCCCTGAAGGCCCTCACCCCCCGAGCCGCCGTAATGTCAAGGTCCCGGGCCTGCGCGGGGGAAGATTCAAGAAAGAAGCCGGGCCCGACCGGGGGGCGGCGCGCGCTCCTCGAACCCAGGCCCGCGGTCGGCATTGCAGATTTGAGTCCCCTCGAGTCGGCGCTGGAAAAGCTCTTTGGAACGGGCTGGGAGGCAGTGAGGCGGCCTCCGCCCAACTTTGTAAGGTTCAGAGACCCGCCGTCGAGCGAGACCGCTTTTGCACGACTGACCCATTACACTTCTCTCCTTTCTCTGGCCGGAGCGCTCGGAGCCTTGCGGTCTCCTCCGGGGCCGCCCACTAGTTCGCCCTGTCTTGGGCAGCTAGTCCTCTTCGCGAGTTGGGTGGAGAGGGGGTAGGGGGAAGGCCTCGGGCAAGGCTGGGAAACCTCAAACCCGATTTTCTAGTTGAAGGAGGAGCTTGATTTTAAGAAGTTGGAGAGTCAGTGGGGGTTAACTTTGTGGCCTTTGGCATCTTTGAAAACATCCGTCTACAAGGCGGGAACAGCGCAGAGAAACTGCTGTGTAGTTCATAAATTTATTTTTGGAAGTCCGTTTCTGGAGAGTTTTCCCAGAGATTGTTTTATTATCTCTCAATTTAGAGGGTTGCTATGTATCGCATCACTAGTGCACTGAATAGTATCTTCCTTCAGACAGGGATTGAGAAACGGAAATACCACCACCCTCCAGTCAAACTTGTGAGGACTGATTGCGGGGGAACTGGTGCTCCAGATGTTGAACTAGAGGCGCTGCAAGTGTGAGCAGGTAATGTGGAGAAGAATGACATTGTTAACAGAAAGCATCTAATTAACAATGACTTCATTTGATTGGAAGGATGAAAAAGCCTTTTTAAATCAATCCAGATTCACTGACCTAAACTCAGCCAATTTATGAATATGGAGCCTGACTGGGGTCTGCTTTCTTTCAAAGATGTCATCTTAGGGGTAATAGCATAGGTGAAGTCATTTGGTTACACTGTGGAAACTTTTATAGTGCCTTCCTTGGGAATTTAATTCAGTGCTTCTTCATTTTATTAGGAACAGACTGACTCCATCAACTGTGCTCTCCCTGTTTAGAAGCAGGACTGCTTGAAGCAATTAGGTTCACCAATTAGCATAGTTTTACTGACCCCAGCAGCAGCACCGCTCCTTAGATTATCCATTTCTTCAAAGTCAGGGAAAAGCTGGAGCAAAACATGCTTCCCAGGTGTCCAGGTTGGAGAAATAAGCCCACAAGCAGGGTAGCACAGCAGTGTAGAACACTTTCTAACACTCCTCAAGTGT
Organism: Vicugna pacos; assembly: GCF_048564905.1. Taxonomy (NCBI): domain Eukaryota; kingdom Metazoa; phylum Chordata; class Mammalia; order Artiodactyla; family Camelidae; genus Vicugna; species Vicugna pacos. The sequence continues at coordinate 57,602,438 of NC_132989.1, forward strand.
TTGTTTCAGCAGTTTGGGTGGATTTTTCTCTCCTTCTCTGATTCTGGATCCTATAATACCTCCATCTTTTGATATAGCCTTTAAAACCTCTCTCCTTTAATTGTATTTTGGTAGAATTGTCTTTGAGAATGTGAATTTTCTCTCTTCTTTTCTGTCTGCCTGCATTCTAATGATGCTGTGGACAATGTTAGGGTCCAGAGAGAGGAGATTGCTGAAGGGCTCCTTTAAACCCTGATAGGTGGCAAGGTAAGGGCTTAGATCTTTGTGTGTGTTTGTGTGTGTGTGCATGCATGTGCACACATGCCTCAAAACCTATGAGGAGAGGCAGAGGGTGGATATTGGAGATAAGTCATTATTTCCCCTAGTATTAAAGGTTTACCTGCAAGGCTTTCTTGCAGTCTCTTCATTGTGAGACCAGTTGGTGGCCAACATTTTTAATACATGTGTGGAGCCCAAAGCATTCTGGGAAAGAAGGGGCTTTGCTTTTGCCACCATCATGGGTAGTGGAAGTATTACCTTTACAGAGCTATTATCTCTCTCTCTCTGTGTCTCTCTCTCCCCCTCTCCTCTAAAATATATATTCCTCTGTTAGATTTCACTAGATTAAATTGCTGACAGTTCATCAGTAGCAGCAACAATGTAATGCCCCTAACCTTATTAAATCAATAAATACTAGATCTATGCATTGAATTAAAAATGCATCAGCATGGCCAGGAATTGCAGTCTTATGGCCATGGACCTCAGAATCGAAAATGCCACTCAAAAATTGACTAGTTAGCATTCATTTAACCTTTTTCTTTCTGTTTTGGATCTGTGGTTAGATATTCTAGGGTTTTAACATTTCAGGGACCAATGGGACAGGTTTGTTTTTGTTTATTTCTTGAAAATTCTTTTCTTTCACTAATTCCTCACATTTAACCATGAAAAAGGTGCATGCATTTAACAATAGTAATACTGTATGACATTATAGTTCTTGTCATTAGTTTTCATCTAGGGAATATACTTTCACTCAGAATACATTACTCTAGAAAGACATACTCCGGTGCATAAATTTCTACATAAGCACAAGTAAATTTAGAGGCATATGTCTTTCTACATGTATAAATAAATATACTTAGTGTAAATGTATTGCTGTACATTGATTATAAGTTTACTTTTAAAAAGAGAGCACATTTCAGTTTATCTTTCAGCATTGTCAGCTATATTTTCAGCCAAAGAACTATTTATGATTTTAAAACAAGTTATTTATTTAATCTTGTTGAAATTCATGCCACAAGAGATGAAATTAGTTTTCAAGTTTTTAAACTGAACATAGTACTTAGGAAGTTATACATATCTTACATGGTTACATTTCATGTGTGAAAAACTACCTCAAGTGTGGTTTACCATGAATTGGTCAGTTAAGTTGTAGATTAGTAGGTGAACTTACAATTAGTCCCAACTGAAAACAGAGAATGTTTTTAACACCTAGAAATTTAATGGAAAAAGTAATATTACTCTAGCAAGATATTTGTTCATACTGATTAATGATGCTAATTATTTTAGAACATTCATCCCTTATTGATGTCAGCCAATATACATGGTACTGAATTCCAAAGATATAGTCATTGGGCCTTGGGTTCACCACACTGTGAAAGAAAAAATCTTTATTTGATGAAATAGGGAATCAACTGAAATCTATCCTCTTTAAATAAACTGATTCCTTGTATTTTCCCAGTGTTGGTGTAAGTTGTTGTCTGTGATGTCCCCCAGGGCTCTTTCTTCTGCTCTCTGATTTGGTGTATAAAAGCAGCTCTGAATGATGGATTACTGTGTCATTGCAGCCTGCGAAGGATTAATTTGTTTCATTGATTTCTCTTTAGGCAGATTGCCAGAATTTGCTGCTTCCCACCTTTCCTCAAGACTTCTAGAAGTAATAGACAGTAATAGCCTAAGACAAATCAGCTCCTTGTGAAAACAGAATCATGACACTAGGAGTCCTATGAAAGCTGGGGCAAACTTTTTATTCACATATTGGGAGAGCAGTTTAATAGGCTACTTCATATGCTTTAGACATTTTTAATTGAAAAATTTCCTTGATTTCATGACTTAAAACTCGTCATATTAGTAGCTCTTAAGTGGGCATTTATAATATTTGTCCAATAAAAATTTTCTCTAATTTTTAAGAATCCTGCTTAAGAAAAAAATGTGTTGTCTTTGTGACTGACAAATTACTTTTCTTTCTATGGCAGATTTTAGGGTCAAATAGCATGTTAGTGTAACTAAGTCCTTTACTTATAAATATTTATAAGAGTATTTGACCCAAAGAATTTTTAGAAACTTTGGACAAGGACAGAGTATTAGAGCATGGATATAGAATTAACTGTTTAAATAAAAAATATCCTTTTCTGATTAAAAAAGTAATATCTGCTCATAATAGAGGATTTGCAAAAGTTAGAATTGACATTTTGTGAGTTTTTTTCTAAGACTTTTTTCGTCTAAACACTTCAGATTTATAAATACGTTATAATTGTATATATATTTAAACAAACAAACAAACACACTGCAGGTATAAACTGTGTCCTGCTTTTTTTCCAGTCAGCATTACACAATGAAAACTTTCCTATATAATTAAAATTATTATTAAAGTGATTTATATCACTGTGTATTGTTTTGACATAAGCAACAATTTAATCATTGTTCTACTATTGGAAAGTTAGAGTTCTAATTTTACCTTATTAGAAATAAAGTCATGATGAATAGCATTTAAAATAAATCTTTTATCATCCCTCAGGTTGTTTCTTTGCAATATATTATTAGAAAAGAAACTACTTGGACTGAGGGTATAGACTGTTTTTTAAGATTCTTGGTGTGACTGCTTTTCAGAAAGGTTCTTTTAGTTTATACTAGTACTGTTTAAAATTTTTGTCTCTGTAGAGGCAGCATTCTAATTCATGTTACATGAGCAAAGAAAGCAGAACAACACTCTTTTCTTGTGTTCTGAAAGCAGTGGTAGCATTTTGCATATACTTAATCTCTTAGAAAAATTTTCCCAACTGCAGATGTGAAATAGGCTGGTTATACAAATCTATTTGTTTCCCTTCTGTACTGCTGAAAATTATATTGATTTAATGATCTCAAGTTATACTTTTTATGCAATTAGTTGTGTAGTAAAAACTAATATTGTCATGTGCTAATGTCTTTTTTTCCTCTGTTGTGCTATGGTGGTAGTCCATGCAGTATCAGCAAGTTTATGCTTTTCCTGTGCTTTGCTGAAAGGGAAAAGGAACATCTGTTTCCATTATATATCTGCATCATAATGATAACAATTAAATAGCTATTATGGTAGTATACAGTAAATATATTTTGCTGAATGACCTATACTTTCTTGTTGGAAAATTACAGAGATTTCAGAGGCACCAAGTTTTTACAGGTAGGTTCCATGCAGAGGTTTAAAAAGGCCTTTGCTTACTTTTGGTAAATCATTGCAGTTCCTATTTGTCTTAGGGAAAACTAGTAAACAATGAACCCTGATGATTAAACACTAGGCTCTCAGATGAGACTTTTGAATATATTTCTCTTAGGCTTATGTTTAGAGAGCAAATTGTTAGGTATTTCTCTCAGTATTCTTAAATGGATTAATCATGCTGCTAATAATACAGTTCATTTTTGTTTTGTGTCATTTGTGTATTTTTAATATTTTACTAAGCTGGAAGTTGAGAATAATTATATATATGTGTGTGTGTGTGTTTGTGTGTGTGTGTGTACATATATGTATTTGTAGCCTCTACTACTCTTTCTTTTCTTATATTAGGAGACATAGTGATATTTACCTTTAAGCTCAGCAGGAGAATGTTTGAAACCATACACTATTTCCATTGACCTTTAAAATTCCAGAGAAATATTTTCATTTATTTCACTCAGCTTTTGGTTAAAGATGTCTTGGTGGTTACTTAAAAAATGATTAGAAAATATTTCAGACAGAAAATGGTATATAAAGAGAAACAGACATCCAAATACTCCAAACTCAATTTGAGAAATAAAATGTTACAAGAACAATCAAAACTCTTTCTGATTGTATTCAGTTATGGCTTCTTGGGGAGTTATTTATCATCCTAAATTTGATAGTTATCAATCATTTTGCCTTTTATATACTTTAAAAAATATATTTTTTATTGAAGTATAGTCAGTTTACAATGTTTCAATTTCTGGTATACAGAACAATACTTCAGTCGTGTAGGAACATACATATATTCGTTTTCATACTCTTTTTCGCCATAAGTTACTACAATGATATTTTATATAGTTCCCTGTGTTCTACAGTATAAACTTGTTGTTTATCTATTTTATATATATTAGTTAGTATCTGCAAATTCTGAGCTCCCAATTTATCCCTTTCCACCCCCTTCCCCCCATGCTAACCCTAAGTTTGTTTTCTATGTCTGTGAGTCTGTTTCTGTTTTGTAGTTAAGTTTGTCTCCCTCTCTCTTTTTTTTTTTAAGATTCTACATATAAATAATATCATGTGGTATTTTTCTTTCTCTTTCTGGCTTACTTCACTTAGAATGACATTCTTCAGGTCTATCCATGTTGCTGCAAATGGCATTAATTTGTTATTTTCTATGGCTGAGTAGTATTCCGTTTTATAAATATACCACAGCTTTTTAAATCCAGTCGTCTGTCAGTGGACATTTAGGTTGTTTCCATGTCTTGGCTATTGTAAGTAGTGCTGCTATGAACATTGGGGGCTTTTACATACTTTTTAAAACATGGTCCATAAATTTGACATAAGTGACTTGTCATTTTAAATAATTTTTAAAATGCTGGAGCTGTGACAACTGTTAGAACCTTTTTAATCTAGTCACCTGTGACTAGGTGTACTTCTCTGCTTTACTGTTCTCATCTGTGAAGTTGGGAATAGGTCTTTCTATTCTCTGATACCTTTTCTAGCCATAATTTTTAAAAGGTTTTGGATTACCTCTTGTTTTCCATGACAAAATAAAATAGTCAGAGGCCCAGAGAGGTTAAGTAACTTGCCCAAGACCATGCAGGTAAATCGCAGAACTGGGAATGACACTCAATACTCCCGACTTCCATTCAAGCACTCTTTTCCTCAGTCAACGCTGTGTCATCTTTGGGTACTGGCTGGCTGCTGCTCTAGCCTGTGATTAACGACTGTCCAAAGGCATGTATGATTTTGTGATTGTGCATGTGAGAAAGTTCTCTTTCTCATAATATCTTTTCTGTAGGGAATAGCATTGAAGCCATAGCAGCCTGAAAACTACTTACAGAATGAGAAGACTATGTGTCCTGCAGAGCCTGTGATTCCCTTCTATATTTTCTGGACTTTCTTAGACAAAATGACAGTTTGGATATAATGAGGCTTGCAGTAGGCTTCTTACCCTACAGTTAATTTTTTGATCTTTTCATGATAACTGGACCAGGAAAACAGGGAGGGGCACAAACACAAGTGTCTCATTACATGTATGTTTATCTAAACTTCAGTATATTTTGATAGTCAGGATTTTAACAAATTACTTTTTTCTTTTTTATGTAGCTTATGCTATGGTCAAATCACAAATGAGTTTCTTTTTGAAAATAGGTTTGTTTCTTGTTTCTATTTAGCAGCCAACTTACCAGAGCACTAAAGTGAAAGTAACACAAATAGAATAGCGTGGAAACATGTTTTTAAAATCTCTTTGGAGAAAAACCCCCATTCTAAAAATGGCAAATTAGAATTACATGCATGTTCATTCTCTTTCAGGTTTTTACTCTGTCAGATTTATTTCATTCTTAGTTAAGATGAGTAAGCTTGAGTCATAATATTCACACAGACAGTACCATGCCTCTCCTATAAAAAAATAGCAGTGTAACTAGAAGTGGAATTATGTGTCCTACTATAAAACCGCCTTTCTCCAAATCTGTTGCTTCAAGACCAAAAAGTTGGTTTCATAAATTGTTTGCTTCCTTCAGTAAATACATACTTGGAAACTTGTAATAATAGTAATCATTCTTTTTAGGGCAGATGAAGCTACTAATAGTAGCTTTCTCAACGTGTAAATATTCTCAAGATAGTTGTGTTTTAACAGTAAACCAGATAACACATTTTTCTCTGAGGATTTTAAGGTCAATTAGCTTATGTGTTCAGCAGTTCCTAGTAGGAGAATTTTCCCTGTCATATGAGGTTGGGGAGGAGAGACCCAATGTAATCAGATAGCAGCATTCAGTACCCCTTTTATTTAGCCATTGCTTTATTTGCTCACACTCACTGAATATGATTTCATTCATTTCTGTCTGGAGAGAAAGCTATGCGTGTGTATATGTGTGAAGTATTTCAAAAGACAGTTCTTGTCTTGTAGAAAGTTCTGGTGAGCATCTAGAGTGTGTAATATAATGAGTTTTCTACACTGGTTACATTTCCCCATATTGCTCCAACAGGTAGGTAAAACCCAAGAGAAAAGGTATAGGTAAAGGAAACCAGCCCCTGACTAACTTGTTTTCTCCCTGACCACAATATGAATCTGGACAATGGTGGTGAGTAAAGGGAACTTTGACCAACAGTGCTAAAATCAGGGATCCCAGTGAGACACAAGAATCCACACGTTACCTCACTTTCTTAGTTATGATAGCTTTTTGCAAAAAGGTGGTGTGTTATTTTCAGAAACAACAACCAAATGTAAAAAGATAATTTTCTTTTGGCCACATATACTACCAAGATTATAGGTCCTTCAGTGTATACACTGTTTCTACTCAGTTATTAATGACTTCACTTTAGACTGAGTTGAGATTATTTTAAAACCTGCATTAGCTATGTATTTTCTATTGACACAGCCAATGTACACTTTCCACCTGTGACCTTAGAATTTGTTTATGGGTTAAAAAGGATAGAATTTTCTTCTACTAATGTTAGCTTTACATGTTGTAAAATTTTGTTCATGCATCTTGGAATTCCCAGCTTTTTAGGATTTTCCTATTATTTGATTCTTAGGAGAATTATGTTACTGGTGTGCTTATTCTTCTTAAGGTATAATTAAAACTTATTTATTGAGTTCTTGTCATGCTTAAGGCATGTGAAGTAGATAAAAGCATAGTCCTTAGAATTCAATTCAAGAATTCAAATTCTTAGAATTATAATTTGAGCCCAACCAAAGTGATATTATTCTTTTTTATTATATGTTTCAAGTGTATGGCACTGTAATTTACATCTGTATACACTACACAGTGATCGCCACCACAAGTCTAGTTACCATCCATCACTGTGCACTTGACCCTCTTCATCCATTTCATGTCCCCAACTCCCTTTCTCTGTGGTAACCACTAATCTGATCTCTGTATTTATGCGTTTGTTTTTGTTTCATATTGTTTTTTCATTTGTTTTTTAGATTCCACTGTGAGTGAAATCATATGATATTTGCCTTTCTACATCTGACTTATTTCACTTAGCATAATACCTTCAAGTTCCATCCATGTTGCAAATGGCAGGATTTTATTCTTTTTTGTGGCTGTATAATTTTCCATTGTGGCTTACTATTTCTGTACACACACATGCACGCGCACACACACACACACATTTTTTTAATCCATTCATACATCAGTGGGTTCTTGGGTTGCTTCCATATCTTGGCTGTTGTAAATAATGCTGCAATGAACATGAGCATCCATACGTATTTTTGAATTAGTGTTTTTGTGTTCTTCGGATAAATATCCAGAAGTGGAATAGCTGGGTCATATGTTAGTTCTATTCTTATTTTTTTGAGGGATCTCCATGCTGTTTTAATATTTTGTTGTTCTTAATATAGTATCTTGAATAAATAGATAATGGCGTTTGCTAACTTTAAAGCAGTTTTTTAAAAATGTAAGATCTAAGAATTTTTCTTCATACTGTATTTTGTTTAAGTATGCCGATTTAATGATCTTTCTGTAAATAGAAAATAATAACATAATTGTGTTTTCTGAAAAGTGACCTTTATTTTCCACACTTGGCAAGAAGTAGATTCATTAAAAAAAAAAACTCAAAGTCTATGTGAGTTAAAGTTAGGAAGTACACTAAGTATGAAGGCAAAACATGTTTTCATAAATGTTTAGATAAATACCTATGTTTGGTCTTGACCCCACATTACCTTTGATGCTAATAATACTGGATTTATTATAGCATTGAACTTATTTTTATAGTTCACCAAAGTTTATTAAAAGTGCTAAGAATAATTTACTATTTGGCTTTCTCACAAGGAGAAATGGGTTGTTGATACATTTTCTGACAAATTTCACCAATATAGATGGCTGTTTTAGATTAAAAGGTTGACAAAAAATACCACCATTCTCTCCCTAATAAATGCAATCTTTTTGGACTTAATTATGTAGTTTCTTCTGCTTCTTTAGCTGTAGTTGTAGATATAAGTTTTTATAAGTATTGCAAGGAGCAGTGAAGGTATAATTTGTGTCTTGCATAGAGTGCTTGCATGATATAACAAGGTCCTTTTCAATTTTGGTGATCAGTTGGGTTTTGCATTATTTACCTATTTCTCAATATGAATATACAAATTCCAAAATAAGTCCCTTTTCAGTTGGTTACCTTTTTGGCATGTGTATTTTATATTTAAAAGATTTATATTTAAAAAGAAGGAAAAATCACATGAGTAATGCCTGGTAGAAGGTTACAGTGGATTATGTCATACTGTTAGAATTAACCTGATGTCAGTATAAGTTGTAAAGGTAGTTTGTTCGTTTGTTTGCTTTGTTTTTTGGACTGGCTAGAACTTAGTGACCTAAGGGAATAAAGGAGTGGTACTGTACAGCTTTGAAAGCTGCATACCAACTGATCTCTGTGACAGCCAAAAGTCACCAAGATCCTGTTTGTTACCAGTTCTAATGTTAATACATTTAAATGTGTTTTGAGTTTTGACAAAGTTTTAAAATTCTAAAAGTCCTACATTTTATAGTGAGACACTAGCGAAAGGCAGTATTTTTATGCATAGTACATATGATTAAGACTTTTGTTCTTACATAAACTTGCCTAATTATTTGTCTTACCCTAGAGAAGTGTAAAAAACCTTCATATGTGCATTTTTCTTATTATATAAATAGTAAAGCCCTATTGTCATCACTATATGCTAAACACATTTCATATATTATTCTCATTTTACTGATGAAGAATTTGAGGCTCAAACATGGTTAAGTGTTTGCTTAAGTCACATAGCTTATGAGTAATAGAGCAAGAATTTAATTGAAGTCTGTGTCATTCCAGAGTCCATTCCTGACCTATGCTCATTTCATTGCTCCTTATCAAGTAACTCATTATACTACCTTTGATTTTACTTATGGGTCAAATCGTATCCTCACAGGTACATAAAAATACATAGAGCAACTCTCTTACAAAACAAAGGGTAGTCTATATAATCTCATGTTATTCTTATGTCATGATATCTATAGAATGATAACACTCTCCAGTGTTTGATTATGTGATGCTATAGGTATAAATGGTACTTATATAAGATGTAGAATGAGTCAGATCCCCTTAAGAGTTTTTCAGCACTAGGTTGGCTTAGCTATTAAATAGCATTTTTGCTACAAAATTTAAAAATGAATAGCAAGAAATTTCATTATTTCTGACTTACAATCTTTCTTCTGAATGTTTTCATCTTCAGTGACTTTCAGGAAAAGCAATCATCATTTCCCTTGGTGGGTGTATGGTCTCGCTGTAACAGAGCACCCCAGGCAGGACAGCTTGAGCAGCAGCCATTTACTGTCTCTCAGCTCTGCAGGCTGGACGTCCGAGCGTAAGGTGCCGGCAGGGTTGGTTCCCCCTGAGGGCTGTGAGGGAAAGGGTCTGTCCCAAGCCTCACGTGGCTTGTGCTGGTGTCTGACAGTCTTTGGTGTTCTTTGGCTTGTAGAAGCATCACCCTGATCCTTCCTTCTGTCTTCATGTAGTGTCCTCCCCATGTCTGTTTCTGTCTCTGGGTCCACATTTCCTCTGTTTAAAAGGACGTCAGTCATACTGGATTAGAGCCCACCCTAGTGGCCTTATTTTAACTTAATTATCTGCAAACCCCCTATTTCCAAATAAGGTCACATTCATGGGTACTGAGAGTTAGGACTTCAACAACTTTTAGGGGGACACAATTCAACTCATAATAATAGACAGTTTTTTCTGAACTAATAGATTTGAAAACTCTTTTGGAGTGGTTATATACATAAATTTGCAGTTTATCAAGTCATCGGTATAATTATATACACATATATCCATAAATGAGTCATGTTTGAATATTTGTTTTGGAATAGGACTGATTTTGCACTAGCATTCTTTTTCTTGCACTAGTATTCTTCTAAAAATTGTGGGAAGAACGCACTGGAGGACTATTCAGGGAGGCTATCAATTAAATGATATGATTGGATGTCTCAATGTGTGGGGCAGATAAAGAGCTATTGGTAATGCATGCACGAGATCGTTATACCTGGTGGTATGAGGAGGGTGGAGCTTAGGTAGGCATTCGGGACAAAGCATGTTACAGAAGCAGAAAGGGCATGGATTTAGGTTTGATGTAGGAATGAACATTTTACATATAGTGGGCAGTGGTGGTGAAGGGAGGCTTTGGAGCCATTTATATTGTCAAGGAATCCTGGGTCTGGCCTTTTAGGGTTAATGCCAGTTATAGCTTTTAAGTTTCAAGGAATTGCTCTATGACTGATCTTTAATTTTATTGTGTAGAAAATTTCAAATATGCCAGTAACAAGAAAAAAATAGCCTGTAATCCCACTACCCAGAGCTAGTCATTATTAACATTGTGGTGACTTGATATGATTTCTTTGAAATTCCTGTTGTGCTTTTCATTAGGATTATGTCACATAAACAGTTTCCTAAAATAAATTAGAGTCTGAGGTATTCTCTAAATATATTTCTGAATTCAAGATTCACTGGGTAACAGACCTGATGGTCATTGGTGAATTGGGTCACCATAGTTCCAGAAACTATTAAAGTCAAGTCAGCTTTGACTCATGTGATTTGGTCCCATGCCTCCAGTCTTGTCTTTCCTCCCATCTTTCACATTTCTGCCAAGGTCTTTTCAACAATCGTATCATGCTCCTGGCTTACCTCCTTTGGTCAGGACAGAAGTTCAGCTTTTTAGCATAATAAGTCACCTCTGTGATCTTTCTTATGCCCTTTCTTCCTCATCTGCTCCTTTCCCCAGAGCTTCTTCAAGTTCTCAGTATATTGTGCACCCTTTTGCATATCTATAATTTTTTGCCTTTTCCTTTTGCTGAGAATTCCCTTTCTCTGTTTGTCCCTCTGTTCAGCAGCTACTCTTTCTTTAGTACTCAACTCACATGCTGTTTTCTCTCTAAAGCCTTTATTCTAAGCCAGTTTCCCTCCCTTTTAGTATCTGTAACATTTTCTACAAAACTTGCAAACTGATTTCAGGGTTATTATGGCTATGTTCCAGCTTTATCCTTCTCATTAGACTGAGTTATTTAAGGGCAGGGGTCGTGTGTTATTTACACTAGTATCCGTGGAACTTAGTGTGGTACTGACTAGGTGTTTGAGCAGAATGTTTGTTGAATTAATAAATAATCTTGTCTTTTCATCTAATACTGTCCTGCCAAGTATGGTGGCTGTAGCTAGAATGAGTGATAATTTTGGGGGTGACAGGTGAAGGAGTAAGATGACTACTAGTTCCGTTCAACTTTTCAAACATTTATTAAGCATTCACAAATTGTAAGGTATGCTGCTAGGCATTGTGGAAATGGAAAACCAAAATGAAAAGGAATTTTAGGAGTTTGCAGCCTAATTCCCAGTTTTGATGAGTTGCTAGGGGATGATGGTCAGGAATATAATGAAGAGTTGAGAAGGAGAATGATCTTTGAAAACACAATTGTCACTGTATAGAAACATTTGTATAGTGCCTTAAAATTAACACAGTTCATTTGTTTACAGGTGGCCACAGACCTACATCACAGGTTGTAGCAGATGTTCTCAACATTTCTATTGAAATTTTCTTATCTGCGTTTGCAAGAGGAGCCTCAGAGCCTCGTTCCCTGGTAGCTACCGTGTTCTGGTATGATGCTGTGCTCTTCCACTCCATCATCCTGTGCTAGCAGAGGATCTGGGTTAGAATTTAGCTGTTTGTTATTACAAGCAGCTATGTAGAGCTGAAAGTAGAAGGTTTCAATAATACTGATATTGTGAATTCTTTGAGATTGTGTACCATGTCTTGTTGTTTTTATACCTGTCACAAAACCTCAAATAGTGAGTGCCTTGCTCCTCATAGGTACTTAGCATTGTGATTTTGTTTGAATTGTATCGAGTTGTTAGCTGCTTCTTACTGACTTTTTAAACAAATGTTAATCTAATTTTTTACTCCCTTAAATAATAAAGAAGCACATAACAATACTTTTACTGAAAACTGTGTCTTCAGTAATGTCTAACCAGCTTCTTAGCTCTTATGAAGGAAGTTCAACTGGCAACTGATAAAATTCCCTATCAGGAATATTTGATTACAAAATCTCTGTTCTGCATTAACATAAATGAACACTGTAGCTAGTAACAAAAGTATTTTTCTCTTCATAAAAAAATAGAGGATTTTTCAGAATTCTGGGAAATGTCAAAATAATTTTGGCTGTAGTTATGCTGCATTGAATGCTATTGAGAATATTGCTAACATTAACAAAAATATTCTATAATTTCCTCAGTTATTGCTACTGGTGATGAGGGATGTAAAGTTGGCATGCTTTCATGTTTTGAGCATTTTCATTATACACTTTGGATTTTACATGTCAGAAGCAATTTTTGTTTTAGTTAAGACAGCTGAGAACATTTTCACTTAGGGATAGTGGTCAGGCTCTGATTATTTGTATTTTTAGGTCAGTGATACACAAAATACGATTAATGTATCAGAATAAATGCATATATAGTTTTGTATGTATTATACAGTATTTATATATTTCTGTGACTTTATTTTTAGTTCATCAAAACATACTGGTTTGAGAGCAAGGCATAGGTTTCATTTTTATATTGATCATTTAATTTTGTTATTGTTTGTGACCACTGGTAACACTCATCTTGCAGATATAAGCTGTTATTCATCAGGGAGCTTTGGCAAGAGAATGGCTAGATCAGCAGGTCCATCTCCGCTGTGGAAAAACAACTTGAAGCTCATCTCTGTTGACGGTGAGTCAGTGTCATCTTCAAACAGGAAAGATCATGCTTGCATTATGTTATGTTTTCAGTGCTATCAAACAACAGTTTGGTTTAATGTTTGTCTTATGAGACATTATTAGAATGCTGAACCATAATGCTTCGTTATTTCAGTCTAAAGGATTGCATAAAAGTCAGCCTAAAGGTAAAAAGGAATGAAAGTAATAATTTGGTATTTATGAATATGCCTAAAAGTAGCTTGATTAGTCTCTCTCTGTCATCTCTATTCTTATTTCCATATAACACATGGTAGCTAACTTCTAATTCATGACTTCTTTTGAATAAATACTGGCTAGAACAGAATTACATCTATTACATACTTATTTTAAAATATATTACTTATTTTAGGAAATTTCAGGATAACTGCAGTGTCAGTGTATAGATTCTTTTCCATTTTCCAATACATAAATTATTTGGTCTTTCAACTGGTAGCCGTTGTTAATGCTTGCTGCAGGCTTGCTATCCCAGACGTGCAGTGGATGACTACATATATACAGTTAACATTATTACAAGAGTTAGTTGTGAATTTACATAGCAAGCTGTAGTTCAGGTTAGTATCATTTAATGCATACTTAATAATCATAACTTCATTTTACTGTGCTAATTACATTTGTGACTTGACCCAACCTTAATATGAATGTGTGTGTATGTGTATATATACATACATATATGAATGCGTGTATGTAGAAGTAACTTGATAGTTACTCATATTGTTTTGGACCTCTTTATTCTAGTTGTTTTCATTTGAGTCATCTCCATTGTCAAATTGTCAAAGTAAATTTTCTGTTACAGTCTTACTTTGCTAGTATTCTGCCTTTTTTGTTGTTATTGTTATTTTTTTCTTTTTTTCTTTTGGGGTATAAACAAATCCCAAAGTCAGAAACTGGTAGGACTGATGCTCACTAAGTCAAAAGCATGGCCTAACTCTAGGGAGAGGATCCTTACACTACAAGTACATGTCATTACATGAGTATAACCAGCCTTACCATCTGTACTCAATTTTTTTGTAAGAGCCCATGAAATAAAAAAGTAATGATATGGCACTGTATTTGGAGAATAGGTTTGATTGTACAATTTTCTATTTCTCAAAAAGGCTTTCAGTATTCCTATTGTAAGATTGGACTCTTCCTTCCCATGCTCTGTAAGTTATTAAGTGTAACTTGATACATTTTTCAAAATTTTTTCCCTTGAAAACATTATTTTTAGACAGTTTATCTCATATTAATATTACTATTTTCACATTAAGCCTACATCAAACATTTTCAGTTGGACTAGACTTTGGACATTTCTTTAATAGTATAATGCAAGTCAAATAAAATTATTTAGTGTATAAACTTGAGTTTATCATAACTAGAATAATTTCTGTCATAGCTATAATAATATACTATTTATTGAATAATTGGTATTTGTTTAGCTCTATACTAAGTACTTTCTGGATCTTATTGTATTTTCACAACAGTGTTATGGAGCAGGAATAATTATCCTAGGTTCATAGATAAGGAAACTAAGACTTAAAGAGTTCAATAATTTGTATAAGGTCAGTGGCTGACCCAGGATCCAGCCCCAGGCTGTCTGACCTCAGAGCATCTGTCAGAGCTCCTGTTTATCAGTGCAGTATTAAGCTGCAGGAAGCTGTTATGTATGCAATTCGAGACTAGGCTGCTTCACTTTGAAGCGTAGTCTGGGTAGTTCACAATGATTTTATATGCCTGATTGAGGTACACCAAGATGTGTCTGTGTGAAACATTCGGTTTTGTGACTTTATGTGGACATAACTTTTGACAGTCTGTCAGTATGTTATGCATACTTAATGTTGTGTGTGTATGCATATGCACATATCCCAGGTATGAATTCCTTTAGTAGGATCATGATGAGCTTCCTTGGTAAACGTGGTGTATCTTTACTGTCTGCCCTACTCTTTAGGTAGTAGACTTGCTGTTTAGTTCACAAGTTTGCTAGAGGCTGAGTGCCTTGTTCTGGGAGATTATTTACATATGACTATAAAACAGGGATGCTAACATGACAATATTAGTTCTCTAACAGATACATAATGAAATGTGAATTGTTACTTTGACCATTGTTGAGGAAAGCCAAATGCATAAATTATTTAGACATTATGGAAACCTATGGTCCTATGATTTTTATGCTTAAAATTCTTCAATGATTTCTATTGTTTATAAGGTGTATGTTATATTCTCTTTAGTGTACATATTGATCTTTTGTTATTGGGCCATTGCATGTGCTTCAGGCTTACCTCTGGCAGCCCTCTCCATTGTCAGTCAACATCATATATACTCCTTACATGCTGACCTCACTTCAACTGAACAGTTTGCTAGTCAGCCTACCATAATTAACTATTTGGCACTTTTTCTTCATTCATATTTCCCTCTTACCATTGTGATCTTTCCTCCTTGCTCCCTGGTGAATACCAACTTTTCATTCAAGATACAGCTTTGCTGTCTCTCTGAAGCCTTTCGTGTCTACTGACCTCTGTTGTTGAACCTTATGTTCTCTGAGTCTTTCCAGTACATAGTTCTAGAACCTGTATTTTATTGCACTTATTTACCTATATGTCTCTTTCTAGCTTGACTATGGATTTCTTAAGGGCAGGTACAAAGGCTGTGTGTCTAATTCACTTTTCCGTCCTCAAGTTTTTAGCACAATATCTGGCACATAGTAGATGTCTAATAAGCA
This sequence comes from Vicugna pacos, assembly GCF_048564905.1. Taxonomy (NCBI): domain Eukaryota; kingdom Metazoa; phylum Chordata; class Mammalia; order Artiodactyla; family Camelidae; genus Vicugna; species Vicugna pacos. The sequence continues at coordinate 57,618,300 of NC_132989.1, forward strand.
TTTGTTGAATGAATAAATGAATGAGTGAACGAATGGTTAATCTAGGAAAGAAAGGAAAAGAAAAGGTAGGAAAGAAAAAGATGATCCTCACAATTGGTGTGATAATGGTGATAAAGTGAATTCCACGGTAGAGTGCTGTTACACTTTTCAGGGAACATTCAATCTGGAAACAGTATCTTTTCTGAGATCTTACCATAATCATACTGGCTTCTTGGAGTCAATATAGTGTACGCCTGGAGTTTTGTTATCTTGAACAACCTAATGTTTGTTATTGGAAATTAACCCACAAAACTTAGTTGAGTTTTTCACAAATATTAGATTTCAGTGAGTACAATAGACCTTGACTTAAGAACTTATTACTTTCCTTAAGGAGGGCCACATGTGCTCTGGTGTTACAATCCATCTAAAATTGGATTAAGACTTTTCTGCTGGAAAATTATGAAAAGTAAGTCAAAGAATGAACCTACTTAGTATCACATTTAAAGTTCTGTTTGCTTTAAAACTGTAACTCTTACATCATGCAATCCTGATTAAAATGCTAATAATGGGCAGTATTATCAGAATGACAAAGTCTTACATAGCTTAGCAGTTTTACATTTTGAAAAATATGAGTTTATCATATTACCCCTTTAGTATTATGCCAAACTTTAAGTTGTTATAATGTAATAAAATTGTGTTAATTATATATATATCTGTTGTCTAATTCAATATGATTATATATTATAATTTAATAATATGTACTATGTATGGTTAATAAGAAATACATATTACTTAATAATGTATATTAGAGGTCAAATGTTCTTTGGCCATCAGCTTATAATTTTAACTGAGTAAATAGTATACAATGAAATTATTAAAGGGAGGTTTAAGGCTTTTGATATTAACTAGATTAGTTAAATGATTTTACTTGCTTTAGACTAGAAATAGCTTAGAAAATTTGGAATAGTATAAGCTATGCAGAAATAGCATATTCACTATATAATTTAAATAAAATAAAGAGAGTATTGAGGGGGTTGTAAGGAGTGAAATTTTCTTTGCTCAAGCTATAAACACTAAGACTTTTAATTTTGTAGGAAGACATTAGATACTTTGGTCATTCAACTTGTATATCCTTCAGCCTGTTTAATAGGCTATTAATAGTCAAAAACTTCTAAGTAAATATGTGCGATTTAATTTGTCATGCTGAGAAACAGTGATCAAAAGTGGCAATAAAAGTCACATAATGAAATAAGAATACTAAAAAAATCCAGGGATTTTACTGTGGCTCATTATTCATTCCATTTCTGGCAGCCTTCATGATTACAAATCACTTGATTGACTAACTAGACATTCTCAAAGTGAATTATGAATCAGGTTCATTTTTCCTGGTTGATAGTTGGCACATGCTGTAAGTCTTATACTTTGTGATATATCAAATTCTTGTAACAGTAATAAGAGATATAATCAACTCTTTATTTCAGGAAATCTAAATTGCCTTTTCAAAAAATGAAATGCGGTTGCTAACATTTTAACAATACAGTGTAATTCCTGCCTTTGTATCCCAGTGTGGAATTCACAGTGATGACGTTATTTTTGATTCAAAAAAAAAATCTTTGGAATGATTTTCCATCAAGCATAAAACTCCTATTGATATCAGTCCTATAGGTTGCTTGGGCTCAGTTGGCTGAGCCTAGATTGCAAAACAGTTATGCTCCTTTTCTTAGTATTTGAAAAAAAGTGCATGATGGAGGAATTGTATGTTTTTAACATTTTCCTTTGAAGGAAGTGCAGTTTTCCCTGAATACCTAATTTGTAATGAAGCCATGATGTTGCAGACTTTAAAATGTGAAGCATTTTTGATGGTTAGTAATAGAGAGGATCTCTGTTTGAGTAGGGAAATGGGTCCATAGTGGCTTGAATCTTGACTCTTTCCATTCCTGAAACCTGAATCAAGGAGATCAGTTCTGCTTTCAAATGCCTTTGTTTCTCTTTTGACTTAGTAAGAATTCTTCATGCATAACTACACTGGCATTTGAATGGCAGAAAATTCCTATAGTAAAACTGCATTTTCTTTGATCCCATCCACCCAAGCAATTGAAAATAAAATGGGTGCCTTTAATGTTTTTAAATTTGAGAATCTTGCACAAAATTCAGTCATTGCTGTAGTAAAAGTGTAGTAAAAGCCTACATCTGAGGCATGGGAGTGTAGGGCCCCCGTTGTTTAACAGTATTATTATGAGATCCTCTTACTAATAAAAATATTATATATGATAGATTAATTCTATTACTTTTAAAGGCAAAATCATCAAAGTTAACAGAAACTTGGCATGTATAAAGGTCATATAATTGCACTGCCATCATTTCCCTTGATGTAAAAGAAGAGGAATTAGTATTTCAGAGTCCCACTGCTTTTTAACTTACCTTCTTTGCTTTCTTTTATGAATAAGATTTATTTATATTAGAATCAAAAATTGTTTTATTGCTATTTCATTCTTTTTAAAATATGTTTTACAAAAGTATTTTTTCTGAATAATATTCTCCTACTATATTAATTTATATGAAAAGGTGGAATAGTAACTTATAATTACACATAATTTTATAAACACAGTTACAAGCTGTTTATTTTAGTGTTGTGCTCTCTCTAAAATTTTCTAAAGTTCTTGAATTTATGCTTTAACTACCTTGAAATTTAATTCCTAATCCCCTAATACCATTAACTACCATGTGCCTAGTAGTTAAAATTGCTATTAAACATCTTTTATGGGATTAAAATTTTATTCCTGATTAGGCGATGAATTATATATATGTAATCAGTTATTACATTCATTTAAAAATTATGACCAAAAGATTAATCCTCCAAACGTGTTTTTAACAATATAAACCATTCTAGTAGAATTGGAATTAAGGAATTAGAAATGGTGAGACAAAAGGATCAATTTATTAATTATAGAAAAAAACTTTAAATCTTTTATAACTTTGGTAGATTTTGTGAAATGACCATACACTAAAGTGGGGCCATAAAATGCTGCCACTTTCCAGCCTGGCTCTGCTTTTTACCTCTGTGATATAGCTGTATGTTTGGAATCTAGAAGGATTATTACACTTCTTTAAGTATGCTGAGGTAGGCAATATATGGTAAAATGGGCTTTTGTTGCTGTGACTTGACCATAAGACTTAGGAATAGAGGAAGACTGGGTTGGAAAGGAGGAGACAAAAAATATTTTTTGAGGCTGAACTGAATAATTTTGATCATTTGTTTAGGTTGACTAAATAAAATAGATTTGTAGATTGTCTCCACTTTGTGAAGTACAACTTGATTGCTTCCATTAATTGATTCCCTTGAACAGTTTAACATTAGTATAGTCATTGTGAGAGGGAATGGAAGTATCTGGAGATTATGGGAAAACTGAGGGAGAATATTCAAGAAAAAATTTCTGGTATTTGCCTTTGTAGGTGAGTGTTTAAAGGGGTCAGGATGTCCAGTATAAATAAAGTCTGCCAAAGGCTTGTATTCCAGAGTTTACACTTTAACTCTTGACATTTATTATCTGTCCCTTTCCCACTGAAAGTACAGGAAAATAAAACATGCATTTTTGTAACATGGTCCAATTGTCTCATATTACATAAAAATTTTTGCATTTCTCAATGTCAGCATTACATTGGTGTACTTCTAGTTTTGTACAATAAAAGGGACATTTTCTATACTGGTGATATAAAGTGAGTTTTCAAATAGCATCTGATGTATTAACATTTATGGCCCTTTTGAATGTTTGGTTAAATCCTTGGCATAGATTGATAAGCTCTTTATATCTCTTGTTTAGGCATATGCTAAAGGGTAGAGCTACAGGTTAATAAGTGTAGAGTACACAATTATGATATTTTATTTTTTATTACATGAACACTAATATGGTATAAGTGCGCTCTGTATGATTTTAGGCCTGTATGCTGTTGATGTTATGGATAATCTTTAAAAGAATTTTCTTTTAGAACCTCCTTTTAATTGGATTTGATGATAAATGGTTTTGTTCCCAAGAAATCTCTATATTATTATGCAAAAAGATTCAAGCGACATGAATTTTAAGGGTGATAGATGCTGGTTGGAATCAGTAATTTAGGATTGATATCAAAGAAGAGCAGAAAAAAGGCATTTTGTTTTAGTTAAAACTGAAGGTCATAAACAACATATAATATTATGTTGGTGTGTTCTACTTCATATGTCTACTTAGTACCTTAAAGCTTCAAAACAGTCATTGACTTTAGTTGGTACATTAGTCAGGGTTCCCCAGAGAAACAACCAGTGAGATAACATATAACATATGTGTATACACGTGCACAGTTGTGACTAATTTCAAGAAAGTGGCTCACATGACTGTGGGGACTGGCAAGTCTAAAATCTGTAGAGTAAGTTGGTGGTCTGTAAACTTAGGTGGAAGATAATGTTGCATTCTGGAGGCAGAATTACTTCTTGTCTGGGACCTTCACCTAAATTAGTGTTTAATTAAATAACTGGGTATGATAGCATAACCAATATGACACATAAAAGTAACCGTCACAGTTGGTCATTAAAAAGGTATTTATGTCACAAGGCACAGAAATACTTAGGGTCAAACTATCAAACTCACTACATAATGTATTAGGCAGCTTTCTTGACATGAAAACTATCCGTTCCAGAGAGAATAGCTGATACCCGTTTGTTCATTAAAAATATTAATTGAGTGCTCTGTATGTGCCTGTACGGGGAAAGAATGGCATGCAAAACCTGGCGTCTGACCTTCTTTTGAAAGTAATCTTTTTCTGCCCCTCCCCACATCCTACCCTGATTGCTTTTAAGATCTTTCTCTTTCCTTTTGATTTTAAATAGTTTCATGATGATGTGCTTAAGTGTGGATTTCCGTTTATTAATACTGCTTGGAAATTTTTGGCTTCTTGATTATGTGAATTGATGCCTTTCATCAGTTTTGGAAATTCTGTTGATCTCTTCAAATACCATTTTTCATTGACTAAAATACCATCAGTTTTAAGATACATCATTTATGTACCAGTAAAAGAGGAAAAATACTAATTCCTTAATAATAGTGTATTATTTAATGTTTGAATTGGTCATATTGACCCTGGTTGCTTAACAATTTGTCATTTTCTCAAAGGATTTGACAAGCATTTCCTCGGTGGCATTGCTTGATATATAGTCTTTTACATGTGTCTCTGTAAGAAAGCCTATCACAATTTCATATACTTGTATTTTTCTTTCTTAGATCCTGTAAGTGGTTAGCTGCTTTTTCAAGGTAACTGAGTCAGTTCAGACTGCTATAACAAAATACCATATTTTGGGTGGAAACAGCAAACACTTATCTCCCACAGTTCTGAAAGCTGAGAAATCTTAAGGTCAAGGTGCTGGCATATTCAGTGTCTGGGAGGGCCCTCTTCCTGGTTTGTAGATGGCCACCTTCTTGTTGTATTTTCACATAGTGGGGAGGAGGGATCATCTCTCTCATGTCTCTTCTTATAAGGGCACTAATCCCATTCATGAGAGTTCCACCCTCAAGATCTAAATTACCTTCCAAAGGTCCTACCTCTAAATACATCAAATTAGGATTAGGACCTCAACATATGGACTTTAGGTCTATTCTGCTGATAGCACAAGAGTATAATGACCACTTATTTGTGGCCATTATTTCAGTTACGAATATTTGCTTCACTAATGTCAGATTGTGTGCCTCTATATACACAGTAGCTTTTAAAAAAGTTTTTCTTAAGTATAATATACATCACAATAACTTCTCAGTGGCAAATCATAGTTTTTAAAATTTTACTTTTTCAAGGTGTACAGTGTGATGATTTAATATACATGTAAATTGTGAAATGATTACCATAATTAAGTTAATTAATGATCCATCACCTCACTTAGTTACCATTTTTTTTTTTTGTGGTGTGAACACTTAAGATCTACTTTTTTTTTTTTTTAGCGAATTTCAAGTATACAAGGCAGTATTTTAAACTATAATGCTATAAATTAGATCCTTGGAACTTACTCATGTTACAACTGAATTTTTGTACCCTATGGACAATGTCTCCCCATTTCCCCCACCCCTTCTCCTGGCAACCACTGTTCTACTGTCTGGTTCTATGAGTTTGACTTTTTAGATTCCACATGTAAGTGAGATTATACAGTATTTGTCTTTCTCTGATTTATTTCACTTAGTATAATGTCCTCCAAGTTCATCCATACTGTTGAAAATGACAGAATTTCCTTCTTTTTGTGGCTGAATAATATTCCATTGTGTACACACACACGCACACACACACACATTCACACATACATATGTATATACACGTATCTTTATCTGTTCATCTGTTGACAGACACTTAGGTTATTTCCATACCTTCACTGTTGTGAATAATGCTGCAGTAAATGTGAGCACGTAGATACCTCTTTGAGTTAATGATCTTATTTCCTTCGGATATATACCTAGAAGTAGGATTGCTGGATCATATGGTAGTTCTGTTTTTTAATTTCTTGAGGAACTTCCATACTTTTTTCCAAAATAGCCATATCATTTATATTCCAACCAACAATGTGCAAAGGTTCCCTTTTCTCCACATCCTTGCTAGCACTGGTTATTTCTTGTCTTTTTGATAATAGCCATCTTAATAGGTGTGAGGTGTTAGCTCATTCTGGTTTTAATTTGCATTTCCCTGATGATTAGTAATGGTGAACACCTTTTCATACACCTGTTGGCAATTTGTATGTCTTCTTTGGAAAAATGTCTATTCAGATCTTTTGCCCATTTTTTTTTGCTATTGAGTTGTAATAGCTATATATTTTGGATATTAATCTCATCATATATATATATGATTTGTATATATTGGGTTTTAAATTTCAGTCATTGTATTTTTAATGTCTAGAAATTATATATGATTCTTTTTCAGATCTACTCTTTCACTTTTTATAGTTTCCTATACCTACATATATTTTCAAACATGCTATTTATTTATTTTTAATGTAGTAAGCATAGTTTTGTAATTTGTTTCTGATAATTCTAGTATTTGAAGTCTTAACGGGTCTCTTTCAGTCGTCTTTTATTTATGCAAGCTTTTGCCCATGGTACCTTGTTTCCTTGTGTGCTTGGTTATCTTTTTCATTGCCCTTGCAAAATTTTTTGGAGAGTTCTGGAGACATAGAGGATAGCTACCTTCCTATAGGGAGGATTTGCATTTGATTGTACCAAAGAACCTAGTACCATTTCACCAAAATCACAGCTTGAGATTTCATACTCAGTCAAGGTAATGAGAACCTGGTCAGCAGATGCCTACAACAAGGGCCAGCCTATGGGCAAAGATTTTCACTAGTGGAAGGCTTAGAGTTTTATGGTTTCAGGTTTTATATTTCAGTCTTTAATCCATTTCAAGTTAATTTTTGTGAGTGGTATGAGTTAGGGGTCCAATTTTATTCTTTTGCGTCTGAGAACAGAGATCCCCCTCTTTTTCCTTCTCTTTTTACCCCTGCTCTTAGTGCCAAAGCAACCTTCATTGAAGGGGTGGAGTTGGGCATGGCAAGGACCGGTTTCATTCCAGGTATTGCCTTTTAAGTCCAACTTAATATGATGAGTTTTCTATTACCTACTCCACCTTAGGTAAGGCTCTTCACCTTCAATGTTTGAAAACTGAAGCTTAAATTTGCAAGTGAGCAAATGTCTTCATAGGAGTTGATGTTTTGCTTACTAGAGAGATAGCATTGGGTTTATATTTCACTCAGCATTTGGCCTGACAGTTCCCCATTATCATGTCAGCTCAGTGCTTTAAGTTGATGGCATTTAAAAAAATTCTTCATTTTTAGTTTTCAGCAGGAGGGATGGTCTCAAGTAGTATTCTTAGTTGGGGATGATTTTGTCCCCTTGAAGGACATTGGCAATGTCTGGAGACATTTTTGATTCTTACCCTTGGGGTTAGTTGAGCCATGGCATCTAGTCAGTAGAGACCAGCAGTGCTTCTAAATATTCTACAATGCATAGGACAGCCTCCTGCAACAAAAAATTATCTGGCTTCAAATGCCAATAATGCCAAGGTCTAAATAATTTAGACTTCCATTACTGAAAATAGAAATTCAAGAAGATAGTTTATAATTTAAAAATTTGGAGGCTTGAATAAACTATTGTACTTTCACAAATTTTATTTCATACTAATGTATATCAAATTTCATATTCCAACTACAGAAAATTTCCTAAAACAATTTTTATTCATGAGTATTACTATTAAAATCACACTTTAATGTGTTTGTCCTAGTACTTGTTGGTAGGGTTGAAACTAGGGTAAGGTGAGCAATGCACTTGCCTTAGGCATGAAATCCATGATGCTCAAAATATCAAAATTTTAAATAGAGACAGAACCACTAACTATGTTGTGCTATATTGGAGCTTGAGGCAAAAAGAAAAATCAGTAATACTGACTATGTATGATTTTAAAATTTTCAAATTTTGTGCATCATAAATTTTTGCATAAATTTTGATAATTTAAAATAAGGCATTAAAATATTATTTATCTTGATTGGTGAATTTTTTGGCACCCTCTTAAATTTGCACCCAGGGTGCCTACTCCTCTTATTTAAGTCCTGGCCCTTCTTGTTGGTGAGACATTCTGGCTAGGTAGCTAACATAGGATGGAGGGACTGGGGCTGACAATAGACTATTTCTGGGCATGACAGGTACTAGGATTGCTGTCCTAATATAAGAATGCAGGAGGGTTTGAGGTGTGATGTTCAAGTTTTCATTTATCTCTAGTTATACTTTGAATAAAGATTCTTGTTCAGGGGATTCAAGGTAAAGTTGCAAGGGCTTCATAGGTATACCAAACATAGCAGTAAGAAATTGAGTTGGTAATTCCAATTTAAGAGAGCAGGCATATAGGAAGTAGTTGATTGATGTCCTTAAAAGAGGAGGCATAGCAACCAGACTTAAAACCATAGCTATAAGGATTAGGGGTGTGATTTCTACTGAGGAAGACTGAAAATTCATGGCTTACTCTGCTGCTCCTAGAAAAAGAATAATGAGAACTCATTATTTCTAACTAGGTTACATTAGAGGTAAGGGAAGCCTCAAAAACTTGGGTTTGGTAGCCCTGTTTATCACATGGGAGGAGTGAGCCTTCCAGAAACCATTTGGTCAGCCTTTACCATCCTCACCTCCTGTGCTCCCCCTGCTTAATGTGGTGAATGACTAAATGGTAAGAGGTGCTAAGTTTGCACTCAAGAAGTTTAGGAATTTCTTACCTCAGTCAAAATAAACCCAGATACAGGGTAAGGCATAGCCTCAGGATGGAGGCTGAGGACAATGGTGTACCCCTATGGGGAGCTGGGGAAGCCTGAGGCGAGAGAAGCGAATTGAGAGCTAATGTTGGAAAGTGTTTTAGAGCATTATTTCTAAACTGTTAATGTGTAAAACCCATTTTTTTCTGTTAAACCAGCCGTTTGAGTGTCATCAGTACAATGGAATTGTGACTATCTTTCTTTGTTGATGTTCCCATGCTTTTTACCCCAGAACCTCTCAATTCCAGTTGTATCACAACAATTTTATTGTATTTTTTTTCAGTGGGCAAAAAGTGTCCAATTGTGTGTGTGTTTTAAATTCTTTTAAAAGGAGGATTTTTCTTTATCTCTGAATGCTTATTTGTAGGATATATTTTTATTTTAGATCTTAGCACAACTCAACTAAAACTTTAAAAGATCGTTTTTTGAGTTGTGTCAAAAATCATGTTAAAACTATTGTCTATTTGCTTTACAGAGGAAACACCGAGGGCTTCACAGCAATTTTTAGTGATGGAATGTCAAAGAAGTAAATGAATGCTAGCAGTCAGATAGGATTCCAGAAGGACAGCTCCTTGAGCCTGTTTGGTAAAGCATCAGAGCTCCAAAGAATGATGGGCTTTGGAAGCAGTAGCAGAATGGGCTACAGCATTTGAAATAAAAAGAAATGGAATCCAGCAGCATCCTGATGGAGTATAGGCCTCAACACTACTCTGAAAGATCTTACCTTTTTTTTTTTTTCTTTTTAAATAAATGGCACACACTCATCAGGCATATTCATCCTTGGTGGAAGAGGATATTCAACATTGATGACTTCCCTTTTTTTTTCATGGCACAATTATTTCCACCCCTCCCCAGTCCCCAAAATATCATTCTTGCCTGTATATAAAATCAAAGAAGCTGTGATATATTTATACAATGGAATACTACTCAGCCATAAAAAATAAAATAATGCCATGCATTTCAGCAACATGGATGGACCTGGAGAATGTCATTCTAAGGAAGTAAGCCAGAAAGAGAAAAAAAAATACCATGTGACATCACTTATATGTGGAATCTAAAAAAAAAAAAAGACAAATGAACTTACTTACAAAATAGAAACAGACTCACAGACATAGAAAACAAACTTATGGTTACCGGGGGGAAGGAGGTGGGAAGGAATAAATTGGGAGCTCAAGATTTGCAGATACTAACTAATATATATAAAATAGATGAACAACAAGTTTCTACTGTATAGCACAGAGAACGATATTAAATATCTTATAGTAACTTATGGTGAAAAAGAATATGGAGATGAATATATGTGTGTTCCTATGTGACTGAAGCATTGTGCTGTATACCAGAAATTGGCATAACATTGTAGACTGACTATTCTTCAGTAAAAATGTATTTAAAAATCAGTGACAACTATAATATATATATATTTGAAATAATTCCAGTGATGATTTTAAAACATTTGAAAATAAACTTATCATAGCAATTTAGTAAGTTAACTGTCATCCCAGAGTTCATTTATGGTCATGAGGCATATGCAAGAAGCTCTTTTGATTGCACATGATAGGCTTGCCAAAAAAAGCTTATCATGGGCTAATCCATACAGGTCTTAAGATCCTTTGATGCTGATCTGCTTGTAAATAAATTGCTTTTTGTTTTAATCTTTTTTGTCTTTCTTTATTCCTTGTTTCTTGCAGATTTATTCTGTTATATATATCAGCTTGTTAACAGTGTTTTAAATTTTCATGTTGTCATGTTGTGTTCTGATTGTTTAAATTTTCCTGTTAATTTATTATAGAAGGAACTCTCTTTCTCTCTAAGGACTTCTATTTTAATTTTTCTCTTAAAATATTTTTTTAAAAAAAGTTGAAGTATAGTCAGTTTACAATGCTGTGTTGATTTCTGGTGTTGAGCATAATGTTTCAGTCATACATATACATACATATTTTCATTTTCATATTCTTTTTGATTATAGGTTACTACAAGATATTGAATATAGCATCCTGTGCTATACAGTATAAATTGTTGTTTACCTATTTTATGTATAGTAGTTAGTATCTGCAAACCTCAAACTCCCAATTAATCCCTTCCCACCCCCTTCCCTGACTGGTAACCATAGGTTTGTTTTCTATGTTTGTGAGTCTGTTTCTGTTTTGTAAATAAGTTCTTTTTTTTTTTTTAGATTCCACATATATGATATCTTATGGTAGTTTTATCGGCATTTATCCAGTATTTATCATTTGTAGACTTTTTAATGATGGCCCTTCTGACTGGTGTGAGGGGACACCTCATTGTAGTTTTGATTTGCATTTCTCTGATAATTAGAGATATTGAGCATTTTTTTATGTGCCTATTGGCCATTTGTTTGTCTTCACTGGAGAATTGCTTGTTTAGGTCTTTTGCCCATTTTTGGATTGGGTTGTTCATTTTTGTATGAGCTGTTTGTATATCCTGGAAATTAAGCCCTTGTCAGTCACGTCATTTGCAAATATTTTCTTCCATTCCGTGGGTTGTCATTTTGCTTTACTTATGGCTTCCATTGCTGTGCAAAATCTTATAAGTTTAATTAGGTCCCCTTTGTTAATTTTTACTTTTATATCTATTGCCTGGGTGACTGCCCTAGGAGAACAATGCTAAGTTTTATGTCAGAAAATGTTTTCTTCTAGGAGGTTTATAGTGTCTTGTCTTATATTTAAGTCTTTAAGCCATTTAGAGTTTAGTTTTGTGTATGGTGTAGGGGAGTGTGCAGTTGTCCAGTTTTCCCAACACCATTTGCTGAGGAGACTGTCTTTTCTCTATTGTGTATTTTTGCCTCCTTTGTCAAACATCAATTGACTGTTAGTGTGTGGGTTTATTTCTGGGCTCTCTATTCTGTTCCATTGATCCATATGTCTGTTTTTGTGCCAATACCACACTGTTTTGATTATTGTAGCTCTGTAATACTGTCTGAAGTCTGGGAGGGTTGTTCCTTCAGCTTTGCTCGTTTTCTTCAGTATTGCTTTGTCAATTCTGGGTCTTTTGTGATTACATATATAAATTTTAGGATTATTTGTTTGAGTTCTGTGGAAAATGTCCTGGATAATTTGATTGGGATTGCATTAAATCTGTAGATTGCTTTGGGTAGTATGGCCATTTTAACAATATTAATTCTTCCAACTCAAGAGTGTGGGATATCTTTCCATTTCTTTAAGTCATCTTTTCATTTCCAGTGTTTTGTAGTTCTCCATGTATATATCTTTCACCTACTTTGTCAGGTTTATTCCTAAATTTTTTTTGATGTGATTTTAAAAGAGATTTTTTTTAAACTTTCCTTTTCTGATATTTCATTATTAGTGTACAGAAATGGAACCGATTTCTGTATGTTAATCTTGTACCCTGGTAGTGCTGAATTCTTTTATCAGCTGTAGTAGTTTTTGTGTGGAGCCTCTGGAGTTTTCTATATATAGTATCATGTCATCTGCATATAGTGACAATTTTACCTCTTCTCTTGCAATTTGGATCTCTTTTATATCTTTTTCTTGTGTGATTGCTATGGATAGGACTTCCAATACTATGTAGAATAGAAGCTGTGAGAGTGGGCATGCTTGTCTTGTTCCAGATTTTAGCTGGAAGGCTTTCAACTTTTCAGCATTGAGTATTATGTTCACTGTGGGTTTGTCATAAATAGCTTTTATTATGATATGTTCCCTCTATACCCACTTAGGTAAGAATTTTTAACATAAATAGGTGTTGAATTTTAGCAAATGCTTTTTCTGCATCTACTGAGATGATTATGTGATTTTTGTCCTTTCTTTTGTTGATGTGATTTATCATGTTGATTGATTTGCGTATGTTGAACCATCTTTGTGTCCCTGGGATGAATTCAACTTGATCTTGGTGTATTATCTTTTTATGTGTTGTTGGATTTTGTTTGCTGATATTTTGTTGAGAATTTTTACATCTATGTTCATCAACGATATTGGCCTGTAATTTTTTATTTGGTGGTGTCTTTGTCTGATTTTGGTATCAGGGTGATGGTGGCTTCATAGAATAAATTTGAAAGTGTTTTCTCCTCTTCAGTCTTTTGGCAGAGTTTGAGAAGGATTAGTGTAAATTCTTTGTACATTTGGTAGAATTCCCCAGTGAAGCCATCTGGTTGTGAACTTTTATTTGCAGGGAGGTTTTTTACTGGTATAAAATCTTTATTTCTTACTTATTGAAGAACAAATATTAAAAAAATTTCCTCATGTATTTATTTTCATGTTATTTTATGTATTCCTTTTTCTACCTTCCCTCTTATATTTTTCTTTACCTTTTTTTTTTTTTTTGGTAATAGCTGCAGCTATGCTGCATGCATGGCTAAAGAGAGAATCTATCACAAATGAGCAAAGTTAAGGCCTTATTCCTTCGATTTCTCTCTAATGGATCTCTCAGTCAGTCTGAGAATGGCCTCCTCGTAACACTCCTTACTCTAGTAACATGTAGGCTAACTTTCCTTAATGTACTTTCTGCTCTGCAGATGTCATACTCAGTCTTTTGGAAAAGATACTGCTTTCTAAAACTGTATACCATCCAACTTTTATAGGCATCTGTTTTGAAACCTTAGATTGCTGAAACACTTGTTGGCTTTTGGACAAATAGAGAATCAAGAGTTAGGAGAGTCCCTCTTGGGAAATGATCTTCCATGTCATATGCTTAGCCTAATTTTGCTGATAATCCAGGTGATGGTGAACCCTGCTAAAAATGTTCAAGGGAGGAGGCCCAGTAGAGGTTCTAAGTCAGATTCTTGGTGTAGCTTTTACACCAGCCTGGTTCTAATTTAGTTATTTTCTGGGTGATCTTCTCTGCATGATAGGGTTGTAGGAGTATCCTTAGGATATAAGGCTCTCCTAGCCCTTTTCCCTCGTTATTTGTACTGAGAATGTATTTATGCTTAGTAAGTAAGGAATGTGAACGTCTTGTTACTAGGGATTACATAATTTTAAAGTGTGGAAATGGGATTCATTTTCACCAAAATGTTTCACTATAATACTGCTTTATTTTAATGTTAAATTGAGAAAGTCTTTAGTTTTTGTATTACTTTTACTGGAAATCCTTCCTTCTACTTGTCATTGAGTGAGTAAGATCTTAGAAAAGATTTCATTGTGAAATAAGGAGAGTCATTATAATAGGAAAAAAACTAGGTATGGTATTAAAAGACATGGATTGACATCCTCACTCTATTATTTATTAGCCAAGTGACTTCGGAAAAATTACTTTATCTTTCTTACCTTTAACTTCTTCATTTGTAAAATAGGACTGAAATTACCTCACAGAATTATTATGAGACTCAGATGAGATTTTTTGAAGGTACTTTATAAAGTACAAAGTGGTATTTACAAATACTATATTCTAAGTAATAACATGTTATGTTACTTCTGTACTTGGTGAGTTATTTTCTAAACGTCATGATCTAAGAGGCAGTAAAGTTAAGATATGTTGTTTAAGTTTAATTTCCAAGTCTTCCTCTTATTAGGGTGTGGCCTAACCTCTCTTAGTCTCACTTTCCTCTTCAATAAAATGAGAATGATAATGGTGTCTTATCTCATAGGGTTGTCGTAAAGATTAAGTGAGCTAATCCACGTCAAGTACTTCCAAAATTCAATAAATGCTACCTATCGTCATTATCATTCTTAGATTAAAAAAAGGAGGTCTTTTCCTAAACTAAGATCATATTTACCATTTATCAAGTGGCCACTCTCTATTGTGAAGCATCGAAGCAATTTTTCTTAGTGGTAAATACACACGTAAATAAAATGTTACAGTTTTCCTCAGTTAAGAAAACTCAGTAACATTATTTCAGATGGTAGGTATTCCTGATAAACTGTGTGCATATAGTATTTTGGCAAATTTTGTTATATTTGGGGTACAGTGAGGAAATTCAGAAAATAACTGCTGCAGATAAATGCATTGAATAATAAACGACCCTTTGAAATGTGATTACTCAGTAGTATATTCATTCTTGAAGTCAGTTTTCACATTAAAAAGAAATCTGGCTATGTTTGTACTCACTAATAATTTGTGAGACTTAATTAATTATATAATCTATTTTAAGGGAATCACCAAAGTGATCGAAGCAGCAGCCTTGAGGATTAGTTAAAACTTGGTGGAGATAGTGAATTTAATGAAGTAATTTCTTCAGGTAAATGCCTAATGTAACATAAAGACTGACTAAAACAAAGGTAGAGTTTTGAAAATACGTGAATAACTAAAAGATTGTGTGATTTTTGCTGTGTACTGATAAATTTAGCAAGATCTAGGACGGTGTGATAATTGAGACTCACTTGTAATATTCAGGTTAAAAATGTATGCTTTTTCTCTCTTCCATGAAAGGCATGACTTATACCATTTGTAGTTCAATTATGATGCTTTCACATTTTGTGTGTTAATACTTTGGTGAAGTGTGCAATATAAAAGTGAGTTAAATGATTGATGATTGCTACACAGTCCAACACTGATTTCAGCCAGTCAGAATGTTGCAGTTTTGGCTTAATTACAAGAGGAGCCTGAGTCTCATGGTTTCTGTGACAACGCAAGGTCAGGTGACCTGGATATGTCCTGCCAAGCTGTTCCTGTGGAATAAATAGGCTGTTTGTAAACAGGATGGCTAAGCATTCTCTCACAACTTTTCAAGTTCAGAAAGTATAAGGCAGCTGGGTAAAAGGTCAAAGGTTAAAGGTAATAAGTCATTTTGGGCCTGTTCTTCTGTGGAGTCTTTGGCTGCCTTTCAGACTGAGGTCTTGGAAATGGTTCACACAGAGGCCTTTTGCCAAAAGACTACTGAGAGTTGAATCAAGCAGGATTCTATTACAAAATCTTCTCCCTCTCTTTCTCCCACTCTCTTTCTGTCTGAATCATGCTGTCTGAATTTTATAGAAATCCAAGGAATTGAAAAATAAAACTAAGTCTATAAATGAGGCAATCAAATAAATTCATGTTTTACATAAAATAAATCTAGAATGACTCTTTTTTGGGGACAGAGGTCCACAAATTGAATTTATTATGATAAATACTTGCAAAATTGATTGCAGAGTACATTTTAGAAAAAGAGTGAGTATATCAAAATAACAAGAAGATTAAAAATACTGGCAAAAAAACTTGGGGCAATTGTAGGTTTTTTTTAAAGAGGCAGTGTGTGTCTGTTCCACCTAGGCCACCAGAGGTAGCCTTTAAATGGTCTACTGAGATATGTTAGTGAATGAGCTCATCTATTATCTGTTATGCTGTTGAGTATTAAGATTTGCTCTGTATACAATAAGGAAAAAAGGTATAATTAGGCTTCCTCAAAATTTCTTGCCTTCCTTTAGATTTATTGCTGTTGATGTTCTTGCTCAGAGTGGGAATTCATTCCAGGGATAGAAAAAACAGTAAAGTGAATGTTAGATTTACCTTCTCTGGCCTTAAAGCTTGGCTTGAAGAAACTTCTTCAGTTCCCTGGCTGTTTTGTTTGTCTGCATTACTAATTTGTTTTCTACTGTTTGTGCACTACTACCGAATTACAACTTCTGTCTTGGTCAATTTTGGTATGTTTTCATCCTTGTATTTGAAATGCTTTGTTTATCAAGATGTGGGCACTGGATATTCTTAAAGTAGAAAAAGGTAAGGTGAGGGACAATAAAAAGACGGCAAAAGAACCATTCCCAAACACAAAGTATAAGCCATAGGCCATTTTAACTGTAAACACACTTGTGGGATGGTAGCAGTTACAAAGAAATCACCCAGATAAAGGGAAAAATAAAAACATTTCATTAGGAAATTTAGTGTAACTCCTAGTGGAAACCAAAGCGTGTAGTTTGGATCATGACCAGTGCTACCTTGGCTTTCATTATTTATTGTACTGATGAGGACAGGCGTGGGAAGGATGGGACTTTCCAGTGTGTTTCATTAACCTGATTTCTTTTTTCCTTGTAGAACCATGAAATAAACCCATTTGTCTTTAAACAGATTTTTTCTGAGAATATCTGAATTCACAGGTGTTCTTGTCTTTACTCTTTCCAGAAAATTCTAAAAGAAAAAATTTCCCTGAAGTTTGGGAAGCCATTTGTCGTTAATTTTCTTTCCTTGAATTTTTTTTGATATCAGGAACACTGCTGCAATGTGAGGTATTCCTTATGTTAATAAAGAACTTCCTCTTCTCTGTTTTTTATTAAACAAATGACATGTTTATTTTCCTTTATTTATTGACTTCCAACTAGACTGTGTTGGACAAATTAGAAAATGGCAACTTTTAAAAGAATATATTTAATAACTTTGGGCAGATCTTTACCTTCTTTTTGCCATGTAAAGGTTGTCAGAGAAAATCTTGAAAAATGTTTACTCTTTATAAAAAATAACGTAAGACAGGTAATCTGGGATAAGTCACTGAGCTTTTCTGAATCTGTTTTGTTATGGAGGCTAGAACTCGATCTTAAAGGTTTTTCCCAACTCCAAGCTAAGTTGCATATGACCAAATGTTTCTAGGACTGAAGAACTCTCTGACTTGCTAAATTTGGTATTTCTGTCATTTTTCCTCTGTGAATAAAATGTTAAGGAGAAAGTAAATCAGGACCTCGAAGTGTGAAAGATACCGTGAATCCATTTTCAGAGGGCAAATAGCATTGTATCCCCTTGATTGCCTGCTTCCCTTCGCCACTCTTTGGAGTTACTGCTATTGGTCCTGCTGCTGCTGCCTCGGATGAGAGGCAAAGACCTAGGCTGACGAGGCCAGCAAGTGGGACTTCTCTAGGGCCTAAAGGATAGGGCTAGGTGATCCCTGGTGGAACCAGAGATTCATATTTCTGGCACAAAAATCTCTAAGAGTCATTAATGAAATGATCATTTAAAACCCTACAAATCAGGTAGGACCTCTGATCTAAATTAAAAATACAGATGTTAGGTTGTTTCCATATCTTGGTTATTATGAACAGTGCTGCAAAGAATACAGGAGTACCAAATATCTCTTCAATATCCTGTTTTCATATCCTTTGGATTATATACTGAGAAGTGGGATTACTGGTAGTTTTAACTTTTTTGAGGAATCTTCATACTGTTTTCCACAGCACCAATTTACATTCTTACCGACAGTGTACAAGGGTTCCCTTTTTTCTACATCCTCACCAACCTTGTTATCTCTTGTCTTTTTGATAATATCCATTCTAACAGGCATGAGGTGATAGCCTGTGGTTTTAATTTGCATTTCCCTGATGATTAGAAATGTTGAGCACCTTTTCGTGTACTTGTTGGCTATTTGTATGTCTTTGGAAAAATGTCTTTTCAGTTCCTCTGCCCATTTATAAATCAGATTTTTTTGTTGTTGTTGTTCTTGAGTTGTATGTATTCTTTGCATTTTGGATGTTAACCCCTTATGATATGTATAATTTACAACTATTTTTTTCCCATCGTGTTAGTTGCCTTTTAATTTTGTTCATAGTTAACTTTGCTGAGTAGAAAGAAGCTTTTTAGTTTAATGTAGTCCAAGTTGTTTAATGTCGCTTTTCTTGCTTTTGCTTTTGGTGTCCAATCCAAAAATTATTGCCAAGACTGATGTCAAGGAGCTTACTTTCTGTGTTTTCTTCTAGGACTTTTACGATTTCAGATCTTTGCTTGTCTTTAATACATTTTGAGTTGATTTTGTGTATGGTAGAAGATAGGGGTCTAGTTTCATTCTGTGTATAATTTTGTGCCAATGCCATGCTGTTTTGATTACTGTACTGCATAGTTTGGAATCAGGAAGTATGATTCCTCCAGCTTTGTTCTTTTTTCTCAAGATTGATTTGACTATGTGGAGTCTTTTGTGGTTCCATACAATTTTTTCCCAGTTCTATGAAAAATGTCATTGGTGTTTTGATAGAGATTGAACTGAAATCTGCAGATTATGCAGATTGCTTTGATTAGTATGGACATTTTAATATTACTACTTCTTCCAATCCATGAACACAGAATGTCTTTCCATTTTTACCTGTCTTCTTTAGTTTCTTTCATCAACGTCTCATAGTTTTCAGTGTATAGATCTTTCGCATCCTTGTTTAATTTTATTCCTAGATGTTTTATTCTTTTTGATGTGGTTATAACTGGGATTATTTCCTTAATTTCTCTTTCTGATATAAAAAGTTAGTGTGTAGAAATGCAACTGTTTTTTGCATATTGATTCTATATCCTGAAATAGTACTGAATTTGTTGATTAGTTCTCACATTTTTTTGGTGGAGTACTTAGGGTTTTCTAAACGTGATATGTCATCTACAAACAGACAGTTTTACTTCTTTACAATTTGAATGCCTTTTTTGTTCTCATTCTTGCCTAATAGCTCTGGCTAGGACTTCCAGTATGTTGAATAAAAGTGGCAAGAGTGGGCATTCCTGTCTTGTTCTTGATCTTAGAGTAAAGTTTCAATTTAACCACTGAGTATGATTTTAGCTTTGGCTTGTCATATATGGCCTTTATTATCTTGAGGTATGTACCCTTTATATCAAGTTTCTGAGAATTTTTACCATGAATGGACATAAAATTTTTCAGATGCTGTTTCTGTATCTATTGAGATGATCATCTGACAATTTATTTGTTTTGTTCTTTATTTGTTCTTAGTGATTCCCAATATTTGAGGATGTGTAAATATCTGTTTTGATGTGGATGTTTGCTTGCTGGCCTGATATATGTGTCCCAAGCTAGCTTCTGAATTTCTTTCAGAGGGAATTTTTTGTGTATAACTGGATTTGGTGTGCCCATGGAAGGAGGTGACTTAGGGACCTCCTAGGTTGTCATCTGGGACTGGAACTCAGAAACAAGTTTTGATAGAAATTTTAAAGTAAGGGTTCTGAAATCATCTACATGATATACAACTGGTACCTCAACCTGTTTCCAGCTCCGGCCAGGTCAGTTCCTCTGTAGCACAGAAAACATGGTGGCTATAATGACAAAGGTAAAGCTTGTACAGCTGTAAATGTAAAACATGGGGACTATAGTTGATAACCCTTAAAAAAAAGGACAACTATTAACAGATATTGGAATCTGAATTTCAGACTCTCAGTTATGATCTATGATTTATTTTGGGGCAAATCATTTAACATGTTTGAGCCACAGTTTTTAATTTGTAAAATGGATATAGGTCTAAGGTATGGAGACAATGAGTCAATTTATGTGAAAGAACTTTGTAAACTGTAAACTTATTACAGAAGTTATCCACTGCTTTTGCTGAGTGTGACAGTTTTGAATATTTGTACAAACTAAAAGAAAATAACTACTCCTTTTTCTACAACATAGCAATTCATTGCTTATATTTTATATTAACAGATCTACATGAATAAAAGTGAGGTTCAAGTTTCAGTGCAATATTAGTTCTGAATTCAGAGCTAGGATTTCTGGATCCTCAGTATCTCCATAATATAAATTATTTTCTGTTATTGAAAATTATGTATCATGTGATTAAATAATTCACCTATGACCACTTTGGCTTTGACTCCTCAGGAAAAGAGAAGAAGAGAATTGTAGGTACTTAGAAGTAAATAAACTATTAAGGAAAGGAAAGAAGATTTAAAAATTTTTGGTACAATTTCTGTGTCAATTAAGATAATTGCCACATTTTTCACTATTTCTATAATCTAAGTGTTACTGAGTCAGTGGTAGGCCCCAATCAGTTTTAAGCTTCTTGATGCCTTTATCTTTCTTCATGTATGTGTTGGTATTTGGCGCCTTTCAGCTTCAGTGTAGTTACCAGTAACTTTGGTAAGCCCTGTACCTTTGATATGGGACTGCTTCAGGAAATTTTATTTCCTTATGTCTCTAACACTAATAACAGCAGCTTTCCAAGTCATTTGCATTCTGTAAGAAATAAATAGTTTTTAGCATCACTAATCCAGGCTAGCCAGCATATGTTGAAGAAGGCTACACATACTACACAGCACACATACATACATACATACATTCATACATATAATTTTCTTTTTCTTCATAACTTATATTCTATTTTGAATTTCACTAAGCAAATAATAAGAATCGCCTTTCATACTGTTTATTTTTATTAATAGCTATATTTTTAAGAGATGGAATTAGTTATATCTTTACTCTTTAAATTCACGTATGAACAAAGTATAGAACGTTGCAAATTCATACTATTGCACTGTTCCTCTCAGGTATTTAGGGGATACAAAATGTGTAACATTTTTGTAAGTATTATCACCTCATGTTTTTATTGATGAAGCATTCTGACATTCCCAAATGCTTGATTTTATAATTTAAATTCTTAACTTTGGTCAAATAAATGTAAGTCACAGCTTTTTTTTTTTAGATGAGGAATATGTGGATTAGATGAGGAATATCTGGAAGCTTTATTTTACCATGAAACGGGAATACAATATTATTATGAAGTTTCAGCCTTGACCATGATCTAATTTTGCTCATATGAATACTTTCCTTTTTTTTGATGGAAGATGAGAACTGATTTGGGTT
The DNA here is from genome assembly GCF_048564905.1 of Vicugna pacos. Lineage (NCBI taxonomy): Eukaryota > Metazoa > Chordata > Mammalia > Artiodactyla > Camelidae > Vicugna > Vicugna pacos. The sequence goes on from NC_132989.1 coordinate 57,640,007, forward strand.
CATTTCAGTCTCCATCATATCTGGTGCAAATCCATTTAAGAATGAGCTGTGTTACTTTTTAAAATGTTCTTGAGGTTTATAGATTGAGAATCTGGTCCTGGATTAAATACTTTCTAATTTAGATTATGGCATTCTTCATTCAGTAGAACCTGCATATTTCTTCTTGTTGAAAGAAAAAAGGGAATATTAATATGGTAAAATTACTTTTTGCTTGATCTCATTAAACTTTCAGTGGATAATCTACCTGTCTACCTTTTTCTTTGGATAATTGAGTGTGGTAAATATGTGAAAATGATACTGTAGATTTGATAACATTTTCAGGTAGATTTGGCATTCTTTCTTCAGAAAATGAGAATATGGAAGTGTTCATAGAGAGTGGAGACTAATCAAAGCAAAGCTATTTCCAACTTAAAGATGCAAAAGTAAACAACTAAAAACTAAAATTTTAAACAATCTTTACTTTTTGAGCATGTGAAAACTTTTATAACAATATGTATATATGTAGTTCAGTTTTTAAATGGGTAGACTACATTTTTCTTTTTGAAACACGTGATTTACATGGAATAATAGGATGTATATATTACCATAAAGAACAGTGAATGTGAATTTGTGTTTTAAAAACCCTATGAATCTTAACATTAAGACTTTAGGTACAGTGATGATCAATCTATCTTTCTATAAATAGGCTTTTTAAAAACTAAGGCTGGAGGTGTCAATTTGTACTTAGTCATTGCTGATGAATAATATTCTGGCAATTTTTCTCTTAGTTTAGACTTCTTAAATGTTATTTTAGTCTTATTTTTCAAACATGTATTTTAAGTGTTATGTTGAACAAAATATGTAGTAGCAGTTGTTGTGGAATCATTTTCTATAAAAGATCACACATTTCTTGTAATCAAGGTGGATGTTTTCCTTTATGTCAATCATGAATTACTGGGCAGTAGCAATAAACATGAGGCTCTTAACATGCATGTCTAAATAGAAAGCATTGTTTTAGAGGGTCTTCCTTTGGAAAATATAATATATGTTTATGTATACTTCCATATTCTTTAATGGGGATTATATATAGACTAACAAGTTATTACCAAAATATATAGTGTAGAAATAAAAATTGAATCCTCTCAGCATCATCAAATATGGACAGTTTTTTTTGTATATCATTTCCATACATATGTGAATGTTAGTGTGGATATATACTTTCATGTTTTCTATTTTGGTGACTTCTACAGCAGAGATATATCATACAATTACCTTACTTTAATACATATATGGAGGTTTAGCCAAAAAGTAAATTAAAATATTCTGCCCAATAAATATGAGTTGAGAGTGAATGTGACATGTAAATCTTTTCCTGTCAGTCTCAGTTCTTTTGTGTGTGTTGGGCTGAGTGTGGTTCTAGGGTTTAAAGATATGTATATATTTTTAATATAATATGAAATGCAAGTTGACTAATTCATACGGTACTCAACTAGAGAAAAAAGATAACTGGCTATGAGTGAAAGTATGTCCACCTTCAGTGCGCCATTGCCCTAAATTCGGATTTTGACCATATGCGAATTTTCCTTATAGACTCACTTTAGATCCTAATCCCTGAGAAAGAGGTCACTTAATTAGTGATTTTTTTGTTTTATATAAAATTTTAATAGTTTACTAGACTTTAATCTGCTTTAAATCTACTTAAATAGCTTTCTGCTCCTGCCTCTAGCATGATGTTTTCTCATATGTATATTGTAGGGAGCCTGAAGAAGCATGATACTGTGGGTTAAATGATCAGTTCTGACACTGAACCCCTTTAAGCCTAGACCAGTTTCTTTACTGCTATCACCCTACATTTGTGTATGGGCATTTTGTTTTTATTTTTATACAGTGTCCAAAGTACTTTCAACATGCATGTCACTTAATCTTGCCTGTCATATAATTGTTAATTTTTGAGGAGTAAATGAAAAACCATCACATGGATGTAACTGTAAAATCTACTGTAAATGTAAAATCCCATTTTAAAGATAAAAAAGCTGAAGTACAGATGAAGACAAATGTATCATACACATTGGAATTAAAAGATCTGGGTTCATATCCCATTTCTGAATTATGTGGATATAGATTTAGAAAAAAACCTGTCTTTTGAGGCTCTGTTTTCTCATCTGTAAAATGGGGTTTTGAGGGTTATTGGGAGGATCGAATGAAATCACATATGTGAAAATATTTTAAACTGTAAGGTTCCATGCAGATTTGAAGTCAGGATTACTGTGTTCTACTACACTACAATTGTAAATTCATCAGTTTAATAACTCACTGGAAAAGAATAATTCAGTGCCTTTTCAACTATTTCCACACAGCTTCAGGGATGGAGACACTAGATATACACTACTAGGTCTGTTTCACATTCCTGATATTTATCATAAATGTAGTTTTGCAAAACCCTTATTCAAACTTCAAAGATAATTTTATACCTATAATATATTGTAGAAGTCCTTTGAATGAATGTTACTTTTCTTTTCCCCCCAGTTTACATTTATTCAGGTTTGTAAACTACAAAGAGAGTTATGTAATAGATTACCCACACGGTTTCATTCTTCCTTCTTTAACCCAGTCTTTCCCAGAATACTTCCTGACCAGTTTGTTTATTGCACTCTTCTCTCTGAAAAGAAGAATATAAATTTGATAAGCTATGACATTCAAGTTTTATAGTGTGAGTTCATGAAGATGTTACCTAATTATCATTGCCCAGTAACATTCTAAATCTATAAGAAAATACTTTGTACTTCTTAAATATGTTCTTTCTGATGAGATTTTTGAGGATATTTTGCAATTACACAGCTGATTTTTTTTGGCCTTAAAAATCCCACTCAGTGTACTTTGAAACAATGGGATTTATACTCTGAAACCTACAATAAGCAAGTAAGCTAACAAAAATTAAACCATCACCGCAGAAACTGTGAAATGGAAATATGTAATTGAATAAATGAAAAAAAGTTTTGTGGATTGTAGAGGACTAACAAGAGATATCATCAGTGTTTCTAACTTGGTGGTGGTTTTCTTTTAGGAAAAATCTTATCAGCTGGAGAGAGTTGCTCTTTTCTTTGAAGCTAGCTCTGGTTTCTCTGAAATCAGATTTCGTATTCCCAAGGCTCCACTCTGCAATGCCAGCACAAACATACATTAGCAGCTGTACAACACTTTAAAGTTAGCAAGAAGGTATCAAGCAATTACTCCCTCTGTTTTAGAATCTTTAGAAGTTTTTAAGAAACTTCTGAAGTTTTAGGGAGGGGAAAAATAAGACAGAGTAAATATACTTCTTGAAAATTGTATATCAAATAATAATGTGAATTAGTTGAAAATATTGTATTCTATCAGAGGAAGATTCAGGAAACTATTTTTATTATAATTTATAAACAAAGTACATGATTGTTTGTATTAACTGTGTGATTGAGTAAATCTACTACCAGGTTTCTTTTTCTTGTTTAGTAGATTTGTGCTATTCTAGTGAATCTTTTTTAACTAATGCATTGTACAGTGAAATAAATGTAATTCTAAATAAAATAATGAGATGTCTTTTTTTGATGTTGTGAGGGTTTCAGATTATTCTGTTCTAGTTTCTCCACAAAGGTATCCTGCTAGGTTAATACTTAGTATTGCTGCAATGAGTTTCAAGTGTATTTACATTACTGTTTGTGGTGCAATGAAAAGATGAAGAGTCAGAACATCTGGGTTATAGTCCTAGCTTTTCTATTTATTAATTTTGTATCTTTGACAGTTCACTTACCTTCTCATGCCCTTAGTGTCTTCATTTGTAACTAGGGCTAAGAGTACTTACTCATGTAACTCACAGGGTTGCTGTATAGCTCATATGAGAATTTATATTAAAATGCCTTGTAAATTGTAAAGTGCTATTAGACATATCACCGAAAATACTTTCTTTAGAATGAGAAGGGGTATAAAGAAAAATGTACAAATGTAAAGTATTATTATTATTTCTATTTAATAACATTCACACGAGAGATACCAACCATAATCTTTATTAGGTAGGGTGAGAATACACCAGAAGGGCCAACTACTTTATCTGTTGTCAGTAGAGGATTAGAGAGAAGTTTAATATGGACATAGATTTCAGGTCATGTATATTCTTATTTTTAAAGCATCTTTCAGCTCTAGAATCTTGTAGTCTTTCTTTTCACAACTTTGTTGTTCACCTGTATACCACATATGAAAATACTCTGTGTGTGTGTGCATGTGCAGTGTATTTACATGTAATGCATGTATACATTGTGTCTGTGTGTGCCAAAATACTGCAGTAGTCACACTAAAGATAGTTCCTTTTGAGGAGAAAACTTCATTCTTTTTTTTTTTCCATTCATCTTTGTGCTGTTTGTGTCAGGTATGAGTTATTTGCCCTGGCTCTAGTATTTGACTACATTAATTATGAAAATGTGGCCATCAATTTGTTAATGGTATGATTATTGATTTCTCTTCATATTATGTGCCTTTTCAACAGATCCTAGAAATCACTGGATGTAGATATTAATAAGGATACATCCTTTAATAAGGATTTATTTGAGGATTACCTTAAATTTAACCATAAAGAAACAAAATTGGCATACAAAAGATATTAAAAATGGTATATTTCTTGGATATACAGCTGTACTTTGAGAGAGGTCTTCTCTTATTATCTCCATTCAGTCACCTATATGTTGAGGCCCAATTTAATACAGCAGATGGAGAGATTTTCTAAAAGTGAAAGAAACAATATTTTGTTCTTACTATCACCTTTGATTAACACATTTATTGATCATTTACTCTAAGTCAGACACTATGCTGGATGCTGAGGATAAAACAGGAGCAAATTATAATTACTTGTAATCTAGTGGAGGAGATAAACACTAATCAAACAATTTCAGAATTAAATTTAAAATTACTAAAGAGAGGCATGTGGTCATATGAGAACATACAACATTTCAGAGAAACAGAAAAAGTAACAGGTACATATCTGAATGATAAAAAGAGGTGAGAAACTACTCTTAGTAACCAGTAACAATTATTACATGTATCTTATATATCACAGAGTTCTAGTGGTAGGAGTTCTGATAAAATTATGGGTGGAAGTAATTTGACATTGGCGAGATGAACAAACAATTTTGATTTTATAAAGAATTATATGAAATAGATTATAAAAGTAATGTTAAATATAAAAACTGGACCATTAGGGAAAAAATCTGATGGTTTTCTTTTATATACTTGGAATTGGTACAATGCTAAGTTATTTCACATCCTAAGTTATTTCTTTATACATGCCACTTACACGCAGTATTTCTTTGCTTTAAAAAGTAGGAAAATATAACTTTGGAAACTGAAGCTAGCCAAATAAAATTCTTTTTCTAAGATTTTAATGGGAGCATTAAGAATTTATATTATTTTTTCATTGATGTTTTAACTTTTTTGAAATTTAACTTTATAAAGGGAAGCCATTAGTTTCACTTTAAATTTGTCAGTTTTGCTTTTTGATGTGAACTATTTATGTGGTTTGAATTTCACAAATTATAAGGAATTTAAAAAATTAAAAAAAGATTTTTAGTTTTATAAAATAACATTTCTCTTCATTTTTTCATAATCAAAGCCTAAATCTAAGCTTAGAGTTCCTTAAAAGTAATTATTCAGCATTTTGAAATCCTAGTTACACTAGTGTATAATGTTAGGACTGCTTCCCTAAGCATTTAATTCAACATGCTAACAAGAATTGCTCCAATTAAAATATTTCTCTTGCTGAAATGCAATAAAAGAGATATTTTAATAATATTTAAGTTCTTATTGATTACTGAATGGCAGGTAATTTACAAATAATTTCAGGACTTATACACTATCAGCTTTTCTTTAGTTTGCAGGAAAACTGGCCGGACTTTACAACAGCACCTTTCACTTTATCATGTGAGTTCCCTGAATGAATTTTAATTTTTCACTGCGTCCTGGAGGTAAAAATCACTTGACGGGTTAGAAGTTGGGAGGAGAAAAATGCATGCCTTTGGATTGTATATTTTAATCATGAGGATGGTGCTGCTTATGTTCCCCTCTGCCCCGTTTGTCTATTTACAATTTAGGTTTATTGAAGAGTAGCAACTTACTGAGTGCATAGTTTCTGGTATAGAATATTTAGTACTGGGTAATACTAGAAAATATCAAGCTCAAGATACATGGGAACTATGCAAAAGTTTTAAATTTTTTTAAGTTGAATAAAGATTCATATGAGCAAAGATGCAGCTTATATAGAGAATCACATTTTCTGTTGAGGATCTTTGGATCCTTGGATAGCCACAAGAAAAATCAAGCCTAGTAGAAAAGCTTCCAGCTTTGAAAGATAAGGGTTTTTAAGTGCCATAGGTCACTGACTAGCTGATCTTGTATTTACTCTCTTCTTTTTCTACCTATTTTATGGACAACAAGAGGTAGAATCAGACAGCAGTAAGGGAATTTGGGTTTCAGGTGTGGAGATTTTTGACATTTTGATACAAAGGAATGATTACTCTAAATAAATTATCAAGTACGTATTTGAAAGAAGAAAGGAAACTTAATTAAAAGTTCCAATCTAAAAAAAGTTGACAGTTAAAAAAAAAAACTAAAAAAGATTACAAACAATATACTTTAACAGATCCCATATTTTTATGATTATAAAACTAGTAAATGTTTATTGTAGAAATTTGAAAAAAATAGAAAAGCTTAAAGAATAACACTTAACCTATTATCCTGTCACTTAGAAGTAACCTCTGTTAATGCACTTCATCAAAAGAAATAAATGAAACCAGTATTTCAGCACCCCTCCCCAAAGAAAAAGTGGTTAGTGATTTAGGAGACTCTTTAGTTCATCCTGTACAAATGAGGAAACTTACCTGAATAGAACACAAAAAGTTAATGTAAACTGGTACTAGAAAGTTAATGCTCTGGCCACTCCTCATCCAGTGCTATTTTCAGTATTTTATTCACTGTATTTACAATAGTTCTAATTTATCCATAGGATTAATGCATGATTTTCTCCATTTGTTATATACAGAGTCTAAGTAAAATAACACATTTTTAAAATATCTTTGTTGACAATTGAAAATTAACTGTAAATATTATGTAAGTTAGGAACTATACTATGTCAAAGTTTTTCTCTGTTGTCTGCTTTTTTTGTTGTTATATGTATTCATTGAGACTATACATACGATAACTGATCTGGATTTTTAGCTTTCTCGGTACGATAAAAATTCAAATTTTGTTTACTTTCAAAAAGTTTTTTAAATTAGTAAATATTTCAAAGAAACTAAAATGAAACATTTAAATTAGGGAATCTCAGAAAAATTAAATGGGAAACTATTTCAAACATACTGCAAGATCCGACTAATCAGGCTCATCAGTTTTAACAAATGTTAGTATTTTGACATATTTGCTTTATATATTTTTGTTGTTTTAAAGAAATAAAAGGTCATTAAAATACATTAAATTCCTCAGAAGCACTAGCCGCATTGCAAGTGTTCAGTATCCACATGTGGCTTAGGCTACTGCATTAGATAGTGCAGATATAGAACATTTTCATCACTGCAGAAAGTTCTGACACAAACCATTGTTAGCATGTTCTTGAACTTAGTACAAATGGTATCATACTACTCATTTTCTGGAGCTTATTTTCTTCACTCAGCATGTTTCTGAGATTTATCTACAATGACACACTGATTTATGGACGTTTAGGCTGTTTCCAGTTTTTAAAGGTTGAAATAATCTGCAGTAATCCCTTTTATGCTTGTTTCTTTACATACATGTGTGAAAGTTTCTTTAGGGTATGAATTTGTTGGTTATAATCATCATCAGCTTTACATAATGTGGCCAGCCCATTCCCTAAAGTAGCTATAGCAATTTATGCTTCAGCTGGCAGTGCATAAGGTTTCTTTTTCCTCACATATTTGCTAATACTTAAAATTATTAGACTCTAGTGTCAAATGTTATTTTGTTTTAATTTGTATTTCCCTGATATTTAGTGAGGATGAACAACCTTTCACATGTTTATTAACCATTTCAGTTTACTTTTCTGTGAAATGCCTATTCATAGTCCTTTAAATTTTTTTTTTTGATTTATAAGTTCTTCATATTACTTCATTTTTAGTTATATGTATTATAAATCTGTCCCATTTGTGGCTTGTCTTTTTACTTTGTTTATGATGACTTGGTGTATAGAAATTTTAAAATTTATTGTGTAAAGTTTTTTAGCCTTTCCCTGTAATGTTTGTACTTTTTTGGGTCCTATTTAGCAAGATTTTCCTATTTTGTTGCCATATGGTTAATTTCCTGCTGTTTCCTCTAATAGTGTTATAATTTTGCTTTCTCGATTTAGGTTTTTTAAAATCCACCTGGGACTTATTTTGTGAGACAGTGATCTACTTTTTTCCCCATATATATAACTAATTTTCTCAGCATCACTTAAAAAAATAATTTCTCCTTTCCTCAGTGACTTATATTGCTAACTTTTTTTGTCTCCCAAATTGCCATATTTAAATGGATCTGTTTCTGGACTCTTTATTCTGTGTGGTTAGGTTTGTTTATCTCTGTGCCAATATCACGCCACCTAGATTATCAGAGCTTTATAATATGATGATAGCTGTTAGGGTAAGCCTTCCCACCTTGTTCGTATTCTTCCAAATAGTCCTGTTTTCAGTCTCTTTTCTCACATGTGAATTGTAGGGTCATACTGTCAAGTTCTATTAACAGCCCTCATGGGATTTCTATTGGAATTGAATTTATAGAGTCATTGAGTGAGAATAGACCTCTTTATGTAACTTAGTCTTCCCATCTACCAACATGTATATCTTTACATTCATCTAAGTTTCCACTTACGCCTAACAATAAAGTTTCATAATTTCCTTTAGAGGGCTTACCCAGATTTTGTTAGATTTTTTTTCTTAGGTACATTATGATTTTTTTCTATTGTGAATGAAATCTTTTATTATATTCTACTTGATTGTTCCTTGTGTGTAGGAATGCTGTTAATTTTTTGCATATTGATCTTGTGTCCAGTAACTTTGTTGAAATGTATTATTAGTTTTGACAATTTGTAGATGTTTTTGGACCTTCTATGTAATCATATTATTTGCAAATAATGACTGTTTTTTTCAGTCTTTAAGCTTTTAATACTTTTAAAATTGATTAAGATATCCTGTACAAGGTTGAATAGAAGCAGTAAGTAATAAACGTTTTCATTTTGTTTCTGTCTTTAAATACTTTAAAAATTTTACTATTTGATATCAGATTAAGAAACTTTTCTTGTATTCTTAGCTTGCTAAGAGGTTCTTAATAAAAGATAATATATGGATGTTGAATTTTTCCTTTATCTTTTTAAAAGATCATATAATTTTTTCATTAATACGTTGATGTGACAAATTACATTCATAGGTTTTTTATAACCTTTTTAAAAATTGAAGTATAGTTAAATTACAATATTATGTTAGTTTCAGGTATACAGCAAAGTGATTCAGTTATACATATATATATTCTTTTTCAGCTTCTTTTCCTTTATAGGTTACAACAAGATATTGTTTATAGTTCCCTGTGCTATACAGTGGTTCTTGTTTATTTTATAAATAATAGTTGTATATGTTAATCCCAAACTCTTAATTTATCCTTCCTCACCCCCTGCTTTCCCCTTTGGTAACCATAAATTTATTTTCTATGTCTGTGAGTTGGTTTCTGTTTTGTAAATAATTTCATTTGTATCTTTTTTTTTTTAGATTCCACCTGTAAGTGCCATCATGTATTTGTCTTTCTCTCTGTAATTTACTTCACTTAGAATGAAAATCTCCAGGTCCATCTGTGTTGCTGCAAATGGCATTATTTCCTTCTTTTTGGTGGCTGGATAATATTCCGTCGTATTAGATACCACATTGTTTATTTAGTCGATAGACATTTAGATTGCCTCCACGTCTTAATATTGTGAATAGTGCTGCTATGAACACTGGAGTATATGTATATTTTCAAATTAGTTTTCTCCAGATACATGCCCAGGATTGGGGTTGCGGGATCATATTGGTAAGTGTGTTTTTAGTTTTTTAAGGTATCTCCATTCTGTTCTCCATAGTGGCTGCACCAATTTATATTCCCACCAACAGTATAGGAGGATTCTATTTTCTCCACATCCTCTCCAACACTTATTATTTGTGTACTTCTAAATGATGACCATTCTGACTGGTGTGGGTTGATTCCTCATTGTAGTTTTGATTTGCATTTCTCTAGTAATTAGTGATATTAAGCAACTTTTCATGTGCTTGTTGGCCATCAGTATGTCTTCTACGGAGAAATGTCTGTTTAGGTTTTCTGCCCATTTTTTTATTGGGTTGTTTGTTTTTTGATCTTAAGCTGTATGAGCTGTTTATATATTTTGAAAATTAATCCCTTGTTGGTAGCATCTTTGCAAGTAAATGTTAGTCTTTCCTTGAGCTGATCGTGTTGTAGTTATGTAGATACATGTATATATATAGACACACATGATGTAGATAGACACACTCTACATGATTAAATTGATTAAATTTACTCATATTTTGTGTAGAATTAAAAAAATCTGTATTAGTAAATGAGACTGGACTATATATTTTTCTTTTATAAAGTGTTTGTCCTTTTGAGTGTTAAGATTATACTAGCCTTATAAAATGAGCTGAATAGTTTTCTATTTTTCTGTTCTCTAAAATGTCTTGTTTAAAGTCAAGTTTATCTGTTTCTTTAAGATTTGGTAACACTTGTCTTTAAACAGCCTTGGACTGATGCTTTCTTGTGGATAGGTATTTGACTGCTGATTTAATTTTTGATGTTCATTAATGTATTCAGGTTTTTTATATTCTTCTTGAGTCAAATTTAGGTTATTTATATAGCATATCCCAAAAGTCTTAGTGCAGTTTTAAATCTGAATGACTTCAGGAGATAAATGTCAGGGTTGTACAATTATTTAGAAGTTAATTTAAATTGAAGTTGTACAGTTTTTTAATCACAAAATTTTTTTCCATTAGGGTTTGTAATCTTTAATCAGAGGAACTGAAACAAAATAGTAAAATTTCACATTTATTATTAAATTTCTTTACAGATTTTCCTTCCTTTTTTTCTTGTGCACTTTATTTGTTGAAGAATTCAGTTTCTTAATCTGTGAAGTTTCCCACTGTGTTAGGGTTTCCAAAGACCACTTCTAGGTTCAGTGACTCACCAGGGCGACTTAATAGGATTCAGCATATTCATGGAAGTGACTTATTATAGCAAAAGGATACAAAGTAATAGTAGCAAAGGGAGAAGACCAATGGCATGAAGCATGGAGGAAACCAGCTGCAAACCTCTAAGAGTCTTCTAGTAGAGTCACACAAGATGTGCTTAATTTTAACTCTCACAAATGAGTTGTGACAACATGTGTGGAACGTTTAAAAGAAAAGCTCATTAGGGATTTAGTATCAGGGTTTTTATTGGAGGCTGGTTATGTAGGCACCCTCTGCCTCTTGTGCCAAAATTCCAGACTCTCAGAAGGAAAGCAGATGTTCGGCATAGACTGCAGTGTACAGTTTAGGCACACTGAGTACTCTTACCAATTCTGGGAATGGTGGGAACTCTACTGAAATCCAAGTTCCCAGACACCAGCCAAGTGTCTACCCTTGTAAATAGGCTTTTCTAAGGATAGCATTTTCAGGCCTTCTGTGTTAACTCTTTTCTGTACATCAGGATTTTGCTGATTGTATCCTAGGTGTTGTTAAATATGTTACTCTGTTTCCTGTAGATGGTAGTTAGATATAAAGGCTTATTCAGGCTTGATTCTTTTTTGGGGGCAAGAATATTTCATAGGTGATATTGTATACTTTGTATATATTGCATTGATGTATATATTGCATCACATCAGGAGGCATATAACACCTGGTAGCTTTTTTTTATGTGTGTGCAGTGTTAAGATTGATCAGTAGTTTGGGTATTGTCAGCCTGATCCATGCATTATAAAGTTACCCATCTGTTGTTTACCTAATGATTTTAGCACCTGTTGATGAATCTGATTGGTCAGAGCTATTCAGAGTTGTAAAATCTTTCTTTTTTTATTTATTAGCTAGAACTTTTCTATAAAGAACTTGATCTCAACCACTGTTCAGTTACTATGAGGTCCAGTAAATAAAGAAAAGGTAAGAAAAATGATGCATGATTCTTGCCTTTTATTTACCAGTTTTCACAATAAGTTGGTTCCCTAGCATCCTCCAAAGGCAGTATAAGTTCTAACTTTTTATTATTGTTATGAACATATGGATTTTCAACATATTTGGTATTTTAATCCTTTGGAATATTATCTTTTTCCCAAAATTGTTTCATCTTTTACTATCTCTTTAAGTTAGCTACTGAGCCCTTTTGACACAGTACCATTAGCCTTTGGTTACCTTCTTGTTTTCTGTATAGTAAGATATTTCAGGCTTATCTTGTATGTTTTCTACCCTAGAATTAGCTGTTAATAACCCTAGTTCTTTTTAGTACAAAATGGTATTTAGAGACCACAATCTGGATGATGGGTTGCTCAGTGCCCTGGATTTGCCAATGTATCTTGGCCTTTTTAGTGGAAATATGAACAGGTAGGCAAGATGAACTTTTTTTTTAGGAAAAAGACCTCATGAATTAATCCTGATATTTTTTATTCAAATTTGGATTACAGAGTTAACCTTTTTTGTTTTTGTGCTTGTATTTTTTCTCATATGCTGACAACATTGGTTCCTAGTGACATTAATATAGTTATTTACTCTCTATATTAATCAGTATAACACTACCAGTGCCATTACTAATAATATGGTTACTGAAATCATTTAAAATTTCTTTGCTGTTCTTTTGATCTTTGCTATATTCCCACTAAAGATATACTCAAATTATTCTGTTTTGGAGTCACTTGAAGTAACTGCTCTCTGTGTGTTTAAGCCATCAACTTGATATATAGATTAATTTATTTCCTTTTAGTTTCACATTTTTGGGAATCACTTTTAAAATTCTTGATTCAGTTTTATTTTATAATTATGTAGATGTTGACATAGTTTCAAAGTCAAATCTATAAAATAAGATAAATTTGGAGAAGTCTAGCTTCTGTTCTTCTACTTTCTCTCCTTTCCCACAGGTAAGTAATTTAATTAGCTTTTGATTAATCTCCTTTTTTAGGCTCTATTTTTTATGTGGCATGGGATTACCATACCAAGCATGTAATATAAATTTGAACCCCAAAACTATCTTTAGGCTTTGCTCTTTCATGGGAAACTTTTTTCTTATCTATGGCTTTTGGCAGGGAACCAGCTTCCTTGCTGCTCTCCTGAGCATGTGAGCAGAGACTGTTTTTGTTTTTAATGCCCTGTTTAATGAATTAAGCAATCTTTTTATTATCTAAACTTTTTACTCAGGTGTCTTAGTTATTTTCTAACTCCCTTACTTGTGCGGACCCTAAACCATATATTATATCCTATATAAGGACCTTGAAACCTCAGTGACTGGCTCCTAGGCCCTGCTGTTTCTACTCTGTACTTCCCTAAGTTGTCATGCTGTCAGCTTATACTCTTGTAACTCTGGCTTTGAGTTCACTCTTTTCTTCTTGAGCCTGGGTATTTCTAAGCTATGTATTACTGTTATTCTTTGTTTGTATTTTATCTGACATTTCTTTGTGTTTGGGACAGGAGTAATTCACTTTGTCGTATTGCCAGAAGTAGATCAACAGCATTTATTTTCTATCACCCATGTCCATCATCCCTTTTCTTTAATTAGCTGACTGAAGGAAAACACATTCACACGTATAAAACAATGATATAAGATATACCTCATAGCTAGAATTATGACATTTCCTATCAAGCCTTCTCCTATTCTTTCACTTTTTTGAAAATATTATTGATCTTCTGTAATAGCTATTTTAAGGTGTTTTTAGTACATTCTCTTCCTTTTTTCTCCTCTCTGCCTTTCTTATTTTCTTCTTTCTCTAAATCAAAGAAAATTTTATGTAGGGAAACCTAGGTCAACTAACTTAGTGTTTCTTTCAAATGATCATTAAATTAAGTCACAAGGCTTTAGAACACCATTATAGTGAATGTAAATTCTTTTTAACAAAATAGAAAAAACTACTTAAGTATAATTTGTGGACACTGGGGCAGATTATTGATTCAAGGTATTTCTTAAATCTTCGAAGAATCTATAGCTAATGACATTTATTCCTATTTGATTTTATGTCTTTGTTTCACTTGTCCTGCTCTCTAACTTGTGTTTTCCTTATCACTTTCTTTTACACTCCTCTATTTGCAGGACAGTTGTTTTATTAAAACTGTATCTAATATTAGCATGTCACATAGAGGAACTTTTGTATTGCATACATTTCAACTTGATCTTTTGCTGTGCATTTTTATAAATTAAAATATGGGGGGCATTAAATAGTTTGGAAATGTACAAGTCCTAGTTAAATCTTTAGATCCCTCAAAGAGATCTGTAGCTTTCAGAAAATTCTCCTTTGGGAATGACACATTTACTTGGAACTTTGAGCAGAGGTAAGAATTTTGCAAAAGTATGAGAAAAATTGTTTTAACAATCTTCTAGTATCTTTTTCTTTAAAAATTAAAACAATTCAGTGATAACAACATACAATATTATATCAGTTTAAGATGAACAACATAGTGATTTGATATTTTTATACATTATGAAATGATTGCTGCAATAACCAGTTACCATCTGTGACCATACAAAGTTGTTACAGTATTATTGACTAAATTCCCTATGTGTACATTACGCCCTCATGACTTACATTTTTATTGCTGGAAGCTTGTATCTCATATTCCCCTTCACTTATTTCTTCATCCCCCCACTTCTCTCCCCTCTGACAACCACCAGTTTGTTCTCTATATCTGAGTCTACTTCTGTTGTTGTTGTTGTTGTTGTTGTTGTTGTTGTTGTTGTTGTTGTTGTTGATGTGTTTTGTTTTTCAGATTCCATGTATAAGTAAATTCTGGAACTTAAGCCTTTGCCAGTTACGTCATTTGCAAGTATTTTCTCCCATTCCATAGGTTGTCTTTTTGTTTTGTTTATGGTTTCCTTGGCTGTGGAAAATCTTACAAGTTTAATTGGTCTCATTTGTTTATTTTGGCTTTTATTTCTATTGACTTGTTAGACCACCCTAGGAGAACACTGCTAAGATTTATGTCAGAGAATGTTTTGCCTATGTTTTCTTCTAGGAAGTCTATAGTGTCTTATCTTATACTTAAGTCTTTAAGCCTTTTTGAGTTTATTTTTGTGTATGGTATAAGGGGGTATTCTAACTTCATTGATTTACATGCTGTTGTTAACTTTCTCCAAACCACTTGCTGTTTCTTTAAATGTGCATTAGATTTTTTTGTTTGAAATTTCTCTTGTTTCTTGAGATAGAGCTGTATCACTATGAATCTCCCTGTGATAGTTGCTTTTGCTACATTCCATAGATTTTGCACAGTTGTATTTCCATTTTAATTTGTCTCAAGGTATTTTAAAATTTCCTCTTTGATTTCTTTGTTGAAATTGATTTTCTAGTAGCGTGTTGTTTAGTCTCTGTGTGTTCATGTTCTTTCCAGTTTTCTCTGCTAGTTGATTTCTAGTTTCATACCATTATGGTCAGAAAAGATGCTTAATGTAGTTTCAGTAGTCTTAAATTTATTGGGACTTGTTTTATGGCTTCACATGTGATCTTTCCCAGAGAAAGTTCCATGTGTACTTGGAAAGAATGTGTATTCTGCTGCTTTTAGATGGAACTGGGGTATTAAAGTCCCCTAGTACTAGTGTATTGCTGTCTGTTTCTCCCTATATTTCTGTTAATATTTACTTTATATATTTAGGTGCTCCTATATTGAGTGCTAAAATGTTTACAAATGTTACATTCTTTTGCTGGATTGGCTTCCTTTTCATTATGTAATATATTCCCTTCTCTTTTGATACTGTCTTTGTTTTAATGTTTATTTTGTCTGATAGTATTGCTATCCAACTTTCTTTTTGTTTCCATTTGCTTGGAATAACTTTTTTCATCCTTTCAGTTTTAATCTATGTGTATTTTTATTTTTATTAAAAATTTTTTTCTATCTTGATTTTTATTATGCAAATTTAAAATATATGTGAAAAGAGAGGATGGTATAATGAACCCCCATATACCCATCACCACTTTCAGTGATTATAAATGCATTACCTATTTTGTTTCACCAATATCTCTTCATACTTCCATTCTGACACAGGTTATTTTATTTTAGTTAAATTTTTTTTCCATTTAAAAAAAATTGAAGTATAGATAGTTTACAATGTTATATCTATTTCTGGTGTACAGCATGATGTTTCAGTCATACATATACATGTATATATTCTTTTTTCATTATAGGTTACTACAAGATATTGAATATAGTTCCATGTGCTGTACAGTATAAACTTGTTGTTTATCTATTTCATATATAGTAGTTAGATCTGCAAATCTCAAACTCCCAGTTTATCCCTTCCTATCCCATCTTCCCCCTGATAACCATAAGTTTGCTTTCTGTGTCTGTGAGTCTGTTTCTGTTTTATAAATAAGTTCATTTGTGTCTTTTTTTTTTTTAGATTCCTTTTAGATTTTTTAGATCTGAGATGAGTCTCTTGTAAGCAGCATGTAGATGGTTCTTATTTTATATCCATTCAGCTACTGTATGTCTTTTGATTGGAGCATTTAATCCATTTATGTTTAAAATCATTATTAATCATTATTGATAATCATTAATAATTAGTGAATTATTGCTATTTTGTTAATTGTTTTGTGGTTTTCTTATAATTTTTCTTGGTTCCTGTCTTTTTTATTTTTTTTCCTTGTGGTTTGATAGATTCCTTTTGTGTTATTTGTATTCTTTTCTCCTTATTTTTTGTGTATCTTTTGTAGGTATTTGGTTTGTGGTTACCATATGGCTCATATAGGTTGACCTGTATATATATCCATTTTACGCTGATGGTCACTTATGTTTACAGACATTTTAAAAATACTACATTTTTAATACCCCCATGTTGTATGTTTCTGATGTCATATTTTACACCTTTAAAAAATTTTGTGTATTCCTTAGCTACCTACTGTAATTATACTTGATTGTACTACTTTTGTCTATTACTCTTTATTCTAGCTTTTTACATAGTTGATCCACTGCCTTTACTGTATATTTGCCTTTAGCAGTGAAATTTTTCCTTTTGTATATTCTTATTTATAGTTGTGGCCTTTCTTTTTTGCTTAAAGATGACCCTTTAACATTTTTGGTAAGTCCAGTTTAGTGGTGATGAACTCCTTTAGTTTTTGCTTGTCTAAGAAACTCTTTATCTCTCCTTCAGTTCTAAATGGTAACCTTGCCAGATAGAGTATTCTAGGTTGTAAGTATTTTTCCTTTCAGCACTCTAAATTTATCCTGCTGCTCCCTTCTGGCATGTAAAGTTTCTACTGAAAAATCAACTGGTAATCTTATGAGGGGGTTTTCTTTGTGTGTGATTAGTTGTTTTTCTCTTGCTACCTTTAACATTCTCTCTTTAACTTTTACCATTTTCATTATATGTTTTGGCATGGATCTCTTTGAGTTCATCTTGTTTGGGACTCTGGGCTTCTCTGGGTTAGGAAAGTTTTCAGCCATTATTTCTTCAAATACATTTTCTGTCTCTCTATTTGTCTCTTCTCCTTCTGGAACACCTATAATGCAAATATTAGTATTGCTTGATATTGTTTCAAAGGTCCCTTAAATTCTACTCATTTAAAAAAATTCTTCTTTTTACTGTTCTGACTGGGTGATTTCCACTGTTCTGTCTTCCAGATCACTTATCAGTTCTTCTGTATCATTTAATCTGCTATTGATCCCCTCTTGTGTATTTTTATTTCAGTTATTGTATTGTTCGGTTCTGATTGGTTCTTTCTGATATTTTTTAAGTCTTTGTTGAATTTCTCACTGAGATCCTACACTCTTCTCCCAAGTTCAGTGGGCATCCCTATCACCGTTTCTTTGAATTCCTTATCAGGTAAATTACTTATCTCCATTTCATTAGGATTTTTTTCCCTTGGATTTTATTTCATCTTTTTTTGAAACATATTTCTCTGTCTCCTCATTTTGTTTGACTTTCAGTTTTTTTTCTGTGAATTAGGTGAGATAGCTACCTCTCCTGGTCTTGAAGGAGTGGCCTTGTGTGGGAGCATCCACTGTGTCGACTGCTTGCACCTGACAGCTTTGACAGGCTGGCTGGAGCTAGAGTGGCCAGGGGCTAGAGGCAGCCCCTGGAGAGCACTGCGTCTGAAGCTGACTTGGCAGGGCAGCTGGGGCCAGAGCAGACTCAATTTGAGGTTAGCCCTTGGGAAGTGCCATGTTGGTGGGGTTGCTAGGATTGAAGTGTGCCCTGGCTGGGAGCAGTTCCTCAGTCAAATCTGTCTTGGTAGGGTGGCTGGAGCTGGAGAAGGCGTGGACAGAGAAGTCCTGGGGGGTGGGTACTCAAACAATGGCTCCTGGTGCCTCAGATTCTAGAGAGGGCTTTAGCAGTTCTCTTTCAATTTGGCAGAGGCTCTAGGATTAGTAAATGAATTCCTTTCTATACAGTCGACGTGCCCTTTAAACTGCTGTTTTTCTCAGTGTCTCTCGGGGTGTGCCATTCTACTCTCAGGCCCCTTAGCAATTTTCCTCCCTACTGGAACTTACTGTGTCAGGGGTCGGGTTCCTCTGGATCCTGTGTCTCTGTCTCTCCTACCCATTTCTGTGTGGTCCTTTTATGTTCAATAGTTATTCAGTTAGCCATTAGTCGTCTTCAAGAGGAGCTGCTCTATATGTGGGTGTGGATTTGGTGTGTTCATAGGAGGTGACCTAAGGTCTTCCTTTACCATCATCTTGGACCTCCTAATCACATTTTTGAGTTTCTTAAGAGATAAAAATAATAGGAATTTTATTCCTACTTATTTTTGTAAGCTTTTATCTCGTATTATGTATAATGTTTTTAACCAGAGAAAAATATAATGCAAGAAAGACAATGAAATCTTTCTTTAGATTACTTTAAGTGACTCCAAGATACCCCAAAATATATTATTATTATGGTTTTATTTTTTGTTGTATGTCTTATTTTTTTTAAATTTTGAAACATAATACTTCAGTTATTTTTTAAAAGAGCACTTAGAAAATCTAGTGCAAAAATGGCACACTTCTGTTTAAACTTGTACATTAATCAGCAAACTTAAAAGTGAAATATTTTCTAATTGAACCTTGACTGAGATCATGCAGTGAAGACATTTACTGACATGTTTATTGAAAGAGTGAGGAGTGTGAGAAAATTAATGAGGATCTTAACATTGATTTTTCCCAATACTTCAGGCTATGACATTCACCATCATTTTCTTCATACATTCATGATGTCTTCTGTGTCAAAGTTCCATCAACTTAGATTTATAAATATATATTACATTAAGTATACTTGAGCATAGTATATACATTTAATATGAATTTATAGGTGGAGATAATAAAAGACACACTAATTAATAAGAAAAAAAGGGTTCAACAAAGTAACAATTCAAGGTCCTGTAGTTGTCACTGTTCCACAGTAATGCTGAATTAAGAGAGAAAGCTCAATTTCCTGTCTAACTGAATTTGTAAGAACTAGGTCTTTAAAACAGGAGCATGTCTTTTCTTGGAACCTGTAAACCAACTAGTTGAAAGATGGACAGCTGAGTGAGAGAATACAACCTTCTATTTGGTTTCAGGCAGCTGGAGTTTTAATCACAGCCCTAGTGATGAGGGGAGAGGGAAGGTCTGCCTTTCACACAACAGCTTAAGCAAACATAGCATAGTATCTCCATTGCTGTCCAAGTCATTTCCTGCTTCAGCATTCTTCAAGCATGCCCTGCACATCACTTTAATAGAAACTCAGCCAGAAAGCCGGGCTTTTGAGTTATTTGGTATTTATCACAGTCTACAGGAAAGACTAGATAAAGCTACTACTAATTCCTGAAGTATGTGGAAGAATTGTATCTTTTTAAAAAAAGTACTCTAATGAGTGTATTACAAAAATTTAAGAAAAGGCTACATTTTGAAAGTCCAGTCATTTGGACAGAGCACTTCAGAGTCATTAGGTTTCTTCTCATGTAGTTTTTTCTGTATGAAAGCTGCCTTATTGAAAATTGGTACCATTTAATGCAGGTAAGTGTATTCACAGTAAAGAGGAAGCTAACTACAGCAAACGCTTAGAAAGTGACCTAAGTACCTGCATAAAGTATGTCTTTCTTTTGCTGGCGAGGAATAGACAGTCCTCTATCATGCACTCAGAGATCTTGAATCCTATGGAGGGATTAGTTTTTGGTGAAAAGTTGTTGTTCTTTGAGATACCAAGGATGAATATTCAGTTAACAAGAGGAAAATATCACAGAAGTTATAGTATGTAAATTAAGAATGCCTGAAAAAAATTACGTTAGCTGGCAAAGCTAGAAACACATTAAAATTACTTTGTATTTCTCTATTTTCAACTCATCAACACATAAATGTAGAAGGCATGATTAGCTGTTTAACAGTGAAAACGGTTTCCATAATGTGTATTTTAAAAGAAGATGCCTAATTACTTCAAAATACTCAAGGTAGGGAGACATGGTAGAAAGAGAAGGGAATAATTAATAAGAAGTATTTGAATAAAAGCAATTCTGAGAAAGGGGGAGATTTCTTCTATCAGGGCCAAGCTATGCCATGTTCCCAAATCTGATTCCTTGAGTAGACTTCATACATAAAACTCTAGAATTTATAGGATGGGCTCAGTCAGCATTAACAACACAGGAGCTTCTTTTCCTCATGCACAAGCCTTCTTGATCAAAGCAAGACATAAATTGTTAGAATGCTTTGCTAATTATTTACATAAAAACAAAGATGAAATGTGGCTTTTGTGTTTATTTCATATTACTGTCTATGAATGAATAAAGGAATTCAGAGGTTCTTTTTGTTTGTTTCACTTTGATTTTATTAATTTTCAAAGATACCTAATAATATGTGAAAAACAGATACTTAGTCTTGGAGAAGTAATTCATTAATTTATTTTCTTTTAATCTTTCAGCATGGGGGTACTGAGTTTCTTCTTTATGTTCAGATCATGGTCATGATGTGATTTTAGCAATAATCTTCTAAAACAATTTTGAGAAATATATACTGTAGTTTATAGTATCTGAAAAACATTCTTTTCCTGGTTTTAATGTAAAATTCAGAGAATTTGAGGAGAACATTTACAAAATAATTTATAACTAGTTGAGAAAATAATGTTTTGAAATAAATCTATTTTCTCTTAAATTATATGTCCAATAATAGCCATATTTGTATATATAAATATAACTTTTATAAAGATTTAGGAGGGGGAGGGTATAGCTCAGTGGTAGAGTGCATGCCTAACATGTTCAAGGTCCTGGGTTCAATCCCCAGTACCTCCATTAAAAATTAAAAAATAAAAACCTAACCCCCCAATAGTACACAGTTATGTATTAAATATATAGTACACAGTCATATATTAAAGATTAAAAATGTTTGGAATAAATTATTTTTTTTTCAAATAGAAAGTGAAGATAGGTGTTATCTTAGGATTTCTAACTTATTTCCATTACCTGGTCTTGACCAAGCTTAGGTTCTCCCATCTCTTGGTGAAAAGTGTGTAAACATTTACATTTCATTATAGAAACTGCATTTTAAAAGCTCAATATCTTACTTAAAATTTTGTTTGCATTTTCTCCATGTACTTGGTCTTATTTTCTCACTTTGAAATAACTAGTTTAATATTAAATTTGGTTGTATAATTGTACTTTTTATTAATGAGAAAAGATAAAAATCAATCATTAGAGAAGAGATTAAAACAGAAAAAGTACTGAAAAAGAAGAGGAATATATAGGAAGTCCTGTAGTGAGTTTAGCTTAAATCAATGTAAATCATGTCACTATTTGAAAAATGTATGGTGTTTGAAAGGATCAAAGAAAACCACACTAGAACTTATAAGCAGTTATTTAAGTAGACTGTACAATATGTGACCCTTTGTTTCTGCTTTCTTTCACTTAACATAATGTTTTTGAGATTCATCCTAGTTGTAGCATGTTATCAGTACTTCATTTTCTTTTTATGGCTGAATACACACACACACACACACACACACACACACACACACACACACACACACACACACACACACACACACACACTCTCATACATACCTCAACTCATTTATCCATTTATCCACTGATGGCCATTTAGGCTGTCTCTATTGTTTAGCTATTTATGAATAATGCTACTGTAAACATTCATGTACAAGTTTCTGTGAGGACATATGTTTTCATTTCTATTAGGGATATACCTAGGAGCAGAATTTCTGAGTCATATGGTAATTCTGTGTTTAACTTTTTGAGGAAAACCAAATTGTTTTCCATAGTAGCTGTACTATTTTACATGCTTATCAGTAATGTACAAGGTTTACTAGTTTTCTGTATCCTTGCCAACACTTGTTATTTTTTATTTTTGATTAAAGCTGTCCTAGTGGATATGAAGTGTTTTCTCATCATGCATTTCCTTAATGACCAATGATATTGAAAGTATTTTTCTGTGCTTGTTGGGTATTTGTATGTCTTCTCTGGAGAAATGTCTATTCATTTACTCATTTAAAAAAATTGGTCTGTTTGTCTATATGTTGAGTTGTAAGAGTTCTTTTTACATTCTGGGTATTAATCCTTAATCCAGATAAATGACTCGCAAATTTTTGCCTCCATTCTGTAAGTTGTCCTTTCATATTCTTGATAATGTCCTTTAATACACAAAAAAATTTTCATTTTTATGAAGTCCCCTTTACCTATTTTTATGAAGTCCCCTTTATCTATTTTTATTTTTATTGCTCATGCTTTTGGTGTCAAGTCTAAGAATCCATTGTCAAATCTGAGGTTATGAAGATGACCCTTGTGCTTTCTTCTGATAGTTTTACAATTTTAGCTCTTACATTTAGATCACTGATTTATTTTGAGTTAGTTTTTGTATAAGAAGTAAGGTATGGATTCAGCTTCATTATTTGTATATAATTATCCATTTTCCCTTCACCATTTTTTGAAGAGACTCTTTTTTCCTGTTGAATGATCTTGTCAAAAATCAATTGGCCATGGCTGATTTAATTTATTTCAGGACTCTCAATTCAATTCTGTTGGTTTCTGTATCTATCTTAAAGCTGATACTACACTGTAGCTTTGTAGTAAGTTTTGAAATTGAAAAGTGTGAATTCTCTAGCTTTGTTTCTTTTTTTCCATATTGTTTTGTGTATTTGAGGGTCCTTGCAGTTCCATATGTAAGTATAAGAAATTGTAGTTTACTTTGGGGAGTATTGTTAGCTTAACAACATTAAGCCTTCCAATTCATGAACATGGGATATATTTACATTTCTGTAGGTTTTCTTTAATTTTTTCAGTGTTTTATAGTATTCAATGCATAAATCTTTCATCTTGGTTAAATTTATTTCTCAGTATTTTGTTCTTTTGAATGCTATTGTGAAAGGAATTGTTTTCTTAATTTCCTTTTCAGATTGTTCATTGCTGCTGTGTAGAAACAAAGCTGATTTTTGTGTGTTGATTTTGTATCCTGCAACTTTGCTGAATTAATTCATTAGCTGTAGTAGTTTTTCTTTGTGGATTCTATGGGATTTTGTATATATAGAATCATGTCATCTGCAAATACAGTTTTACTTCTTTCTGTTTCTAAAAGGCATCATCAGTTTGGATCCATTTTATTTCTTTTTCTTGACTAATTGCCCTGGCTAGAACTTTGGTACAGTGTTGAATAGCAGTGTTCAAAGTGACATCCTTGCCTAGTTCCTGATCTTAGGGGAAAAATTTTCATTCTTTTACTATTGAGTATGATGTTAACTGAGTCCTTCATAAATTCACCTAATCATGTTAAGAAAGTTTCCTTCTATCCTAGTTTGTGAGTGTTTTTATTATGAGAGAGTGCTGAATTTTGTGAAATGTTCCTTCTGTATGTATTGAGATACTAATGTTTTTTTCTTCATTCTCTTAATGTGGTGGTGTGTATTATATTGATTCATTTTTATAAGTTCAACCATCATTGCATTCCTGAAGTAAATCCCATTTGGTCATGGTGTATAATTTTCTTTACGTGCTGTTAGATTTGGTTTGCTATTATTTTGTTGAGGATTTTTGCATCTATATTCACAAGAAATATTTACCTGTAGTTTTCTTATTATATCTTTGGTATCAGGTTAATGCTGACTTCATAAAATGTGTTAGAAAGTTTTCTCTCTCTGCGTTTTGGAAGAGTTTGTGAATGAATGTTGTTAATTCTTCTTTAAATGTTTGATAGAATTCACCACTGACGCCGTATGGTCCTGACCCTTTGGGGAGATTTTAATTACTGATTCAGTCTCTACTTGTTACAGATCTGTTAAAATTTTGTACTTCTTCTTGAGTCAGTTTCGGTAATATGTGTTTCCCTAGGAATTTGTCCATTTCATCTAGATTGCCTAATTTGTTGGTGTAATGTTGTTCATAATATTTTCTTAGAATCCTTTTGATTTCTGTGAGGTCAGTAGTAATGTCCCTACTTTAATCTCTTATTTTAGTTATTTGCATCTTCTCTCTTTTTCTCAGTCTAATTAAAGTTTTTCATTTTTGTTGATTTTTTTCAAAGAACCAATTTTTTGTTTCATTGATTCTTTCTATTGATTTTCTTGTCTCTGTTTTATCTCTGCTATAATCCTTATTATTTCCTTTTGCTCACTTTGAGTTTGGTTTGCTCTTCTTTTTCTAGTTCCTTAAGGTGTGAAGTTAGGGTCTTGATTTAAAATCTTCTTTTTTCAATGTAGGTGTTTTATAGCTATAAATTTCTCTCAGAGCACTGCTTTTGCTGCATCCTGTATGTTTTGGTGTGTTGTGTTTTTTTTTTTAAATTTTTTTTATTGAGTTGTCATTTTACAATGTTGTGTTAAATTCCAGTGTAGAGCACAGTTTTTCAGTTATACATGAAGGTGTGTTGTGTTTTTATTTTTATATCTCAAAGTATTTTTCTAATTTTCCTAGTGATTCCTTCCTTGATCTATTGGTTGCTTAAGTGTGTGTTACTTAATTTCCATGTGTTTGAGAGTTTTCTGGTTTTCCTTCTGTTATTGATTGCTAGCTTTGTTCCATTCTAGTCAGAGAAGATATTTTGTATAATTTTGGTATTTTGAAATTTGAAACTTATTTCATGGCCTAACATATAGTCTGTTCTGGAGAATGTTCTGCATGCAGTTAAGAAAAATATATATTCTGGCATTGTTAGTTGGTATGCTCTATATATGTCTGTTAGATGTGGTGATTTATAGTATTGCTCAAGTCCCCTATTTCACTGATTTTCTGTCCATGTGTCCTATCCATTATTTAAAGTGGGCTGTTGAAGTTTCTAGCTGTTGTTGAAGACTGTTTCTCCCTTCAGTTCTTCACTGTTTGCTTCATATATTCTGAGGCTCTGTTGTTTGATGTGTATATGTTTATAATTGTTATACTGTCTTGGTGAATTGATCCTCTTGTCACTGTAAAGTGTCTTTGTGTCTTGCAACCGTTTTTGATGTAAAATTAATTTTGTCTGGTATTAGTATAGGTAGTCTTGCTTCCTTTTGGTTACTGTTTTCATGGAATATCTTTTTCCATCTTTTCACTTTCAACTTATCTGTGTCTTTGGGTCTAAAATGAGTCTTTTATAAGCAGCATATAGTTGTATCATGTTTTTTAAAAATTATTTTGCAATATTTGTCTTTTAATTAGTGAGTTTAACACATTTACATTTAAAGTAGTTACTGGTAATGAAGGATTTATTTCTGCTATTGTACTATTTGTTTTCTGTGTGTCATTTTTTTGTTTTTCAGCCTCTCCAATACTGACTTCTTTTGTGTTTAATTTTTTTCTAGTATACCATTTTGATTCCCTTTCCATTTCTTTTTACATATATTTTTAGTTGTTCTCTTAGTGGTTATCACGGGGATGGCAGTTAACACCCTAAATTTATAAAGCTCTAGTTTGAATTGATACCAACTTAGCTTCAGTAACATACATTAACTCCACTCCTATCTAGCTGTGTCTTCCCCTTTATGTTGTTATTGCCACACATTGCACCTTTATGCATTGTGTGCCCATTAACCTAGACTTATAATTATTGTTTTATACATTTTATAATTATTCTTTTAAATGAAATAGGAAATAAAAGAAGAGTCACATACAAAAAATACAGTAATACTATGTTTTATATTTATATAGTTACCTTTACCGTTGATCTTTAGATTTATTTACATGGCTTTGAATTACTGTCTAGGATCCTTTCATTTCAACCTGAAGGACTCCCTTTAGCATTTCTTATAGAGCAGATTACTAGTAATGAATTTCCTTAGCTTCTGTTTAATTATGAATGTCATAATTTCTTCTTCATATTTAAAGGATCATTTTGCTGAACACAGAATTCCTGATTGATATGTTTTTCCTTCCAATTATTTAAATACATTGTTCTACTACCATTTAGCCTCCATGGTTTTTGATGCAAAGTATGCTGTTAATCTTTTTGAGGATTCCTTGTATGTGATTAGTCATGTCTCATTGCTTTCAAGATTCTCTCTGTGTTTGTCTTTCAGTGATTTGATAATAATATGCCAGATTGTGGATTTCTCTGAGTTTGTCCTGCTTGGAGTTGGTTGAGAGTCTTTGGTGTATGTATTTATATATTTCATCAAATTTAGAAAGTTTCTTAATAATATTTACTTAAATATTTTTTTCTCTGCCTTGTTTCTTCTCTTCTCCTTTTGGGACTCTCATAATGTTTATGTTGCTATATTCGATGGTGTCACATAGGTCTCTTAGGCCTTGTTCAGTTTTCTTTGTATTCTTTCTATTCCTCAGACTGGGCAGTTATAATTGTCCTATCTTCAAATTTGATGATTCCCGCTCATATCTGTTGGTGAATGTCTCATGAATGCTTAACTTTTATCTATTGTACTTTTCAATTGCAAAATTTCTAGTTTGATCTTTTTAATAATTTCAGTCTCTTTGTTGGTATTCCTTGCTTGTTCATAGTTTTCCTAATTTTCTTTAGTTCTTTGTCTGTGATTTTGTTTAGCTCATTAAGCATACTTAAGATAGTAAATTTAAAGTCTTTGTCCAGTAAGTTCAGTGTTTGAGCTTCCTCAGGATGGTTTCTGTCAATTAATTTCTCTTTCTTTCTCTCCTTCTCTTTCTTTCTTTCTTTCTTTCTTTCTTTCTTTCTTTCTTTCTTTCTTTCTTTCTTTCTTTCTTTCTTTCTCTTTCTTTTTGTTTCTTTCTTTCTTTTTCTATCTTTCTTTCTTTCTCCTTTTCTTTCTCTCTTTCTTTCTTTCTTTCCTTTCTTTGTTTCTTTCTCTTTCTTTCTTTCTTTCTTTCTTTCTTTCTTTCTTTCTTATGAATGAGTCATTCTTTCCTATTTCTCTGTGTGTGTTTTGTAATTTTCTTGTTGAGATCTGGACATTTTAAATATTGTAATGTAATACTGGAAATCAGATTCTCCCCACTACACCAAGAATTATTGTTGTTACTTGATGAAATCTGCAGTTGTCCATTTGTTTAGTGACTTTTCCAAATTGTTTTTTGCAAAGTCTGTATTCCTTGTCCTGTGTGGTCATTGTCTATGATTTATTATCTCTATGTTCTGTTATCTCTGGTCAGCCAGTGACCTGACACATTTCCTTAGATGCCTGGATACAATAAGAGAAAAAAACATTAAGGGTATTCTGTCTCTTTAACTTCCTTTAATGATGCCAGGGAAGCAGTTCAATCTATTAGGGTTGAGCCAATGGCCAGCTACTGTGCGTGCCCCTTAGTGATCTGCCAGATAGATCAAAACACAGAACTCTGGTTTTTGGAGGAGAAGATGCCTAATGTCCACCTCAATGCCAAAAAGTTCTATCAGGAATTCAGGCCATCATCCCCATGGTTACTTTCATTGGTGCTTGAGGATTGTTGCTGTTATGCATAATGGTAACATTCACCAAAATTTATCAGCTTCTTTCTTTGTCAAGCACTTGCCTGGATGCTACAAGTTTTCAACTAGATCCCATAGTTGTGAAATACTTAATTCTGACAGTTCTTACTAGCTCAATAGTTTTTTTGGTGTAGGGACTGACACTAGAGCTTTATACTCTGTCATCTTGTACAAGATGTCACTCCCTTCCATGTTAATTCTTAAAAGTGTTCCAGTTTGGACGATAAGTTTTACTGTCACCCATTGGCAATTAACTGACAGGAGCAAGAGAAAAGATGAAAAGTTCTTACAGAAAAAATAAAGTATGAGGATCATCAATAAATGTGGACTGCTTGAAGAGTATAAGCTGTCAGATGAATGCTGTAGGGTTTTCCTAGTTTTCAGTTTAATATTGTTTCTCCCCTTTAGGAAATTTTTGTACTAGTCTAGACTTGGTATGTTGAATGCCCATGTTGGAAAGGTTGACAGATCACATTGATTTTCATTGTGAGTTTAGATATGGGGTATTGTCATTGTAACATATGAATTGAGAGGTGGAACCTATGGAACAGCCTTATCTCTTGTTGCTGACATGGGTGCCATATTGTCTTCTTCTACTTGCTTCCCCTTCTGAAATCTGTGGGTGGGTCATGAACAATTGCTTCATGGCTGTGTGCAGTCTGCAGGCCTTATGTTGTGTAGGCCTGCTATAGACAATGCTCTTTAATTGGGCAGAAAAGTTGCTACATTGGCTTCTCTCCCATTTCAGAGAGCTGAGTACATGCTGCTACTGCAGCATTTCCAGTCAATGCCAGCTCGAGGAGCAAGATCCTAGCATTGAAAGTCAAACTAGGGGCTTGACATGGTGATGAATAGCACTGCATTTTGAGTGTTGAATCTGATTATATTTATAATGTTAGGATGTGCTTTTTTAAACATGGATTAATATGCATTTAATCATTCTGGAAATTCACTAGACTTCAGATGCTTTTAGATTTTCACTTAAGATGATTTTCATGAAAGTTTTTGGTAACTACTCAGAAAAGAGTAATAGAGTATATCTGAGGAAAATACTTCAATAGGAGATCTTTGGTTGACTTCAGGCTCTCTCTCCATCTCTTCCACACACACTCAGAATGCTACAGGTAACAAATGTAATGTTTTAAAAATGTAAGTGAATGAAAGTGGAAAAGTGGAAATGACTTGTTTACTTTTTCCTTGATCTGTATTAAACATGAATTTGTTTTGGTAAAATTAAGCAGAACAATTTCCTGTTTCTTTAAGTAGCCACATTTTATGGTTAAATTTTAAACTCTGGAAAAAAGAGGGTTGTGATGGAATGCGTATTGAAATACTAGCTATATCATATGAGAGGACTGTGTATAGTATCTTGACGATATGAAAACTTTCTTTAAAAATATTTTTATTATAAAATATTTTTATTATTTATTATATCTTGACGATATGAAAACTTTCTTTAAAAATATTTTTATCATAAAAATATTTTTATTATAAAAATACCTAAATTATAATCATCTACTAAGAAACAAATAGTTTTAATCTTTTCCATAGTTCTCCATGTGATGTTAATGCTGTGTACATTAGTATTGATGCTTGAGTTTAAAATTTCTTTCTCTAGTATTAAAATTGCTAACACCATAGCTTTGCTAATGCACATTTGAATATTTAATTATGTTGCTATAAACAGCTTCTCTAATGCTACAGTTTCAATGAATATGATGGGCCTTCTGTTACTGCTGGCATTTAAGCAATCTTGCTTTCTATTTTTCTGTTATATACACAATGCAAATCCCACCTGAGATTTCCCCAAAGTTTTACTCGAGAAACAGAACATGATTTGAAAGATGTTTTCTGTTGTATGTTGCTCAAATCAAGCTTTGCATTGAATCAAGCCAAATGACAAAAACATAGTCCAGCCTTCTTTCCAGCAGAATGCAATTACCTCTAAGGCCTATAGTAAAAAGACCAACTAATTGAGAACACTTGTCTTTGTTTTCAGTTAGCAAAGATTCTTAGTAAGAATGTCCATTTTTAAAATTCGAAATGGTGGTTTTATTTTTAATGAACTAAGAGTTGTGAGCTCTGAAAATTAAAGCATGTGCAGGTTATCCTCTTCCTCAAGGGGACACATACTACTGCTGTGCTCGTGTGAAGTAATAATGAGATACCATAAGCAAACAGTAGATGATTCATATCAGATGGTTCTTCAATAACGTTAGGGGGGAAAAAAGCAGCTGATGTATGGGATATTGAAGGCAGATTAAGTTGTTAATGTATATTAGTATATTCTTAATTTCCTTTTAATTGAAAAAGACATATTGACTTTAATTAGAACCATTTCACAGGAACTGTCAATTAGCACATGTCAAACTAGTTAATTCAGAACAGAATTCTTTTAATTAGGGTCTGCTTTCCTTTAACTATGGGGCCAATGAAATCAGCCTTTCCTTATCTAGATTTTAAATGTCTCTAAGACATATAATACAAATGTAGACTCTTATCTATTATTAGAAGCCCATATGGATAACATTAAAATGATGATGCTGGCATTGTTCATGCAGCACAAATCAGAGTCCCTTTATGACTGTTAGAAAAAAAATGGCTTTGAACAAAGACTATTTTAAATACCAGATTTATCCTTCTTTAAAGAGACTACAAAATTTATGACATGCATGTTCACATTTAAAGTATTATTTAATACGTCTGCTCAAATAAATGGGCCTATTCAAACGTTTTGTGTGTTCCATCAGCCGAAGACACATAAAACATTGTCAAGCTATACAGCAACATTTTTCCCTTAAATGAACTGTAATCAAAAAGGGAAAACAGACTGAATGATTTTTTTTTGCACAACATAAAAATAGCATTGTTAACTTTCATTGCATCCAAAGATTTAATACCAATAGTTGATACAGTGGCTAAACCACTAGTAGTGAGCTAATGTGATGTTAGTAATCAGACAGTGTAAAATCTGCAACTTGGCTCTTGCTTAATGTAATGATGTGGAATTATAGCATTTTAGTTACAGTTGGCATGAGGATCGGCACATAGAGTGAGCTTGGTGGGGCAGGTCTGTGTGGTGTTCACCTACAAAACAGGTATTCTCAAAACTGATAAAGAATATTTTAAGTTATATATAAAGAGAGAACAAATGCGAAATCTAGTTTACTTTATCATGTCAGGTTTAGTCACTGTTTTATTGAGTTAGAGCAAGCAAGGATTTCAGAAATAAATAAAAAGAATATTTAATAAGCTGAACTCTGGATTTCAAAGAGTATTATCTGGTAAGATATTTTTTATGTAACTTCAACTTGTTCAACTTATTGTAGGTGCATTTAACTTAGTAACAGTAGTATACCTTTCTGAAGTGTATTATACTGTGACTGTATCAGTGACTGCATTTGTGCCAGTTAAATTAAATGAAGAATTTAGTGATTTTCTAATTTTGGTTAACACAGGCAAAATAACAAGGGCAACAAACAAGCAGATAAAAAAAATACAGCCAAAAAAATCCCATTCTTTTTCTTCCAGAGCTGACCTTTCTCTTCTGAACTATTTCTAGAGGTGCCTTCCTTAGCTCTCTACTCTGTGTTTGGGAGTGACAGCCTGCATTCAACATGTCCATATTTTGTTTAGAAATCATTTCTATGTAGCTTTTAACTTTTTTGATGCCATTTAGGCATTTGAATCTGTGGTGAAAGATACCAATCCTCTTGCTAGAAAAATCCACATAGGCATACATGTGACTAAAGTGTTCAAGATGGGAAATCTTAACTTCTTAAAAAATAATTTGGCATAGCCTGCTGAAAGATGTAAGCTCAGTTTGATATAATTAACTATTTGTGGTGTTGCAGGCACTACACTTGGTTCTGGGAGTATAACAATGAGTAAGATGAACAACCTTAGCATCTGAGTCACTGTGACAAATTATTATCACATTTTCAGAAATTACTATGTGATTCTTTTTTTTAACCTATTTTGAAAACTCTCTGCACTGTTTAAAATTTGATCTGTATTTACAAATCTTGTACAAGTTACCAATCTGTATGTATATATGTATGTATATGTATGACTGAAACATTATGCTGTGCATCAGAAATTGATACAACATTGTAAACTGACTGTACTTCAGTAAAAAAGAATGCATATAAAAACTAAAGTTTTATTAGAACACAAAAAATTATACTATATATACACACACACTTAGTGTATTTGTTTAGTGTGTGTTATTTTAGTCCCAGTTTGCTCCTTACTTGTTTGTAGGAGTTTAAATTCCCTTTTCTATTTTAACTTGTGAAAAATTTACCCTTGGTTCATTTGCCAGCAACAAACATTTCGACCTTAGGAAATTTATGGAACACATGAGCCTTAACTTAGTTTAATCACCTAATGGTATAGATGGTAGAGGTTTTATATATTGGTAAAAATAGGCAAAAATTATTCAGTTTATGTGTTTGTGAATCAAAACCATAACCATTTAACTCTCCCTTGGTTAGCAGAATTTTAGTAGACTATTAAAATTATTAGAGGCTATGATTTCAAATAGTTTTATCCAAATACGAACATTCTAGAAATCCCTGGAATGTTTCATTTAAAGGAAGGTAACTTTCAGATTAAAATTTTTAATGGTTGGATTTTAAGAGTTAAAATGGAAGCTTTCTTTCTTATTTCATCTACTTCTGGATCCTTAATCAGTTTGCATTAATTTTATTAGGGACTAAATACACTACTCTGTGTGTGGGATTTATGTTTTCTCCGTATGTATGTAACCCCCCTCCTCCATTTTCTACCTATGATCAATAGTTGTGTAACATATCAATTATATATTATATTATAATTTAATAAATTTAATGTTTTGTGTCTTCACTGAGACTGTGTTCATATAGCTTTTAGAAAGTGATAGGGAGATATTTATTTGTTTCTATTCTTATTTTCATTAGCCAGTCTCACGTTAGTTTGGTTCAATACCACAAGTATTTATTAAACACTTATTATTTCCAGAGACAGTTAACATTAGGCATTATCATGTTGAACGTTAGTTAAAACATTTATTTGCTTTTATCTTGACTATGTGGAATCTATTAAGAAGTATTAATGATCAGTAAATTAGGAATTGCCTTTTTCAAAGCTATTTATTTATTTAGTGCTTTAGAGTTGAAGTATTTTCAGGACCATTATCTTATACAGGATGAACAATCCCATCATTACAGGGATTAGTTTAATTTCCTTCACTGATATCATTAGGGGTTCTGCATATGGAAAAGCTGGGTTCAAA
This sequence comes from Vicugna pacos, assembly GCF_048564905.1. Classification (NCBI taxonomy): domain Eukaryota; kingdom Metazoa; phylum Chordata; class Mammalia; order Artiodactyla; family Camelidae; genus Vicugna; species Vicugna pacos. Next base: position 57,673,286 of record NC_132989.1, read on the forward strand.
CTTCAGTATCACTGTTTACTAGCTTTGTGAACTTAGATAAGTTTCCTAACCTCTCAAAGCTTCAGTTCCCTCCTCAGAAAAATGGGAAGAATAATAACTACATTATAGTATTGTAAGGATTACATGAAATTTGTAAAGCATTTAGCATCATGTCTGTTATATACTCAGTAAATATTGGTTTCTATCCCTTTTTCAAGCAGTTTTGTTGTACTAACTGTCCTTACTGGGAAATGCAGCCATTTGTTAAATAAATTCACCCTTAGATGGAAATATAAATTGTCAACATGAGTGTTCTGCTAATTTGATTTTTGATGGATATTAGCAAGGAGGAACTGTGCCACTGTCTTTGGTGTGTCAGGAGAAGCCAGTTAATGACAGTCATCTACTTTTGACCCGCAATTTTTTCTTCACTATGTGTATGAAATATTTTATAACTATCACTCAATGAAATAGCTTCTAACAAAACCCCTTTGTTTATGATAGTTCAGTGTAGAATATTAAAATATTCTTGAATAGCAGTGTTAGCTCCTAAAAATGCAAAAAAGATATATAAAAATAACATAATTATACCAACCAAAGGAAATCACTGTAAATATTTTGGTGTGTTTTATATTTGTGTTGAGAATTTTATTAGGTCATTGCATTTTATTCATAATTGTGATTTAAATAGCTGCATAGTATTTATTTTTAAATCAAAGCTTTTTTTAAAACATTTTTTATTGAGTTATAATCATTTTACAATGTTGTGTCAAATTCCAGTGTAGTGCACAATTTTTCAGTTATACATGAACATATATATATTCACTGTCACATTTTTATCTCTGTAAGCTACCATAAGGTCTTGTATATATTTCCCTGTGCTATACAGTATAATCTTGTTTATCTATTCTACATTTTGAAATCCCAGTTTGTCCCTTCCCACCCCCTGCCCCCCTTGGCAACCACAAGTTTGTATTCTATGTCTGTGAGTCTGTTTCTGTTTTGTATTCATTTTATTTTATTTTTTTTTAGATTCCACATATGAGCGATCTCATATGGTATTTTTCTTTCTCTTTCTGGCTTACTTCACTTAGAATGAGATTCTCTAGGAACATCCATGTTGCTGCAAATGGCGTTATGTTGTCAGTTTTTATGGCTGAATAGTATTCCATTGTATAAATATACCACATCTTCTTTATCCAGTCATCTGTTGATGGACATTTAGGCTGTTTCCATGTCTTGGCTTTTGTAAATAGTGCTAAATCTAAACTTCTTTTGAGGTTTACATTTTCTCCTTCTTCTCCAGTAAGTAATGTTGGAATGCACATCTTTATATATAAAAACTTTATTTGTAGTTCAGATTATTTCCTTAGGATAATTCTTAGGAGTAGAGTTACTGGTCAAAGAGAATGAACATTACTATTTTATATATATTACCCCAAATTGCTTTCCAGAAAAGTATTAATTTATACTCCCAACTAGCCTAAAATGTGACTTTGTGACAAAAAGGTGAATTGCTTTTTGAATATACAGTTTGGCTAGTAGTTAAGTCAGTTGATTAGTGTATAGTTTTTTGCTAATTGATTCTTGTGTAATTGATTCAGTTTTGCACTAATTTAGGAAGAGGCCAAATAGCATTCTAATGACCCATGTGATCTTGCCTGGGATTTTCAAAAGGATAGCTTTCAATTTAAAAGTAATGCTTAAAGTAATATTTAGTGTTAAGTGGTAACTGGTATGCAAGTTTGACAGCCATATCTTGATTTTTGTATGTGTTATAAGGTCTCTTCAGGGCTAATTTCTGCAGCAATTTTTAGAGGAAAATGAGATTCTTCTAATGTGCAATTAAAATATTTGCATTATTGGCAATATACATTATAGTGAAACTTAAGGGTAAAATCAGCTCATTTTATGTTGTAGTATAATCAGAAATAGGAAAAATATGCTAACATGATAATATCTAATGAGGGAAATGTTCTATGCAGATGTCTGTTTTTCTATTAATCCCTAAAATGACTATATGCTTTTATTTATATGAGTAACATCAAATATGAACATGTTGCTTGGAATATATATCCACTTACAAAAAAATAAATACAATATGAGTTTAGAATTTTAATAAATTCTGTTTCAAAGGTGATTTAAATTTTTAGAGAACGTAAGTTTTGAGATTTCAACAAAAATATAGTATCTATGTATGCCACTTCTAAGAGTTATTTAGCTATTTTTCTCTTGTTTCGCTGTTTTTAGTAGAGCTTCTAACTTGGGGAGATGAGAACTGGGTCCTGTATGATGGATCTTTGGTGGGGCTCAGGGAAATATAATTTTACTTAGTTATTTTTGAAGCCTCCATCTAGGCACATGGGCAGCCAATTTAACTTTTATTATAGTATGTAGATAACGAGGTCATATGCTCTCAAGCTAACACAAAGGACATATGAAAGGAAAAGAGGAAACAGTTTTTGTTTTTGCTGTTGTCATTAGGGATTTTCATATTTTCTTTGTACATTGGACACGTTTTCATATTTATTGTATTATGCTGATAGCAGTGTTGCATTTCATTAAGTTAACACCAAGTTAATGAAAATGAAGAGCAGAATTTTTTGCTGCTCTTACTGTTGTTCTAGATTTTTATCCTGTAAATACCTACCTTTTATGGTTATGAGTTGCTTCAGAATGGGAATGCCTTAGGAAGATGCATTTTGTTTTAAGCCAGATTAGGCTGCTAACCTAAATTTGGACCTATCCCTTCTCTGTTGGTAAATATGTTGTGGTACTAATATAGACAAATATGAACTGTTGTTACAGTCTATGCTATTGAATGTTTATGTCATTGAAGGCACAGCTTTGGTAAGGGGTGGGGAGATATAAATATATATATGTATATATATACACACACATATATATACATACACACACACATATACATGCATACATACACCCTTTTGCATTAGAATTAGCGTTCTTCAATCCTGTAACTAAGAAAAACAAATAATAAAGTCACACTGGTATCTATACATATTTTACACTAACCCTATGAGACTCAGTAGTACTCTAGATTTGAATATACAGTGACAGAGACAGGGAGTGTGGGTGGGGAGAATTGGAAAGACGAAACAGGGAAACATGTAGAAGAGATTAATACTCTGGACTTTAGATTTTTAATTTGTAGAATTAACTTTTTTTCTCCTTAAGTCTTGAACTTAAGATTGTAATTGGAATTAATTTAAGCACAGTTACCAAAATAATGGAATAAATCATTTAAGACTGGCTATCTTGTTTGTTATTGAGTATATTGATTAGTTCTGAGTAGGTCATCATGTAGTTTATAAATCTTAATGCCTTGTCACTTGTAAATATGCTTGATATTAAAAAAATAAATCAGTTTCTCCTTGGTTTGATTTTTCTGTGGTGTCTAGGATTAATGGGCAAAACATGAAGTTCACTATGAATTTTTTCCTAAAATTTTGATTTACAGTTTACTTTCTCAAGGCTCATTTTGAATTACAGAGATTGTGTTCTACCTGTAACCTCTTATGGGAGAATTTAAAAATGAGTAGATGACGTTCTGGAATATGATATTTTGGGAGGTATTTAACTGAAATTAATAGATATCATTATGTTGGCTGCTGCTAATATATGAGAAATTACTCTTCAAAGAGTCCTTTTGAACACCAAGCCCAGTGTCATTTGATGAGGATTGGGATAGCCATATATACATAAACAATCATTTATGAGTCTGATGAGGCTGCTTGTCAGTTTTCATTTGTTTTAACTTGAATAAGCATCAGAATAAACTTAATGAAAAAGACAATGCCAGGCTTAGGATTTTAGCAAATATACTTAGTAGATGTGTCATGATATTTTTAATGGAATGTGAGGATAAAAGTCAAAGATATTGATTGTCTGTTGTACAACACAGTGCCTATAGTTAAAAATATGTTATTACGTACTTTAAAATGTGGAGGATAAATCTCATGTTAAGTGCTCTCACAACAGAAATTAAAAAAAAAACACAAAAGAATGCAAGGAAAGTTTTGGAGATTGTAAATATGTTTCTAGTACCTTGATTGGTGATGTGATAATGTATGTACATATGCTCAAACTCATCAAAATGTATATATTAAATATGTGCAATTTTATATATATCAGTTATACCTCAGTAAAGGTAAAAAAGATGTTGATTATATTTTAAAGATATATTCTGGAGAAAGAAGAGAAGAAAATTAAACTGTTGAAGGCATAAAGCATTCAGAATTCTTGATGTAGGAGATGAAAGAGAATGGCTTCATGGTTCTTTTTTTCCAGCCTGTTGAGTTCATGATGAGTACTTAATATTGATGTTGATGATTCTGTTCTCCTTGGCATATGAGGAATATAAAATATACTCTTTAGAGTTTTTCATTAGAGAGCTTTTTTCTACTCAGAATACTGATTCACAGGAAAAAAAACTCTTTGAAGGTAATATATGAGTGTAAAACAAACAATTTATGACAGAGGAAGCAAAAGAGAAGGAGGAAGAGAAATGGCAAAAGTGGGTAGATATTACTAGAGGAAATGTGACAGGAAGGAAAATGAGGGAGAGTGCATGGGATAGCAAAAAAGATTTTTCTCCATTCTTCTCAGGCTTCAACCATCTGAGGTCTAGTCTTCCTTTTGCTTCCATCCTGCCTACTGTCCTTTAGCTGTTAACATTTTTACTCTAATTCTGATACTAATCCCATTTCTTCAGGCATTTACCTTTTCCATCTGCAGGTATTCTAGATTCACATGGCCACCATAACTATCACTGGTCTTCTTACTTGTCATTCCATTGTCAGTAGCATTTGCTGAAAGCTTTTCTTGAATATTCAAAGCCTCCAACTTAGTTAATTCCAAAGATTCACTGTCAATTATAATTCAGTGTCACTTTATACCAGGTAATCTGCTAGACCCTGGAGATACGATAGTTAATGAGATGAAGTCTTGATCTTCATGGAGTTTACGTTACAACAGATGAATAAATATATATTTGATTTGCTATGGGAAAAAACAGATTAAGGGTATAGAAAATAACAGAGTGTGCTACTTTAGAAAGGGCAGTCAAGAAAGTTTTTTCTGTGGAGGTGATATTTAAGCAGATATCCAAATGAAGTGAGGGAATAAGCCATATGAGTTTCAGGGCAGTGTGTGTTGGCAGTGGGATGAGTCAAGGGCAAAGGCTTACGTTTGGTGTCTTCAAAGATCAGAAAGCAACACAGTAGATGGAGGAGGAGAGTGGTAGGAAATGAGGTTAGGAGTTAGGCAGAGGCAGATCATGAAAAGGCTGATAGGCTACAGTAAAGTCCTTCGATTTCATTCTAAGTGTGATGGCAAATCATTACACTAAGAGGGTTGAGAGCAGCAAGGCAATGTGGACTCCCTTCGCTCTAGGAACATTTCCTCAGATGAAAGCAGAGCTGCAAGTTATCAGAATTCTTAGGCACTTACCCACTTGCATTTATTAACATATATACTTTGGTAGGAGTGGGAAGTGGTTGTTCAGGGACAGCTTGCACTGGATGACTCTACTCAAGGTCTGTTTACCTTTGAAAGAGCTCTTTAGTACCATGATGGAGCAGGTGACTATTTTCCTAGAAAGATTTCATTGATGATTTCATTGATTAACACTTCCAAAGGCTGGTGGAAGTGAAATCAGTGGTGGCTAATTCAGTGAATATTTTTGTGGGCTTATTATATTATCCATACTCTGTGCTAGATCTTTTTGGAAATGTTAGGCTGTGCAGGTACTTGTTCCCATTAGAAAACTGAAGTTCAGAGGTCCCATTGTGCCACAGCTTGATTAATTATCTGAATATTCACACTAAAGTAGGCTCTTTGCCTGAATTACTTGGACAATTGCAACAGTGTAGATCTGAGTATTAATCATGTTTAATCAGGTGATATGCTGTTAAATTTCTAAGAATGTATCAAAGAGGTAATTAAAAGACATTTTAAAACACGTACTTTCTAATTATTTTCAGAAATTAAAGGACTATGTGGTCATTTTAGAAAAAATAGAAAATACAATTTTTGTACACACATACAAACACACATTGTGACAACCTCTGCTTTCTCCTTGTTAATGCCTTAGACCAACACTTTAACCAGTGTAAACCAGTGAATTCTTGTGGTATTGTTAATGTATTTACTTAATAGTTGCAGAATGAGTAAGTTTTACTCACTTTGTCCAGTGTTACCCATCATTTAGACTTGCCTTAAGACAATTTATTACTTCAGATGAGTTTTGGGCACTTAATGTGTTTGATAACTCAGTACCTCCAGTAAAGTTACAAAGGTCTGAGGAGCTTAGTTCTATAGTATATTGAGCAGTAGTGGATCAAAGTCTTATGCTCTGGTGGCCTAACTGTAGGATATAATACCAAATCCAATATTTATTTGGCATAATTCATCTAAAGGAAGTAAAATAAAATGCTCCCCCTTTCCCTTGATAACTTCCTTGCTTGCAGCTGATGCTTAAAAATTCCTCTCAGTCTACAATGTCAGGTGTTTGAATACTTATTGTTACTATTTTCCAGCTCAGTTTCTACTGAGCCCCTATTCTGCCTTCGTGGCTGAAATTTTAATATTAAAATTCGGGTTATCCTACTGGTGCTCTGCTAATTCTTGGGTGGGGTGATGGGTCCTACTAGATATCATCATCTTTCTACAGTGGTGGCATCTATAGAAATGTTTATACTTCATTTTGTTTCTGAAGTTAGTCAGTCATCACAGGTTACTGTTGATTCATTCTTCATTCCTGTCCACAGAGTTTTGGCTGGTAAAGCAACTCTTTCTGCTAATTCCATGCTATTGATAACACTGTAATCTTTCTGTGGTCCCCAGACTCCATTAAAACTTGATGAATTCCTTGAGGCTGCCACTTGTCTAGCCTCTCAGGGCTGCGTAGAGCCTAGGAAACTCTTAAGAGGCTAATATGTTGTTTGCCTTTCGCATTAGCCATCCAGTTCTTTGGGATCTTCCACCTTCCAGTCTGTACCTAAGAAATGTGACACAGATCGTCCCGTTCTCTTGTAAGAACAATGTATTCATTGATCCTTTGACTCTTCTTTTCCTCATTCCAGGGAATTTTCGTCAAGTCTGGAGGGTGAAGAAGTTTTGTGGGGTTTTTTGTTTCTTTTTGTTTTTGAGGTGTTCTAAATCTGTTTTCTGTGCCAGATATTAAAAGTCCATGAGCTGAATTTGACTCACAGAAGTGCTTTTCTGCTTGGGAGTTAGTTCAAAAGTTGGGAAAAATTCAGGTAAAATCTGAATTTCCAGATTTCTTTGGGGGGAAAACAGTCTGGCAACACCGGGCCCACATTTCCATGTGGTAAAACTCAGCTGGAGCTGCATAGTGACTCCTTATAACATTGGGTTGCTCACTCTAGTCTCCAGATTCCCTTTTGTTTTATATTATTTACCTGCCTGGCTTTGGTAAACATATGTTCTGAGTTCTTTCCATTTTTCTCAAAGTCCAAGATTTTAAAATTCATAGGTTAGGAAAAAGACTCTGTCTTTCTGCTCTCAGTGCTTTCCCTGAGGGAAGGTGAGCCTATCTATTGCTTGAATGGAGGAAGAACCAAAGAACAATAGATGGAAAAATTGGCTAGTATTTAAAAAATATTAGACCACTACAAGATGCTACTAGAACTTTGACTAATTTCAAAATGGTTTGTCAAGTTGATTTTTAAAATTCAGTTTTTTTAGGTATAAATTATAGATAATTAGGTTTACCAATTTCAGATGTATAATTCAAAATGTTTTCCAAAGTGATTGCATCATTTTATAGTCCCACTAGCAACGTATGAAAGTTCAGTTGCTCCTCCATCTTGTTATTGTTGGTGTTATTAAGGTTTTAATTTTAGTCACTCTAGTGGGTATGTTGTATCTAGTCATATCCCATTGTGCTTTTCTTAAATTGAGATATGGTTGATGTACAATATTATATGTTTCAGCTATACAACATAGTAATTCACAATTTTTAAAGATTATACTCCATTTAGTTATTATCAAATATTGGCTATATTCCCTGTACTATACAATATATCCTTGTAGCTTATTTGTTTTATAGGTAGTAGTTTGTACTTCTTAATCCCCGTCCCTATCATATCCCTCCCCACTTCCTTGTCCCTATGTAACCACTAGCTTGTTCTCTCTGTCTGTGAGTCTTTTTTGTTACATTTACTAGTTTTATTTTTTAATTTTTTGTTATATTCACTAGTTTGTTTATTTTTCATACTGCTATGATTTATGTCACAGTGTTCTGCCTATGTTTTCTTCTAGGAGTTTTATGGTTTTTGATCCTACATTTAGCAAATTTTACCCTACAATATATAAAAAGGATAATACATAATGATCAATTAAATTTTATCCCACAAATGCAAAGTTTAACATTCAAAATTAGTCAATGTAATTCACCACTCATATTAACTAAAACCAAAACAAAACAAAACAAAGGAAACAAAAAACCACACACACATACTAAAAAAAGTTTTGATTCTGTTTTCACCAGAGAACTTCACCACACTTCTGTAGATTCCTATGATAAGGAAACAATGAGCTCGGCTAGATAGACTTAGATAGTTTATTGCTCAAAGCAAAGTAGACAGCATGATCTTCATGTTCATATAGGTTCCTCAAGTCCCGTAATACAGAATGAGGCCCAGATAGATGCTGTGCACACAGTGGATCTGTGTTCTCCCAATCTTGTAAGGGCCTAGTAACAAACCTGCCCAACCTTTGTCTTGGAGAATGACATTATTTTTATTATCCTTGTCAGGGAACAGTTGCCCTCTAACCTGGAGGGATATGCTGTTTCTAGTCTGAGACACACAGAAACGTCGTGTAGATTTGCTTCCTAACAGCAAGGTAATGATTCCAATATTGACATATTCAACTTAAAATGCCTATTATATCTAAATAGAGATACTCAGTAGACAGTAAACTGTTCATAAGAATATTCAGTATAGTATTTATAGAAATGAGGTAATAAAAATAAAATCTATAAACTTTAGCTATGTCAGAGTAATAGTATTCATAGTCATTTTTAAGACGCTTACAACAGGCAACAGGTAGGTTGCCATGTTACCTAATTAACCACCATGATATCATTAACATGTGTAAGATTTTTATTGTATTCATTGCAAACTGAGTTCACCTAGACTTGGTCTTCTGTTACTCATGGGATTTGATGATCTACTAATAACCTCAAAAAATTAGAAAGTAGTTTGGTTGCAGGATATTTATGACACACTATGGAACTGGCCTCATAATTATGACTTTTGCCCACTTTACTCTAGACCAGTGTTCTCCAACAGAAATAAAATGTCAGCCACATATGTAATTTAAAATGTTCTAGTAGCCACATTAAAAAAGTAACAAGAAACAGATGAATTTAATAATATATTTTATTTAATTCAATATATCAAATATTTCAACACATAATCAATACAAAATTACTAGTGAGATATTTTACATTTTTTTCATATTAAATCTTTGAAATTTAATGGGTATCTCAATTTGGACTAGATACATTACAAGTGCTCAACAGCCACCTATGACTGCTGGCTGCCATATTGGACAGCTTAGGTCTAGATCTCAAGAACAAGGAGTTATATTTCATTATACGTGATAAATATAGTTCTTCATATATTAGAAGACTAAATACTGTGGTATTTTCTTTATCTTAGATGATTGAATACTACAGGATAAGTAACATTATAATGAAAAAACAAATGGTCACTGAATTTATGTGGTATTTTTTTGGAGATTATGTGTTTCACTTAAAATCACCTAGTTCTTAACAGTGCCCAAAGTAGACACATTTGAAAGTGAGTTAGGCCTTTAGATGTATTATTGGTAAACTATTCAAGGATTTCACTAAATGGACTAGGTTGCCAAGAGATTTAAGGTATAGTTCCATGTGCATCACTTACTTAGGTTGCATGTTGGTAGAATTTCCTCTATTATCTTATGTAAGGAGGTGTCTCATCATTTTGTGGCTTGTAAAGATTTACTTGTTTACAATGTTGACAGATATATTGATTCCGCTGTGCTGAAGCATCTTGAAAACCTAAAAAATGTCTGTTATGTAATTTAATGAAAAACAGACATTGAGGGGAAAAGTCAGCCACCCTAAATGCCCTCAATACAGAAGTTGGAAATAGTATACTTTTTCAAGTTTGAAGTATGAAGCATGTTAGTAGTTTTATAAAAAGATGAGTTAAGTAGTTTGACGCCATTTGCAGCAACATGGATGCTCCTGGAGAATGTCATTCTAAGTGAAGTAAGCCAGAAAGAGAAAGAAAAATACCATATGAGATCGCTCATGTGTGGAATCTAAAACAAACAAACAAACAAACAAAAAAACAAAAGAACACAAAGCATAAATACAAAACAGAAATAGACTCATAGACATAGAATACAAACTTGTGGTTGCCAAGGGGCAGAGGGTGGGAAGGGATAGACTGGGATTTCAAAATTGTAGAACAGATAAATAAGATTATACTGTATAGCACAGGGAAATATATACAAGAACTTACGGTAGCTCACAGAGAAAAAAAGTGTGACAATGAGTATATATATGTTCATGTATAACTGAAAAATTGTGCTCTACGCTGGAATTTGATACAACATTGTAAGATGATTATAAATCAATAAAAAATGTTAAAAAAAAGATGAGTTAAGTAGTTTGAAAAACTTAAGACCTCCTAAGAAACTGATGATACATAGTTATGACTTACTGAGTTTGCTTTGAGCAAGCCCTGTAAATCATGGAAGTTGCTGTGTATTTTAGCAAGGGCACCTTTAACCCTGATCTGTGAAATGTAGTCACACTGAGTTGTATATTGATGCAATGTGCTCAGGGAAAAGTGAGCTTTTCTACTGAAATTGAATGCAAGCACTTGACTACTTGTAAAGCCTTGGGTATCTCTTCGATGTTATTATCTGTGATTCTTTGTTGAGGATTTTTTGTCTGTTTTTTAAAGACTTGCTTGGGATTAGCAAATATTAAGTATTAAATAGTTAAGTTAGTAGTTAATAGTTATTCCTTTAGAGAGTGTTCCATAGGAAAGACAAATAGTTCTACGTTATTCTTGTTTATTGATGCTTTTTTTAGGAGCAAATAGTTTTAAAAATTAGACTAATTCTTAGTAAGGTGATAGAGAAGTGGGTATGCTGTATGTAATAAGGAAGTCAATTGAATAAATAATCAAATAAGGAAGTTAGAAACAGCATTGTGGGTAATATCTATTTTATTTCCATGACCCAGAGGGAAACACTTTAGAAAATTTGTCAACCCACTGTGGTGAAATAAACCAGTGTAAAGATCATGTTTCTTCTGACTTAACCATTCATGGGTTAAACCTATTGTCATTTTATATCTTGCTTTGAAATGAAACTTTGGGTATGAAGGGGTTATCATCAAAGGGGTTTTCAAAGGGTACTTTAAGAAGTTTGAGAACCATTGTACTATTATAATAAAAGTGGTCAGGGGAGGCCTCCCTGAGAAAGTGATGTTAGAGGTATGGCTTAAAGGAGATGAGGGAGCAACTACAAAGCTTCATGGGGAGGAGGTTTCCAGGTCAAGGACACAATGGATGCCAAGCCCTTAATACAGGAGCGTGCCTGCCAGGTTGGAGGGACAGTATGTTGGCCAGTATGACCACAGAAACAAAGGGGTTACCATCATTTTTTCTCAGTCTTCTCTATATTCTGGATACTTTTTATACAAACCTGACTTGAAATAAGGAAAATTGGAGAAAACAGTGTTATAGCAGAACAATGGGTTTCAAACTTTCAAAAGCATTGTTTAGAAACAAATTCCAAAATATAAAATAAATAAAAGTGATGTTACAGTTCAAATAAATGATAGGGACATGTCAAAAAGCCCTGGTAGTCAGATCAAAGGGACTCCCACTGGCCAAAGCTGAGACAATTTGAACTTCAAAATAACTAGGGCAATAAATTTTAATCCATTAAATTAAAAAAACCCCATGAATCCATACTTATAATAAACAAACAAATAAACAAGGGAATAGGATACCATCTAATAAATGTAGAAGGAGTGGTAGTGTTAGAAAAATAACCATTTTGCAATCATTTTAACCATAGAGAAGAATCACCAATGAATGCTAAAATCAGTGGTTAAGAACTGGATGTCCATCAATTACTCTTTAATTACAAAGGAAAAACAGAACTGTTGCAGTGGAATAACCTGGTAGACAGGTTACTTTACTACTTAAGTAATTAATGAAAGTCACTTTCACCAGTGACTGGACAAACCAGTATTATGTGCTTTCTGATGTGATACAGTGAAAAGAACATGAATCATTTATATAGTATTCTTACCAAAAATGTATAATCTAAATCTAATTATGAGGAAATATTAGACAAACCTAATTGAGGGATTTTTACAAAGGAAATTGTTTGTACTATTTATTAGTGTCAGTGTTATGAAAGACAAAGGCTGATTCTGGGCCAGAAAAACAAAAATTATTATAAAGGGCATTTTGGAGACAATTGGCGAAATTTAAATAAATTCTATAGATCAGATAACAGCATGATATCAATATTAAAGTTCCTGATTTTGATTATTACACTGTGATAATATAAGTGAAAATTCTTGGGAAATCCACCCTGAAGTATTTAGAGGTAATGGAACAAGGTTTTGTAACTTTCAAACAATTCAGAAAATGAAAGAAAGAAGAGGGAAAGAGAGGAGGGGGAAGAGTAGGAAAGAATGATAAAGCAGTTGTGGCAAAATGTTAAAATTTGGGTTAAGCACATACAGTAGTTGTTTGTATTATGCTTGTAACTTTTCTGTGTGTTCAAACTCATTTCAAAATAAAAAGTTGTAGACAAAAAGTGGTGGTGTGCTAGATAAATCGGGCCGGAGCACCGTCTATTTGGTGTCCCCCTTCACTTACTTTCTTCTAAAAAGAACCCCTGAGGCACTGCTGAATACAATTTGAGAATCACTGCTCTAAAGTGATCGTTCCTTCCAGCAGTGAAAAGAGAGAAAGCAAAAAGTTTTACATGTAATAATGATTTTATATATGAAAGGAGATGTCTAATATTTCACTAGCTGTAAGAAGAAACTACTTACCCTTTTAAATATTGCTAATGAGAAGAGATTGTTGGTAAATATTGATCGACACAAAACATAACATATGGAAAAAAGTTAAGCACTAAGGCAAAGCTTATTTTTGGCCCAAGGGATCAAGGAATTCTAAGAGAGACTACTTGTAAGTAGTTAAAAAGAAAAATTTTAAGGTAGCTGCAGTAAAATTTAGATTTTCTTTAGGTTTATATGTGCAACTGGAATGAGGCGTAGAAAGGAGGAGAGTGTGGAAATTCTAGTTTATGTTTATAATCAGGTAAGGGTGGCTGCTATCACTAAGGTCACAAGGTCATAGGGAGCTTTGTAAGTTAGAGGACAGATAATGAAAAATAAATGATTCAAGATAGATAAGAGAGCAGTCAAAGGATCAGCATTAAAGGTATCATACTTGTGACCATGTCAGCAGTTGTACTGAGTCAGTACTATCTCTGTACTTCTTGGAAATAACACCTGTAATGTCAAAAAGGAACCCTACCTGCCCGGTGTCATTTCCATGTGTTTCCTAGAGTTAACAACATAATCCCTGTGCTTACATAGTACTTAAGGGTGAACAGAATTTGAAGGTCTAGAAAGCATCGTGGAACTACTGAAATTATGGAATCATTATAGGATGTGAATAGCATATAGATCATTTTAGTTCTGGTGCAAGGGAATTCTAGTTTTCTTAAAGGAATGAAACAATAACAAAAGGGAACAAAAATTATCTCCTTTTGACCTAGTTTGTGAGGTAAACACTAAAAGCTCTTTAAGAGATGAGAAATAACAAAAGAAGGAAAATTAGTGTGTAAGATGTGAAGGAATGTTGTTCCCAGAACTGCCACGATATACTGAAATTATAAGGGAGGTAGTTATGGCATAGAGAGCAGATATAGAATGAAAATAAACTTCATTAACAGTTAAATAATTCATATCTCAAAATGAAGAAGAGGAGGAGCAGTAATGTGTGCAGAACCTGTGATTTTTTGGCAATTTGGAAAATAATAAAACAAAAAATGGCTTCTTATGGACAAAGATGATGAAGGAGTAAAAAGCATAATTGGTATAAAAATTACCCTTTCTTAGATTTTAGGAAAAATGTGAATTAAAAAAGGGATGTTAAATGGAAAATAATCTAGGCATGGTATGAAAGTAGGTAGAACTGAATTAATGAGGAAAGTTTGTTGACAAAAGGAGCTATAATTGTTGGCAGTTATAGACAGGGTGTTTTGTAAAGTTCTGCCACAGGACAGCAGTGAAGCTTCAGTGGTAACTGGAATAAAAGGATAGGAGACTGGATAATATAATGACCACTTCTAATAGTTAGTACCCCCTAAGATAGGATAAGGGCAACCAAATCCTGTGCTCCAGGACAAAAAGTGATTGGCTGAAGGGGTCGGAAAGAAGTTTTTCTAGTTGGTGTACCCTTGCTTAGCAGTTCAGGGACCCCCTTTTCTCCAGTTATTACCTACTGCTGTCTGTAGAACTCAGACATGGAGGGCTAAATAGTCTGCTTGTCTTTAGAACATCTTGTATTTTAATGATCATGATAAATGCTTGGAAAATATAGAAATATCAGTGTTTTTGTAGAATTAATGACCATATCTGTCTTTTGATTGGTGTTTTCACTTCAATCATTAGGCCCTGTGATGATTCCCCAGTCACAGATTTTATTAAAGAGATTGACTGTATATAACATCTGACATTTTGATTCTTAAAATGGACTAAGTTTTAAGCAGTGGAACCACATTTATGCCCAGTGAAAAGCACAGGTGTTCTGACAAGCAATAATAACAAATAAGATGTGGTATTTTTATTTTATAAAATAGTATGCACACATATAGTACACACAAGGATCTAGAGTAGAAGGCTGATTTAATGGCAATCAAATTTTAGTAGAATTTACTTGATTGTAACATCTTCCTTTTAGGTTGGGATATGGTATCTTAAGAAGATCAGACACATTACTCATTCTGAGAACAAAGACTTTGAAAGCTGTCAGCTTACTGACAGTTATGATGAGCATTTATTTCAGGCTTATAAAACATATTAATCAAACTTGTTCACAGCATGGTGGTCCAAAGAGGGTTATTTTATTTTTGAGAGATACTTTAAATAACTGAAGAGCACTGGTAGCATATTCTCCATGAATACAAAGCTACAGTGTTTTTTTTTTCCTTCAAAATGAGTCAGTACTTTTCTCAAGCTTAAAGAATAAGAAGTACTGCAGGAATCTGTTTATTACAAGACTATTTGCAAAAGACCTATGCACCATTCATTGAACCTTGAAAAACACTTGAAAATATGGGTTGCATTTGCAAACTTCAGTGCATGACATGGAAAGCTGGCAAGCTGCCTGGCTTCTACTTAAAGGATTGTCATTCTGGGAAAAATAAATTTCTCTAACTAGACAAAAGTCAATGTTTTCATGTTTTACTGCAATCAAACTGATAGAGCTGACAATTTAATGTCTCAACACTTAAAATATCTGTGGATAATCAGTTACCTCAATCAATCATAAACACAAATCCTTCTATTTTTGAAGCTTGTGTGTCTGTGACTAAGATATGAAACAGTTTGGTGAGCCCCTACCCCCACAACACTTCCTCTTCTATCCCCATCATCCTCCCAATATTCCTGACTTTTCTTTAGCTATGCAGATATTTGTACACATTATGCATCTAGAAATAACTTTCAACTACTCAAGTACGATCAAATTTAGAAACTTTTCTTTCACTGTCCTGTTTAATTTTTACGGGTAGTTTATAGACTGTATGCCTGTCAGAAAAATGTGGAAGTATGCTGGCATTCCAGCTCAAGACATCATTACGAGTGAAAAAATGCTCAAGGCTTTTTCAAAGTGGGTGCTGAAACATACATTTCCTTTCTCTGACTCCGGGGGATGCTGGTAGCTACCCCAAACAGACAGGTATTCGGGGGGTCAAATGGTGTAGTGCCGAGCCCTTAGGATTTCCTGGCAAGCGCACTGAACAGCTCACTTCTGGAAGCTAATCATAATGATGATGATGATAAAGCAAGGGAGGCAGTGACAACAACGTAAAGAGCCGCCCGAGGAATTGGATTCCAGGTAGCTCTAGAATTGGCAGAGCTGACAGTTTCAGTTCACTAAGCTTTGGTATTGATAATGACAGGAAACTTCAGACAGTTTTAGAAATCTGTTTCTATTAAACTATGCCATGGTGTTTCTGTGACTTGAGGCCAAGTTTACTAGGACACACCATTCTTCTTTCAACATAATACTTGATGTGAGTGGTGGTACATTCCTAACAGATAATTAACTCTGAGGACTCAATAAGCCAAATTTCTTGTTTGAAGTATTCTTTTATGTATTTTTAATGTATGGTGTATATATGGTTATATGTATATATAGACATATACATTCACCTTCACTGCCTTTTTGTTTCTTTGATTATTTGGGGCTTTGCAATCAAACTAAGCAGAGTTTTAAGACCCTTGGGGCAGCATCTTTTAGTTCCACGTCAGGCTGCATTGCAAAACAATCAATCTTGCTCTCGCACTCACTTGGCGGAAGTGCCACGATACGAATTGTGCAGCGCTTTGCTCTTGCCATGAAGCCTGGGTGACAAAAGTTTTTACAAGAAGCTGACTGTATTTGAGGTTATGAATATGCAATGACTCTCATTAGTATTGAAGCACCAGAGCAGGGGCTGACATCCCCCGCCACTTTGAGTTGCTGCAGAATTGGCTAATGAATTGTCTTGCTCTTTCACACACACAGTCTTCTGTTGTGGCTCCTAAGTTCCAAGGGGAGTTGCCCAGTTTGAGTAGACCATTGACTGCAGTTACTGTCAGGAACTACTCTTGATTTTGTGAAATAATATTTAAACAGTGCTTAGATTATCAAAACAGAAAAGCATTAAACTTTGAATAAAATAATATCATGAATAGGAAAATTTAGAAAGAGACATGAGAATGTACATATGTTTTTATATACACCACTGTGTATAGATATGTTTCCACCCTGGATCACTGTACAGTAAGTATATCTATATATAGATGAAATCAAGTCACAGAAATCTGACATTTTGTTGGTTTGTGTATTATACTTCCAAACAGAACAAACAGAGATGATAGAAAATTCCCCCAATTCATAGGGTTGACACACAAAGATATTCCATCAACTCTTTTCCACATTCTTTTTTTCCTTTTTATTCCTGGGTCTCTGCCAAACATTTTGCAGCTCATACACATACCATCTTTCATGAATATGTTACTGATAAGGATATGCTTCTAGCCACTGATTAAGATATCTGAGCTGATTTACAGTGTGTAAGGAGATTCAGAAGTGTTCAGAAACCATCTAGAATGGTCTTTTTTCAATAGGATAAATTAAATGTGTTTTTCCACACCCCTCCTCCCTTAAAATTTCCTTTCAACTAAAAAAGAACTTGCTGTAGTTTGGCTTGCTGTAGATTGTAAAGAATGGACTGAATTGAAATGGATAATACATGCTAAAAGGTAAAGGGATATGTTAGCAATGAACAAAGGGTAAGTTCTTATATTAAAGTACTTTCTCCACAGTCATTTATTTAATCTACAGTGGAAAAGCATCCCTTTCTAAGAAACAGATATATGTTGTTTTTGTACAGCTTTAGAAGGTAGTGTATGATAATTGTCATATCTGTTTGACCCATCACTAGAAACAAGAAAAACGAAAGCCCAAGAACATACATATATATATATATGTATATGTATATATATATTTATATACACACACACACACCAAGTATGAGTATAACTTAGAATAAATGCAGTCTGGCAAAAGTGACTCGAGTATCACACATCAAACACTTGTTACCTCTGCCGGCCTTAGTGACTGCACATGACTGAGAACAAGTCAGTGATAACTTCTCAAGAAAAATGAAACCAGTCTTGGCTTTTGCAGACTATCAGTCATTCCACAGAGCTGTGATATTATTTGTTCACATAATCCTTGGCTTCCTATTTAATGGACATAATATAACATTAGTTCCTAGACCAATGCCAACAGGGGAAATCTTTTTCTTTTTTCTTTTCACTTGGACACAGAAAGGACCAATTAGATCTGATTCCATAACAAGCTATTAAATTATTCAATCTCATTCCTAAATTTGCATTCTTGTTGTATTTTACAGTCAGTTTAGGGTTTAAAAAACTTACTGTTTTAAAGTGCCTATATAATCAGAAGTAAAGCACTTTTATAATAACTCACAAGGATTTTCTGATTTATCTATGTTGTTCTAGGTATCCAGGACATTTTTATTGTAAGAAAAGGTTTAGTTATATCAAAATAAGGTATTCAATTCATACAGAACACACTCAGGTTTTAATATATATTAGGTGGAAACAGTTTAGCTGAAACAATTATATCTAAGCATAAAATATTCAAATTTAATGGAGGTATTAACCAATATCTGTTACTATGAATATGAATATCAAATTATTATGTATTATATATTTTAAAAACTATGGTGGTTTTGCTTTGGCTCTGTAATTATTATCTTCATTCTAGACTTTGTGATGGCTATGAAACATTATTTAATGAAAATTTATTCAAATATAATCTGGTGCTTATTTTATCAAATATAGTTGTCTAATGAAATAAAATGCGAAGAACTTGTGCTTCTGAGTCTTTGCTGACAGTCATTTATTGCACATCCTTTTCTGTGCACAACTGCAATACAATTATAACAGCAGACAAAGTAATATGTTATATTGTTTCTATTCATAATATGTTAAGCTGTCCTGCTACATGTCTGCAGTAGAATTTGGACACTTGTAAGAATTCAGCCTTTGATGAGCTTACATAAAATTTTGCCAGCACAAGTTATTTTAATTTGAACAAATACATGAGTTTTGTGCTTTCTGCTTTAGTAATATTTTTATTTTGATTTACGTTGAGGGGACAGAATTTTTTTCGTCCTTAAGGTCTCTAGAGGTCTTGATCTGAACTTGAATGGACCAATGAATTTGCCATCAGCAAATGCTACTTACACATTTCCTTGTCAGACATAAATTAACATTTATTGAGTACAATCTGGGTGCTGGCAGTGAGGAGAGGTGGATTAGGAGAATCCTGCATATCAGAAAGTGTACAGTGAAGCTGCGGTGGAAGATAACAGGGAAATGGAGGTTCATTTATAGGGCTAGATACCCACAAGTGTAGTATGATCTAGCGCACAGTAAGTGCAGAAGTGTTCCAGAGCTGCCACTGGCGTGTGAGAATAGCTTCAGGAGGGACAGTTGTAGAGACTTCTTATAGGATTCAAGTTCCTACTCGGATTTTGAAAGTTTAAAGATTTTATTAAACTGCATTAAATTTGGCTTAACTTTGAAACAGGACTTCAGTGTGTCTAAACTTGTTTTGTAATGATTTTAATGGTAACTTTTTCTTTAGAAGTGACATAATTTGAAGTTTAGAATTGTGTGTAATGTGCTTTTCGTTTTTCTCACTTAAAAAAAAATGTTTCCTTAGGTGGGGAGAAAAAAACTTGTTTACAACAACTACCCCTTTTAAATGTAAAAGGGAAAAAAGTGAGGAAATTAAAAAGATTAGCATAGTATCCTTTTAAACATCCTTTTTTTCCCCTTAACTCTCTGCCCAGTAGTCTTGCCTAAGCATATGTATAAATGTTGATTCCATATTGATGTCCAGCAAAATTATACAGAAATTCCTAAGTCCTGTTATCACCAGAGATATTCACTGTATACCTGGAGGTGGGAGGGAACTTTTATTCCTTGATGGGGTCACTGAAAACTGATGTAACTGTTTAATTACTAGCTGCAGGCTTGGCTCTTGGTAAAATTGTGAAGTTGTTTTGACTATTACCCCTTCCTTTACTTCCACATTGTCCTTCTTCTTACCTTTTGCCCACTCTCCTCAGAAGTTAATGATAAAGGCTTGAATCCTTCTCTAATAGGAAATTCTGGGGATTGATGTGTGGTAGGTGCATGGCAAGTACTGTGCTAAGTGCTTTGCATATGTTATTGCAACACATAACTCTGTACGGCTGTAAAAGAGTGGTGCAGAGAAATGTATTAAGTAAATTGTTAGGATCACACAAATTGTTGGTTTTTAGTCCTAGTGTTTCAGACTCCAAAGCCTATGCTCTTTGTAGTACAGCAAAACATTTCAAGACCTAGAATAATCTGTGCTGGAAGTTCAGACTTTGTGCCAGTGCCGCAGGAAATATGTTTTTGGCTGGGAGCATTGACCTGGTGCCTTTCAAATTAGATGAGGTGAATCTAATTAGTTCTTCTAACTCGTAAGATCAGTTTTGTATAGTCGCACCTTAAGTCTTTACTTAAATGTAGTCTTATTTGAAGGAGATTTTAATCTTTGTCTTGAACGTTTTCATTTAAGTTCAACTTAGTGAATGTTTATTCAATGCCTATTCTTTGCCAGGCACTGTGCTAGATGCTGATGGTACAAAGACAGTCCATTAGGGAGACATTATAAATAACTATAATTCAACTCATTGAATTCATTAATAAATGCAAATACAAGGGACCATGGAAACATATGACAGCATAATTAATTTGAGGGACTATGTCAGAGAATGCTATATTTGAGCAGAACCTTGAAGGACAAGAAATAAGAATTTGCCAGAAGGACAGAAGGAAGTTGATAATTCATTTCAGGTGATGGGAACAGCATGAGCACATGTATGAAAATGCTTGGCATGTTTGAGAGGTGGTAAGAGTGAGTGGTAGATTGTAAAAATGGTCACAAATGCTTCCCTTTACTGCATCCAACTCCTGGCAATGTGATATTGAAGATCTTTCCATTAACAAGTGGAGTCTAGTTCCCCATCACTGAATTTGGGTTGACGTGTGACTTTGGCTGATGAACATTAGAAAATGTGAAACTAGCAGAGATTTGAAAAGTGCTTATGCATTGGGGGTTCTGCGCTTGGAACCCTCAGATCACATTGTGAATGAGCCCACGTTATCCTGCTGGAGGATAAGTAGCCACCTGCAGGAGAATAGAGTCTCCGGCTGACAGTATGCTGTCACTAGACATGTGAGTGAGATTATTTTAGATCATCTAGTTACCAGCTAATCCACCACTGACCACAGACACGGGGCAGAGTCCATGGAAAATCTGTTGTCAGCCCGGACAGGATGACTCAGCTGAGTTGCACAAATGTGAACTAAATAAAATGTTTTAGCCACTAGGTTTGGGACATTTTGTTATGTAGCTAAGCAGATACACAAATGGTCAGAGTAAAGTGCAGGGAATGTAGGATGAGAAAGTGACTGAAGATGGCATGTAATGTTTGCAATATTATGTTAAGAAATTTGGACCTGTTTTGTAGGACCAAGCTTCCCAAAGTTCATTTACTGATGTACCACTTTTATCTTTTTAAAAAAATCTGTGTATTCCCTGAGTTAGATTTTTATTTATATTGTCTAATTTTTGTAAAAAATTATTTAAAAAGCAAACAATGTATTTTTTTCTATTTTCTATCACTTTACATATTTATTTAAAAAACTTTTTATTGAAATGTAGTTGATTTATACAGTGTTAGTTTCAGGTGCACAGCAAAGTGATTCAGTCATACATATACATACATACATATATTTTCTTTTCAGATTCTTTCCCATTATATGTTATTACAAGAAATTGTGCTATACAGGTCCTTGTTTTTTTTGTCTATTTTATATATAGTAATGTGTCTCTGTTAATCCCCAACCCCTAATTTACCCCTCCCCACCCTTTCCCCTTGGGTAGCCATAGTTTGTTTTCTATGTCTGTGGGTCTGTTTTTGGTTGGTAAATAGAATTTGTATCATTATTTTTTTTTAGATTCCACATGTAAGTGATATCATTTGATGTTTGTCTTTCTCTGTCTGACTTATTCAATATGATAATCTCTAGGTCCATCCATGTTGTGGCAAATGACATTATTTCATTCTTTTTTATGGCTGAGTAATATTCCAGTGTGTGTGTATGTGTGTGTGTGTGTGTGTATGCAACACAACTTTACCAGTCATCTGTTGATGGACATTTAGGTTGTTTCCATGTCTGGGCTATTGTAAATAGTGCTGCTGTGAACATTGGGATGCATGTGTCTTTTCAAATTACAGTTTTTTTCTGAAAATATACCCAGGAATGGAGTTGCTGGATCATATGGTAAGTCTGTTTTTAGTTTTTTTAAGGAATGGAGTTGCTGGATCATATGGTAAGTCTGTTTTTAGTTTTTTAGGAACCTTCATACTGTCCTCCATAGTGGCTGCACCAATTGACATTCCCACTAACAGGGTAAGAGGGTTCCTTTTTCTCCACACCCTCTTCAACATTTATTATTTGTAGACTTTTGAATGATGGCCATGCTGACTGGTATAAGGTGATACCTCATTTTAGTTTTGATTTTCATTTCTCTAATAATTAGCAATATTGAGCATCTCCTTATGTGCTCTGTTGGCCATCTGGATGTCTTCTTTGGAGAAATGTCTGTTTAGGTCTTCTGCCCATTTTTTGATTGGGTTTATTACGTTTTGATATTAAGCTGTATGAGCTGTTTGTATATTTTGGAAATTAGTCCCTTGTCAGTTGTGTCCTTTACAAATATTTTCTCTATTCTGTAGGTTGTTTTTTAATTTTGTTTATGGTTTCCTTTGCTGTGCAGAAGCTTTTAAGTTTAATTAGGTCCCATTTGTTTATTTTTGTTTTTCTTCCCATTATTCTAGGAGCTGGTTAAAAAAAATGTATTACTGAATTTCATGTCAGAGTGTTCTACCTATGTTTTCCTCTAGGAGTTTTACAGTATCTGGTCTTACATTTAGGTCTTTAATCCATTTTGAGTTTATTTTTGTATATGGTGTTAGGGAATATTCTAACTTCATTCTTTTACGTGCAACTATCCAGTTTTCCTAGCACCACTTATTGAAGAGGCTGTCTTTTCTCCATTGTATATTCTTGCCTCCTTTGTCATGGATTAATTCAGTCTAAGTACGTGGGTTTATTTCTGGACTTTCTATCCTGTTCCATTGACTTATGTGTCTGTTTTTGTGCTGGTACCATACTGTTTTGATTACTGTAGCTTTGTAGTATAGTCTAAAGTCAGGGTGCATGATTCCTCCAGCTTCATTCTTCTTTCTCAAGATTGTTTTGGCTGTTTGAGGTCTTTTGTGTTTCTATACAAATTAAAAAAATTTTTTGTTCTAGTTCTGTGAAAAATGTCATTGGCAATTTGATAGGGATTGCATTGAATCTGTATTGCCTTCGGTAGTTTGGCCATTTTAACAATATGGAGTCTTCCAATACAAGAATATGGTATATTTTTCCATCTGTTTGTGTTATCTTCAATTTCTTTCATCAGTGTCTTACAGTTTTCAGAGTACAGGTCCTTTGCCTCCTTAAATAGGTTTATTCTTGGGTTTTTTTTTTTTTTTGATGTGATGATACATGAGATTGTTTCCTTAATTTCTTTTTCTGCTATTTCATTGTTAGTGTGTAGAAATACAACTGATTTCTGTATATTAATTTTGTATCCTGCAACTACTGAATTCATTGATGACCTCTAGTAGTTTTCTGGTAGCCTCTTTAGGATTTTCTATGTATAAGTATCACATCACCTACAAACAGTGACAGTTTTACTTCTTCTTTTCCAATTTGAATTCCTTTTATTTCTTTTTCTTCTCTGATTGGTGTGCCTAGGACTTCAAAATCTTTGTTGAATAAAAGTGGTGAGAGTGGACATCCTTGTCTTGTTCCTGATTTTAGAGGAAATGCTTTCAGCTCTTCCCCATTAAGTATAATGTTAGCTATGGGTTTGTCATACATGGTCTTATTTTGGTTGGAGCATTTAGTTCATTTACATTAAGGTAATTATTGACATATATGTTCTTATTGCCATTTTGTTGGTTGTTTTGGACTTGTTTTAGTAGGTCTTTCTCTTGCTTTTCTTCTTTTGTTCTCTTCTCTTGTGAATTAGTGGCTCTTTTGTGTTATGTTTGGAATCGTTTTTCTTCTTTGTGTGTGTATCTAGCATAGATTTTTGATTTGCAGTTACCATAAGGTTTGGTATAACATTCTGTATATATACATGATTGCTTTAAGTTGCTGAACCAACCCCCTCGGGTGAGCCACAGCCGCCCCATGCCTCCCCAGGAGACCCCCCCAAGCCCCACAGGTAGGTCTGGCCCAGGCTCCTATGAACTTACTGCATTTGTCCTTGGTCTCAGTGAGCGTGAGGTGTTCTGTGCCACTCTTAAGCGTGCAGTCTCTGATTTCCCCAGTCCTGTAGAGCTCCTCCTCAAGCCCCACTGGCCTTCAAAACCCAATACTCTGGGGACTCCTCTTCCTGGTGCCAGATCCCTGAGCTGGGGAGCCTGATATGAGACTCAGAACTCTCACTCTCGTGGGAGATCTCTGCAATATAATTATTCTGCAGTTTGTGGGTCTCCCACCTGGGAGTGTGGGACCTGATTATACTGCGAGTCTGCCCACCTACTGGTCTAGTCGTGCTTTATTCTTTAAGAAGATCCTTTCTGGTACTTTCCAGTCTTTTTTTTTTAATCACTAGTTGTTTTGTAGTTAGTTGTTGTCTTGGTATGTCTGTGAAAGGAGGTGAGCTCCAGCTCCTTCTACTAAGCAAACTTAATGTTAACTTAAAATCCCAGTTTGGTGTATTACTTCTACCTTTCTCAGCCTATTAAAATATATAAATATTTAAAAATTGGTCTGTTTGGTATTAAAAATCATCTTGTATATTATGAGTGCTGCAGTGTAGGATTTCCTGTTGTAATAAGTAGGAATCAGGATCATGTGGAGAGTAACGTGAAGTGGAGAGGCTACTGGTGGAGGGGGTGGCGGCGAGGAGGCTACTGCAGGCATCCAGATGGGATGTGGCACATGGTTGACAGGTGCAAGATGTGTTCCTGAGGAAGAAGAGAAAGGACCTGGAGACAGGTTTGTTGTACGTGGGGTGGGAATGGGGATTGTGAAGTATCCACTAAGTGGATACTATTAAGAAAGGGAAAAGAAGAAAAGTAAAGATAATAATCTGATGTTGCACTTACTGAGTTTGAGTTAGGAGGTCATTTGAAAATAGAGGTCTGCTAGGCATTTATGTATGTGGCTCTAGGCTTAAAATGTTATTTTTGAAATCATCAATATATAGGTGATAAAATCATCAAGAGGAAGTGTTATTATTAGTACAGTGATCTTCAGTTTATTTTTGTTTGTTTTTTTCATTCCCCGAACTCTTAAGAGATATGATTTACACCAAGTAGAAATAGTGAGTGGTTTATATAGGTAACGAGTCTCATATGGGGTTGGAAAATACCTGTATAGTTTGAAAAAATGTCCCCCCAAATTTGAAGATTTTCAAATACTTCCCCTCACCTCCTCTTAATTAGAGTGAGATGAGGACATGGCTAAGAAAGAGGGATTCGTAGAAAGGAACAGAATGATCTGAGACGTTGACTTCTCTACGAGGAAGAGAACTTTTACGTCTGTGAAGATACTTTAAGGTGAAAGGTCAAGCCACAGTGGTACTAAATTCTGCAGAGAAATCCAGTAGTATGAGGATTATGTTTTAAGCAAAACTGGTTCATATAGTACTTGGCATATAATAGAAACACAGTAAATGTTTGGGTGAATGATTTATGTAGAACTGTTTTGTGTTTGAAACACTTCACAAGCCTTAAATATTCAAGTCAGGATGTGTCATTGTAGTGTTTTGGGCTCCGAAATCAGTGTGGGTTTTAAAAATTTTGTTTCTCTGTCCATGGTCAGTGACTTAGAAATGTGTCTGCTTGAGCACTATTAGTCCTGATCTCATGTAAGGCAATGTTTGAGGCTGTTTTCAGGAAATAGTGTCGGTCAGCATCCTTGTGATAGCCACTCCACATGTGGGCCTCCTAACCTTTACCACCCATGGCTCCTGGGAGTAAGTTATTTGTCTTATGTTGATGGAGTGAATATACTTGACTGGCAGAACAGGAACTCCATCAGCCTGTCTGGTTCTTAGGTAGTTTTTACATTCGTAATAGCAACTTCTTTTATTATTGTTATTATTTTTAAAGTGACATAAATTTCTGCCGGATCAGGACAGCAGAGTTTCCTCAAACCGTGATCTGATGCCTGTGCATCCTGCTCAGAGCTCGCTCAGCAGCACACACTGGTTTGACATCTGGCATCCATGACTCCTGTGAGATGGCTTCCCCCTAAATGTGCCCTGAACACATCCCTGCTGTGCCCCTTCTGTCCAAGTGTAAACACATCACAGGAAATGAACAAGGAAAGGCCCAGCTTTTATGGAAGGAATTGAGACCCTCTCGCCCAGCTGGAAACCTGGGCTTAGTGTCCAGCTTCAGGAGATTTTGCCAGCTATTTGGGTAGAGGCTGTTGTCTGTGGTACCTTAGTCCCATCCTCCTTCTAAACTCCCCACAGATTGTCCATAGCCTCTGTTTGAAGTCATCTAGCTGAGGAAAACTGCTTTAGGATCTTTAAAATGTGAAATAAGGGTTGTCTTTTACTGTAAATTCATTAGTGCAGCTGGATTTAGTTATTTACAGTTGTAAATTTGGCACTGTATTTACTGAGGTAGGGGACTCATTTTAAAATAATTGAAGCAGTCTATAGCTGAACCTTTACATAATTATTCATTCCCACTTGTTTTAATATGAAGATTAAAATATTAAAATGATTCAAGAAAATAGGTATATAACAAGGAAGTTAAGCAACCAAAATAAAAGTGAGAGGAAAGCCTTTCACTTTTCCCTTGGCACTGTCTTCCCAATTGCAGTTTTTGTTCCAGTCTAATGAATGCATTTTAAATAAAATTCACACACTGTCTTTGCTCTCTGTCTTCCTACTTCTACAAATATCAGTTCAGCCCCTCTTTCAGATCCACTTCAAGGAAATGCAGACTTGAAGACTCTCCCGCAGGGTTTTGTCTGAACTGGCTGCCATTCTGCAGCACACGTTGGATCCAGTAGCGGGAGTTGGGGGACCCGAGAGGTGAGCGAGGAGAGCGACCACTTAGCTGAGTGAGTCAGGCGGGCCTGCGTGAAAGGATGTAGGTGAGCCAAGACTAATGGGGAAAATAGGGGGTCGTCTCTAATTCTGATGCGGGGAAATCTGAAAGGTTCTTCCGCTTGCCAGGGTATTTGAATACTTGGCAAACAGCTGGCTGGGCTCTGGGAGAGCGCCTCTTGATTTTGCCTCATCAGATGTTCAAAGATAAAATGAGGCAGCCAGCATGCCAGCTCATAGCTCATAGCCTTGCAGTCAGTTTTGAATTTAGATTTGAATTGTGATATCAATGTCATGGTGGCACATGCTTTGAGAAAGTACTTACAGAGAATAATTGAAAGATTCAGTGTGAAGCTTCTGAAAGTCATAATTTAAAGTTCCAGAAGCCTCCATATTACTCTCACCATTAAAATTTAAAGTGACAGAAGTCCAATTATGTATGGTTATTTTCTTAAATAAAATTGTATTTCTACCCCAAGTGAAAGATTCATTGCTGCCCACTCATCTCTGTCAGGAGAACCAATCTCGGTCGCGTCCAGTGTCAGCATCGAAGATGGCTCGCTTTATCCTGGGGACAATGAAGGGACTCTGGAAGCAGAGCTGGAAGTCCTTCGGAGGAGCTAGACTAGCTGGAGGCTGATTTGCATGATAATCACCATTACTGATCCTCTGGTGCCAGCCTCCACACTTAACCAAAAGCACTAAAACTTTAACAGCAACCCAGAAGCCCAAGTAAATGTGTCTGTAGCACACATTTTACAAAACCTGAATGACGTCAAAAACTGCTGATTAAAAGGGGGCAGGCAGCTGGTTGTAAAACTAAACCACACCAAGGAGTGGAGACTTGGGACATAACTTTAAAACCTGATAAGGGATATAATTTCGGGGACTGTTGAAAGATATGAAGCTTTCGCCTCTTTCTTTAACTCACAGAAATCTGTTTACCAGAAACCTGTTTACCAGAAGAATCTGTTTATCAGAAGGACTTCTGTGGCCACTGAAACCATGGCATGAAAATTGATCAGTGGAAATACAGAAACTTGCAGTACAGAAGTTTTAGTCTCTATCAGTTAAAAGTATGGAGCCAGACTTCTAGACTATAAATCTTTCCACCGCTTTCTTCGGTCTGTTTGATTTTACTTTATACTGCACTGTGATTTGGGGAATATGGTGTAATAGTAGCCAGAATTGCAATGAACAATTGCAGGAGGCCAGTCAAGCTCAAACCATTGTTATTTATCAAAACCTTTATTCCTTAGCGTTCCCAGGGACAAAGGAGCATGTGAATCAACTAATATTATGATTCATGATATTGAATGATGTAGACTGTATATACATCAGTACTAATCTCAGCAATGTCTTATAAATAATAAATCACATAATTTCTCAAAAGTTTCACAGTATGATAAAACATTTACAAGTAGGTCTTGGTTCTTCTGAGTTTTACTATGACTTTAACATAACCAGTCCTGTGGCAGTTTGCAAGTTTCATTTTTGTTGTGTGGCTTTAGCCCTAGAATCTATCCCCCTCTTTGCAAAATTGAGCTCATGATATGAACTCAGTTTTCTCCCTTCATCTCTGCCTTGAATCACTGTAGCTTTTCCTGTAATTTCCTGTTCTTTGTGTTTCAGCAAGAGATGTCCGACTTCGCTTGTGTTCATGATTACATTGCTGTGCTTAGATTTTTACTGTGAATTATTTTGACTCTTCTGCTCTCCACATCTGACATTTTGTTGGCCTTGTCCTTAAAAGAACCGTCTCCTCAATTCCCTACTCTGTTTTCTTTCTTTCAGTTCTTCCTGACTCATCTACTTTCTTGCTTCTGCCTTCTCACCACTGACTCTGTAACCTGTTGTGAGGTAGATTGAGCTGCCACCAATGCTACTTCCTCAGACCAAGCTTTTACTCCTGTTTGACAGATCAGTTTTCTCACTCTGCCCTAGAGGGAGAGCAGCTTACCTAACTGGTAAATTTAGAGGGAATAAGTGAGCCAGCTCAACTTACTGTCTCCCTCCTACCACCCCTGGGAAGGTCCTGCCTGCTGAGAGCCACATTCTCCCTGAGGCTGGGGGCCCAGCCCAGCCCTGGCCTGGCTTCTGGAGATGGCCTCATTCTGTAGTTTAGACAGCCAGACTTGTTGTGGCTTTCCCACTGAGCTGCCTCCTTCATTCACCCTGGTCTCAATCAGTAGTGAAGGTTATATTCTAGCCTCTCATTTATTTTATTTTTGTATTAATTCTTAATTTGTTCAGAATGCATGAGAAGGAGAGTGTCTCAATTTTTGGAAATTGCTTAGAAATCTAAATAAATATAGTAGTGTGTACAAGTAAAAAGTTACAGTCCTCCCTTCCCATCTCACTTTCCAGAGGGTTGGTTTCTCTCTCTCTCTTTCCCCACTTTGTAAAGCTACAGAAAGGGTAGCTGTCTATAAGCCAGGAAGCAGGATTTTACCAAGAACCAAATCTGCTGGTGCCTTGATCTTGGACTTCCCAGACTGCAAAACTGTGAGAAATAAATGTCTGTTGTTTTAGTCACCCAGTCTGTGGTATTTTGTCACAGCCCAAACTGACTAATTCTTCCTGATTTTTTTGTGTGTACAGATGTGTATATATATAAGTATATAATATAAATATTTTAACTTGAATGTGACATTAACATAAATATATATAACTATGTATTTATACTTAGACTCTCTAAAACATATTTTTGTTTCATATAGTCTTTCTATATTCTCCATATATACATTAATTTATATACATACACAGTTGTATTTTTTCCCCCGAACGGTAACACACTGTATATTTTATTCTGCATCTTTCTTTTTTCACTAAACACATTTCCATGTCAGTAGAGACCTATCATATTATTTCTAATGGCTGCACAGTGTTCTGTGGTTTAGATGGTCCTTAATAAACCATTCTTCAGTCTGGCCATTTAGATCAATTTACATTTTTCAATTACAAACAGTGCCTTAGTGAACATGATAGTGTTTTTATTTTTATAAACTTGTGTTAGTGTTTCTGTAGGAAAGATTCCTAGAATCTCCTAAGATTTAATTGACTAATGACAGAAACTTGTAAATTCGGAAAGATTCTGAGAGAGCTCAGAGTTTGTCCCACACTCTCAGGAAGGATGTTTTCTTCTCATTCTGACTTTGAAAAGTTCAGAGAATAAGACTCCATGTTCTTGTTCCATAATGCCTTATAATGACTTGAAATCAAAATAGACTATTAAAGAAACAGTAATAAATATGGTGCTCTGGCCAAATGGGTGGCAAGTGAAAGTGTGAGACTGAATCCTAAGTCTTTAGTATTTAGGACTGAATCCTAAAATACTTCAGTCAACCTGGTTTGCAAACCAGTCAAGCAACACAAGATTCAGGATTAGCCGAGTTATGGCAGTTTCAGATACTTGGATCAGTTAGCATTCATATAGTAGGGAAATTTATACCTTTATCCTTCATATAGAGTAGCAATGAAGATTAGTTCACTCTGGGTATCCAGTACTGCAGACCTATCCCTTAAGACGGCCCTTAGCTAACTGGCTCCCTTTAAGCTCGGCTATCATTAGGAAGCAGGTGATCTGTTGAGAGTCTAGCCAGACCACACATGATCTTAAACCTGGTTGCACCATCTACCGGACAGTGCATCAGACCTGAACAGATAATTGGGCTGCTCTTCACCTAGACTGTTTCACTTGTGTCCCAGGGCTATTTCCCTTGAGGGGCATGTGGCAGCTCTTTTATAAGCTGACCTAAAGAAAAGAAAAAAAGAAACCATGGTGTAACATGACAGAGCTGTGGGTTCCTGACTGTTTCAAATAGTCCCCTCTGAAGTGGGTAGAATTTGTTTAAAATCTTTGCAACACCGTGATGACCTCTGTGGAAAAACCCTGTGTATTATGGACTTGGCTCTCAGAGTAGACATGTGCTTGACTGTCACACCTTGTACATTTTCCCGACTCAGGGTGCACATGGAAGCGTGTCTTCATTAGAAACAAGTGTGCAGCGTGAGTAGTGAAGATGACCATGTTAAACAGCTAGGAATTTTCACCTAATTGCACATTTACACAACACTGCAAAAAAGACCAGGCAGCCTGGCTATGTTAGATCATTTTACTGCTCACAAAAGAGGTTTGAAATGGACTTTTAATTATTATTGCCGATTTGCTATGGCTATATTCCTTAATATGAACATCTGATTAGGATTAATTTTCTTTAATTGATGAATAGAGCACTTAAACTTGCAGGGTTGCATTTGCTGTTACATATTGGCATATTTACTGTTTTGTGGTATATGCAAATGTTATATATTACAACTTTTTGCTGGAGTACGAATTATAGGCATTTTTATCTGTTTTAGTTTTGAGGTCACTCTTCTTCCTTCCTTCACCTTTGTGTGGCTTTTTAGATTTGTTAATGGAGATAGAGCAGGGCTAAGTGACTATTAAACTCTTTTCTATATACAGTAAAACCCATTAACATGGACCCCACTAAATTTGGAATTTATGATAATGAGGGCAGGGCCTGGGTTAAAGTTTACTTTTGCATTGTCTCTGAACTAAAGCTTCCCTGAGCTAATAAATAGTGTACAATAATCACAGGGGCTTGGCACGCTTCCTTTTAAAAGGAGCCTTTTCTAGCACTCTGGAGAAGGGTCTTGCAGGAGAGGTAATGAGGTAGTGTGGAGACAACAGAATGTAAAGGCTGTGCCACGTACTAGCTATGTGACCTTGGACAAATTACTTACCTTCTCTGAGTGTCTTTTCCTTCATTGTAAAATGGAGATGGTTATTTAATTTATGGGCTTGCTGTGAGGGTTAGATTTAATGTATAAAAAGTGCCTGGTAAACAGTATGTACTTCATAAGTGACAGGTAATTATTACTGATCTAAAATAATTGGTGAGCTAATTTCACATACTTCTCATTTTTTTTTTTCAGTAAGGAGTTCCTCGGCACTTTTGAGTTTTATTAACCTCATCTGAGATATTACTTTCTTATTATTGATTAAGGGAAAACCCCAGCAGGTTGGTGTGGGGGTAGAGAACACGAGCTTTGAAGTCAAACTCATGTTTGAAAATATCACTCATCAGCTATGTGGCTTTGGGAAAGTGACTTACTACCTCTTAGGCTTTGTTTTCTAATTTGTAAAAATGGATTGGTAACACCTACTCCAGGACTTCCGTGAGAACTCAATGAGATGATGTGCGTAAAGTGTTCAGCCCAGTGATTTTCACGTAGTAAACTCTGAAACGTCAACGGTTGCTATTATCATGATCTTTTAAACAATAGTTCATAGTTTAGACTTTTCATTAATTCAGACTTGTCTTATTCAGTTCACCTAATTAATGAATTTCATTCTGAATATAATCTCCATTCTAGATGAAGATTTTAAGTACGTAAGACAGTTATACGGAAGCAAGGCTAAATACCTAGGATGAAAAAGGAAAAAGTAATATTTTAGAAGTAGAAACACAAGGTCTCAAGTTAGGTTTAAATGACTGAATAGTCACTTTTGTGCATAATCTTTGTGTTCTTTATGCAAGGTCTTTATATTAGCCAGAAAGAAACAGAACTTACTATGTGTGTAGTAGGAAGTGTGGACTGGTGATCGGCTCACATCATTCATTGGAGAGAGAAGCAGTAAGCCCATGTTCAACTTTATTTCTATCTTCTTGCTTTCTGCTTATGTTTCATAGGCTGTATGGGTGAGAAATGTAAGCACTGTAATGTCCTGCATGGAGACTATAATCTGTTCTCCCCTTAATGACTGGCCTACACAGTTTGTCAAAATCTATCACCTCAACAGATCAGACTGAATTACTTTGACGACTGGCAAATGGTACCTCTTGTGGTGAAATGCAAGCAGCCAGGTGTGTGTGTATTAAGTGCTCTTCAATAGGAGAAATGTACTTTACTGAAAACTCTCATCCATGCTATTTTTGTAGAAGCAAGAAATGTCCATATTCCTTGGGGAAAATCTAAGAATTATTTTTTGGAGATTCTGAACTATTACAGTATAAATTCACAATTATAAGTGACTTATAAAAATCAGTTTTTTTTGTGCATAATATGCATGTACAGTGAAACCTTGTAATAAACCTGGAGGGGACAGAACCAGTAATACTGTTGGGGCTATATGCCTTTGCCTTTCCAGGGCTGTCCCAATTTAAGCAGGTAATTTTAAAAAATAAAGTCATTTCATTAAGTTGACAACCAATGGTTTAACATGTGAAATTTTTCATAATAATAAATTTACAAGTCAGGACAAAACCCTTTTGTCAGACCGTGTTTCCTAAGTTTGGGTCAGAAAGTGTGATTACTCTAATTCACTCCATGCTGATTAGTTGTATTATTTCAGGTCTTCATTGGGAGTACCCAGTGCTTAGTTGTTGAAGTATGGCATTACTCGTCTAGATTTGGCATAACAATAGGAGCAGCAGCAATAACTAAATTTTATTGAATGCTTGCAATGTGCAGACACTGTGCTAGTAGCTGGGGATGTAATGGGAAGCAAAAAAAAAAAAGACACAGCCTCATGTTGTTAACAACAACCTATGTAGTAGGTATAGATATAGAAACAAGTTCACAGAGTGTAAATAATTTGTTCATAGGTGGCTAGCTAGTGGCAAAGCTAGAATTATAGTACTGTATTTGTTATAGCAGCCTAACCTATATTCTGGTTAAGAGACTCCAAAATATAGCGGTTTGAACAAGCTAGAAGGAGCTTCTTGATACAGTGGAGGTGCCATATCAGCTTTAGACTGTTTATGCTCAGACATTGGGCAAGGGAGAAACAAACTTCTATCTTACTTCTCTGCTATCCCTGGGTGTTGGCCTCATTCATATGTCTGAAGATTCATAAGCTTTCTCTTTAAAGGCATTCCCTAGATGTTGTACCCCTAACTTCTACTCACATCCTACTAGCCATACCTAACTGCCAAGCGGGCCTGAAAATAGTCTTTATGGTCATGTATCTCTCAAGTTCAGGGGTTCTATTAATAAAGTGAAAAGAAGGGAACAGGTATTAGGGGACAATTGGCAGTCTCTGTATCATATGCTAATTAAGAACATTGTTTCAACGTGGAGTTTTGGCCACAGACTTGGACAAGTGACAGATGATCTCATGACTTTGGAATATGCCTACATTCATTTTCCATTTCTTTCCAAGTAGTATATCGAAGTTATGTATACAGCATGAGTATGATATATTTAAATATTCAAAATGTGTGAGATATCATGAATATTACATGGTTTGACAGTGGACTTTATCATCTGTAAGTGCTAATTCAACATTTCACAATGGAAGAAGCCCCATGGCTTTAATCTTTGGTAGAAATTCTCAAAAATCCCCAGGATTTGTCTTGCTTGTATCTAATTAAGCCTGCCCTAGGCCTTATCTGGGTGTATTGAGGGGGTGGTGGTTGGGGAGCATGTCTGAAGTAGGAGGCAGTTCCAGACCTGTTTTGCCTCACTGGCCACATGGAAGTAGAGAGAAGCAATCTAAAGAGAGTGAAAACCCCAAGAGACAAACTCTAAAGAAACCACAGAAGCCTACAGATCAAAACTTTAACTTTTCCTCTCAATCCACCAAAAGTTCCACCTCCTTTTAAGAGGTTTAGTTGAGTCCAGTAACTTGGCGGTTCTCCGTGGTGGTGGGGCTGAGGAGTGGAGTAAGGATAAGGAGAAGATGGAAGTGGCGCTTTATCCTCCTGCTAGAGGTCACCATCAAGTACTTCGGAGGCACCATAACAAGTTCAGGACATGGCCTTCATCTCAGTTCTCACAGACTGATGGTCTATCTGGGAAGTTAATGTATGTGAAACATTTAGTGCAAACCAAGCACTTAAGCTATGTGATATTGATTATCCCAGGGGAATCCAGATAAGGGATAGGTCAATGTGGATTTGTGTCTTGGGGAAGGCTTAGATCGTGTCACGAGTGAGAGGCTAAAGGATGAAAGGAGCTAATTAAGAAAGAATAAAAGTGGAGGTGAGCGAAGATTCAGAATGAGCTTATAGGTCAGTAGACCTGTATGCCTGAAGCAGAGACTTCATGTTGGAGACCAGAAAATGAAGTGGAATAAGGAAGTGGAATACTTCAAAAATCAGGCAGGGATTAGGCTATAGATGGTGTGTGAAGTTTTTCTTTTCCTATTTTTAATCTTAAAAAACCCTCATTTTTTTTTTAATGGAATGAAGTGAGGATAAATTAGTACATGACTGACTAATTGAATTAATGAATGAATAAATGAAAGATAGATATCTAGGCTGGGAAAATGGGGTTCTTATGCAAAACCTCAGCAACATAGATTGTCAGGAAACAGGAGGAATTCAAGACTAGGTATTTCAGGGTCTGGGAGCCTGCAGTCCAGTCCTCAGAGTCCCAGAGGATGTCATGATCTTGGGAATGGTTCAGGGAAGGTGTTGGATCTGAGGAGATCCAGTTCAGCAACTGGAATTTACATAGAAGGTGAGAGTCAGAGTCAGGAATGGTGGTGGCGTGGCGCTGGGCAGTCTAATCTCAGCTGGACCCCAGCTAGCAGCTGGAGTCCTGGAATAGAATCTGAGCAGAGGCTGTCCTTGTCAAGCAGGTTTGGGTTTGGGGCAGGGCACAAAACACTGTCAGAAATGGGGAAGTTACTCAGTGCAGAAGCCAGTTCTGAAGACTGGGCCAGTGTGTCTGGGGTTCGTAGGGAAACACAGGGAGAAATGATGATGAAGCAGTTTAGAGTAAACTCAGTGCAGTTCAATGCATTTATGGCCAAAAAGGAATTTCAGTCCCACTGTCTAGTGGGCTGGGGTTGCTTCCCTTTTGCCTGCCTGATGATGGGCTGAAGGTCACAGCTACGCAGAGCCTCTTAACTGGAGATTTCAGGGGCCTCAGCTCAGAGGGATCTTGGAAAGAATGGGTGAGGTGGAGGTCCACCCGTGGAAGGAGCATCACCTGGAAGGCATTGAGACTACGGTAGAGGAGACCTAGGCGCAGCTAGGAGGCCAGAGGCTGTCATAGTCCAGGCTGAGGAGAACAGGGCCTGACAAAGGAGAAGTTTTAGTAGCAGTTCAGAAGAAAAAGGGACTGCAAGAGACATTTCGAATTGAGAAGTAATAGGCTTCAGTGACAAGTTTGATATAATGGACAGAGAAGGAAGAACCTACAATGATTCTCGTGTAGTATGACATTTTTGCTCATGAGCTGAAGAGTGTTTTAAACATACATGCAATCACTTTTGGCCAATTAAATAAATAAATAAATAAATAAAATAAATCAGTTGATAAATTGTGTTAAGGCCAAACTTACTTGAGTGTTTTTTGACTTTATATCCCACGGTAGTGGGACAGCTTAAAGGGACAATAGCTCTTGAGCGTGTGGATGAGTAACGGTGTTTCTTGCAAAGATGTCTGCCTTTCCTGGTCTAAGATAGTGTTACTAATATCCATGCGCATGTGTGTGACTGAAAAGCCTACGGTGGGACCTGCCTGGATCCTTCTGTGCTGCTCTCATGGGGCCTTTGCCGTGGAGCTGATGTTTGATGTGTTCACGCATTCTTCTTTTACCCAAACAGTTAGTTCAGAGCCTTTGCTGAAGAAAGTGTGCTCCAGCCTGGCCAAATTGCTTCTCAACAGGCTTCTTTATCTGTAGCTGTTGTTTTCCAGCCAAACACTTTGGTGCTGCCTGTTGGGACACAGGCAGAAATTGTGCTGTTCACGAAGGGGTGGGGCTCAGAACCTCAGGAGATCTTTTATTCCTATTTACCAAGGCAAAGAAACACACACAGAATCCCCACCTGGGTAGGGAAACTCTGTTTTCAAAATGCACAGATATGTGGTATTTCTGATTTTATTAGGCTTGGATCTGCACCTGGGGATGGCATGGATTTCAAAGTCATTATTTAAGGTAAGGAAAGAAAACTTTAAACAACATTATCACCATAAAAGATCCTGGTTTTGTTTTTGAAATGTTGAACTAAATAAGTTTAGTGATTAGTAAAAGACCAACCATTGTACTTCTGAGAAGTTGTTCTTAGAAAGGTTTAGATTAACAATTTGTTTCCATTTTGTTCACAGACGTACTCTCTGTAGGATGGGGGTTGACCGAATACCTGCCTCACTGAATACCTGCTTCAAATCACCTTTCACGTTTTCTTGTTGGAAAGACAACCATTGGAGAATCATCTTGTCACCATCAGCAAAAATGGAAACAAATCAAGATATTAAGGATGCCACAGTGGCCAGCAGTTAATGATGCCAGTGTTATGCAAGCTTTGGCAAAGGAATTTTTTAAGACCTAGTACCTGACTAGCCAGAAATCTGGAAAGGTTGAATCTATCTTTGTTGTCTCAGCTGTTTCTGAAATCAGCGCAATGCCTCTGAATTAAAGTGAATTGAAACATGCATTGACTTTTCAATTTAATTGAGTATTTACTATGTGTGAATCACTGCACAAAATAGGGGAGGGAAAATGAGGGAGACAAATAAGATGTGGTCCCTGCCTTCAGTGGATTTACAATTAGTTTCAGAGCACATTTTTTTTTTTTTTTTGGTCTTCTGCTCTTAAGTGTGTCCCTAAGCTGGGAAATGAATGGAAAAGTATATTCTGTATTTTAAGTTTCTTTAATACAAAACAAAACAAAATAAAACAAAACTCCTGATGTGGGTAACTCAGAACATCTTAATTCCATTTTCTGGACTTCTGATAATTAGGATCCATTTTATTGATTCCACATACATTCAGTAGGCTTTAGAGATATTACATATTCCAGTTGGAGTAAATTTGAATAAATTCTTTTTTCCCTCTTAGGTGTAGCTTGTATGTTGGAAAAATACATTGTGTTTGTACATTTCTTTGGGAGTGGGGAGGTGAATTCACATTTTGTTTCCTTAGGCTTCTGCCTTCCATGCCCAAGCGGCCTGTCATTCTCAATGAGTTATTAGCATAGAGAAGGGGAAGGTTTGGATCAGCTTGTGGGTGTTGCTGATGGACCCAAGAAAGTTCAAGGAAGGAGCAAAACAGACCTGAGCGATGGCTGCGTATGAAAACCTGGCTAACTATTTTAGTATTCATTGTTGTCCTCTGTGTTCCACAAGTTGAATGACTATACAGTTTTTCCAAAAAATTATTTCTGATCTGGAAATAATTAATGATTATTAATTAATAATTTTAATTAATTAATAAATAATAATTAATGATTAATAATTAATGATTTTTCCAGTGTTAAGACACTAACATGACTGTGGACATTAGTCATTTCATGTAGTGTCTTTGACACATTTTAGTATGTATGAGCCAACAATAGACATGTCTTTGTCTTGAGTAGTGTCCATCTGAACTGACAGTGTGCCAACTGTTTTTTCGAGACATCATCAACAGACTTCTTAATTAAGCTGCCAGTATATACTGCCAATAGCACTGTGTGCTGTTTGAGAAATGAACTGTGTAAGTGCCGTTTCCCTCGTATTGAATAAACAGTATTGTTCCATATAAAATAGATTTAAAGTATTCTTTGAGTGGGGCATTATGTTGCTCCCTGAAGAATTTGAGGAGCATTCTCAAATCATTCCTTTTTTAAAATTTTTATTTTTTTAAAGTTGAAGTATAGGCAGTTTATAGTGTTCTGGTGTACAGCATAATGTTTCAGTCATACTATACATAATTCCTTTTCATATTCTTTTTCACTATAGGTTACTACAAGAGATTGAATATAGTTCCCTGTGCCCTACAGTAGAAACTTGTTTATCTATCCTACATATAGTAGTTAGCATCTGCAAATCTTGAACTCCCAATTTATTCTTTCCCACCCCTTTTCCTCTCCTGATAACCGTAAGTTTGTTTTCTATGTCTGTGACTCTGTTTCTGTTTTGCAAGTTAAGTTCATTTGTGTCTTTTATTTTTTTTTTGATTCCACATATGAGTGATATCTTTCTCTTTCTGGCTTACTTCACTTAGAATGACCCATCTATCTCCAGGTTCATCCATATTGCTGCAAATGGCATTATTTTATTCTTGTCTATGGATGAGTAATTTTTTTTGTATATATATACACCACAATTTCTTTATCCAGTCATCTGTCGTTGGAAATTTAGGTGGTTTCCATGTCTTGGCTCTTGTAAATAGTGCTGCTGTGAACACGGGTGCATGTATCATTTTGAATTAGAGTTCCTTCCAGGCATATGCCCAGGAGTAGGATTGCTGGATCATATGGAAACTCTATTTTTAATTTTTTAAGTCTTCTCCATACTATTTTCAATAATAGCTGCACCAAACTGCATTCCCACCAGCAGTGTAGGAGGGCTCCCTTTTCTCCACAGCCTCTCCAGCATTTATCATTTGTGGACTTTTGAATGATGACCATTCTGACTGGTGTGAAGTGACACCTCATTGTAGTTTTGATTTGCATTTCTCTGATAATTAGCAATATTGAGCATTTTTTCATATGCCTCTTGGCCATTTGTATGCCTTCATTGGAGAATTGCTTGTTTAGTTCTTCTGCCCATTTTTAGATTGGGTTGTTTGTTTTTTTGTTATTAAATTATATGAGCTGTTTGTATATTCTGGAAATTAAGCCATTATCAGTCGCATCATTTGTGAATATCAAATCATTTCTTTTTATTTAATTTCTAAAAATTTTATTTTGCTTCTCAGTAAGAAATAGCTCTAATTTGACCAATGACCTATTTATATGATTCATCCTTAATAGGATGAATTGCGTCAACCCCAAAGTCCTGATGGTGTTATTGGTTATTTGTTATGTCACTTTCAGTTTGTATGAAGTAGCTTCCAGGAAGTCTGACTTAGGAACCTGTATTGTATTAAATTGTAGGTATTTATTTACTCTTCTGGGAAATTTTTTGGAGGGACCCCCTCTATATTCCTTGTACCTAGTACAGTGCCTGATGCATAGTAGGTATGTATTCAGTAAACATTTGATGATCAAGGCTTGTAAAAGTAGCTTTTTTCATCTGTGGTTCGTAAGGCTCTGTAAAGGACAGACGGGTCTTGTTAACAGAGTAGCACCTCTATTGGTTAGAGGTTTACAGTTAATCTGTCTAGAAGAAGTCCAGATCAACTGGGTATTTCATATATAATCTAGTCCCCTTGGCCTCTTAATTGGTGTCTTGAATTCAGCGGTTCAGCCCTGTCATTTGTACCAGCGTCCATTCTGCTTCTGCGCCTCCCCCTACTCTGCACAGGGACGGGGCTTTGGCTGGGCTGCCCCGCTTCTCCTCTGGCTTGTCCATCAGTAGAAGAGCAATCACTCTATTCACTGGGTACTCATGATGTGCCAGGCGCTGAGCTCAGTGCTTTACACATATCCTCTCACTTAATTATCTCATTTAAACCACACAACAACCATTTGAAGTGGGTATTATCCACTGCAGAGACATGTATCTTGCTTAAGTCATGGGGATCTAAATCCAGATCTCTTAGATTTCAGAGCCTAAACTATTAACCCCTACCCTCTGCTGTATCCCAGGAGAAATTCTTACTGCCCGAGGGTGGGGGAGCAGGTCAAATCTGGACATAGTCCAGATTAATTGCATTTAGTATTCCTGAACAGCAAACTGTCTAACAGATAAAATCCAGCAAATCACCGTTGTTTTGAGAATGGGGGAGGGAAGAGCAACTGGGAGAAAGCAAAGTTGAAAACAGACCAATTTGAGTCAAACCTTTAGCCTTTACCTCATAATTTTTTTTTTAACTTTCTTTTTTTAACATGGCCTAACATCATATGATAAATCAAAGCCTGATGTAACCGACCCAGAATTGATCCCCAAATGTGTTTTGGGGGAACATGCTTTAAGTCTGGTTGTTGATTCTGAGGAATAATTGCCACCCTAGGAAGGTAATTACATATGCCATTGTTTATACACATAATAGGCTCAGAATGCATGTTCTGCACAGAGGGGAAGAGACTCCTGCTTGCACATTAGGGGTGTGTGCTCTGCATTGTGTCAGAATGCCACAAATAGCATTTGAACTGTTCCCTGTTACTGCTGATTATCCCCCATGTGTGTATGTGCATGTGTGTGCATGTGTGTGTGTAAGGGAGAGGTGGGGACCAAGGAAGGGAATGAGCCATGGAAGGCTATTTGTTGAGCTGAAATGGCAGGGATTTGCTTTTCCTTAATTTTTTAGTTTACCAGAACATTTTCTGGATCTGATTCATTTAGCTCGGGCTGCTAAAAAGACTGTTTTCTTCCTGCTTGGCATATGCTTATTAATGAGTTCTCATATTTCTTTCCATCCAGGGCTGTTTACTTTGTGGAAGTAAAAAGTGAGAATCCTTCTCCACAACATCCTCCTAAATGCTCTGGTTTTGACCACCCCTTTAAGTACTCCAGTCAGCTGAGAGAGCAGCCAGTGCCTTTCCTCTCTCCGTGCTTTCTGGTAAAACAGAAATGGGGTTTAAACCACAAATGATCAATTAAAGCACTTCATGCCTTTTCTTTTAGCCCTAAGACAGTAGTTAGCCTAAGTAAATACAACAAACAGGCTATTTTGTGGTCGTCTAACTCTAGAAACATATTTTTTTTTAAAATCGAAGTCTTAAAAAAAAGTCATGACATTTTGTAGAGCTGCACAATGAAAGAAATACATATGTATTCCAATCTGGAACTGGGCATTGTTTGAGGCCGAAGCAATTCATCCTGGGCTATTCTCTGCCGCAGTGTCCAGCAAATTGCATGACCTGCTTGTTAGGCTTGACAACAGTGTTTTACCTAACAAAGGCGTCTGCAGCTCCGAGCAGCAGTGGAATGTCGGAATGAGCACATTTCACACACAGATGTGCA
The DNA here is from genome assembly GCF_048564905.1 of Vicugna pacos. Classification (NCBI taxonomy): domain Eukaryota; kingdom Metazoa; phylum Chordata; class Mammalia; order Artiodactyla; family Camelidae; genus Vicugna; species Vicugna pacos. Next base: position 57,715,185 of record NC_132989.1, read on the forward strand.
GCTATAATGGCCTATAAGGAGATGCATGTGGCAGGGAGCAAAGGGTGGGGGTGGGTGGTTGGAGAGCGTGGTGTGTGAGTATGTAGGTTGGGGGCCAGCGGGAGGGGGAGGCCAACAGTTAGCAGTAGGGACGTGGCCCCACTGACCACATTTAATCAGCCCTCTGTAAACAATTCAACATTTTCATTGTTCTCTAAAAACTAATAAAGAGAAACAAGCACTTTTCATTCATCTTGAAGTAATTTTCTGTCAGGTTGGAGCCCCTCGTGGCCTCCAGCTTGTGCAATGCTAGCTGTGTGATACAACAACTATTGCAATTTATTTTACAAACTCTGGTCATTCACATGTCAGTTAGTGTTCACCAAGCCGGCATCTGAAATTGTGCAGTTAACGAGTTTTACAACATTTCTATCAAGAGAAACTGTTTAGCATAACTGACTCTTAAGGAGTTATTATACCTCTAAAAATCCATTTTAAGGGGCATTATTTAAATAAAATAGAAAAACGGTTCACTGCCTTTTAAAGGGGCTACAAAAAAAGTCCATCAGCTCCAGTGCAGTAATCCTCAGCTTAAAGCACTCTTGAGAGCACTTCTGGGAATTGTCAGCATAATGAAATGTTTTGTGAAATGTCCAGATAGATTCCTCTACTCAACAATTTTACTGCACCATATTTATTTTCCTTCCAGTTTTTAAAGAAGTGAATTACTTTTTGAGAGGATGGCTCTATGTTGTATAGATTAACTGAGCACATTATTACCCAGGTTGTAGCAAAAGAGATGGTTCTGTTTGCAGTGTCTTCTATATGCATGTTCAGACGGGGGCAAAGAAGAGAAAGGTGGCTGGTCCCCCTTAGTGCTTTGGCTCCAGAAGGGTTAAGTCACAATGAGGCTTATAGAGCTTTGCATTTTCCTCCTGCCACGTTTTCTTCAGACTTTTAAACAACTTTGGTACACAATGACGTCTGTAATTACTTTCTTTAAACTTTACAAAATAGTCTGTTTTTTCATCCTAAGTAAATAATTGCAGGGGAACTCATACACATGTACGTTGGCACATGTTGCTTGATACATGCTGCTTGAATCTGACCCATTTCAACAGGAGATGCTACTGAGCATTTTACTTGAAGGAGAATAGATTCCTCACGTTAACTGGGGTGACCGATGACCCCAAGCCAGTTAATAGCTAGAGCCCATAATGGAGCACTGTATAGCATAGCGGCAAGTTCATATAGCACGTTATATTACCTAATAGGAGTAGAAGCCACCACTTGTAATGTAAATGGCTTAATGGTTCTTTCTACGATGACCAAGACCAGGAGGAAGATTATGTTTTGCTGTAACAAGAGATATTCCATTTCTTTAGGAGATGTGTCTATAACACGGCACATTGTCATTTTGCCACAAACAGTTCCCTAATTTCTTAGACTGCTGTTTGTGCACACGACTTTAATTTTCTGAGGGAGACAGGCAGGTGTTCTTTGCCTGTTAGCTGTATCTGCCCATAAGAAGCACAGTAGCATCCATGAACCAAATACAATTTGACATTATTTATGCCTTTATTACCTCCTACAGAATGATATTATTTCATGCTGGCACATTAATGTTTTCAGCACGATACTGTCATTCCTGGAAATTTTACCTTCTGAGGTTCAATACTGAGGAATGAATATTAAAATTTTCTAAGTGCCTTAAATTTAGTGAAAATGCAACTTATTCCAAGGTCAGCCTTTTTACTCTTTGTTTATACTTGGTGGCACTGCAAAATCATATCTGAAAACTCTTACCCCTTCTTGGCTGAAGAGCTTGTTCCTATCTATTTCTGTTCTTGCAAATACTATTTAATCAACTTATGTCATGATTCGTTTTCCTAGTGATGTACACTCAGGAGATATTGGCCAAAAACTGTTTAAGTGATTGCAACTTGAATCCATTTGCTGTAGTACTTAGATCTGTTCTAATATGCTGGCATTCAGAATTAGTTAGGGCAGATGGAGTGTATATGTTTCTTATTGCTGCTATAACACATTACCACAAATTTAGTGGCTTAAAATAACACAGATATAGTATCTTACAGTTCTGTAGGTCAGAGGTCTCACTGGGCTAAAATTACTTGTTGACAGAGTGGCATTCCTATTGGAGGCTCTGGGGGAGGATCCTTTTCCTTGCCTTTCCTAGCTTCTAGAGACTGCCTGCCTTCCTTGGCTTGTAGCTCCTTCCTCCATCTTCAAGACTAGCAATGGGGAGTTGGAGTCTTCTCACATGGCATCTATCTGACCCTGTTCCATTGTCATTTCTCTCTCTCTTACTGCAGCCAAAAAATGTTCTCTATCTTTGAAGACTCGTGTGATTAGATTGGGCCCACCCAGATAATCCAGGATAATCTTCCCATCTCAAGGTCTGTACCCTAGGTAACATCTGCAGAGTTTCTTTCACCACCTGTGGTATCATATTCACAGGTTTGGGAGAAGAGGACCTGGAAATCCTGAGAGAGAGAAGGGGGCATTAGTCTGCCTACTACATGGAGTCTCTGAGAGTTCTTTCTCATACCAAATTTGAAGGATTAATAGCAGTCATCAGCCTAGTAGTCTCCAAACTTTAAAAATCATGCATGAAAATAGTTTAAAAATCTTGAGTATTCACCCTAATATATGTACATTTCCTTCTAAACTTCACTGTTGTCTATATTAATAGTATATGTACAAGTAATACAGCTTCATTTCTTTTTAATGTATCAGCAGGCAAAAGCTGATCTTCTAATCATTCTGTGCCCCAGTGCGTCACTCTGTGTGCCCCTAGGGCTCTGTGCACCTTATTCTGGAGAGGAAGGGGAGTTTGGATTAACTTGTGTAAATGTAGCTTTTGATTCTTCCAGACACATAAGGGCTTCAAGGTGAGGAAGGGACTTCCTGCAGACTTTCTGGTAGTGTCTGATAGTTTCTGAAAGTGAGAAAAAAAGTTATTTGTTTTGCTTACACGATTACTGCTGTTTGTAGTTACAGAGTGTAACAGTATAGAGTGTAATGTGCCCAAAACTGTCCTGAAAGTTGAGAGCTGCAAATGATAGAATTAGGAGACGAATGCTTTTTTGTAAAAGACTAGAAAGAGGTTGTTTACTGGAAAACTCTAAAATATGAGCTAGTTACTTATTTAGGAAAAGGCCGTATCTCATCAGAACAGCTACCCTTGTCAGTGTACTTGAAAATTCTAAGAAACCAGTTGCTCAACGAGCGTTTTGAATACTAGCAGCAAGATCCATGTGAAACTGGGCTGAGAGGAAAAGTGGTTCTGTGAGGTTTACTTTAAATCCTGCTTCCAACTTAAAAAAAATCTCTATTACACCAGCCACACTTGATCTCCATGGTATGTAGGCTTATTACAGTGTAGGAAACCCAGACATTCTAACACGAGCCGACTATGTAAGTCCTCTTGTGTTAAAATTTGAGATATTTTCAGAACAGTCATCCTAGAAAATGGGATCTTGCTAAGACATGCTGACACACCTCTGAAATCAAAAAGAGCTTCTGCTGGCAAATGAAAGTAGGTTGCCACAAAAATGCACATCAGTTAGGAAACAAGTCAGTGAATGTTTGCCAACTGCCGTAAGTGACCTGGAGGCAGTCTGGGCAATGTATTTCTATTTGATTTGCCCCAGGCCACTTCCATTCCCTTCCTGAAAGGTGGACAGGTAGGCTTCTTTAATCCCTCACCGACAGTTTCCATCAGTGATCTCCAAATGTAACTGCTAACGTGTCACTGATTACTGTACAAAGAAGTTAACCGTTACAGCTAAATTTCCCCACTGAAACCCAATCCAGGGATTAGCAACAATAGGGAATCTGTTTTATTTGCATTTAATTTGTACCTTCACACTATTATCTCCAATGTTTTAGTTTCAGGAAATGTGGTCTCAGGCTATTATAACCACATTTCATGCTGCTGTTGCACTGTTATTTGATCTCTATGGTTGGAAATGACTTACTGAAAAAATAAAGCGAGCGTACTTTATTTTAATTATACCAGTGCAGTGTCTAAATAAAAAATGTACTTTATATTTAATGTGGAGCACAGATTAACAGTTTTATGGGACATAAAATCTATCTAGATCATTTTCTATTTACACATCGGTTATATATCTTTCTCTCAGCAAAACAAATGCCTATAGTGTGAAAACGAGGAAGGAGAGCATCGAAGTTACAATCACATGGGCAGTAAATAACATCTTAATTGGTCTGGAATGCCGGAGTTTGATTTTTTTTTTTCCGCTTGGCTTTTATTTATTGATCTCTATAGCTTATTTATCTTCCTGATGATTTGTACAAGTCCATCTTCTTTCCTCAATAAGCCAATCTATGGTGGTTTTATATTGCAAATCCCATCTGGGGAAATGGTCTAGTGAGAGAAGTGTAGTTGCTCCTGGAAAAGCCATTATTTAAAAGCCTTTGTAGAGGTAAGGGTAACATCTCAGTTTTTGCACTTTGTCTTCTGGGAAAAAAGGAGGAAAGGAGTGCAGCTATTATGAAGTTGCCACCCAATGTATGTTTCAACAATTCTTTACTCTGCACTTGTTTGGCAGCAATAGGAAAACAAAGAAGGACTGAGGGTACACTGGGAAATGTCTTTTAATTTTTCCTGTACATGATTTAGCTCCTAGTGAGGGCAGCAGACAGGAATGGATTGTGTATGTCTAATACATCATATGTAAACCCTGGGTTTTCTTCTGTATGCATTTCTACAGCTCCATGGCTAATATCTTTTTTAAAACAGCACTTTAGGATAAACTACACTTCAAATGACACATTATGCTCCACAGTGCAGTTGAGAACTGGCAAATGTAACCATTCTCAGGAAAGCTAGTTGGCAAAAAACCCACTACTTTTTCTAGTATACAGATATCCAAAGCTGAAGTCAACCCTGGAAAATCAGAGATTTTTTTTTCTCCTAAATCAGTGATGCCCTTGTTCATCAAATCAGCCCTTCCAGTGTTTGTCGTGATCCTGTCTGGTTGTCTTGATCTCACAGAATATCAGAAGAGTGCTCTGAAAGATTTCCTCTGTTGATAGCTGAGGGAAAAACAAGTTTACAGATGGCAACGCTATACTTATGCTATGCAAGTGATGCTTTGCAAAGTGAATTTATAAACATATTCCAAAGAAGAGACTCTGATATCCAATCATCACCCTAATATAACCTTAACTGCCTTTAAATGAGCTAATGGAAATTTGGGACAGGTCTTTAAGAGAATGCATTTACATTTGACATAATTAGTGGTAGGCAGATCTTGCTGCATCCAGGGGGAATCTCGAGACAACTGCTTGGTCGACGATTAGTGCTTAATTTCTGAATGTCAAACCCTGCACATCTTAATTTCTAGAGAATAAGCTCAATTGAACTTGCTCCCAAGTTATGCAAAAACCGCTCAGATAAAACCAAGTGGACACCAATGTAATGAATGTGGTTATTAAATTGTTTCAATTGAAAGAACCCTATTCTTACACCATCATAATGGGAACAATTTATCCCCACTGATCGGCCTGTCTCTCTCTTTCTCTCTCTCTCTCTTTCTCTGAGCTTTCTTTGATCTTGAGGCATATTGCGGTGGTGTGTCCTATTGAAAAGCGAAACTGGGGCAATTTTAATGCTTTTGTACCTTACCAGTGCTCTATTTTTTCGCTGTTTAAAAATAGCTGTTAATTATAAGTGCAGTTTAAATGTCTCAAGTGACCCAGAAATGCAGGTTGGAATGAGACAGATTGTGTGTCTCATATGAAACAGATGTACTTCCACAGAGCATTCTGAATTTGGTCTTCCCTCTGTATCCTCCTCTTGGGTTATTTCAGTCAGGTATAGAGCTGGTCTAGCACGGTGCTAGAAAATCCCAAACATTTGAACAGGGTGAAAGAAAAGCAGACTTACTGATTTTTGTTTGTTTGTTTTTTGCGTCACAAAGAAAAGCTTTTTCTGTATACCCGTCCCTACTATGTGGATAAATGCTGCACTCTTGGTGTTGGATAATGGGACAAGGGCCACTTTCCTGGCCAGGAATTCATATGATTTTCTAGAGCTCCAGTCTGCCTGTTTCCCAGGTCAGGGGCTTCGTGTTAAAAGAACACCTCAGGAGTGATAAACATATTCCTTGAGGTCCTTCTTCAGCTTGATTCAACAGTGCCTGAGGGCAAATTAACCTCCTGCTAGATTTTCAAAGATCTTTGATGCTTCACTGATTGCAAAAACTTGTGTTTTAGCTCCTTGCTAACATAACCATCCTGGACATCGTTACACTGCTGGTGATGTTTTAGAGACCAAGGCTCTAATAAGTCATACACTAACTCAGTAAAACCACACGATTGTTTCATTCTGCTACAACCTGAAGAAATCTGGTACTTACCTAATTATATGTGCTTGTATTCTGCAGGTTTGAAGGTGCTCCTATTTAGTGCAGTTCCAAGAAGTGATTTCAAAGCTGAATTTAGAATAGCGTGCATTACAGTGGTTTGATGAGCCTTTCCAAGTTTCTTAAGATCTTTGGTACATATCCCAAGGCCACCTGAATCTGGACAGTGAGGGAATTCAAGACTTTTCCCCCTTCTTCCACTTGGGATTCAGATCCGTGGTCCAATCTCCTTCCCTACCTGGATGAAAGTATGTCTCAGGGTGAGGCGGGCAGTTTACGTGCATTGATTCCCTAACTGCTTGTGACTAGAAATGCCCCATTGAGGAGTTCTTCATTGCCATGGCAATGACATTGAACGTAGTCGTGGTGTGGGCTCAGGGACTGATTTTTTTAAAGTTCTTTCTAGAAAACTTAAAGATGTTTTAGTCAAATTCTAAATGCAGGCACTGATTTGAACATTTTTCATAGCTAACTTTTCATTTTAATCAGTAATTTTAACTTACTTAATTTGATTCTAATATAATAATTCTAATTCTAATCATTCTAATTAGTCCAGATTTATTCCATTTAGTGTTTATAATCTTGTAAGTGACAGCCCAAAGCACTTGGTTAACAGTTTCATGGTGAGTTGATGGCTTATTTTCAGGAAAAGGGGAAGGTATGGCCTCAGGCAAGTTTAAGAGAATCCGTATCATACAGAATTGTGCTGAAAACAAATACAGAAAAACATTCTTTAAATTCCACTCAGGGATGATTACACATTTAAAGACACAATACAAACAATACATTTCTATGTAGAGGAACTCTGAAAAGTAGGCCTGTTGGGAAAGGCCGTCTCATATGTGCAGTCTCTGGGCCCCACTCCTCTTCATGAGCGTGGGCCACGTGGGGTCTGGAGCCTTCCTTATCATGAGGGCCTGTGCTGGACTGCTCACCTTGCAGGGGTGCAGCTCTCTGTTTCATGCTCCATGTGTGCTCCTTTGGTCTGTGTACACGTGTGTCATGTAGCGCCGGGCCAACCCCACTACTGTATCAGTCCCTGAAGAGGATGGGGTCCTTCATTTTGTGGGACAAGAGGGGTGCACGCGGGCCAGTGGCCCTGCGACTGCTGGGAATAACCATTGGCTGTGGGGGACCAGTGCTCACTGCTGAAACTGATGGTGCTCTGCCTCTTCTTTATGTGAGTGAAGTAGTGTTCCTTCTGGTGCCTGACTACACTGTGTTTTCCTTGGTGACTTAGGTACCAAGATGTAGCGGGCAGCAGTGTTCTCATCTCTCCTGGTGATAGGAAATAGATGCCGCTTCTCAATAAGAACAAAGTACTGTATAAGATTTATAGATTTGGAAATATGTGTGATCCTTAGTTTCTAACCAGACTTTTGGCAGAAGTAGCAAAGACTGGTGTCAACCCAGGGACATTGGTAGCTACTGATTGTGGACATTGAAGAGCATTGGGACTGTGAAATCCAGGCCTGGAGAAGAGCCTGGATAGATGGTAGGTTTGGGGATGCATTAGATTCTGGTTAAAATCTGGTTTTGAGAGGTCAGCAGGCTGGGGATGTCCTAGTACTGAAAGCCAGGTGTTAGAATTATCTATGGAAGCAACAAAAGAGTGAGGATCAGAGCAAGTAGTGAGCTGGAAGCCAGTAGACATTTAAGAAAGATGGAGCCTCTAATTCCAGATGTTCAAATGAGGAGGTGGTCCAAAACCAGGCAACTGCCAGCAACCCGGCGCCTGGGGAGCTGAAGAAGAATAGCCTAACAGGCAAGAGCACAGGTATGAAGCTTTGGAAACTGAAAGGACTATGATGGATGAGGCAGCTTTCTGGCTTCAGGTGCCAGAGGAAGGGAGGGACCTCAGTCAGATACCCAGATGGAGCAAATGGGGAAGGAATTGGATGCTGGCTTTGCCAAGGTGAGACCTGACTTCTGGCAGGCAGATGTTGAGGACTAGTGTGTTGGAGACTGCAGGAACTACTCACTAGCTTCATGCTCTGGGCCTTGAGCCCTGTCTCCCTCACGGTGCTTGTCCTCCAACTCCCTCTGAAATTTCCCAGTAATAATCTGATTTAAGCCACCTTGTATAAAGGCAAAGAGGCTGTACATCAAAATATATACAAAGGCTCTGGATGATTATGAGTGCTTTTATTTTATTTTATTTTTTATATCTTACTTGTAGTCTCTACAGTGATCCTTTGTTACCTTTGTAAGAATTTTTAAAAATTCAAGTTAATTTTTTAATGAAATTATTTTTTGCAGTTTTATTACTTGACCTATAACATTGTGTAAGTTCAAGATGTACAACATAATTATTTGATATATGTATATATTGTGAAATGATTACCATAGTAAGTTTAGCCAACATCCAACACCTCACAGAATTATGATTTTTTTTCTTGTGATGAGAACATTGAAGATCTACTCTGTTTGCAACTTTCAAATATATAATACAGTATTGTTAGCTATAGTCACATATTATGCAATACAGTCCCAGAATTTATTTATCTTATAATTAGAAGTTTGTACCTTCTGGCCATCTTTTATCAATTTCCTGCCCTCAACCACTGCCTCTGGCAACCACCAATTTGTTCTCTGTTTCTATGAATGCTTTTTTTTTTTTTTTAAGATTCTACAAATAAGTGAGATCATATGGTATTTGTCTTTCTTTCTCTGACTTATTTCACTTAACATAATGCCCTCAGAGTCCATCCATGTGGTCACAAATGGCAAGATTTCATTTTTCTTTTATGGCTGAAAAGTATTCCATTGTATATATGTGTATACTATGTTTCCTTTATCCATTCACCTGTTGATAGGTGCTTAAGTTACTTCCATGTCTTGGTCATTGTAAATAAAACTGACTGCAATGAACAGGAGGGTGCAGATAGCTCTTTGGGATAGTGATTTCATTTCCTTCAGATATATACTCAGAAGTGGAATTCCTGGATCATGCGGTGATTCTATTTGTAGCTTTTTTAAGGAAACTTTCTAATGTTTTCCCTAGTGGTTGCACCAATTTATATTCCCACAAACAGTGCACAAGTATTCCTTTATCTCCACATCCTCACAAACACTTGTCATCTCTTGTTTTTGATAACAGCCATTCTGACAGGTGTGAGGGGATACCTCATTGTGGTTTTGATTTGTATTTCCTTGATGATTAGTGTTGTGCACCTTTTCTTGTACCTGTTGGCCATTTGAAGTCTTCTTTGAAAAAAGTGTCTATTCATATCCTCTGCCTATTTTTAAACTGGATGATGAAGATGATTATTTTGCTGTTGAGTTGTATGAGTTCTTTTTAAATTTATTTTTAATTGAGGTATAGTTGATTTACAATATTATTTTGGGTTCAGGTATATAACATAGTGATTCAAAATTTTTATAGATTAACTCCATTTAAAGTTATTATAAAATATTAGCTATATTCCCTGTGCTGTACAATATGTCCTTGTAGCTTATTTATTTTATGCATGGTAGTTTATACCTCTTAATCTCCTACCCCTATCATGCCCCTCCTCCCTCCCCTCTCCACACTGGGAACAGCTAGCTTGTTTTCTATATATGTTTATCTGTTTCTGCTTTGTTATATTCATTTGTTTGTTTTATTTTTTGGATTCCATGTATAGGTGATAACATACAGTATTTGTCTTTCTCTGTCTGACTTATTTCACTCAGAACAAATAATTTTAATGTTTGTGTGGAAGCATAAAAGACCCTGAATAGCCAAATCAGTATTGAGAAATAATAGAGTTGGAGGAGTCATTCTCCCTGACTTCAGACTACACCACAAAGCTACAGTAATAAAAACAGTATGGTACTGGCACAAAAAGAGACATGCATCAATGGAAGAGAATAGAGAGCCCAGAAATAAACCCACACACTTACGGTCAATTAATCTACATCAAGGGAGGCAAGAATATGCATTGGGGAAGATAGTCTCTTCAATAAGTGGTGCTGGGAAAACTAGACAGCTACATGTAAAATAATGAAATTGGAACATTTTCTAAAACCATATACAAAAACAAACTCAAAATTGATTAAAGACCTAAATGTAAGACCAAAACCCATAAAACTTCTAGAAGAAAACATAGGCAGAACACACTTTGACATAAATCATAGCAATATCTTTTTGGACCTGTCTCCTAAAGCAAAGGAAACAAAAGCAAATATAAACAAATGGAACCTAATTAAATTTAAAAGCCTTTGCACAGCAAAGGAAACCACTGACAAAATGAAAATACAGCCTACTGAATGGGAGCAAGTATTTGCAAATGATATGACCAATAAGGGGTTAATATCAAAAAATACATAAACAGCTAATACAACTTAACGGGAAAAAGCAAAACAAACAACACGATTGAAAAATGGGCAGAAGACCTGAACAGACGTTTTCCAAAAAAGACCTACAGATGGCCAACAGGCACATGAAAAGATGCTCAAAATCACTAAGTATCAGAGAAATGCAAATCTAAACCACAATGAGATACCACCTTAGACCTGTCAGAATGACCATCATCAAAAAGAACACAGATAACAAATGTTGGCGAGGATGTGGAAAAAGGAAACCCTTGTACACTGTTGGTGGGAATGTAAATTTTGGTACAGCCACTGTGGAAAACAGTGTGGAGGTTTCTCAGAAAGCTGAAAATAGAACTACCATATTATCCAGCAATTCCACTCCTGGCTATAAAGCTGAAGAAAACAAAAGCACTCATTTGAAAAGATACATGCAACCCAATGTTCATGGCAGCATTATTTACAATAGCCACGCTATAGAAGCTGCCTAAGTGTCCATTAACTGATGGAGCAATAAAGCTGTGATATATACATGTATACACACACACACACACACACACACACACACACACACACACACACACACACATATATACAGACACAGCGGAATACCATTCAGCAATATAAAGGAATAAAATTTTGCCATTTGCAACAACATGAATGAATCTGGAGGATATTATGCTTAGTGAAATAAGCCAGCTGGAGAAAGGGTTCTTTATGTATTTTGGATAGTAACCCCTTATGAGATGTGTGGTTTGCAAATATTTCCTCCCATTCTGCAGGTTGCCTTTTGATTTTATTGGCCTTTGTTGTATAGAAGCTTTTTAGTTTGATATTGTCCCACTTGTTTTTGATTTTGTTGCTTGTGCTTTCAGTGTCATATTGAAAAAAATCATTGCCAAGACTAATGGCAAGGAGATTTTTTCCTAATGTTTCTTCTAGGATTTATATCATTTCAGGTCTTATAGTTAAGTCTTTTAATCCGTTTTGAGTTAAACTTTGTGGTTCGTGTTTAAAGGGGTCCAGTTTCATTCTTCTACATGTAAATATCCGGTTTCCTCAGAACCATTTGTTGGAGAGATTTTCTTTTTTTCCATTGAGTATTCTTAGCTCCTTTGTCAAATATTAGTTGACTCTATATGCATGGGTTTATTTCTGGGCTCTTGATGCTGTTCCATTGATTTATGTGTCTAATTTTATGCCAGTCTTGTACTGTTTTGATTACTATAGCTTTGTAATATGGTGTCAAATAAGGAAGTTTGATGGCGTCAGCTTTGTTCTTTCTCTGGATTGGTTTGGCTATTTGAGGTCTTTGTGGTTTCATATAAATTTTAGGATTCAATAATTGAACAATTTTTTAAAGTAACGTAGTGAAAAGAGTTAGGACTTCTGAGTCAGACTGATTTCAAATCCTGACTTGTCTTTTACCTCCCAGCTTTATGACTTGGACAAGTTACTTACACTTTAGAACTGCAGTTGGCTTGTCTATAAAGTGTGTATAAAAAGACCAAAGTGGTTTTTATTCCCCACTCTTCCATACAGAGAGGGAACTTGCCCTCCCTAGGAAAAAGAGGAACTATTCTTCGCACATATTTCCAGCTGGAACAGGGAATCATTTATTGATTAAGTAGTTTGCTTGATCTCTCTCCCCTTCTCTCTCTCCCTCTTCTGGAGAATGCAGCATCTGTTTTTTTTTTTTTTTCCTCTGCTCTGAACTAAACTTACAGGAATAGGTCTTACACTTGTGGAGGAAGCCATCCCTTTTGGAGATGTACAATAAGAACCCCATTTGACAGTCACGTTGTCTAGTTTTGTTTTTCAGGATTAAAACTGACATTTTAATCTACATTGGTACTTGCGTCTTATTTCTTAATTGGCTTTAGACTGAGAGTGACAGTAGCCAGTAAACGAGACCAAGAAATAATACCACCTATCTGTCCTTTGAGCACTTCGTGGCTGTGAGGTTGAGAAATCATATGTGAAGTGCCTAGCACTGTGCCTGGCAAACAGTGGTAATTAAATAAGTAGAAATTAATAATAATGATCATTTTCATGGTTGTTTTCTTACTGTCATTACTAACAATCGTTCTGGGGGCATCATTATTCCTATTGAATGACAGGTTTTTTCTTTCCTCTACTACTGTGGACCAACATACTCTTCCCAAAGATCCATCCTTCCTGCTGTGTTACTACCACAGCTGTTTCCTTACCTTGTTATCAAATGCCATTTTTCATCAGAGGATGCAGAGGACGTTTTGCTGTTTTCCCAGGGCTCTGTGACTGCTTTAGGACTCCTTAGGTATGTGGAAGAACCAAATATTAAGAAACTTTATCCCTGACCTCAGAAATAGGAGAAGAGCTTTGTAACGATCCCACTCCCCTCCTGCCGGGCCCTGCTCCAGCTGGCAGAACTCATCCTGACTCTGTGAAGGACAGTAAGTATCTGGCTAACTCAGTACTAATTTCCCCCAGACTGCTGGACCTGTTTTGCCCAAAAGCCCACCTTTCGGCAGTGGATTCTTCTTTGTCCTACTGCCAAGCCTTCAGTTTGGTCAGCAGCTCCGTAAGCTGTTCACTTCCTCTCCCCCATCGTCCTCGCAGTGCGGGGGCCTGGCCTCTGCTGTCCGTGCTCCTGCCCTCCTGCACTGCCCCCCGTGCTTGTTTAGAGACTCAGCACGGCCTCCCTGGCAGCCTGGCGGCCCCTCGTTGATCTCGTCCTGCTCCCTGCTTGACTTGCACCTCTCGCCCTCCGTCACTGTCTGGCTGTCTTTCCTCCTCCCGTCACTGAGTCAACAGGGCTCCAGTCACCTGCCCCAGCCTATCACTCTCCCTGTCCCTCAGGACACTCAACCACTGCTCCTCCCCCTCACCTCCGCCACCTCCCTACCTTAACTTTGCGCTTGCTGTCTCCTCAGCCTAGAATACACTTCCTCCTGAAAGTCACAAGGTTGACTCCATCATGCCTTTCAAGTGTCCATTCAAATTTTAACTTCCCAGAGAAGCTTTCCTGGACCACTTCCCCATCCTTTCCCACTCTTTATGCCTTTCTCAGCTTCATATATTTTTTCATTGCATCTTTAGCTACCAGGTCTTAGATTTTAATTTGCTTGTTTGTTCCTTATGTCCCTCTCTCCACCCCAGCCCTGCCTGCTCCCTTCCAGAATTTAAGCAAGCCCCGTGAGAGCTGGATTTTAATGTATTTTGTTCACCAGGTACAGAACCTAGAATAGTGCCTGGAACATAGTAGGTGTTCAGTGGATCACCCTTCCCTTTGATAACACAATTCCATCATTCTTAATAACCTTAATTGGCTATTAATAAAGTTATATGTGTCAGGAATAAAAGGAAAAATGTTAATTTAGAAGTACAGATTTATAATCTTTTTTGCAATTTTGAAACTACCAAAGCTCTGAAAACAAAAATCTTTTCTGGCAAATTTACTTGCCCCAAACCTGACCTAAGCTCGTATAGTCTATGTGTGATACTTACTTAACGCACTTAATATGAATATTCATATATTTCACTGCCTAAATATTAATGTGCTTAATTTCAGGATGCTTTTCCAGGCACTGAATTTATATGTAGTATATGCATCATGCTAAGCTTAAAATTTGAAAAGTTCCGAGTTTCTGAATACATCTGGCTTCAAACATTTCAGACAAGGGAGTTCAGATCAGTATGTGCAGTCCTTTCTCTTTTGTTCTCTTCTAAAGAGGGTAAAGATGGAGAGAGAAGTAAGGAGGTGAAGAGAATTAGTCCCAGGGTGAGATGAGGAAGTAGTCTGGGCAAATTTGTGGAAAGGAAGGAGGGGAGAGGGGAGACGGAGAGGACAGCTGCCTTTAAGAGTGACTTTGGGGTAGGTTAAGATTTTTACGAAATTAGGTCTTACTGCATATTATATAATGCAATTCCCCTATGCTACTAACTCAAGTAAAAACTACCATTATTTTTAAGTGCTTCACATGCTTAGATTTTAATTTTGGATGCATCACTGTGCTGAGCTCGAGTTCAAGGCACCCAGTACATTTCTGGTTCCATGAACATTCATAACAAAGTGTGTATTTGTTACCGGTTTACACTGACTGAAATGTGAACACCTCAGTGTATTCCTGTTCTGAGAGTTCTTTTCTTTTCAGAGCACAAGAATATGGATAAGTCTTAACAGGATATTAAAAAAAACTATTTCGATGGTTGTGAGATTAATTATAAATTAATGCAGCAGACATAGGATAGCAGGTTAAGGATAAATTTGGGTTGGTGTTCAAATATTATCTGTTAAACAATTATATTAGGTCCTATGCCAGGAACTTTCACATATGTCAAATTCTAAATTCTAAGGGAATCTGTGCTGATATTTATTTCCCTGTTGTGTTTTAATCAAATGTTAGCATATGTTCTCATCCCCATATGGTGTTATCTCTTAGCATGGAGTAGAATTGAAGGGTCTTTGTTTTGTTTTGGTCAGTGAGAGTATTTCTTTTCTGTGGAAGCTGGTGGCATTTCAGGATGAGTGCAAGAGTAGGGATTCTTCAAACAGAAGTGAGCGGCAGCGCACTGGTCCCCTCTGCTGCCACCTCCAGTGTCATAATGGTGGCACGGGACAGTGTGGTTTGAAAACGAAGCATTACTTTGTCCATTGTTTCGACTGAGTGCAAATAACAATATTCATTTTGCTTTAAATTTTGTAGAACATTAAAAGAACGCATGTAAAGTTGGAACATATCAAAGGAGGGCATAAGTTACAAAAATTTGAAAAACACTTCTCCAAAGAAACTTCTCATTCCTTTTAGATTGTTTTCCTTCTACTGATTCACTAGAGGCATATAGGTTAGACTTGCTTCCAGGATGAGTTACTGAGAAAAACAAGCCTTTCACTTATTATTTTGTAAGATAAAGTATGATTTTAAAAAGTTAATACAAAAATCGATAGTTTTCCCTGTAACCAAGAAATTCGTTTTGAGACTTCTAAGCACAAATAAGGAAAGTTCTAAGGTAAGATGTTATCTGAGCCCCCTGTAATCAGTAGTTTATTTGGACCTTCCTGTGAACACTTGGGTCATTTTCGTGGTGTTTGGTCAGTTCGGTATTTTCTGTTTATTATAAGCTACTGGTAACAGTCCAATACACCCCAGGCATTTACTGCTTTCAAACGATTCATGATTTCTTATAGCACAAGGCAGTTAATAGTGGTCAGGTGTCAGATTTCTGCATTAGCTCTCAGATCTTGTCTGCTGTCATGTGCTAAGTCTTGATGTGTACACTCACCTTCCTTTCCTCTTGTGGGACTGAGCTGCCTTTCATAAAGTGGAGACATCTTATAAATAGCGCCATTGCTGCCCTGTCACTTCTAACTCCAGGGCGTTTCCTTCACACTGGGATATCACCTGGCTTTTTCTAAAGGGATCCTGCCTTCTAGTCTTCAATTCAGAAGTAAAATAAAATATGTGAGCGCCATGTAATTAAGGAGGGGGCAAAGGAAAGAACTGACATTTGCGGGGCACCTCTGATGTCTTGCACACGGGCTGGGCTTTACGTATGTTATCTTGTTTGATCCAGAGAGACACTGGAAGCACTAGGTCCACTGCCTTTATATTATGGTAGTGATGGCATCGACTCAGTTTCAGGCTCTTCTGATGGCCTTTCTGTTACAAATTTTTGTCATTTGTTTCGTGTATAACTGAGAGAGAGAGAGAAAGGGTATGCTTGTTGTTCTGGTCGTGTTACGTGTCGACAGATCATGGTTGGTTAATGCAGTGGAGAGTGAGGCTCAGAATGTCTCCAGAACCCATTTTTTTTTTTTGGAGGGGGTATTTATATGGTGAGGGCCATGTGGCTGGCATATGGAAACCCCAAGGCAGCCTAAATCAGCTCTCAGCTTGGTGGGCTGTGCTTTGTGACTGATGACACATTGAACTGACAGCAAATCAGATGTTTGAATCACCTTGTTAACTAGATGTTATCTTTATACTCCTTAATGTCTTTCCCAATATCAACTATTGTTTCCCTGAAAGGCTGTTTACCACAGCACCAAGTTAATCCAACTCAGTTTGACTTGTCACTATGTATGGGTCTCAGGAGGCAGTATAGTATAGCAGAGGGGTTAAGTGTGCTGACCCTGGAGGGAAGTTGCCTTGTATGAATCCTGATCCTATCACAAACTGCCTTTGTGACCTTGGATAAGTCATTTAACCTCTCATAGTATCAGTTCTTTCCAACTATAAAATGAGTATAATAGTAGCACGTACAATGCACAGTGCCTGGCACATTTTTAATGCTCACTTGTCGTTGCTGCCATAATAATAACAATAACGATATTATTGTTAAAACAAGAGCCCCAGTAAGGATAAATCAACTTCATGACTTCAGGGAAGCAAGCACTATTAACACTGTGTGCTCTTAAATTTCCATATAGCGCTAATTTATACATTTGATAATCTTAATTGTCAGGAAACTTTTCCTCCTTTTTAACCTAAATCCTGAATGCTATAGATAGGTTCTCATTCCTCTTGGACTACCCATGGAGATTGTTTTCCTTAGAGTCTTCATTTTCTATAAAATTTTCTCCATCCTTCCCAGAGGCCCAAATTTCATTAGATTTTTGGAGGACATGGAATATAAGTTTAACCCTTGAAATAGCCTCATTTTCATCTGCTTCGTCACCTCAAATAAATTCTTTGGAGAAAAACTGTATTCTTTCCGTTCATTTTTCATGGCCATTTCATAATGGAATGAGCCATATGGATTTAAGTGTATCACAAAATCATTCTTTGATAAGGGTAGTTTGAAAAACAAAGCTAAATCTATTTAATGGGATATTTTGGAAAAGAGAAAAAGAAAAAGCATGTTGATCCAAGATTTTGTTTTGGGCACATTTGGGCAACAAAGTTATTTTATAGGAACTGGTTTTATTTTCCTTACTCTTTCCTTAATGTGGCTGCATAATTCATGTTCATGTTAAGTGTTATTAAAATAAATGTAACTATTTTAAATTTGATAAGCACATAAATTCTTTTCTTTCAGTGGAAGCATATATGGCGTGAAAATTTCACTGTTGGACAATTCATATCAGTAGAGACAGATCTTATAAGATGTCGTCTTATTTCAGTCACAAATCAGAAGGGTTTCATGCTATACTGCAGGGAAGACGTGCACATGCATTATAAATTCTCCTTCACATTCTAGAAATTACAACCAGGAACTCCAGGTAGCTTTGAAGGCTCTTTCAAATTATCACATGCTATCAACCAGAACTTTTCAAGTTTTAATATGTGGAGGAGTCACCGGCGGATCTTGTTAGAATGCAGATTCTGATTTAGTAGGCTTGGGGTGGAGCCCAGGATTCTGAAATTCTAACAGGTCTCAGGTGATGCTAGTGCTGTGGTTCTGGGCCACAATTTGGGTACAAGACTGGAGACTTCCTTTCCTCTTGGTGACCTCTACCTGTTTTAGAAGCTTTACAGGGTTTCTGTATCCAAACAGTGGGGAGTAACTGAAATCACTTTGTAGGGATAATGAAATGAATCATCACATTGGTAAATATGATTCTTACAATAAGCACCTGAGTCAGGGTAATTCATCGTCTCTTGGGACAGCAAGTGGGTTTGAGTCCACTCTTTTGCGTTGTGGGTCTTCTCCCAAGACTCATTATTCACTATTATCATTACCATTACTTTGCCTTTGCCATTATGTCTTGTTTCCTTTACAAAGAATGAGAAGACAATGCAGTATGCAAGATCCAAGGAGGTTCTGACCTCAGAGAAAGAAAAAGATGTGATCTTCATAGGAAAGTAGGTATCTTCCTTAAAATTTGGTAGGATCACTGCCATGTTTACAGGCAAACATTACCTTCTACTCTTCTTAAATACAACAGAGTGCCTAAAGTAATGTCAGGCACGTTGGAGGTGTTTAATACGGAGCTTGATCGCCGAATTCCACAATGGTGTAAGAATGGTCATTTGCACTAGGGAGTGATTCTGAATGAAGATCTGATGCCTGTGCATTAAGAGGGGTAGCATTCTGCCCATCAGGGGAGAAGTCGGGTGGCATGGTGCCTCACTTCTCACCCAGCAGGCCTTGGGGATTGTCGAAGTTTAAAAAGTTACTGGCCCACTCTGTCCTTGATACTGAAGAGAAAAGCTAAGTTGAGAGGTATTAAATATCAGAATTAGTTACCAAAGGCAGTAACCCTGGAAAACATGAGAAAACTACTGCATAACTCTGTTTAAAAAGAAAAGAAAAAAACTTTTGCTTGGTTCAATTTTGTTGAAAGTTTAGAAAAAAGGTATAACCTCTTTAAAAGGCTTACAAGAAGTTTCTAGGGAAGTTAATTAGTAATCTTTACTGTTATGGGAATAATGGTAACTTTTGCAGCTTCAAAGGGTTCTGGAATGAATGATTAAAAACTTACTGTCCGGGGCTCCGCTCGCTGTTTGCAAGAGAGGCGGCCGTGCTTTGGCACAGTGTGCTGGGCTGCTCAGGGGGTTGGTGGAAGACTGTCTCACAATGTTCTTTGTCCAATTGAAAGGGAGCTGCTGGTAGTCAAGCCATGTGAAAGAAGTGTGTCTGTGCAAAAAGAGGCACAGAGGGACGTCCATCCAGGAAGCTTAGGCAAGACTCAGGGGACCTTAAGGCCTGCCTTTCCTTCACATGAGAGAGTATGAATCAAAACCTGCTGTTTTAGTTTCGTAGTCCAAGATGGTTGACCAAGTTGCCACAAACCATGAATCTCTAGACAAGTAGTGTGTCTTGTTATTGTTGTTACTTTTTGTTTGTTTGTTTTAATATGGAAAAAACCCAAGTGTTTTTCTTAATGAAGCATAATATTAGATTAAGAACTGCTCGGTAATGTTAGTTCGGGCTGATATAACAAAAATACTGTAGACTGGGTGGCTTAAACAACAAACATTTATTTCTCACAGTTTTGGAGGCTGGGAAGTCCCAGATCAAGGCATCAGCAAATTTAGTGCCTGGTGACGGCCCGTTTCCTGGATGATAGATAGCTATCTTCCTGCTGTGTTGTCACATGGTAGGAGGGGTGAGGAGGTGCTCTGGGATCTCTCTTATAAGGCACTAATCCTATTCATGAGGGCTCCACTTTCACGGCCTAATCACCTCCCAAGACCTACCTCCAACTACCATCACATTTGAGATTAGGTTTTGACATACACATTTTGGGGAGACACAAACATTCAGTCTATAGCAGATAATATTTAAAGGCCAGAAAATAACAAACCCAACCCTTAAGAATTATTTCAACCTAAATTTATTAAACAAAAATTAGTATTTGTGTTCTATCTTTAATATACGTTTTCATTTATACGTGTTTATGATTAAATAGGATGACTTCCTGTTTCTAACTTTCATGCTTCCTGACCTCTGAAATGGAAGCTTAACCTCCTTCTTCTTTTGGTGGCATTGCCCCTAACTGAGGCATGGAACTCAGGGGAAGTAATCACAGAAGGAATCTCTTCACCCCAGACAGTTTTAAGCAGAGTCTTGGCAGAAGGCAGGAATGAGTGGCCTATGAGCTAGAGTTCTTTAGTTGTAAGCAACAGAACTGATCCTGGCTGATTTAGGCAACAGGGAATTTATGAGAAAAATGTGAGAGAATGCTCAGGCTCAATAGGAAGTCTGGAAATCCCAAGCTTGGACAGGGCAGCTCTAGGAATTCGGGTTGCAGTCTCCTGGCATCAGTGCTGGGACAAATGAACCCAGCTGACTTCATTCCTTACATCTACCTGCTCAGGACTGCATTCCTGCAAAAAGGAGCAGGTCCTAAGCTAAAGATGGAGGAAGACACTTTGTTCACAGAAGACTTTATGCCTTGGGGGTTGTTTCCTAAAGTAAAACTCAGGCGCAGTCATCGAAAAAGGAGGAGAGAGGTCAAGTGGGCAAGAATAACAGATGTACAAAATTGGAAAGAATAAGGAGGGGCTGAGATTCTTCCCCCATTCTTCCCATCACAGGGTAGAGTTGAGTCTATGATTTAGTTGTTTGGCTCACCCTGACCCTCAGCCTCTAACTCTGTTGCTCACATGCTCAGCTTTAGCAAGCGTTACATTTCTCAGTGGGTACACTTGCTGAGGGGATGCTGATAATTCATTTATTTATTTGACTTTATTTTGTATGTGGAAGATCTGCCACACTTGTAAGGAAAACTACGGAAAGCTGTCAATACCCAGTTTAACGCTCCAATAAATAATACCCTATTTGTCATTTCAAAACCATTTCTTTCTCCTTGCCCCACCTTTGTATTCACTGACGTGTGTGTGTGCACGCACACACACACACACGAACATTTCTGGAAAGTAATTCCAGACACATGATGGAAATGGTGAAGGCGATGACAGTTAGGAGTTTCCCAGGTTTCACAGGTGTATTAGCCATCAAAGGGTAGGAGGAAAAAATTTGAATTTTTGTGATTCTTGACCCTTCATTCTCAACTGATTAGTTCACATGAATTTAGCATGATTGCCCCTGCTGTTAGTCTTCTAAATCTTTTGCTCTGTTGTTGGTGATAAAGAGAAAATGCTTTTTTACTGAAATTCATACACTTCATTACTCTAACCTAGTCCACAGGATACATGCAGTGTGTGATCACATAGAATCCTTTTTAAAAAGCAGCAAATCCTCTTCTTTTAATTTTGTGTAAAGAAAATTCTAAGCAAAGTTTAATTTTTTAGCTCAAAACAGAATTGTGGGCTAGTTGTTGTTGTTGTTGTTTTTGCAAAGCTTGTGGCAGTACACGCCAGCTGAGAATAAATGGTATAATTCTAAGGGTATTTGGGGGATATGTAATCTCAAAAATTTGAGTTTCCATTATTCACTGGTGGCTGCTTCCCTTAGTAACAAAGGTTAACATTTATTGAGCAGTTGCTAACTGCCAGGCACTATGCTAAATGCTTTTCATGAAAAAAAGTTTAATTTCCACAAAAATCTTAAGAGGTCTGTACCATTGGTCTCTCAGTTTTACAGATGATGCAACTGAGGTCCAATGAGATAAAGTAATATTTAGCAGTGAAGCTTGGATTTAAATTCAGGAAGCTGACAGACCTTTGTTTAAACTCATAACTAGTACACCTCACTGTATTTCTTCTCTTGCTGTGGGATAAAAGTTAGGGAACACATTAGCTTTTATGTTTTTTTTCCATTGCTTTTTATCACCTGGTCATTCTCCCATTAAAGTTGGAATCTTGCAGCACCTGCTGCTTGGGAAGAGGTCTTTATAGTAGAACCCTCCATGGGAAATTAGGTAAATTCTTGGTTTTTGAGTTTCAGAAAGATGCAGGCATTGGATAAGAAGATGTGGAAGATCATCTAAGGATAGTTCGTTATCAGAACCCAGATCCTCCCTCTCTTATAATGTTTGCTGGTGAGGGAGGGGCCATGTCTAAAAGAGAAGAGAATCAGGCTGAAGCTGGAAGGGTGTTGGTAGGTCCTGAGAAGGGAATTTTTGGATTGAGTCCTAATACAGGGATGAGAGCCATTGATAGATTGCCCAGATTTGCTACTTCATATAACAGGAGTTTAAAATAGAAATTAAGCTCTATGGCAAGTGGAATAGTTTTATCACCCGTAAACCTGAGTTTTGCTGGAGGTTTACTCCCTCTAAACTCCAAAAAGCCCATCAAGCCCTTTTCTTAGAAGTTTTATAAATCCATTAAAGCAGAAAGAAAATAAATACCCAATGACTAAACTGAGGTCAAATCAAATCAGTAGGAAAACCAATTTTCTAAATACAGACAATCCTCACTTTGCATGGTTCAGATATGTGTGAATTTCAGTCACCATAGTTTAGTTAGGTAACACCAGTCTTCCAACAAAATATTCGAAATTTCAGTTACCACAGTGTACTAATCTTGAGTAATTATCTAAACACAAACTTTGCTGCTAGCTCTCCAGCCCACAAATCATGAAGTGAAAAACAAATGCTTTCTTTTTTGTGGTGGAGTCGTATTCCATTGTGTATATATGTCACATCTTCTTTACTCACTCATCCACTGATGGGTGCTTAGGTTGTTTCCATGTCTTAAGCTATTATAAACAATGCTGCAGTGCACATAGGGGTGCACGTGTCTTTTCAAATTAGTGTTTTTATGTTCTTCAGATAAATACCCAGAAACGGCATATTTGGGTGACATGGTAATTCTATTCTTTTTTTTAATTTTATTTTTGAGGAATCTTTGTACTGTGTTCCATAGTGGTTGTACCAACTTACAGTCCTATCAATACTGTACAGTGTTCCCTTTTCTCCAAATTCTCTCCAACATTTGTTATTTCTTGTCTTTTTGATAATAGCCATTCTAATAGGTGTGAAGTGATACGGTATTGCGGCTTTGATTTGCATTTTCCTAATAATTAGTGATGTTGAACATCTTTTCATGTGCTTGTTGGCCATCTGTATTTTTTTTTGAGAATGTATTTTATTTATTTTATTTTTAAACATTTTTATTGAGTTATAGTCATTTTACAATCTTGTGTCAAATTCCAGTGCAGAGCACAATTTTTCAGTTATATATGAACATACATATATTCATTGTCACATTTTTTTCACTGTGAGCTACCACAAGATCTTGTATATATTTCCCTGTGCTATATAGTATAATCTTGTTTCTCTGTTCTGCATCTACCTGTCAGTATCTACAAATTTTGAACTCCCAGTCTGTTCCTTCCCACCCCCTGCCCCCTTGGCAACCAGACGTTTGTATTCTATGTCTATGAGTCTGTTTCTGTTTTGTATTTATGTTTTTTTTTAGATTCTACATATGAGCGATCTCATATGGTATTTTTCTTTCTCTTTCTGGCTTATGTCACCAAGAATGACATTCTCCAGGAACATCCATGTTGCTGCAAATGGTGTTATGTTGTCAGTTTTTATGACTGAATAGTATTTCATTGTATAAATATACCACATCTTCTTCATCCAGTCATCTGTTGATGGCCATTTAGGCTGTTTCCATGTCTTGGCTATTGTAAATAGTGCTGCTATGAACATTGGGGTGCAGGTGTCTTTTTGAAGTAGGGTTCCTTCTGGATATATGCCCAGGAGCTGGATTCCTGGGTCATATGGTAAGTCTATTCCTAGTCTTTTGAGGAATCTTCATACTGTTTTCCACAGTGGCTGTACCAACCTGCATTCCCACCAGCAGTGTAGGAGAGCTCCCTTTTCTCCACAGCCTCTCAAGCATTTGTCATCTGTGGACTTTTGAATGATGGCCATTCTGACTGGTGTGAGGTGATACCTCATTGTAATTTTGATTTGCATTTCTCTGATAATTAGTGATACTGAGCATTTTTTCATGTGCCTATCATTTGTATTTCTTCCTTGGAGAATTGCTTGCTTAGGTCTTCTGCCCATTTTTGGATTGGGTTGTTTGTTTTTTTTTCTATTAAGTTATATGAGCTGCTTATATATTCTAGAGATCAAGCCTTTGTCGGTTTCATCGTTTGCAAAAACTTTCTCCCATTCTGTAGGTTGTCGTTTTGTTTTACTTATGGTTTCCTTTGCTGTGCAGAAGCTTGTAAGTTTCATTAGGTCCCATTTGTTTATTCTTGCTTCTATTTCTATTGCTTGGGTAGATTTTTGAGATGTATGTCAGATAATATTTTGCCTATATTTTCTTTTAGGAGGTTTATTGTATCTTGTATTATGTTTAAGTCTTTAATCCATTTTGAGTTTATTTTTGTATATGGTGTAAGGGAGTGTTCTAGCTTCACTGATTTACATGCTGCTGTCCAGTTTTCCCAACACCATTTGCTGAAGAGACTGTCTTTATTCCATTGTATATTCTTGCCTCCTTTGTTGCAGATTAGTTGACCAAAAGTTTGTGGGTTCATTTCTGGGCTCTGTATTCTGTTCCATTGGTTCATATAAGTGTTTTTGTACCAATACCATGCTGTCTTGATGACTGTAGCTCTATAGTATTGTCTGAAGTCTGGGAGAGTTATTCCTCCAGCCTCTTTCTTTTTCTTCAGTAATGCTTTGGCAATTCTAGGTCTTTGGTGGTTCCATATAAATTTTATTGGTTTTTCTCTAGTTCTGTGAAATATGTCCTGGGTAATTTGATAGGGATTGCATTAAATCTGTAGGTTGCCTTGGGCAGTATGACCAATTTAACGCTATTTATTCTTCCAATCCAGGAGCATGGGATATCTTTCCATTTTTTAAAGTCTTCTTTAATTTCCTTCATCAATGGTTTATAGTTTTCTGTGTATAAGTCTTTCACTTCCTTTGTTAGATTTATTCCTAGGTATTTTATTACTTTGGGTGCTATTTTAAAGGGGATTGTTTCTTTACTTTCTTTTTCTGTTGATTCATCGTTAGTGTAAAGAAATGTAACTGATTTTTGAATGTTAATCTTGTAACCTGCTACCTTGCTGAATTCTTCAATCAGCTCTAGTAGTTTTTGTGTGGACCTTTTAGGGTTTTCTATATGTAGTATTGTGTCATCTGCATATAGTGACACTTTTACCTCTTCTTTTCCAATTTGGATCCCTTTTATTTCTCTCTCTTGCCTGATGGCTGTGGCTAGGACTCCCAAGACTGTGTTGAATAGGAGTGGTGATAGTGGGCATCCTTGTCTTGTCCCAGATTTTAGTGGGAAGCTTTTGAGTTTTTCACCATTGAGTACTATGCTGGTTGTTGGTTTGTCATATAAGCTTTTATTATGTTCCCTCTATATCCACTTTGGTGAGAGTTTTTATCATAAATGGGTGTTGAATTAAGTGTCCTATGATGGATGAATGGATAAAGATGTGATATATAAATACAATGGCATACTACTCAGCCATAAAAAGGATGAAATCCTGCCATTTGCAACAACATGGATGGACTTTAATGGTATTATGCTCAGTGAAATAAGTCAGACAGAAAATGATAAATATTGTATAATGTTACTTATGTGGAATTTAACAAAACAAAACAAATAATATAAAACAAAACAAACTCATAGATACAGAGATCAGATTATTGGTTTCCAGAGGAGAAGGGGTTTCAGGGGTGGGCAAAATGGCTGGAGGAGGTCAAGTGTATGGTGATGATGAATGGTAACTGGACCTGTGGTGGTGGTATTCACTTTGTAGTGTATACAGATGTCAAGTTATAATGCTATACATTATATACATATGTACATATGTATGGCAGATGTACCTCATGATCAGTGACAGTCACATCACTTTATTCAATACTCATCAGTGACTGGTCACTATGCATCTGTTATTCAGTTCATGTACAGACAGCAAAGTGCTTGGTGGTGGTGTGTTTTGTCTCCCTGTGATGATACACTCACATGACTTTTTACAAAAATTGATTACTGAAACAGAGAATTGACTAATAAAGATGAAAGTGTAGCAAAGAAACAAAAGAGTGATGACTCTGGAAGTAAAATTGGAAAATGGCTGTGAAGAAAAGAATGAAGATGTCCCAGACGGAGTTATATTAGTAAAAAACAGAAACAAAAACCTCCATATTAAATAACTCTTAGAGATATCATACAATGTTTAAGTCAAATAACAAAGAACAAAATGTTAGAAGCTGACCCAAACTTAGAAGTGTGATGATTTAGTAAGATAGAAAACAAATTTCTAGAGGTCACAAAATAATCATAATTTCTCATTGGTTATTAAAATGACTTGCATGGTTTCAGCTTGCATGGTCATTTTTATGGTCCCACCCTACTGTGCAATGTGAAGGCTATCCATATCCAGAAATGCTCCTTTTCCTACATATTTAAAGTCAACCTCAGAATATCTCCATCTCAAAAAACTGCACACCGAAAAATTCTCATGCTGCTCTCAAGAGTAGTCCTGAAATTGGTGTTTTCACTGTGCAGATAAAGGAAGAGAAAAATGTGCTGTGAACTACGTCCTGAGGCCTTGGGAGTCCTCTAGGAGCAAGCTTAGTAAATGACTTCTCTCCAACAAGCGTTTTTGTCCACATGTCCCCCTCTGTTGTTTAATAGTCCTTTGTGGTTGTCATTGGTCACTTTGCTATTGTTAGTACGTTATTTCTGAAGTGAGCCTATGGTCATTGCATGGTATGTTTACAAACCCAGTCATTGCACTGTGGTCATTACTGCTCATTCTCTCTGTCATGTTTAATGTGGAAATATGCCTTGTGGGATATGGAACAATCAGACACTTATATTAACAGAGAGGATAACAGATGTACTCTTCTTTTATTTTCTCTGGGGTTCTATTAGATAATCTGAAGACTACCTGAAGTTTAAAAATATTTCACCAAAAATGCTTAATGCAAGAAAAAGTTTTATTTTCCACATATGATGTTTCTCAAGACAACCTTCAAGTTCTCTTAGAAAAAAAGGTTAAAACTTTTAAATAAACCATTTAATACATGCAAAAGTATTCTTGCCTAAAAACCCTTTAAATACAGTTTTATGTGTAAATATCAGTGTCTTTAAGAAAATGAAGAAAAGACAAAAAAGGAAATTGAGGAAATGGATATTTGTTAAGTAGCTTATAAATCCTAGTCTTTTGCAAGATTGGTAAATTTGTTTTATAATTTCATGAAAGGTACATACCAGGTATTGTATCTGTGTGTGTTCTTGAAACATTTGAAAGTGTGCAAGATGATTAACTATTTTCATTTTTTCTCTTTATCCTGTCCCATAACACATATTTGGAGTACTACAGTTTTTGAGTATGGAAAATTCTGTTTTATATTTATGGGACCGTTTCACTCAAGAAACCCCAGGCACATACCTAACATTCTAGACGTTAATCTACTAAATTCTCTATTAAAATGATGTCAACTTTTAATATTAAATGGAAAAAATTGGGACCATCTTAATTTCTACTCCAGCACAATGATGTAGGGGGTTTGAAAGAATGTTGCCAACTATAATGCCTATAAGAGATAGATTTATTTATTTATTTATTTATTTATTTATTTATTTATTTATTTAGCTTTTAGAACAAAATACCACACTTGTGCTAACTGGAAAAGTCAAGGTGGCAGTCCAAATGCCAGCACTAAATAAATCCACTTACGTGTTTATAGGGAATGAGGCTATGACTGGAGATATTCTCTAACATCTGAGGCAAGAGATTACTGAATCTTATGATCTTAGAAGAAGTAGATCCCTTCCAGACAACCCATAATTTTACAAGATGAGAAAACTAAGGCTGAAGGAGTGAAGCTGGACTCAAGATCATAAACTGATGCCTTATTTGGTGATTGCACTTCTATTTCAGGACATATTAGCAAAACTGGTATAAGAGTTAACTTTGCTCTAAATAATCATAAAATTGGAAAATATACATGAAGATACAGTTTTTAGGCATTTGGAAATGGACAGCACAAGACTATAATTCTTAGAATGAAGCCCAAGAGGTAAACTTCATGTTTACTCCAGCTTTCTGATTAGTGGCACTTTCTTTCTAGACTATGGTGAGGCTCAAGTGGAGAGTGTCAATCTTGCTTAGCTGAGAAGGCAGAGCTCAGAATTTAGGTATGCTAAAGTAGCTGGAATATGTGGGCCAGGGTCCTAGAGAGGAGGAGGCTATCAAGGTTGTGTATAGGTTCCGCTTGGGTCTTTTGCCAAGGGTTGGGCTATGCATATGTGGAATAAGACTCTAAGGCCAAGCAGAGAGAGACCAGTGGGGTCAGAAAGCTGATTGGAATTCTCAAAGATCATGCAATGCTGGAAGACACTGGAATTCTAGCCCAGTCAAAATGGGCTGACACTTAGTTGAGAACTCCAAAAGGCCGTATTTTAGGAGTAAGGACCACAACTTAGAGGAAGGTCACACTCCTAGTTAAAAAATACACTAAAATAGAACCATACTAACAAAGCTTAAAACCAAGTCTGACTGAATTAAAGGATGTGCCAGTAAATTATCTGACTGCCAGATAATATACTTTAATGAAGACAATATAATACAAACTTCCTACAAGGTATTATTCACAACACCCAACATATAAAAATTTATATTAAACATATGAAAAAAAAGCAGTAAACTAAACCACAAGCAAAAGAAAAATCAGTCATTCTAAGTAAACCCTGAAATGGCCAAGCTATTGGAATTGGAAAACAAGCATTTTATAATGGTTACTGTAAATGTGTTCAAGAGTTGAAAGGGAAGGATGGTCAAATTGAATGGACAGACGATGAATCTTAGCATGAAATGGAAAATTTGAAGAAGAGTCAAATGGAACTTCTAGCATTGCAAAATAAGATATCTGAATAAGATAAGAACTTCACTGAGTGGGTTAAAGGGCGTACTGGACAGTGCAGAAGAAAGAGTCAGCAAATCTTAAGATAAGTCAATAGAAGTTACTCACACTGAAGAACACAGAGGAAAAAGGATTGGCAAGGGGAGAATAGAGCCTCGGT
This sequence comes from Vicugna pacos, assembly GCF_048564905.1. Taxonomy (NCBI): domain Eukaryota; kingdom Metazoa; phylum Chordata; class Mammalia; order Artiodactyla; family Camelidae; genus Vicugna; species Vicugna pacos. Next base: position 57,744,226 of record NC_132989.1, read on the forward strand.
GACCTGTGGGAAAATATTAAATAGCCTAAGATACATGAAGCTAGAGTTTCTAAAGGAAAGGAGAAAGAGAATAGGGGCAGAAAAACTATTTGAAAAGACAATGGTCCCCAGTTTTTTAAATTGTGTGAAAAACATCCATTTTTAGATCTAATTCAAGCAAGATAAATACAAAGAAAATTATACTTAGACATATAATAATCAACTTGCTGTAAGCCAGAGATAAAATATTGACCACAGCCAGAGAAGAAAATTTAAAGAAAAAAGAGAGACAGAGAGAGAGAGAGAGAGAGAGAGAGAGAGAGAAAGAAAGAAAGAAAGAAAGAAAGAAAGAAAAGAAAGGAAGGAAGAAAGGAAAGAAAGGAAAGAAAGGAAAGGAAGGAAGGAAGGAAGAAAGAAAAAGGCATTGCATGATGGGGAACAAAATAATGACTACTGTCTTCTTATGAGAAAGAATGAAAGTCAGAAAACAATTACATGAGGTCTTTTAGTTTCAGAAAGAAAAAAAATTGCCTATCAATATTGAATTCAATGTGTAGTGAGAATATCCTTAAAAATGGGACTGAAATAATCAGATATTCTTAAATAAATGAAACTTTTGAGACTTCATTGTCAACAGATTCATACTAGAAAAAATGCCAGAAAAGGAAGAAAAATTCCTCAGTGTGATAAACAAGATTTTAAAAAAATCTCTGCAGCTAACATCATACTTAATAATAAAAACTGGACAGGTTTACCCTGCAACAAGGCAAGGATGTCCACTCTCATAGATGTTCACTTTCATAAGTTCCATTCAACATTATCTTGGAGGCTCTAGCTAGTGCAATAAGGTTAAAAAAAGAGAACAAAAATGAAAATAAATAAAAAGGAATAAAGGACATGAAGAATAAAAAGAAAAAGTGTCAAGCTGTGTTTCTTTGCAGATGGAATAATAGTGTATGTAAAAAACTTTCAGAAAACTATATAAAAACTACTAGAACTAACAAGTGATTTAATAAAGTCCCAGAATGCAAGGTCAATAGATAAAATTATTTGTATTTCTATATTATAACAAGAAATAATTTGAAAATAAGATTTAAGAAAATAGTAACATTTATCAGCAAAATCCATAAAATAAATAATAATAAATTTAGCGAAAAATACTCAAGACTTCTATACTGAAATCTTCAAAACAATGCTGATAATAACTAAATAAAACGTAAATAAAGAAGAATTATATCTTGTTCATGGATGGAAGACTCAATATTGTTAAAATGTCACTTCTGCCCAAATTGATCTATAGATAGAGTTAACACAATTCCAATGAAAATTACAGTAGCCCCCTCTCCTTTCGAAGAAAACATCATTTATATAGAAATAAAAAAAGACCTAGAAGAGTCAGTTTTGGAAAAGAATAAAGTTGGAGGAGTTTACCTGATTTTGAGACTTACTCTAAAACTGCAGTGATCAAGACAATATATTATTGGCATTATGATAGAAAAATATATCAATGGTACAGAAGAGAGAGTCTAGAAATAGGCACACATATATATGGTCAATTAATTTTGACCAAGATGCCACTGCAATTCAATGGGGGAATGGAAAAGATTTTCAACAAATGATGCTGGAACAAATGGATAAACATATCGAAAACGTGACTCTCAATCCGCCTTCACACTAAACACAAATTAATTTGAGATTGACTATAAATTTGAAGGTAGAAGTATAAAGCTTCTAGAAGAAAACCTTGAATAAGACTGTACTATTGAGACAGGCAAAGATTTCTAAGAATGCAAAAAGCATGAACCATAAAATTTGTAAATGATTAAATTAGACCTCATCAAAATTAAAACTGTCTGATAATCAAAAGACACTGGTAAGAAAAGGCATACAATACGCTTAGGCATACAAAGGCATAATTTATTTGAAGAGATATGTCTACCAAGAGGTTTTTATCAAGAAGATGTAAAGAACTCCTACATATCAATAAAAAAATACAAGCAACTATCTAATAATGGGCAAATGTTTAGGTCACCTACTTCAAAACAAAGGCAGACAAATGGAAAATAAGCACGTGAAAATGGGCTCCAATCATTTGTCATCAAGGAAATGCAAATTAAAACCATAGTAAGATAGTCTTTCAAAATGACTGGTATGGCTTTTGTTAAAAAAGGCTTTAAAAACCAAATGTCTGTGAGATATGTGGAAATTGGATCTCCTGTGTGTACTGGTGGGAGTATAAATGGCATAACGAGTTTGGGAAACCGTCTGATACCTTCTTATAAAGTTAACCATCAATAATCTCTGTCTTTGCATCATTATATTCTAATGTTTTTACCCAAGAGAAATGAAAAGCCATGTCCGCAAAAAGACTTATCCAAGAATGTTCAGAATAGTTTTATTCACAATAGCCCCAAATGTTTATCAACAGGAGAATAAATAAACTGTTATGTATTCATAAAATGAAATGCTGCTTAGCAAAAAAAAAAAAAAAAAAGAAAAAGAAAGAATGAACTAAGGATGCGTAACTGTATGGATGAATCTCATTCTGTGGAGCAAAATAAGCCAGATTCAAAAGAGCACATGCTGTGTGATTCCATTTATATGACATTCAAGAAATGATAAAACTAACATTGCAAGATTTTGAAATCAGAACAGCGGTTGTCTTGGGGTGGGGGAATAGGGTAGAATGATGTGTGAGAAAACTTTATGGGGAGATGGAAATTTTCTGCATCTTTAGTTGTTGGTTACGTGGTTGTTTACATTTAGGTATTGAACTTAAGGATTTCACTGTGTAAATTTTACCTAAATAAAAGCAGTTAAAAATTTCATTGATTCAAAGATTTCAGATTTCTTATAAATAACAATTACTAAGAAAACAGATTTTAAGGATTAGTAATTGCTTGGTTCCTAACATCTGCTTTTATCATTTTATGAAGTTTCCCTGTCAAATTTAATCTCTGTGGTTTTGTCTGAGACTTGAATGGGATTCTTCCTAGGAAAGTATTTTCACCCAAAATGGGACTCTGGTATCAAACTGTGGACTGAAAATCAAGATAAAACAACATAATCTAAGTTCTTGAGCTGAAAAATTGGCATTTCTTTGAAACATTCGTAAAATATGTGAAAAAAAAATTTTGGTCTGTATGAACCTTACTGCTCACAAGCACTGGGTAGGGGCTGAGATGTAGTTATGGAATTTGTCATCTAAAAATGGTTACAGACTCAGAGCAACTATTTAAAGTAAGCATCCTTTTGCCATCCCACCCCTAATCTTCTTGTTTATTAGATCAGTGATCTTATTCAAAGGTCCAGGGACGTTTTCCACGTCAGTAATGAATCTGTGTTGTCCATGGTCCAATTTTATTTAATGTGAAAAAGGATCCAAGAAGGAGGAATAGGTGTGTGAGCACTACAAAGCGGACTCGCTCCCCTGGGGTGTAAAGAACAGAATGGCTGGAGGCCAGTTGTAAAATCTGTCTTACTGCTTGGCCCAAGCGAGGGAAGAAGGCTGGGAGGGAACTGGTGCAAAGAAAACTACCGCATAATATTTTCTAACAGCTAGTGACTTAGAAGACTTTCTAGAGTCTCACCATCTCTTATCTTTCTGGCCTCTTCTTCTACTCTCCTCCTCAACAGGCCAGGAGTGCTCTTATCTCAGTGCCTTTGCACCTGCTTTACCCATTGACTCGAATCCCCTAATTCCAGAGAACCACCAACCTCACTCTTCTACCTCCGTGAAGTCTTTGCTTAGATGTCATCTTCTTAGGGAGGCCTTCACTGACCCCAGTAGTTGAAGTTGAATTTCTTTATCTGACACTCCATATTCCCCTTTTCTCGTTCATGGTTTTTTCCCATAGCACATCACCTCCTCATATTTTATAACAGTTACTTAGTTTTTCAGCTCATTGTCTTCTCACACTACAGTGCCAGCTTCATAAGGATAAGCTCTAGAACAGTGCCTGGAACAAAGCAGCTGATCAGCACTCATCCAGTGACGGAGGGAGTGAGTGTGGAGGGGAGAGAGCCTGTGAGGAAGCCTGTTGGCTCCTGATCTAGACCATCTAGGCTGAAAGCTGACCCTCTGACCTTGAGCAAGTCACCTGAAGTCTCTGTGTCTAAGAGAAGTGAGCACCTACCTCATATGACTGTCGGGAGGATTTAATAAGTTAATTCTGTAGAACACTTAGGACAGTGCCTGGCATGTTTAATTACTCAAAAAATACCAGTTATTGCTGGTATTCAATAATCTATGAATAACTTTTCTTCAAGGTCTTATGTGCTGTTATATGGGGATTTAAAATGAGAGGTCAAACCTTCTGAGAATTTAGAATTGAATTTTTTTACAGGTCCATTTTCCCAGTAAGCCCTCTCATATGCTGCCTATTGAACTTCAGTTTCTTCTTTAAGATTCGGCTCCAATGTGACTTTCTTGGTGAGGCCACCCCATTTTCTCCACGTGGTATAAACTCTCTTTGCTCTGAATGCAAAACATTCATTTATTCATCTGTTTATTTTGCAAACATTTATTGAACATGTAATCATAGGCTAGATGAGGTGCTAGGGATATGGGGAAGACTAAGCTGTGGCTTTGACTTTGAGGCGTCTGTAGTCCACTAGCAGATGCAGACAGTCATAGAAATAAGGGCACGGTGGTGTCTTGTGTTCATTAGCAGGTAGAGTGCTTGTCAGTTTATGTCTGTCCCGTCTCCCGGATTGTGAATTTCTGTAACTGGAATCTCTACATTTCAGTTATTCTTTGTGTCACAGTTCCCTCTGCGGTGCTTGTCTGGCACGTGGCATGTCCTCAAACATGTTTATTGACATAATTGGGAAAAACAAGAAACGTGTAACAAAGAGACAAGTAAAAGAAACAAGGATGATGATATTAATGGCTGACACTTAACTGGGTACTTGCTGTGAGTCAGTTACTATTCTAAGTACTTCACATGTTTTACTTTAACCTGTGTAACAACAGAATAGCAAGGAATGACTGTTCGTATTCTGTGGATGAGGAAAGAGGCTCAGAGAAACTAGGCAACTTGTCCGGGGACAGAACCATGGTTACAACTCAGCAGTTTGCTTCCGAAGACTATTATTGTCTGCTGCTGTGTACAACAGTGAGATGCTGGGTGGTATCGTTCTGGAAACTTTTTGTGGTCAGCTACTTGTATCTGAGTATTTACTGTTTCTTCTCCTGCTATTTGTCTTTCTCCAAACTCTTGAGATACAGTTACGGACATAAAAGTTGTGGACACATGGCTCCGGGGAGTCATGTTTCAATTAGCAAAGTTGAGACCAGTGTGGTCAGCTCTCCGGCTTCTGACTTACTCCTTTTCTCCTTTTACTTTCTTTCGATGTGGTTTAAAATGTGCTGATAGAGAACTGGACTGCTGACGGTAGCACCAACCTACCCATCAAAAAGAAGGAGGCAGTGGGGAACATTTAGGAAGGACATAAAGATATTCCTTTCAATTTCTTAAAAGCCTTTACTGGTGGAGAGAGAGCCAGAAAGATAGGAGATGGTCCAAGGGGGCTTTGCCTTTCGTGAGTTGAAAGTTACATAGTATGGGGCAAAAAGTTATTTTTCTTTTTTGGCTTCTCTAAATAAGAACAGACAGATCATCTTAGAAAATAAGGGGGGATTCTGTTTCAGCATCTGATGCAGTGTTAGGCTGGGAAATTATTATATACCTTGATTTGTTTCAAGGAATATCTATTTAGTCAGAACTTACAAGGGGACTTCATGTAGTTTCAATGTTCACAATTAGGTAAAATCCCTATTCTTTTCCTTTTGGATGAGCTATTTAGGATGAGAACTCGAGTTTATTTTAGCAGACTTACCTCAAAAACACTTGGATCCCGAGGTGCCAGAGCACTTCAGTAGCGTGGCTGTCATTGGTATACACAGAAAAAAATAAGTATCCTCAAGGGTTTTTAGGGGAAAAATCAGCTAATTCTGTTGTATTAGTTAGGAACAGAAATAGTAGTATGTGACATTTTAAGCAACCCCAAGAATGGGCTTTTTGTGAGGCAAATGCACCATCATCTTACGTCAGATAATTACTCCTTCAGCTCCGACATGAGCAAAAAAAATCAATTTAGACCATATTCCAACAGTCAGTTAAAAAATTGTGTTCTTATTGTGATTTCCCCCAAGAAAAACCTAAATATATTAATATTAGCAGAATTACTGTAAGAGGACAAGTTTGATAACATTAAATGAAATGGCAGAGACCTCTGATAGTAAAATTAGAGTTATGCCTGGGAGAAGAGAAAGCAATTCTAATATAATGGCTATTAGAACATCAGGATTGCTATTATCTTAGAATGATATTATTACAGCAATTATATACTTTTTATAGCAAACCTTAATAAATTAAATTCTTTCAATTTTCTATAGTCTACATTAAACTATTTATGTAGTGTCTATGTTGAGAGACTTGTATTTATACTATTTTTATATATTTTTGACAATAAAAATTACGTTCTTTAACATTGAGTATAAACATCTAATTATATCAGCTTATATTAAATCCAGTTTTAACATAGTTTACATAGTTAAACTCTGACTTTGACTCTGATTTTGAGATTTCCATGACACTTTCTCCTAGAACTCAATTGATAATATTATTATATTGCTTTCCATTTAGTTTATTATTCTTGGAGCAGAACTATTTTAATTATTAATTATTAGAATACAAAAGTAGCATGAGATAACAGGAAAGAGAACATGTTATGTGTTTTTTTTAATGTCAAATAGAACAAGCATCCAATAATATTCACTGATTCAATGAATAATAGCTTGAAAGTGCATCTTACTATCTGTTAATCATAGTCATTATATTAACCAGCATTTATTGAGTACTTACCATATCTTAGGCACATTTGTTTTTTCTTTTTATACATCATTTAATCCTCACAAAATCTGAGATTAGTGAGTTTGCGTATCTTGTCCAAGTTCAGGTGGCCAGCAGGTGATAATCTCAAACCCACCTTCTCTTTCTCTGGGGTTTGCAGAAGCTACTGTCTTTCCCCTGTTCTGCAGGGTTTTCCCGCCCCTTTTTGTTCAGCCTCACCTGAAGAGTGAGCTCCATGGACTGGATTCTGTTAGTGGAGAGGATGAGTGGAGTGTCTCGGGCGCTGCTCTCCACCCCTTATGGGTGTCTGATCTCCTCCTTAGCTCCGGGCAGTGAGGTGGATTCATGGGCACTGAGTGGTCCTCCTGGACCTGGTGCTCACTAGCGGCCCCTCTGACCTACAGACGTTCTCTCCTCCTCCTTCCCCTCCTGTGGGTTGTTTTGTCTGCTGAGCTAGAGCCTCCCAAGTGACATGACGTTTCCAGGGCCCTCATCAGTGTTTTCACCAGATTAAAGGGAGACATTGAAACTGTTTGGCAAATACCATTTTGATTTGGAAGCCTTTTTGACTTTGAATTTTTAATTGTATTAACAACAATGTACTGGAGTAACATAGAAAAAGTTTATAACTTGGCCAGTCGAGGTCTAATTTACAAAAAAAAATAGTAAAAATTTAAATTAACATTCACAGACTTTTTCTGGATCAGGCCCTTTGCCCTTTGAGCCAAACAAAATCAGTCAAACTTCACAAAAAAGACCAGGTTTGAATTCTGAATCTAGAATGTTCTGAATTAAAAGAAATAACTTACTTGTTCATTTTTAGTCTCTAATCAGGGACCCACTTTTATGGGCACCAGATTCCAATGCCATTAACTTGAATGCGTGCTTTCATGCACATTTACTTACATGGTTGCCAGAGCATGAGGTATCAAACGTGGAGAAGACTGCCTGGGGTTATGTGACATAGCCACTGTCATGGCTTCTTGTCTTTGAGTTTCAGTGCATGAGAAAAACCTTCATCCCAAGACAGTATCGTCTAGTTCTTAAACATATCATACTAGTGATACATAAATACTTAGAATAAATATCAAAATGTGATATGAAACTGTTCACTTCAACACACTATCAAGTAATGAATGGTAAAGTTTTTAGTCTGTTTAATATAATCATTATGGGTAATTCTCCATTAAAGGATGAATTAATATGACTCCCTCCCAATTTTTTTTAACCTTAAGATAGAAAATACTTAATTTTAGATAGGGTTTTAGAGTTTTCCCTCCAGTTTGGATGGCACTGTCAAACTTACTTCTGGATTGACCATGGAAGAAAGAGAGGTAATTGGGTGATACAGCTACTCCGTGCATTGAGAAACATGTCTCAGCTGGGTAAATATTGCCAACTCAGCATTCCCTCCCTTCATCAAATTCCCTTTTCACTTGCGTGAATGAAGTCCAGATTTTTCATACCTCAAACAGACTTTTTGAAAATGGTATAAAAACACAAGCCTGTTGCCTGAGAGAGCAAGACCCACCCGTCCTGCTACGCCAGTCTCGGGCTGCCTGGAGTGCTGGACAGCGGTGAACAGGACTGACAGAGCCAGGCCTAACTGGTGTGAAGGCCAAGGGCGCCAGGCCGATGAAACACTGCTGGAAACGTGCCTGCTGGAAACTCAGAACGGCATGGGTATGGTTTCATGCCAAAGATTTTTGGGAAGGGGTCCAAAAACATCTTCTGTAAGAGGAAATGAAAGAGGAAATAACTTGTTATTCCAGAGGGATGAGAGGGTTGGGGTGAGAGTTGAAAGAAGGTCTGAAAAGAGAGAGAGAAGTGAGCTGTGAAGGTGAGGAAGTGCTAAAGAGGGGAAGTGAGCAGTCAGAGCTGGGAATTTTAATAAGCTCACAAAGATAAGGAGGAAGTAGGGACTGTTTGGAAGGTAAACACACCCTAATGGAAAGGGCAACCTTGCCAAGAATAACAACATCAGGATAATTAAAGGAAAAGGCCAACGTAACTGTGAGGAAAAAGAGAAAACGCTGAACGGATCTTAAATATAAGAACATTCCAACTCAGCACTTCGTAACTGACAACATAAACAGGAAAAGGAAAGAGAGGTACTTGACAGCTACGCACACAGATACCCCACACCCTGTGATATTTGTGTTAATCACTCAGTTTTTTGTTGACTCAGGTATAGCGGGATGCATTGGGTCGGGGGAGATTATAACCTCCATTGTTTATCTCTCTGCGACCCGTATGTTTTGTATGTTTGTCAGAGCAAGCCATGATCCTGGGATATGTAATGAATTTCGTGAGTTATGTTATTTTGCAGTGTTAATGCTTGCAATTTAGTAGGCAATAAAACCAAGTCGTGCACCTCCTTTATACATAAGATTTTTTGAGCCCTTTTCATGCTAACTAATGGAGCACCTAAAAAATAATTTTAAAAGATGATCAGACTTATTAAGTAGTATATTAATCACAGACAACATCACATTGTGTAATACCACACTCCATTCTGTTCTGTATGTGGCTAATGCCACACTCTAATTTGTGTTTTCTTTTAGTTCTTGGGCATTTCACAACCTTCTTTCTAGAATGAAACTGTTCAGAAGATGTGGCATATATACAGGGAGTTATACGGATGATAGCAAATAAAAATAACATGTACTTTTCAGTACAGAGATTCAAAGTAGATTTCTAATTTGGTCAAATGAAAGCTATATTGGAATCTCTTCCCTAAATTATTACCAAAATAGTACTCATATATAACTTTATTTATTGTGAGAGACTATACAAAAATGACCAGTATATATACTTATTCTTTTGACCAGTATATATATTTTTTCTATGTCATAAAATTTACCAAATCCAATTTTACTTCAATGTTTGTCTTTAACAAAATTCTCCCAGAGATTGTTTAATGTGTATCTAGATTTATAAGACTGGGTCATGCCATTCCAAAAATGTGCATCAGCCTATAAAACCCTAGGAATGACATGTGACTAACCAAACTAACCATAATTTCCTCTCTTTGGGGTGACTTTTTGTTAAGTTTAATCTCATTTTGTTCTGTAAAAATATTTTCATGAGTTGTTTTATTATTGGTACCGAGCCTTGCTCATACTGCAGTTTATAAAGGCTTAAAAGCTTGGCATGTTTCTCTTCTTTTGCCAGGAGCAATTGGTGACAAATAAAATAGAAACCTCAAACTTGGCTCTTTTACAAAACTATAGGAACTGGATTATTTACCAGTATTGTCTAAATGTTCTCAAAGTTTAAAGAGCCAAGAAAGATGACATTTGAATGGACTTTTTTTTTTTTAAAAAAAAGGCAAGATATCTATTTGCCTATCAGACAGGCAGGTGCACTGGAGCCCTAGAGATAGGTGTAGTTTAGACCTGGCTTTGTCACAAACTACCTGTGTAACAAAGAGAGAAGGAAGAAAAAGAAAGGCCGCTTTCTAGCAAGGCTGGGGAGATGAGTTTAAGGAAAAAGAAGGAGAACAAGTTTCATGAGGACACTAGGGACCGAGGAACACGTTATTCAGATCCACCAGGAGAAAGAACTAGGGAAGAAAACCTGGAATCCAGTTAAATCAAACAGAAGAAAAGGCAGCTGTGTTTCTGGGTCTGTGTGTCTGGAAAGGATAGCCTAGCTTTTCATGTGGACTCAATGCCGTTGCTGTTGAATTTTGGAATTAAGAGTGTAGTTCTCAGACACCAGGCCAGACTGATAACTACTAGAGTTTGATTCACCTGGTTATGGGTGCCCCCTGGAAGGGGATGTTTACTTATAATTTTTATTTTTTAAAAGAAGAACATTGGTCTTAGGGTTATTCTTATTGCATTTAAGGAAATCATTTACATATATATATATATATATATAGCTTTTGAACTGTGGTCTCAAAGAATTAAAAACCACTTTCAACATACTTGAAAAATATAGGTTAGCTCCCAATTATTTATGGTCTGGGACAGAGTGAGTCTAAAACTATTAATATGGGAATACCTGGGAATTTTGGATCTAGAAAAAGCTCAGAAAACTGAATCTCCAAAATTGTTGCCCTAATTCCTACTAGAAGAAGGGGGAGTAGAGGCTAAGGCTAACAGATAGAACCTATAATGCCCCCGTGGAAAACTGAAGTTTGAATAGAATATCCCTGACTATATGCTTACTTCTATGTTTATGTTGGAAAAGGTTGCTTTTAAGATCACTCAAGGCAGGAGGCTTATTCATCATTGAGTTTCACCTCCAATTTCAGCATCTAGCTTACTTTCTTGCACATTGTTGAGGCTCCATATTTTCTTGATGTATCAAATTGAAAACAGAGTTTAGATGTTTCTTGTGAGTCCAATCTCCTTATTCATGGTAAAATTTCAACTATAGAGAATTATGTAAGTAGTGGGTAAAATCAATTTTCAGTGAAGGTCTCTGGGATACATTAAATCCAAGTTGTAGCTTTCTTCCAAGTGGGGTCCGGGACAGACAGAGATAAGCACTTGTCTGGGCACATGGGCCACACGTCACGACACTTCAGGAAATGCCATTTACTTCCTGCCCAAGGGAAAGTTGGACTGTCAAAGACAGAGACCTCCACACTTTTGTGTTCTGGCCCCACCTTTAAGGCATCCAGACCCTCCTGGCAGAAGTACATTTTCCATGAGTTCCCTTAGGACGACCTGACAAAATTTAAATGATTTGTTTTTTTCTTTCCGGTAGCAGGTTTTTTCTTAGTGTCATGATCTTATTGTTCACCAACATGTCACAAGAAAAAACTATTCATAAAACCTTTTCTTCCTTTTACTTCAGAGTGTGATTGTCTGCCAGGATGCACAAGGGGAAGTTTGTGGGAATAGCAATTACCTAATAACAGCATCTTAAATACATCCTTATTTTATGGGTTGTGTTTGGAAACCACTTCCTTACACTGCAGGTTTTATTAGTGCTTAAAAGATAAGCTTGAATTTCCCTGCTTCTTGGGCAAATAAAAAGTGGAATCTTAACTTAGTCTGATTACCTTTTTATTGTATGTAAATTTTGAAATGACTATTTTAATTTCATTTGATTAAGAAGAACATGAAAACATTCTTGCTATTGCTAGCACACTCCTCTTCGACTCTCATTGAGAGGAGGTGGAATCATCCTCCCCTGCAGAGTCTGAGAGGATGCTCTGGGTTGGAGTAAGCTGTTGGTAGGTCCTCTCAGCAGATCCTTTACTCTGGTCCAGAACGAAAAGAGGATCAGTAACTTGATTTCTTCCTTCTTCTCTGAAAGGTAGAGGGCTTGACAAGTTGCCTTCTAAGTATGAGAAAGGAGAAAACAATTGTATGTTTCTTGTTGCCGCTGTAGTAAACGACCACAAACTTAGGGACTTAAAACAACAAAAATATATTCCCTTCCAATTCTTGAGGGCAGAGTCCGCAATCAGTTTCACTGGGCTAAAGTCAAGGTGTCAGCAGGGCCATGCTGTGGGGGGGATCTGTTTCCTCCCCTTTTCTAGCTTCTGGAGTTGCAATCCTTGGCTCACGGCCCTTCCTCTCTCTTCAAAGACAACGACTAGCATATGTTTTCTTGACCTGGCTTCCCTCTGCTTCTGCCTGCTTCTGCCGTATGGTCTTTTATTCTTCTGTAACCAAATCTGCCCTGCCTTCTTCTCATAAAGACACTTGTGCTTGCATTACGGGCCCACCTGGATAATCCAGGCTCATCTCCCCTCCTCAAGATCCTTAATTTAATGACATTTACAAAGTCCCTTTTTGCCATATAAAATCACATTCACAATTTCCAGGGATTAGGATCTGGATATTTTGAGGAGTCCATATTCAGCCTAACACAAAGATCTTTCTTTTCTAAGAATGTAGGGGGCTCCTCAATAATTTTTTGCTTTTGTGAAAATTTAGAAACTAAAAACAAATGTTTCAATGGGAGAAACAGAATTTTTGAGATCACAAAAATATTTGTTTCTCGTAGAGGAATTTAGGATATAAAGGTGTTTTTTACAGTTATAAGTGAATTATCAGAAAAACGAAGAAGACCTAGCTTTCAGGCATGGGAGTTTTACAGGTGAAAGTGAGGCATGGTGGGATTCCATACCTCGTCTCTAATCAGTCAGACAGGGAGTAAGTGAAGACGCTTGGACTCAAACTCAGAGCCCATGTTTTACCTACTGGACCAGAATGAGGAGGGGAGGGTGAGGTTCAGTGCTAAGGTGATAAGTGATGCTAAGAAGAGATCGGTATCAGTAGAGGTGGGAGGTAGTGTTGGCTTCTAAAGTCAGAGTCATAATCTTATGTTGGAAGGCAACTAGATTTACTAGATTTCCTGGGGTGATACCTTTCAATCTGGTACTTTGGGCACCTAGGATCCAACCTAGTTAGTTTTTTAGTTATTATTATTGTGAATAGCAGTCAGCCAAAAGCAGAATTTGGAAAACAAGGCTCCTGCCCGCTCACAGAGACAGAGGTCAAGTGAGGGCCTCACACCCATCCATTCTCACCTGCTCCCGCTCTTGTGCCAGCACTTACTTTCTTCTCATATCGTCAACCCCTCATTCTGTCCTGGTCCCCTGTGATCAGGCTGCAAACCTGTTTCAGTCTACCTCTTTAATTAATTTTGGCATAACCTCCCTATCATGCTGTTACTCAATTTACCACCAAATTTCTTGAAAGAATAGTTTAGTCTTGCCAAACTTCCTTCCTCTCTGCGCACTCACTTTTGCTCTCCTTATAGTCAGGGTTCCATCCCCACTGTTCTGCTAGAATCTCTCTTGGAGGTCACCAGTGTCTTCCTAGTTGCCAAACCTGTTGACCTAGTTCCAGTTCTTATTCTTAAGGACCTCTCTGCACTATTTGAGAATATTGGTTACCTGCTACTTTTTGAAATCCCCATTTCTGTGTCACTCCCTTCTGAGCCTTTCCTTCGTTTCTTTTCCCTTCCTTAGATGTTAGTATACTGAGGGTTCTGTCTCTGGTCCTCACCTCTTCTGCACCCCTTCTGCCTGCATCCTCTCATCCATTCCCATTGTGCCAGAAACTATGAATGTGAGGAAGATTTCCCACTACACCCCTGTAGCAAGACCCCTCTCCTGCGTTCAAGGCCTTCACTTCTAACATCTTCCCTATTATCTTCTTCTGAGTGTGCCCTGCTGAACTGCAAACTCATCATCTCAAAACAGGACTCTATGTGTTAGTTTCTACATTTGTGGTGTCTCTTCCATGATTGATCTTGTTTTATTTGAACACCATCTACCTAGTATAGCAAACCAAGAACCATGGTGTTATCTCCTTTCTTTTTCACATCTAATTAGTCATTAAATTCTAGGTCTTTGGCATCCTCATTACCACCTTCTTAACATGGGCCTTTATTCTTGCCTTCTCTGCCCCCAGTTCTCTTCACTGTCCATTCTGCTCTAAAGTGATCCATAAGCAATCACTGTTGAGAATGCCTTTTGTCCTTCACAAAGTCCATCCAAGTCTTTCAGACCCAGCTAGAATCCTTGTCTGCAGAGGAGAAATTGGCTGATCCTCATTTGTCATCAGTCCCTGATCCTGGTCGAACTGCCCACTACCCAAGTGGATTAAAATTATTCAAGGGCCTTGTGTTGGTATTCTCAGAGCCTAGAACAGGACCTGGGGCCCACGAAGTGCTAACCAATGTCTGCTGGATGAATTGCGGGAGTCAGAACAAGAAGACTGAGGGATGACTCAGTGAAGCTAGAGGAACATGATTTTCAAAATGAATGAAAGACACTTTTCTATATCATCTTTTCTTTCTTTTCCAGTTTCAATTTGGACTTCAGGGCTCATTAACCCAGACCATTCTTTTCAATACTACAGTAAGGAAAGAAACTTTTGGAGAATCATGTAATTGAATTAGAAGTCCCCAAGAACATCTTTTTTTCCCCCCTGCATAGGATTAAACTTTCACCCATTAGTTCCCAGACAAAATTTTCAGAAATCCTCTCTCAAACTTTGTTAATTGAGAAAAACACCTTTATTTGGCCTCTCAGTTACTCACAGGTGATTTGGGCTGTGTTTGTATCTTTGATAAGATATGCATTTATAGGTAGGGAACTTTTAAAGCATTTTGAATACCGACTGAGGTCCTCTATTAGAAATCTCTCCATACATTTTGAGAAAAAGGAGGCAGCTGTCAGGAAAAAAGAAAACTAATATTTACTGAGCCACAAATACTTGGCAAGCACTCTCGTAAGTGCTTTCACAAACTTCTCACATCTCCAAACAACTTTGCCTGGAAGGCAAGACCAGACTGAGATGTGCACCCAGGACCTCTGCCTTCAAGTTGAGATTCCCTAAATATTTAGTCACATTTATATAAAGTCTGGGCGGGCACTGCTGGTGGGAAGAACCGAGGTGGGAATGTCACAGGGGCTTAGCTTCCACTTTATTGTTCCTGGCAATTCAGCTCTGGCTGCAAAAAGCAAAGCAAAACACTGCATTGCCTAGAGTTTTCCTCCTTTGAAGGCAGTTTATGCTCAGTTATTATAACTTAGGAACACCTCTGGTGGTCACACCCCACTTTCCCACCCAAATGGAACTGTGTTAGTTAGATCACAGATGAAGCTCCAGAGACCTAAGATAGCAAGATGGCAGCCTGTCACATAACAGTCCAGTGTGTAAGCCATCCAAGCTGGTATGATATCTCTGTGGTATGAGGGATTCAGACTCCTTCTGGCTTGTTTTATGCCTTCCTTACAGCAGGATTTTCATATTCACGGTCTAAGATGCTTCCTACCATGTCCGCATATCATCCAGTGGGAAAGAGAAGAGGGATGGGGGAGGGAGAGGCCGCTGGGTATGGGTATGATCTGGAAGCTGCAGATATCACTTCTGCTCACACATCATTGGTCAAAACCCAGTCACATGACTACATGGAGCAACTGCAGCCTTCCCAGCCTGGCTATGTGCAAGGAGGGGAGAATGGACATTAGATGTCAACTATTCCTTGCCATAGGTTATTAGTAATGGATTTCAACTAAATG
Source organism: Vicugna pacos (assembly GCF_048564905.1). NCBI lineage: Eukaryota > Metazoa > Chordata > Mammalia > Artiodactyla > Camelidae > Vicugna > Vicugna pacos. The sequence continues at coordinate 57,760,063 of NC_132989.1, forward strand.
TGATGCTCTTATGGAAAGAGTTCTGTGTCTGCATTTCTCCTAGTTCTATTTTGAGAAAGCTGCAAACGTTATGGAGATTTAGTGTCGTTTTTAGTTTGGAACCTTTGGCCCCTGCCCTGATAGCCCAGCCCTTTGGTAGACTCAGCTGAGATGGTATGTCCCCATCGCACAGATGAGGTCAGAGAGCATTAGTAAGATGGGGGTGGGTTGTTTTTCTTTGGGTTTTCCCTGATTCTCTCTTATTTTCAAAACTTAACAAGATATAGGCTTTTGGCCATTTAAAAGAAGCTCTCAGACTCTGAGCTTAAGCAGCTCCTACAGTCACACGCTAATGTGGCCTTTATATGCAATGACTAATTCCTGGATTATTCTTACAGGAGAGCTTTCTGGAAGCTAATAAAAATCAGGAAATTCTTTCTGTTACCACAGATTAATCTTAAATGTTTAAGAATTGTTTTTTGTTATTATTCAGTTTCAGCCAGTTCTCTTTCCTCCTTTCCTCTGTATTACTGTCTACAGAAAAGTTCTGTGTTTGGGGGCTCTCAAGTAGTTGTAGGGTGAAGCGATTGAAGAAACGACTGCGTAACCATAGCAGTTGTCAGTCCCCGGGGACCCGTTCACCCTGCCCCACAGCTCCCATTCAGAAGCAGAGGCACCAAGATCAGACACTGCAGAAACCAAATGGCCAAGCATTTTCAAAGGCATGGGCAGCAGTGTTCGCTCCTTTCCTTTCCTTTTTTCCCCAACTCCTTGGTTTTTCTGCCGTCTCTTCATCTTTTCCTGGAGGGCTTTCTCAAGTTTGGATTTTCTGAGCCATCTGAAACATCTTTTTAATGTGCTAGCACTATTCTAAGAGTTTTTCCTCTCTTAGCCACTTAATCCTCACCTGTAATATGAGAAGTGTTAAAATTCCCATTTATTGGACAGGACATTGAGGCACAGAGAGGTTAAGAAACTTGTCCAAAGTTATGCAGTTCGTAAGTGGCAGGATTCAGAACCACGATTTGAATTATTAAGCAAGCTATGGCTGCTTGAGCTTCAGTAACTTTCCTCTGGCTGCACAGGTAGTGCACTCAGGATTCAAGCCCAGGGCTTGGATCCCAGACCTCCAGTTCTGCTTTTCCACCTTGCCGCATGTGAAATATGGTCCTGACAAGGCTGTAGCCGCCTAATGGGGGTGCAAGTCTCCTCATCTGTGGCGTGTAATTCTCCTAGAGGCCCCCCATGCTCCACCCCCAGGTCAGAAACACTGATTTAATCTCAGCGGAGCATAGAGGCAGCCGTTGCACACAGGCTGCCATGTGAGGCACCACAGAAGTATCACCTCTATTTCACATCCTTGTTCAAACCTCCACTCTCCCATTCACCTGCCAGCATGAGGAGTGTGATTTCCTCTTGCAAGAGGATAATCTGAAATGCTACTTTTGCATCAGGAAACTAAGAGGTTCATATATTCTGCCTGGATGGGAATGTTTTTCAGCCTGAGAGCCTATAAAAATGTTGTGGCATGAATAGTTCAGCTGAAACAACAGAATGCTGGAAAAAATGAGTGTGCAAAATGTACTTGAAATACCAGTCATCAGCATGGTATGAAACACCCCTTCTCCCAGAGAGAGAGGCCTGTGCTCGGGAGCTAAGTACACTTGCAGGACCAGCTGGGGATTGCAGGTTTCTGCTTTCCAAACTCTTAACTACTAACTAATGAAGATTAGAGACTAGGAAATACATTTCATTCCTTTGTGCTTCCGGAAATTTCCTCCAAGGTGATGGAAACAGAGTATCTTTGTACTGTAAAGACATTGGAATATATATATAAATATTATATAAAATTTATGTATACATGTTTATGTTTATACATTATATGTAAATATAGTAAATTTTGTATTTTCTATCTTAAAATGATATATGACATGTAAAATGTGATATAAAATATATATTTATATAATACAATATGTATTATAAAATTTATATATCATATTATACATTACATATAACATATATTTACATATTATATATCATGTATGTTATTAGATACATATTTATATTATATGTAAACATTGCTATATATTATATATTATGTATAATTTTTATAGTTCATATATAAATTCAATGTATTTTATGTATATTATATACATTTCATATAAATATATATAATATATAGTATGTATACACTATAAGCCAGTGCTGCAAAGTTTGTCTTTAACCTGGAAATAAAAGATTCAAACTAAAAATGTAAGTAAAAGGAGAAATACAAAAGATATTAAAGCTTGCTAAGGGCATAAACTTCGGTGTCTCATGGAGAAATGGATTTGGTGGGGGTGGGGGTGTGGCTTTCAATATAAATGATGACCAAAAATCTTTAAAAAAATATTCCCTTGAGGGTTTCTGCAGAATTTCAGCCCAAATTACCAAAGATTTTTGTTACTAGGGAGACTCCCCATCCTAATCTGCTTAAGCAATGGCTTCAAATTTCACAGCTGCATTTTGGACCCGGCGTTCAGTTTTCAAACATGCATTCTGATAGCCAGCGAACTGCCCTCTGCATGTCATGGGGTCACTGTCGGGGTGCCTGGCTGGGCAGGTGCGGTGCCGTCAGAACCCGGGTCTCCTCCCCGACCAATGCCTGGCTGCCTCTGCAGCAGCTCAGGAGGCTGAGTCAGCCAGTGTCCACAGCTCAACTTGCCTCACACTTTTTTCATGATATGGCCGTACTGATTTCTTTATATTCTTTCATACATTTGTGATTGCATAAATTACCTTTCAAGTTTTAGTCTGTACTCTCAAGCTGTATTCTCTTATTTTATTTCTTGTTTTTATTTTATATTTTAATTTTTATACGCCTTTAAAGGTTACTTTCCATTTACAGTTATTATAAAATATTGGCTATATTCCCTGTGGTTTACAATGCATCCTTGATCCTATCTTCCACCCCCAAATTTGTACCTCTCACTCCTCAAATCCTTATATTGCTCCCTGGCCCCCTGTGCCAGTAACCACTAGTTTGCTCTCTCTTTCTGTGAGTCTACTTCTTTTCTGTTATATTCACTAGTTTGCTGTATTTTTTAGATTCCACATATAACTTGACTCATTTTTATGATCATGGATTCAGAGAGCTTGAGTGAGCTGACAGCACCGGATCTCTAAAAGCCTTTTGAATACGGAGGATTGATGCTCTGCTTTAATTAGCAGCTTCACTGGCCCCTGAACTTCCCCACGTATTCTGCCATGGGGGGCATACACCTCATTTAAGTAAAGGGCTCCTTTGCAAGAGTCACTTGTTCCCCCAGCACACTTCCTTGGATGCTGGCCGTCTGGCTAATCGACAAAGGTGCCAGCATTTGGTTATTGCTGGTAATGGATTTCTGTGTTTGTTTTATGGAAATTTTCATTCAAATACTTTGAAGAAATTTGGCAACACTTAAGTGAAGGCAGCTTAGCATGTGACATGAGCTTAGGAGCAGCAATCCAGCCCGTGGTGCTGGCAGTCTTCGTGCTCCCTCCAGGGGCTGGTGGTGACTCAAAGTCCAAGGGAACTGGTTGGTCTGGCTGAGCAAGAAGCCATCCTGTCCCACCATGGGCAGCACTGGTGCCAGAGATATGGCCCTGCGGGATGGGCATTGCTTCAGGAGTCCTGGGCTGAGACTTGCTAGAGTTGCCAAGTGGAGGATATTGCCACTGAGGTACCAGAGGTGCCAGGGCCAAAATATATCCATCCAACAAACACCCAGAGGCTTTTCAAAATTCTGACCTAAGACCTAATGGCTGCAAGTCAACCCTGCAACATTCCCTCTGGTGCATCTTAGCGAGGGTCTGGTCTTGCAGAACGAGCACTGGACTGGGAGTCCTCAGGAGGCAGGAATCTGGTGCTTCCTCCACATCTACGTGGATGTGTGACCTTGTCCACGACCCTCTCCGGGTAGCTGTAAAGTGCAGCAGATGGACGGAAGGTTCTTAGAGTGTCTTGACCTAGGGACATGGGAACGGAGTCCAGGGGTGAGGAGGATTTCCACACGCGTCACAGCACCCCTGCGGAAGCCTGGTGAGCCACGCACTCCCCACACTCCAGAGAGCACAGGGAGGGACATGCACAGGCATGGCAGGCAGGAGAGACCTCATGGAGTGTGACAAATGAAAAATTTTAAAACGACATTTACTTTTACAAGTCAGACATTTAAGTGGGGCCTTTTTATGGGGCATTTTCAATTTTTATATCACCTAGGAGACTTTTGCATTTCTTACAATTCTTCTGCACATTAAAAATGAATTATAGTCTCATCCATTTTAGAAAAGAATTTGGGTGAATTTATAAAACAGACAAAGGCCACATGTGCCCTGAGACAGTCCAATAACCTGAATGAGTTTCTCCCTTTGATGGATGTACTAGTACCTGCGACTGAGGAAAAGACATTCAATGTCAGAATTTTAGTATGAACCTAGTGTTTGGCATCATTTGTGAGTACTTTTACTGTCTCTCCTATCATTTAGCGTGTTTCTTAATGTTTGTTTGCGGCCAGTCACGTGGACAGAAATAAGTAAGTAGGGGTGGAAAGTGCGGAGCCCGAAGTTCGCAGACGCGCCTGGATGCGTCCTGGGATCATTTGGCGGGGCTGTGCCCCGCGCTCAGTGCTAACTGATTCTTCTGTCCCAGCTGCTTTGATTCTCACTACTGCCCTGTGAGAAAGTACTGTTTTGTCTTCTGCATTTTTAGATGGATGCTCTGAAGGGTTAAGGAATGGGCCAAGGGGGAGGGTCAGGAAGTCATGTGTCCCGGTCCAGAGTCCTTGCAGGGTACCACGGTGCTATCCTGCTGCCTGGTGGGACTCAGGCTGGCCTTGGCCTTCCCCTCTGGTCTTTACCACATAGGGTCAAGACTGACATCTCGGCAGGCTCTGTAAACTATCCTATTAAGTGTTAAGTTTCTTGAAAAGAGGATCCAGGTTTGGTTAAAGGTACAAATTTTATACTTGCTGAATGATTGAGTTGAATTGAAAGGTGTGTCCTCTCTGCTCACTGCGCTCCAGGGGAGAAATTGAGAAGACCAGTTTTCCCCCATGGTATGCAGCACTAGCAGGTGCTCTGCCATCCTCCCCTGGCCAGATGAGGCACATCAGATTCTAGAATTTGGTCATCAAACGGCTAATCAGAGCAATGGCAATGGGCAGGGTAGGGAGAAAAGTCTTTATTTTGGATTTATTTGATTTGGGGTACAATTGCCGGTGGCTCCTGAAAATGGTGCTTAGAGCAGTTCTGGAGTTTTTTTTATCTCTCAACCCTGTCAGACATCTGACATGGGCACCCACAAGTCCAAGAGCAGCAGGAAGGCGGCAACCAGGCTTGGTGGGGTCTGGACACCATGGAACAGTGGAAGGGCCTGGGAGTATTTACCTTAGGAAGAGAAGCTTTTATTTGTGTTAGTAATATTGTCATTTGTGTGAGCTTTTATGAATAGGAAGTTAATTAAAAGAATATTTTGTGACAATGAATATATGTATGTTCATGTATGACTGAAAAATTGTGCTCTACACTGGAATTTGACACAACATTGTAAAATGATTATAACTCAATAATAAATGTTAAAAAAAACTAATCCTCAAAAAAATTTAGAAAAAGAATATTTTGGTTCACAAAGTTTATTTTCTTGGCATTCCCTGGCATATTTGAAATATGGGATAAAGCATTCTTATCACAGTTGTTTTAAGAAGTTAAAAAGCAAATACTATAAACCTATACCAATTCTCTACAACATGGGTAGGAATTTGATTCTCTAATTCACAGCTATTTTCCCAGCACTTAGAACAGCACCACGCATTGTCCAGGTGCTGGGAAATGTTTGTTGAATGACTGAATGAATGAAGTGTGTAGGTTGCTTAAAAACCCTGCCAGTTCCTGACAGCTCTCATCACCTTTGCTGCTGATGCTTTTAGTATTTTTAAACAAGCTTAAAACACTTTATATAAAACCTGAATATATAAAAATGAAATGTTTAAATTAATAAGTTCAAATATGTAAAATAAATTTCCTTGTTTTACAACTAGTCACTGATAACAATGAAGCTGTTACAATGACAAGCGAAACATTTGAAATCCAGGACTCTGACAGATACAAGTGTATATAGCAGTCTCAAATCCAGTTTTTTTTCTGTCTTCTCTTTGGCTTGCCTGATACTGTATCAGGAAATTATTGGTTCACAGAGAAGTAGTTTGCCTTGCAATCTCAGGATACTCTTCAGTGAAACTGATTTGGGAGCTTGAGAGAACTCATGGAAAATGTTTGTTTCAAAGTTGAATCATTAACAAGACAGTACCTATTTGCTCTTAAACCTCATCGTCAGCATGTCAGATTAGAAGGGCTGCAAACTTCACACGAGCGCTAAGGGTATCTGCCATATGGATACTTGCCAGGCATTCATTTGTCACTGACCGCTGGTCAGTTTGCCACAAAGGGAAGCTAGCTACCTGCAGGTGTGCCTGATCCCTGCCGTGGGTAATGCACGTGGATGTCTGCCCAAACTGAAGGCTCTCCTGTGTTTGCAGAACCTTAAAATTCTGAAGAATGTTGAGCGGACGAGAGGAAGAGGTAGGGAGGCAAGAAGGAAGCCTCATTACCGAATGGGACTTTGTCTGAATTAGGCATTCGCTCATTCATCCATTTGTTTGTTTCCAAATATCTTTTGAGTATCTACTGTAAATAAAGGGCTCCTCTCTTTACAGGGATTAAAAATCCAGCTTCTATAGATTTGGAATTGCTGTTGGGGAAAAGGAAATGCAAGAAGAGGAGGATAATGTCCTTCAGATCACTTTGAGGAAGTACGAAGAGAGTAATTGGTATGAGGTGGAGGGGGTTCGTAGAGGGTTTTTCTAGTTGCCAGTTCTTTGCATTGCTCTGTAACAGTTTGGAGGATGCTTGGCATTCACCACCTAGCTGTCCGTGCACATGCATCATACAGATTCACTGTTTCTCAGGAAGGAGTTAGTTTTTTTACAAACTCTGGCAAGACAAGAGCAACATCAAAGAACTTTCTTTGACTGAGATCTTTTGGATCAGCTTTCACCCCATGTCACCTAGTAATGAGTGACCCAACTTACTCTGGGTCAACCTGGAAACACAATTTAGGTCAGCTGAACGTTTTCCACACATTCTGAGTGCTCTGAGTTACGGATGGGGCACCCTCTCTTTTACCTAATAACTGTAGGTTTATTAGAATTTCAGTCGGCTGCCAAGTAAATATTTAAAGTTGGAGCCAAGGAAGCTCATGATGTCTGAAGGGCAGTGTGGCGTTTTTCTTCTCTCCCCGTGTCCTGAGAACACGGAGCTTACTCCGGAAACACGGAATTAAAAACCGAATTCGCAATAGAACAAAATGTTTGTTTACAGACTGAAGGCTGTGAACTACAACTCACTTTATTTGTGGATGTCAGAATTTTTATCCAGGAAGGAAAACACTGTCCTTTCTTTTGGTTCTTTCCACCTCCGTTTCCCTCTCCAGAGACAACTGTGTCATCACTGCTGCATCATTGTTACCGTGACTTCCAGGAGAAGAGAATTAGCAGCCACTTAATTACTAATCACCTGGAGTTGGCAGGAAGACTGTGAAATGTAAAGGATGAAGGGAGCGGATTAGCAGGAAGGGAAGGAAGGAGGGCTGTGATGCTGCTTTGGTGTTTACCCTCTAAAAAGCAGCTCCTTTGACCTAACTGTCGGCTGTACTTCTGCAGGGAGAAGGAGAGATACATAGGTCAAACTTGGTCATGGGAGGGGCGTTGTGGTTTCCTGGTCTGGCTGGAGGCGCGACTCAAACATAAGGTACAAGGTCAAGTCAGGTCAATAGGAACCAACCTGGGCAAGCTGCAGCTGCTCTGTCACCTTGAGTGCTTTTCAATTTGGAAGAACAGAGAAGAGCAGCTTCTCTCTGAATCACTGCTTTTCCAGGCTTATGAATTTCAGAACCTCTTGTACTTTCCATTGCTTTCCAAACACGGACTTGTTTCAGGCTTCCCTGCACACAGATTGCAGTGATGTGGGCAAACAATTTTGACAAGATATGCAGCTCTGAGAAAAAGCGCTTGAGGCTTACAAGGACATGCACTGTCGTTGGCCTCTTGGTGGGGGTGGTGGTAGGAGCTGCTGCTAAGCGTGTGAGCGGGAAACCCAGGTCTGGAGGCCCTCCCTTGCGGTGGGGCCCAGACAGCCGGTCAGCACATATCTGGCATTCTCAGCAGGGTTTATCATCAGATTTATAACCAACAGAAGGTCATTTTCTGTCTGGGCTCCAGGAAAAAGAAAGAACATCTCACCCAGGGCTTTTTACTCATACCTCTTACATCTGAGCTCCAAAAACATCTATTGCACACCAGCTGTGTGCAGAGAGCCATAGAAAGGTGAAGAAGAAATTAAAGATGGTCACTCTCTTGGAGAAGCTACCTTCTAAAATTGGAGCTAAAAGCTTGTGAAAGCTGATATAAATGCTTTTGAAATAGCAGAGAAAGGACAAACAAATATTTCAGTAAAGGAGGGGGATGGACAGGATACTCGGTGTCTTCTCACTCTGGAATGAAGGGGCTGTGGTTCTGCAGCAAATTTCCTTTGTTTTCTTTTTATAAGTTTTTTTTTGCCACCTCTTAATTTCCTGCAGCCTCCACTGGTAAATTTTATTCTAATTTAGTTTCCTTCTGGGAAAGAATGTGGGTCTAATCATTAACTTCCAGCCTCCATGCTTGTTGCCTTCAAAGAGTAACACCTTCCACCCAGATGGTCGATGGTGGGGAAAGAAATCAAATGTCTTTAAGTGCAGAGAAGAAAAAGTGAAGTGAATTTGAATGAAGCACTTTAAATTTAAGAGAAGAGTAAAATGATTTGTTGTCTGCTTTTAAATTTAAGGGTCCTATTTTATAAATGCACACAGCACTTTACTGAATACATATGACAAATGATAAAATAAATTTCAAGACTACGGTTTGCTCAATGAAAGGAAAGAGTGTACAGGAAATGTTTAGGTAGGGAAATGAAGAACTCAGAAAAAAGGCAGATCCAACCTTGGTGTTTTCAAAATTCTGATAGCAAGTTCTGTAATGCAAGGCGGTATGTGGAGCTCTGAGATAGCACAGTGCTGTGAAAGACCACAGCTTTGGGGACAGAGAGACAGGGATTCAGCCCAGGTGTTCTGGGTAACTGTCAGCAAATGACTTAACCACTTGCAGCCCCAATTGCTTCATTTGATTACAGATAAGCAATACGAATAACGTACATGAAGAATTTAGCACAAAGCAGGTCCTAAATAAATGTTAAAAACTGACCAGCTAGAGACTACATTTTCCAGCCTCTCTTGCAGCTAGGTGTGTCCACATGATTAAGTTCTGATGTAAGGGGAAGTGTTTTTTTTTTCACTGTTGAACTATTTTTTTAAACATTTTTTATTGATTTATAATCATTTTACAAAGTTGTGTCAAATTCCAGTGTTCAGCACAATTTTTCAGTTATACATGAACATATATATATTCATTGTCACATTTTTTTCTCTGTGAGCTACCATAAGATTTTGTGTATATTTCCCTGTGCTATACAGTATAATCTTGTTTATCTATTCTACAGTTTTGAAGTCCTGTCTATCCCTTCCCACCCTCTGCCCCCTTGGCAACCACAAGTTTGAATTCTATGTCTATGAGTCTATTTCTGTTTTGTATTTATGCTTTGTTTGTTTATTTGTTTTTTAGATTCCACATATGAGCGATCTCATATGGTATTTTGTTTCTCTTTCTGGCTTACTTCACTTAGAATGACATTCTCCAGGAGCATCCATGTTGCTGCAAATGGCATCATGTTGTCGGTTTTTATGGCTGAATAGTATTCCATTGTATAAATATACCACATCTTCTTTATCTAGTCACCTGTTGATGGACATTTAGGCTATTTCCATGTCTTGGCTATTGTAAATAGTGCTGCTATGAACATTGAGGTGCAGCTGTCATCCTGAAGTAGGGTTCCTTCTGGATACAAGCCCAGGAGTGGGATTCCTGGGTCATACGGTAAGTCTATTCCTAGTCTTTTGAGGAATCTCCACACTGTTTTCCATAGTGGCTGCACCAAACTGCATTCCCACCAGCAGTGTAGGAGGGTTCCCCTTTCTCCACAGCCTCTCCAGCATTTGTCATTTGTGGATTTTTGAATGACGGCCATTCTGACTGGTGTGAGGTGATACCTCATTGTAATTTTGATTTGCATTTCTCTGATAATTAGTGATATTGAGCATTTTTTTCATGTGCCTTTTGATCATTTGTATTTCTTCCTTGGAGAATTGCTTGTTTAGGTCTTCTGCCCATTTTTGGATTGGGTTGTTTATTTTTTTCTTACTGAGTCATATGATATTCTGGAGATCAAGCCTTTGTCGGTTTCATCGTTTGCAAAAATTTTCTCCCATTCTGTAGGTTGTCTTCTTGTTTTACTTATAGTTTCCTTTGCTGTGAAGAAGCTTGTAAGTTTCATTAGGTCCAATTTGTTTATTCTTGCTTTTATTTCTACTAGGAGAAAATTTTTGAAATGTATGTCAGATAATGTTTTCCTCTAGGAGGTTTATTGTATCTTGTCTTATGTTTAAGTCTTTGATCCATTTTGAGTTGATTTTTGTATATGGTGTAAGGGAGTGTTCTAGCTTCATTGTTTTACATGCTGCTGTCCAGTTTTCCCAACACCATTTGCTGAAGAGACTGTCTTTATTCCATTGTATATTCTTGCCTCCTTTGTCGAAGATGAGTTGACCAAAAGTTTGTGGGTTCATTTCTGGGCTCTCTATTCTGTTCCATTGGTCTATATGTCTGTTTTTGTACCAATACCATGCTGTCTTGATGACTGTAGCTCTATAGTATTGTCTGAAGTCTGGGAGAGTTATTCCTCCAGCCTCTTTCTTTCTCTTCAGTAATGTTTTGGTAATTCTAGGTCTTTGATGGTTCCATATAAATTTTATTATGATTTTTCTCTAGTTCTGTGAAATATGTCCTGGGTAATTTGATAGGGATTGCATTAAATCTGTAGGTTGCCTTGGGCAGTATGACCAATTTAACACTATTTATTCTTCCAATCCAGGAGCATGGGATATCTTTCCATTTTTTAAAGTCTTCTTTAATTTCCTTCATCAATGGTTTATAGTTTTCCATGTATAAGTCTTTCACTTCCTTTGTTAGATTTATTCCTAGGTATTTTATTACTTTGGGTGCTATTTTAAAGGGGATTGTTTCTTTACTTTCTTTTTCTGTTGATTCATCATTAATGTAAAGAAATGCAACTGATTTTTGGACGTTAATCTTGTAACCTGCTACCTTGCTGAATTCTTCAATCAGCTCTAGTAGTTTTTGTGTGGACCTTTTAGGATTTTCTATGTATAGTAACATGTCATCGGCATATAGTGACATTTTTACCTCTTCTTTTCCAATTTGGATCCCTTTTATTTCTCTCTCTTGCCTGATTGCTGTGGCTATGACTTCCAGGACTATGTTGAATAGGAGTGGTGATAGTGGGCATCCTTTTCTTGTCCCAGATTTTAGTGGGAAGCTTTTGAGTTTTTCACCATTGAGTACTATGCTGGCTGTAGGTTTGTCATATATAGTTTTTATTAAGGGGGAAGTGATCTCTGCAATCACTGCTTTGCTTGCTGAACAAAACTATTCAGTCTAAATGTCCCCTCTTTCTTGTTCCATGGGATGGAGACAGATTTGGAGGTAACCCCACTTTGACCAGGCAGATGAGGACAGTGATGATGCAGCAATGACAGGAAGGAGTCAGGGCTGATGAACAGTATTTGGTCAGAGCTGTCCCCTCAGCTGAGACTTGATGGAGTGTTACGTCAGAGAGACAAATTTCTGTAGCCGTAATATTGACTTGGGTTTTACTTTAATACAGGAGGATTCTAGACATTTTTTGTTGGGGTATTCATTGATCACCAGGAAGCTTTTGAAAATAGTCATTGTGGATGTTCAGAACCAGAATTCTGAGACACAAGCTACTGGGAGGTGTAGGTACTGAGCTTTGCCTGTTCCTGAAGATCCTCTACCTTGGCCTCTACTCTTTCATCATTACTCTTCCCCCCACCCCAAACACATACCTTCTCAGGTGACTCAGTGCCATGTCACAGTGCTGAGGTACTCATGGGGGCAGCTCCATGACAAAGATGTAAGTGGGAGAGTCTGACACAGAGTTGCAGTGGTAGCTCTGGGGTCCTCCTCAGCAGTGCATATCTTTGTGGAATTGTTAATATTTAAGAGGAGTGCCAGAGTTGGTTGTCCCCTGGGAGTTGTATTGCTTTCAAGGGCGTATCACAATTCTTGTCATCAAAATAATGCTAGGTAATAGTTTACTGTCTGAGGTAGGCAGGATAATGGCTCCCCAAAGATGTCTAGGTCCTAATCTGTAGGAGATTAGGACCTGTACATCTAATCAAAGAATCTGTGAATATGTTAAGTTACATGGGAAAGGAGCACTGGTGCCGTAGATGGAATTCATGTAGCTAATCAGCTGACAAAGTGATAATCCTGAGTTATCCAAGTGGGCCTAGTGTAATCACAAGCATCCTAAGGTGGAAGAAGGAACTGGAAGAGAGAACCTGCTGGGCGGCAGCCTGAGAACTTGATGTTGTTGGCCTTGAAGATGGAAGAGAGGGGCCAGGATCCCAGGAAAGTAGGCAGTCTCTAGGAGCTTGCTATGGTCTGAATGTGTCCTCTCAAAATTCGTAAGTTGAAATCCCAGTGCCTAATGTGATAGTATTAGCAGGTGGAGCCTTTGGGAAGTGATCAGGTCATGAGGGTGGAGCCCCCTGAAATGGGATTAGTGCCTCAGAAAACAGACCCCACAGGGCTCCCTCAACCCTTCTGGCGTCTGAGGGTAGGATAAGTCTGCAACCAGTAGAGACCCTCAAATGACCATGCTGGCATTTTGATCTTGAACTTCCAGGCTCCAGAACCGTGAGAAATAAAATTCTGCTGTTGACAAGCTATCTAGCCCGTGACATCCAGTATGTCGCATTTTGTGTAGCAGCCTGAATGGACTCAGATAGAGCTGGAAAGAGCAAGGACATGGATTCTCACTTTTAGCCTCCAGAAGGAGCACAGCTCTGCTGACACCTTAATTTTAGCCGAATGAGACTCACCTCAGTTCTGCCACCCAGAGCGATAAGATAATATGCTTGTGTCATTTTAAGCCACTACATTTGTGGTGATTTGTTACAGTTGCCATAAAAAAACAAATATACTCCCCTGATAATTAACAGGTGATTAGTGATATTTGGAGACTAGGTTCTCAGACTCGGTCTGGTCAGGGAAGGATAATTTTTCAACAGTCAGTTCTGGGAAGAGATCAGAACCAGACCTGGAGAAGGGCCGGGTAGGGAGAGGTAGAGGCCTGAGGCAACAGCACTGCCGCTCTGAGCGCTTTGCTGCAAATACAGCTTTTCTCCTGATCCCAACTGTTTCCTCTTTATCGTCTCTGTTTAGTTTTTCTCTCCTTGAAAGTAAATCACAAGGCTTTCCCAGAAAGGTGTGACCTTTATGGATACCTATTTACAAAAGTGTGGTGGGTTGAGAATCACGAAAATGCTATGGTAAACAAAAATCAGCATGCTTTAGGATTAGTCCAGCAAAAGTTAGTATGTTGACTAAAATTAGAATCAGTCAATTACTATAAGAATATGAAAAATAAAGAGATTTCATGTGGTAGCTTAACCCTCGAACACAATCATTTAAGCATATTTACGTCATTTAAAATTCTATGGGTAAAACATGCAAAAATGTAAATCTACTAATTTAAATACGTAATTTGAATGTCCACATCATAGGGCAGAGTTTATTGTTAATTTGGGAGCATACATCCTAACTATATAAGTAAGATGCTTGTTCGTCTTAAGTGCTTTAGTGAATGTTTGAGTCAGAGGACTGCTTCCATGAACCAAGGTTTTTATTAGGTTTTTAAACCTCAGACTTTTAGAGAGGCATGTATTTTGAAATGAAATAGTGGCACGTATTTTCCTACATTTCAGATCTTCTAACAACTAGAAATTGTTTAGGGAAGCAAATGAGAAAAGTAAAAGCACTGATTCTTACTATCCTGGGAGTTAAGTTCAAAGTTTCAGTCAAAGACGTGTGTTCAAGAAAAATACTAGTAAAAAACCAACGTCGTCTCCCCAACATGTGCAGCAGCTTAATACAGAAAGCTATTTTTACTGTATAAAGGGAAACATAGTTGTTTTGAGCATTTTCTTAAAGAGACCCTGTAACGAAAGAAAAATGGAGTACGAGGCACTGTGTTCAGTGACGCAGGCACAGCTTCAGGGCTCCCTGGATTTGGCGTCTCTCCACCTCCGTACACATTTCAGGGGAAACAATAGAGAAGTGACAATTGTGAATTTTGAAAAGAGAGTGAATTTAGGGAATCAGAACCGACAATAGCTAATGTCAAAAGGTGCCAAGGAAACGATCACATTTAAAAACTTGTTGCTTTTTAAAGACAGAGAAAAAGTGAAGAAAGAAACCCCCAAATCCCGCTCTGTTAGGCCTATAGTCATTTCATTCAAAAGTCTATCTTTGAAATTTTGGTATGTTTCTCATGCTCCTTGTAGTACTTACTGAGTTAAATGTCTGCATTTGTCTCTGGGATATACTAACTTCCCCAGGTCACCGAGGCAGTGATCTCATGCGTGACATTCGAAGTCTGAAAAGCTAAAGGATACTGCATGTTGACTTGCTCTTTGTTACTCTAGTTCATCCGGAGTTTACGGAGGGATCCGGAGTACCAGGCGTGCTGGTGGGGGTGTTAATCTGGCGTCTGAGACTGCCTATTCCGTTACATCTGGGTTTGCTGTTGCTGTTTTTGGATCCTTCTGGTTTGTAAGGAAGAATTTATATACTGGGAGACCCTAGATTACCCGCTCTAACAATTTGCTTCTATGCCTTCTAAGCATACAGAGCAGATAAAGACTGATTGGAGTCAGAAAAAGTAGGCATAATGATTTAAATGTTAAAAGAATATCTTTCCAAATTTGAGTTCCCAAGCTCATTTGGATCTCATTATTTTGATATCAGTAAATGCTATTTTATTTTAAATTAAGTCTAACATTTAGCAGGACTTTGTTTTTCAGACTTCTTTCCCTAGACAGTACATTTTCCCGGCACTGCCACTGACCATCAGAGTTGCTGACACCAGGCTTTTTTTCACTGTCTTTGATGTCTTCCATGACTATCAAACATCTCCTCCTGGACATGACAGTACCACCCAAACTCAGTTTGTTCATAACTGAGCTCATTATCTTACTCCCATCCCCACCCCTCCTCAGATTTGTTTCCCTTCTTATATATGCATTTACATCACCATCCATTCACTTTCCCATTCTGGAAGCCTGAGAGTCATCCTCACGTCCCCCTCCTCCTCCACACGCTCACTAAACCCTGTGGATCCCAACTTCTCCCGATCTCCTGTTTCACTCCCTCTCCTCTACTTCAGCTCCTTTGCTGCTGTCTTCACTCAAGCCACCCTTGGTCGTGCCTACATTCCTTGCCTTGTCTGCTTGTTCCCCAGTTTCAGTCTAACCCCCTTCCATTCTGCCATCCACCTGGATGTCAGACAGATCTTTCTGAAATACAGACGACATCACATTACTTCTATTTCTAATCCCTCAGTGGCTTCTCATTGCCTACATGACTTTGTTTACATTCCTTTACAGAGTAAAGAAGCCCCTTTAGGATTTGACCTCCATCTATTTTTCCAGCTTGGCTTCCATTCCTCCCACCCCTGTATGTTGAGGGAGCCATCCATCCATGTGGTACGGCTTACAAGTCCCTGAAGGTACCAGCTAATGTATATCCATGGGCCTTAGCACTCAGTATTTCCTCTGCTTGGAATAAATGCTCTCACACCCCCATCACCCCTCGGGAGCTCTCCCCCTTTATGTAATCATTGGACTTAATTAATACATGTACTTATTTCCATGTCTGTCTTCTCTACCACTTGATTATCTTTCAAAAGTTTTATCATTTTGTCTTTCTCCTTTTAGTCTTTAATCTACTTGGAATTCATTTCTGTGTACTTGTGATATAGAGGTTCAACTTCATTTTCTTCCCTGTATGGATAACATTCATTAAAATGTTTCCTTGCTGATCTGCAATGCTATAGCTTCATTACACAAGTTTATATGTAGGTGTGTGTCTGCCTCTAGATTCTACATTCCATTCCTTTATTTTTCTTTATTATGTACCAGTTCTACACTGTTAATATAATTCTATAGTATTTCTTTTTTTTTTATAACTTAGATACTTTTTTTTTAAACATTTTTTCTTGATGTCAGACAGGACAGTTCACTCACCTTATTCTTTGTCAAAGAGAGACTTAGCTATTCTTCCTCAATCCTTGATCTTCCATACAAAGTTTAGATTCGGCATCTGAGTTTCACCGAAAACCTTTAGGAGTTTGATTAGAATTGCCTTCCGTCTATAGATCAATTTGAGGAGAAATGACATCTTTATACTATTTAGTAATTCTATCTATGAACATGGCATGTCCCTCAACTCTTTTAGGTCTTCTTTGATGTTTTCCAATCAAGTTTAAGAAATTTCTCCATAAGGATTTTGCAAACCTCAATTTATAATTAAGTTTGAGTTTTCTACATACATTATATTATTTGTGAATCATGATAGATCTCTTTCCTCCTTTAAAATCCTTTTTATTTTTTTTCAAGACTTTTGACACACTGTTAAGTAGAAGTAGTCATAGTGGGAATCCTCTGGCTTCTCTTAAGATTTTCTTTGTCCTTGGTTTTCTGTAATTTGAAGACAATATGTCTAGATGGCTTTTTTTTGTTTGTTTTTGTTTTTGTCTTTTGCTAGTAAAAGGATAAACTTGCTTGGTGTTCTTTGAGCTTCTTGGATCTGTGGTTTGGTGTCTGTCTGTCATTAATATGGAAAGTTGTTGGCTATTATTAGTTCAAACATTTCTTCTTCAGTCTCTTTAACTTCTAAGTGTTTGTTACACATTTTGAAGTTGCCCTACTGTTCTTGGCTAGTCTGCTCTGTTTTTTCATTCGGGTTTCTCTTTGTATTTCAGTTTGAGAACTTCCTATTGATCTGTTTTCCTCAAGTTTGCTAATTCTTTCCTCATCCATGTCAAGTCTCCCGATGAACTCATCAAAGGCATTGGTCATTTCTTTTACTGTATGTACGTATAGCATTTGTAATGTAGAGCATTTCCTTTTTATCCTTTTTTAATGTTTCCATCTCTTTACTTACATTATCCATTTGAATTTCCATCTTGTTTACTTTTTTCATAAGAACCTTTAACATAGAAATCTCAGTTATTTAAAATTCCCTGTTTGATAATTCCAACAGCTGTGTCATATCTGAATTTGCTTCTGATGATTGCTTTATCTCTTCAGATTGTGGATTTTTCTTTTTTTTTCCTTTTGGCATCCTTGTAATTTTTTTTCTATAAGCAGGACAGATTGTATCAGGTAATAGCAACTAATTTAGTAAGTCTTTAGTGTGAGGATTTATAATAATCTTGCTAGGAGTTGGCCTGTGTTTAATGTTTGTTGTAGCTGTGGTCCCAAAAGCTTCAAATTCCTCTAGCATCCTTGCTTAGTCTCCTGTTTTTGCTTTGGGGCTTGCCTATGTACTGCTCCTCAGAGACAGCCTGTGTCTTACAGCTTTTTTTTTTTAGCGATAATCCATTATTATTATAGTGAAGCCCTGTGGGTGTGATAGTAGGGGTGGAGAGGGGTAGTACTCTGAACCTGATGGACTCTCAGTCTTCGGTGAGCCTGTGTCTAGTGGCGTGGGCTTCACAACTCTTTCTGTCCCTCCTACAGGGATTTGCTATTCTTTCCCTGTCGTCTGCTCTCTTCCTCACCTGCAGCACTTCATATTTGTTTCCTTGAAGCTCTGTCCCTGGTTCACTATGGTTTTTGTTTTTTCCCTTGAGTGAGACAGAAGGCTGGAGGTGGCAGGAATGGGGAGACATTCCTAACCCCTAGGATAAGGTTTCAAATCTGTGCTAAGGCAAAGTCGTTTGCCTTAGATAGCTAGCCTCTGAGATGGAGATGTCTCTGGCATATTTCACAAGGACTGTTCTTCCTGTCTCCTTGCCAGAGCTACAAGGGACTCTTTCTTTAGTTCTCAGATCCTCAAGTGAGAACCTGTTGGAGTTCCTGGAAGAGAGAAAGCCGTTGAAGATCTTCAGGGACCATTCTAAAACTGTGGCCCCAGGAGTTTCTTACTTTCATATTAGTCCACACTTAGTCTTCAGCAATTTTCAAAATTACTACTTATTTTTTCCTATCGGTTTCTGGCTCCAGCCACTTCTGCTGTTTCTTTCTGGATGTTCCTCTCTCCACATTTCGGGGTGGGGGGTAATTTTTCTCCAACTTTAGTTATCTGATAGATAAAAAAATTTTTTTTTTGATTTTCAGTTTGTTCAGCTTGCTCTTGTTGTAAGGATGGAGGGACTCCTTATATCTTGGAGCTGAAATCACAAGTCTCAACTTAGGTTTATTCTTGATAGAAACTAACTTGATGATAGTGTATTTTGTATACAGTGATTAATTAAGTTGACTAATATTTTATTTGGAACTTTTGAATCTATATACATAAAAGAGATTGGCCTGTAATCTTCCTTTCTCTTATTGTCCTTGTTTAGTTTTAGTAACAAGTTTTTATAAAATCACATAAAATGAGTTGTCCTTCCTTCCCTGCTTTTTCTATACTCTGGAATTATTTGTGTAAGATTGGAATTATTTGTTCCCTGAAAGTTTTGTAGAAATTGCCTGTAAAATTGTCTGGGCCCTTTTTTTTTTTTTAATTTGTGGGAAGATTTTTAAACTCTACTTCAGTGTCCTTTATGGTTATGGTACTACTCAGGTTAATATCTTCTTGAGTATGTTTTCATTATTGTTTTCCAGAAATTAGTTCATTTAGTCTAAGTCTTCACATTTATGATAGAAATAATATTACTCATTACATTTTCCTATTGGTGTATCTACTGTTTTCCTTTTTGGTATCTTGCTCCTGTAGTGTAGATCATAATTGACCTGGAGATAATTTTCTTTAGGAAACTTCTCTGATAACCCAGTATATGATTAGGCCAGGGCTGGGTTTTAGAAAATGTGCTTCCTACCACTTTCCAGTCAGGGTCATCTGTTAGCAACTCTGAAGAGTTACATCCTTCTCCAAGTGTCTTCTGTCATTCTGTGGCATATGTTGGGACTTGGCCTAGACTGTGTCTGTGTCTATAGGTTTAAAATGTCTTTAATAATTGGATCTTTTTGATATCTTAACATTTGATGAAGATCTCTGCAACCAATTTGGCTAGAGTCTGCATGCAGCAGTCCAATTCGGAGGCTGCATTTAGACACAGCCTCAAAATTCAAAGGAACACGAGCAAAGTCCTAGTCACGCCATAGTTTGTGGCTGCCAAAACGTGGACACGGAAGCAGTTATTTTAAAACTTGATAAGCAACACAGCATTTTGGAGAATTGTGGAATAAAATGAATACTTCTTGTTGCCCAGTTGGAAGAGCATTGGCATGATTATTTACATCTTTCACATTGAATGCCCTTTATCTGATCATAGAATATATGTTTTGGGTAAGAAACCTCTTTAAGCATAATTTATATTTTAGGTAAGAGAATTTTTTCAAGCAAGATTGATGTT
This sequence comes from Vicugna pacos, assembly GCF_048564905.1. Classification (NCBI taxonomy): domain Eukaryota; kingdom Metazoa; phylum Chordata; class Mammalia; order Artiodactyla; family Camelidae; genus Vicugna; species Vicugna pacos. The sequence goes on from NC_132989.1 coordinate 57,779,737, forward strand.
CTAGAGACTTTTCTATGTTTAGTATTTTATTCTGGTGGGATTTAGTAATCTTTTGTTTAAAATGAGCTTATATTGCATTTTTATTTTTTAAATATAATTTATATAAAAGTGTAAACTATGTATCTATTATATATTTAGATTCCTAGATGCCTTTATATAATACTCCTGTATTACATTTTTTGGGGGTATAATTTATACACAAGTTAAATTGGGAAGTTGGAAACTTCTTCAGTGTTCATGTAATGTTTAATTTAAATTATTTCCAACCACAGCCCAAGTCTCATGCTGCTATGGACAATCTGTGTTTCTTGGTATATGTTCCAACATTTTATTTAACAAAATAGAAATAGAAGAACAAATATAAAGGCACCAAATGTGAAGTGTAGCTAGAAGGCTTTGACAGACATAACAGCGAAGCTACTTCATCTTTACAGTGTTTGATTCAGGGACATTGTAACTCAAAAGATTTCATCTTTGAGCATTTAATTCTGTAATTTAAAGAACAACTCAAAACAACATAAAAAAAGCAGAAGTGTCCAGTTCAGTCCTCATGCACATAAATCCGAAAGTATGACGTGACATCAGCTCTAGCAAATGCAATCTTGATTTGATTCTGATTGCTTCGAAGAGCCTCCAGCCAACGTCCTCATTTAGTCAAGTTCAGGGATACTAAGTCAGCTTGGAAAAATAATTATTAATGATTAAAAATATAAATGACATCAATAAAACATGATGTTGCTGTCTTGAGATCTTCAGGACACACATTTATACATGAAATGAATTCCATCAAAAGCTAAAATTACCTTCCATTTAGTGATTAAGACAGACATTAAATATTAGCAAAAAACTGTTAGATAATAAAAAAATTTGACCAAGGCAAGTATTCTTATTTTATAGTCTCTTTACGTATATTTTTTTAGAACACAAAAGATGACCGCTAATGGCTTATTGGAAGGTGTAATCTCACGGATTGTGTCACTGCTGAGAAGCCTTTAGATGTTTCCAGGGGAGCGAAGGAGATGTCAGTGTAAGGCCAAAGCTTCTGGGTGGCACCAGTGGTAAACCTAGGAGTGTAGATGAGAGATGGTTGTCCTGAGCTGAGGTCTTTGAGCACCTTTTTGAGAAGGCTGACCTGTGGAAGTAGCCTGAGATGTAGCCAAAGGAACATTTGAGTAAGTATTTTGGCAGTCCCCACACCCCTCCCCAAGCTCTTAGTGGACGGCATTATAGGTTGTATTCCCGCTGAGTCTGTTTCCCACTCATTTCTTGATTGGTTTCTTAACTTGGCGTATATTCTTCATCAGCTCATCTGTAGAAATTTAAGTCTTCTCAGAGCCTTAAAGAAATGGGAGCGATTCTGAAGATCCATCCATCAGCAAAAACAAAGGCTCCATCAGAACCAACAAGCGGACGTGGCAGAGTATGGGGAATAGCAAAAAATCAATGTTGTGTGATTGGAAGAGCAATCCACTGATTGACTGAATGAAGAGTTTTTCCTTTTTCATCTGTCTACCTGGCTTATGTCACGTAGATGTATTTGATACCAGGAATGTTATTTGGAAACAGTGTTGTAAATGGAAGAACCCTTTGTATTTAGCACCTTATTCTTTTTAGGATGATTTTGGAAAATTTCTCAGATTTTACATCTGGCTGCTTCCTTTCCACCTGAAAAAGATGTGACCAACTAGGTGGATAGTGAGACTAAGTTTAGTCATAAGAAAACAAGCCTTTGGCTTTTTTGAATTACATCTTCAGGGCTCTTTATGTTACCAGTATGTACCAGATAATGATTTATAAACCAACCATCACTGTTATCTAAAAATGCTTATTAATTGTTTATCTACAATATGTTGAGAATCTATTTCATCCTAATGAGTTATAGATCTGCTTGTGGAAGATAATTTAGAATAGAGTTTTTTTTCCTGTGCCCATTGGTAAATTTAATGCAGTCTATTAAATTAAAAAAAAAGACTTTTTCAATACTCACATGTTAAAATGTTACAGTAAAAAATTTTGGGGGGGGAAATTTATTGCTGCAAAAAAGTTTTTTTAAGTCAAGAAAAAGATACTTGTGGATAAGTATGGAAATATGGTCATCAATTGTGTCTGTAACTGTAAGATGTGGGGTTTAGAAGTGCCACCTTGGATAATGTGAGTGAATCACCAGTTTTCAGAGGAAACATCTCAAGCATCTAAGCATTACCAAATGACTGACATTATCATTTTGAACTTCAAAGAATGCTTTTGGATTACGATGGTAATTATTTGTGGAAATGACAGGAGTCCATATGATGCATGGTGAAACTGTAAAGTGCTCCCCTGTCCCTCTACTGATTCATACCTGCTCTGAGTAGATCTTTTCTGCTCTTTGGATGAAATAGGAGGCAGGTCCCATGACTTTGCCAGTTTCTCCCAGAAAATCCAAAGCTTTCGAGTCCCTTTAGTCATAAAACCCATTCTCTTTTCAAATCTCATGTGATAGCAAAATTTTACACTTTCTTTCAAGTTGAAGCTTCTGCCTTCTTCCAGCTTGGACCTGTTCAGGCTGGAAGTCGCAGGGGCAGGCAGGTATGGAGAACAACTCTATGTTCTTATGGTTTATTTATTCTCTCTTTACCCACCCCACTTGGCTGTCTCTGGTTCCTCCAGGCTTGTGAGGGGAATGGAAGAGAGGGAGTAGCCAGGAAATGCCTTTGCCTGGCTTTGGGGTTCTCTGGTCTTAGTGGTTGTTGAAGGCTGAGTCTTGAAGGGGCACTTTTGTGGGTTTCTTTGAAACTCATCCCTGTGGGCACTCCTGAGTCAGCTTCCTGTGACTTGGGCCATGACGCTTCTGTTTTCTGACTATTTTCAGTGTCTCCCTCAGCCTCAGGGCCGGTGGTAAGCCATCACTTTCACTCCTGGGAGAGGCACAACACCCTTTCAGGAAATCCTCTTGGGCAAAATTTAAAATGGTTCCAGGCTAGTTCTCTCCTTCATGGCCAGCATCTGGTTCCTGTAAAACACTTATCAGTGCCTCTCCTCCCTTGTTTGTTATCACAGTTTACTTCCGATACAGTTTTCTTTCTCAGCTGCCATCAGCCGCTTCAGCCAATTTCTCCCATGTGGACTTTGTGTGTGTGTGTGTGTGTGTGATTCAGTTACCAGTGCACTGGGGTCCTAAGCTCTAGGGGAGACTTGCCAAGTTCCTCCCACCGAGCTGGAGGTGAGGGGAAAGCAGTCTCTTTCCCTCGCCCCCAGGCAGTGGCGGTGGGGGGGAAATGCCACTGCACTCCTACACCTTTCTCAAGACATTTTCTTGAGTGGCCTTTTAACTCTCAAACTTTTTATTCCCTCAGTGGGTGGGCTAAGCGTCACAAAATTGGCTTTAGCCACTTCTTTTTGCAAGTCAAGATGCACACTGTTTACACACATAAATAGTACTGTACTCCAATCTGGCAACCAGGAATGTCTGTGATCTCTGCTCCCTGATCCGGACCAGAGACAAGGAGAGAAATGGTCCACTTTTAACATCTGAGTATACACAGTAGAACCAAGCTAAGAAACGCATAGTCCTATTCATATTTTCTGTTCATTATGTATAGATTAAGTAAAAATTGTGAAGTCCTAAAATCCATCAACAGAAAAAAACCCAACCCTGTATTTGTGTCTTACTGTATTATCAATTCAGGTTACATACTTCAAAATAATACCTAATAATAAATACTGGCTAAATAAAAAACTGGTTTTAATATTTATTCATCCATCAATAATCTTGGCTAGAACTCTCTTCTGGACCAGGCACAAGCTAGAGAGGAAGACAAATGTGAATGAGAGAGTCCTTATCCTTGTGGAGTGGGGCTAGGCAGGGAGATGGGGCGGGTGGTTGGGGGAAGAGGTGCCTGTGGGCCGCCAGATGGAGAAAGACTTGGGAGTTGAATATAGGAGTCTGGAAAGCAGAAGAAAGACTTGGCCTCGAGTTATAGAGCTGGAATAACTGAATGATTATCTTTAAGAGGAAAAGCTAAGAAGTAACGAAGTAAAATGTTTCCTTGCCTTTTCTTAGAATGACCTACATAGGCAGGACCCAAGTGGAAATCAGGTTGGAACTTGTAGTGCATTTTCCTTGGAAATAACTATGGGGTAGATTCTTAGGCCCCTCACAGCATAAAAACGACTCCATATAACTTTCTGTCTGTAATTTTTAGAATGAGAAAAACTCATTTAAGTTCTAATTTGGAATTCTAAAACTTACCTCCCCTGCTCTGACTGCAAAAGTGGGACTTGCGGTTCGTGAAAATCCTCTGTTCCTGTAGGAACTGGGGGAATTAGATACACCTGGGAACTAGTAACTTGTCAAATAGTGACATTTGTATGAAAGAAGGTTCTCTTGGGGTCAGTTTTCCCAGTTCTTCGTTGAGGGAAATGTAGCTGCTCCCTGGAGAGAGCAGGACAGCCGGGGCTGGGGGAGCTGGGCGGGCCGGTGTACGCGGGGAACTTGTGTGCACACTAGCCATTTATGTTCTTTGTCGCCCAGAATCCTCTGAGAATTTTTTAAATGAATAGATTTTCTTCACCAGTGAACACATACAGGTTTTACACAAACCCTCCGATGGCTTCTGGACCTCTTGAAGCCCATCTATGGGCCGCCTTTTGCACACTATAAAAATAGAATAGTCAATATGTTCTCCTAAAAGGAAGTGTAAATAACTACATCCAAGGGAAAAGTGCACTAGAATTGTAAAGGATAAAATTTTAAATATCTGTTTGTCTAAGACATACAGATAAAAGCATGGCAAGTGAAGGGTTTCCAGAAAAAGACCTAGGGGAAAAGAGATCCATGCAAGGTCAAAGTCAGTGTATCAATTTAAGAGATGCTGTAGAGAAAAACAACTCCACTGGTAAATGAAGGAGAAGAAATGAAATAAATAACTCCTTGAAAAACTTTCTCTCTAACAACAACAACAGCAGCAGCAGCAACAAAATAACGGGAATTTAGTCAACTGGAATGTACTGGAGATGTAACAAGAGTAGCCGTTTCCTAAGAGTGAATAAGAAAATAATTAAAAAACCCCTCTAAATCAATAGGTCTGAATACTGAATGAGTGAGAGAATTAGCTGTTATTCTTATAGAAACACTAATAGTTACTTTTGAAAATGAACTTTAGAAGCCAGTGTTTTGAGATTTATGCAAAATAATTATATTTTATGCTGATGAATATGTATGTACTATTTTTATGTTCTCCAAGGAGCCTAATCTTTCATTTATTAGTGCTTCCTCCTAGAAAACCCTATGAGATATAATTGTCATTGATAATGAAAATACTTAGACCCTGGCATTATGGCATTGTGTCCATTTTTTCTTTGCTCTGTCTAGTCCTAATGAATATGGAAGGAATCAAGTAGCATTGGAAATAGGCTCTTAAGGGGTTACTACCCAGATATGGATTTAAAAATGTTAGACATATTCAGAAGGAACATTAAAATGTGATCAGCTTGGATGGGAAACATAACCAAATGTACCTACCGTCTCTGGATTTCAATCACTTGAAATACAGATATGTATTAAAACGTAAGTGTAACATTGAAATCTTGGATCCTGGAGGGGAAATTTGACAGGCACTTATATTGTAAGTAACTCATCTCATTGATGTGCATGGTTTCAGGATCTGGACATTTTAGGGAGGTGTTTCCACACTAAACATCTAAACATGGAGGGGAAGTGATGGTAGTTTCTACAAACGAAGACACTTAGGGAGAGATAGAGGATACAGTCTATGGGAAAGCGTATTGCAAAGGAGACAAGGACAGGACCAATCTTAAACGGGGATAAACTGATAGTGAATCTGATATCTGTCAGTATCTTGCCTATGAAAAGGACAGAATGAACAAATGTGTTTCTAGTCTGATGTGAACTGAAAGATTAGTCACACTTCTGAAAATTCCTAAATACTAGAATTTGGTGTTTAAAGCAACATATCTTGGTATTTGTCAAACAAGATGAGATAGATTATGAATGTTTATCTCTAATGCCAACTGTCCAGACTGAAACTAGAAACATCTGTCAAATGATTTTCATTCTACTTTTTGCTATTTTTTTTTCTGTTCTGGTGTTTTTCCAAACACAACGTGACAGAATGTCAATAAGAAAATTCTTATATAACACTAGCAACATTGGATTTCTTGAGGTTGCTTTAGGGCTTGGAATCAACTATTCTGAGGTTCAGATATTATGATCAGGGAGTTCCAGATAGTAATCTTTCTCTAAACACTCTGAACTGTCTTCGTGATTTTGTGGTTGTGATGAATGAAGTTGAAGTTGACCTTGAAATATATATTCACTAAGCAAATTATTACTCCTGACCGTACTTGGTAAATTGAAGTATTTCTTTTATTTAATCTTAAGCCCAGCTGTCAAATTAGAAATTATGACTATCAACAGCTTGAAAAAACATTTCTGATAATCAATTTATATTTAATATAAAATTCTTACTGAACATATAAAGTTAAAATAAAAAATTAAAAATAACATAAAATTGAACAGATTGTTTTTTAAATCTTGACATGTTAAGTAACCTTTTGTTGAGTTAAAAAACCATGCAGTGATGTGATTAGACTGTTTCAAGTGTTCTTAAACAGAAGCTTTACGTACCTATGTTTCACCAAAATAACTCTAATCCATATAATCTTGAAAGAACCATTCAGCTTAGATTGAAATACTACTTGTCAAATATAAAAAATGAACAACATCCAATATATCCTAACTGGTAAATATCTTTTTTTTGTTTATGCTTTAGTGAAATATAGGATCATAACAAACTTGTACAAAATTCCAGAAAAAAAAATACAAAGCAAAATGTAGTTCTTCAAAGGGAACATGAGACACAGATTGCCCACGGCACAGTGGTAATCTCACCTCTTTTTTGCCCTGGTGTTTCCAGCCAATGAGTGTCTCAGTGGAGGCTGAAAAATATGGCATCTGTGGAGACTTGAAGTTGTAGAAACAGTCTAAATATTAATAGAAGATTTTTGAGTCGGTCTTGGACCTGCTGATGTGAAGTGGCAACTTTTGAGCTCCAGGCTGACTTGTTGCTGATTCTGATCTTTCAGTGATTAAAAAAAGGAACTTTTAAACCTTATTGCAGTTAAACATCTACATAGTTTCCTGCATGTATTAATCAACTGTTGTGAATGCCCCTCAAAGCAATGAGTGTTCTTCCTCTTATAACTATGAGTATGTTTTTTCTTCTTTAAGAAGAGAAAGATCACTGGGCGAGATTATTAAAAAAAATTGAAAATTCTTTCCATGGAGTTATTTTTGTACCTTAGGAGTAACAGGAGGTGGTTAATTCTGAACATTTATCTGCAACTTTACACCAGCTTTGCCCTGGGCGAGTTTGCAAATCTTCTTTCCTGACATTGGGTCTGACTGAGAAACCTCCATTTGCAGAACCATATGTGCAGTAACTGGTCCTTGGGGTCACCCTGGCAACCACACAGGCTCCTCATTCCAAGCCACACGAGTGCTTTGCCAATGAGAGGGACAAAACAGAGGATCCTCCTGTGATGCTGAGAAGGAAAAAAGACAATGAGAGAAAATTTTGAAATCAAGTGAGCTGATTTCATATCCCTCCAAGAAGACTTTGGTTAAAATGAAGATGATCTAATCAGAAATGGAATAGTTGTTTACTATTCCAGAAATAGAATAATAGAATGTAATTCTGTGGCAGTCTGTAATGAGAGGTAAAATCTAGATATGCAAATATGGAAAGGTCAGAGTAAACAGTATATCAGCATAGAAATCTGAACTCTTCGTGCATTTAAAAGAATTATTTTCCAGGAGTAGCAAGAGTGATTTAACTCATGAAAGCATTGTGTAAAATGCCTTCAGAAAGAGTTCTCAATTTTGTCCCTCCTCCCATGACACCTGCCTTCTGTCTTGATACGTATTTTTGTTCTTTCTCTTTTCTTTTTTTAACTTGGAAGGTGAAACAACAAATACCTGATGAACAGCACTTAGAAGCTGAAGAGAAGAATCTTAAAAAGCGTACAGAAATAAAAGTGATTTTGTTTTTCTTTATCTTAATGGGAAATATATTTTCGTGCTGAGAAAATACAGTTTTACCTCTCACTTTGACATTTTGCTTGTTAATACAAAATAGCACCCCTTGGAGAACCCGGTTCCTAGCAGAGTTCCATTAATCACTTGCAAGAGCCATTCTTTCAGTCTAAGGATGAGATTGTTGGTATTCCTGATTTTACACAGAGAAGGATATCTTTTGTAGACTGTAAAAGATCCGTTGGATCGAAAGGAAAAACACAAGAAATGATGGGAGCCTGAGTCTAGTCAAACAGTCTAAAAATTTATGTCAGCCGTTAAAGTAGAGTTTAAGGCATGTATGCAGTCAGAATTAGAGCTGTCAGTCACATGTTTATTTTAAAAGAGAATAACCTAAAATGTTTGTGCCTACCCAGATGTAGGCTCTGCTCTTTGCCTTACCAAAAAGGCCAGCAGTATTCTGTCAACGGGGTATTTGAAAACACATGGGGCTGGTTGCAATGTTTATTCCTATTTAAAGCTGAACTAATATTGTTGGTAATGTTAATGATAACAGCTTGAGTTTGAAAAAGGTTGTATTTCAGTGCTTTTTGTTCTGGATGAAATGCCAGAAAGAAGTAAAACATTTTTCTGTATGAAATTGTGATTTAAGCTTTACAAATTCAGGTTTGTGTGGCTGTGTGTATAGGAATCAGAGGAATGTCCTCACCAGCTCTAACAGCATCCTCTTGCTCTGACCTTGTCCCTTGACTTTCAGCATGTGGTTAGGGCTGGGAAACCGTACAAGAAAACTAGGACAAAAGAAGGATTTGGAAAGATGAAGGGGAAAGGATAGGACAGTAAACAGAAAGTCTGGGTAGCAGGGAGGAGTAAGGGAGTGGGATTAAGGCTGCCCATACCTCCACAACCTCCTTCTTACCACCCACCAGCCACCACATCACACAGTAATGGTCAGACTGGAAGAGGCAGGAAAAAGAAATAAAAAACCCCAATCCAGAAAGGTCACAGAATGCTATGTGGCTTATCGGTATTAGGAATGACCCGAATTTTGGTTCCTGTACAAGTCAGAAAATCTCCTATAACCCACAATTCTTTACATAAAATTCCTTGGCAGTTGCCACTGCAAATCTTCTGGTCTTTTCCTGTCTCTAAGAAGCAATACTATAAATGCAAGTGCTGTCAATCATGGAAGACTGCCTCAAGGTTACACCAGGTCAGATATGGAAACCCAAGGATCAGTGAGAGAGGCGTTGATGGTGGGGTGGGTGGCAAATATGAATGGAGAGAGCTTGAAATTTACAAGCTGCTGTCACAGGAAGATTAGGGCTAAAAGAAGACATAAGTTTGAGTGAAAAGTCGGAGTGAAGGAAGATCAGGAAGCAGAGGACTAAAGGGAAAGTGTGTTGTGGTTTTATTACAGAAAGCTTCTTGAATTTAAACACTCAACTAAAAGGTTTAATTTTATGGCATATACAGTTGTCCCTTATAACATGATCAAATAATATTCTGCCTTCCTATAGAATTTCTCCTTTATCTCGCGCAATTTGTCTGTTTCATGACATCCCTGTCGTTTCTCTGAGTTATATTTCTAGTCCATCTTAAGTGTTTCCCACCTAGATGTTTGGAATTAAATTTCCTGTTCATTACAACTGATTGGATATTGTTAAAAAGGATGGCAGTTAAGTTAGCTAAACATATAACTTTGACAGGGGAAAATGAATTGGATTGTATGTAAAAGAAGAGAGCTCAGCCACATCTCTCAGCTTTCCTGTTTCCCACACCCCTTCCTAATTCACATAGGGCTGCTCAGAATGTTCCAGCAAATCATCATGAAGTATTGAAAATGCTTGTCTCCTATCTGTTTGCAAGTCTTTAACGTATTTTGACAAGTTAATAAGTTTATACTGGGTTCTCTGGATTTACTTTTACCTGAGCACGATGATTTTTTTGGCCTGTAATTGACAAAATATAAACATTACCTATTTTTTACATGGTGAAAAATACTTTCCAGCAATTAAAAGAAGAGGTATTTATCATCTCTCTTCCTTCTCCATGAAACAATCATCAGGGTTCTTCAGTGGCAGTTGAGAATGGGTGTGTATAATTGATGCAGTTTGATAGTTCTATTTTTACTGTAGAATACACTTCAACAGACTGTCGTAATGTTCAGTAACTTAATGGCAGAATTGTCAACCAGATTCTTCTCCGTCCAGCTATTATAGCAATTCCATTTTTTAAAAAGATTTGAAAGCATCAGAAATTCAATTTACATAACTAAACCTAATCAGTCATCCTTTGGGACTGAAGCAGATAAAATAACATTGATAATAGAATGAAAAAGTCTAAAATCTATATAAAATATTATTAATATATTTTAGCCTCATGGATAACATAATCAATCTATTTGAAATATGCAACAGATGATTTCTCTCTTGTTATTGAAATTAAATGGGGCCATGAAAATAGAGTCTAGCACTGATTTATGATCTTTTCAGTTTACTGAATGAATGTCAGTGACAACAGGAAAGAGTTAAAGCTCTCTTAGCAAAATTTTAAGGTATCACACATTAAGGAAACAGAGTATCTTCCTAGAGGCAAATATTCTCTTGAGTTGCCCCACAAATGTAATTCATGAAATATCTTAATAAAATATTTTGGACCTATGGAATCCTGTGAATTATGCAGATGAGAAAGTTTCTTTTCTGGAATAGAAGAAAATGGTACCCTGTTGTGATGGTTCCCACAAAAAAGTCTCACAGATCTTTCTCCTGGACTTTCTTCCCTGGGCTTCTGTGACATCACACGTTGTGACTTCCAGCTGCCCTTCTGGTGGTGACGTCTCAGCTTGTCCCATGAACTTGCCTGTTTCTCCATGGCCCTTAAATGATGGTGCTGCCTTCTTCTGCATTAAGTCCTCCTCTCCTCTCACCACCCCCACTCTCTTTGGGTCTCTTCACCCACAACTGGGTTTACCACATACAGACTAGTAATTCCCAGATCAATATCTCCAGTCCAGCTCTCACCCCTAATATCTGGATCTGAATATCTGTTGGACCTACTACTTGACTCTCCTAGGGCCACTCAGGAGCAGCGAGAGTGTGTGCGTCAGTCCCTCCACTCTGCCCAGTTCGTGTTCTCTCTCCTCGAGTGGCAGCACCCTTCATCCTGTGGACAGAGATAGAGCAGACTGATCCCCATTCTGCCTTTTCTCTCAGTGACCACAGCCAACTGACCGCTGGATTCTATCAGGTCTCCCCCTTCAACATCTCTTCGCTCTGTCCCCCCATCACCATCACTCTTTATTCAGGCTACTGTTATTTTTCCCCTGGATTCATGCAAAGATGTCCTGATGGATCTTCCTGCTTCAGGTCTTGCTTCCCTTCAGTCCATTTTTCAAATCATCCTTAACAGTGATTTTCTATAATGTGAATCTGGCCTTATCATTTCCCTGTTTAAACTCTTTAATGGCTCCTCAATCAATCTATTTGAAATATGCAGCAGATCATTCCTCTCATGGTATTGAAATTAAATGGGACCAGGAAAACCAAAATCTAGAACAGGTTGTGGGTTCGTCACCAGTTGTGGGTTCTGGCTGGCAGAAGTCCCACTGAGACAGAATGAATTACTCAAGACTCTGGGGAAAAGTCAAGAGAGCGAGAGGGAGTTGGGAGCCAACTACCCGAGCCTCTCAAATCTCTCATATTTATTGAGTACAGTCGAAGCAGGAATTTAGGGAAGGACAGGGTGGGATCACAATGAGTACAAAGGCTTTGTTTATTGTTGGTGTTTGGCTCAAGGTCAGAAGACCCTTTTTTTTGAATCATAATCGTGTTGAGCCTTTCAGTTTATCAGGGTGGAACGTATGAGAATCAGCTGCTTGACAGGATTTTCTTGGACTCAGGCGACTGTGCCTGTCTTAGGTTGCCCCCTCAGGGGATCTTACCCGACATTGGCTAACCAGCTTTCTCACCTCTGAGTCATGCATCTTTTTACCATTCCAGCCCAAGGCTGTTTTGGGGATGGAAGACTAACAGCAGGCACGCCCAGCGTTTATAGTCGGGGGCCTGGGTCATTGTTAAAACCTCAAGGCAGTTACTAAGTGCATCTTCTTTAAGGAGATAAGCGGCTGGGATCTGTTACAATTTGTTAACCCAATCATGGTCTCCCACACAGGTAAAGTCCAGTCTCCTTAGGGAGGCTCCCATGGCTCTGCACGATGTGATCCCCGACTGCTTCTCCAATCTCTTCTCTCCTCCTCCCTGGTACTTTTGTGCTCATCAATGAACTTTATGAGATTTCTAATTTCAAATTCTTGAGTGGAATATGCTTTCTCTCCACTCTTTGGATTTCTGCTTGTGTGATTCTCTTTTCTCCTATTCAGGAACGTTCCGTGTGTTGCAGGTAAGAGCAGAGGCTCTAAGGGGAGACTGCTTCGGTTGGAATCCTGGCTCCCCATTTCCTAGTCTTTAACTTCCTGGACCTTGATGGTGATGACGTTAGTAAGATGTCTACTTTTGAGGGTTATTATGAAGATTAGATGAGTGGGACTTGGAATGATGCCTGGGTCTAGTAAACACTCAATAAATATTAGTGGTTGTGATTATTTCTCATCTGCTATCACTTTTTAGACTCCTTGCCTGAGACACTGCATCTGATTAGGTGCCTTTTTTCGGTTTTTCCATAGCCACTGCGTATACCCCTGTGGTGGCAGGTATCACACCCTATATGGTAACCGCTTCTCTGTTTGTCTTCCCTGCTTGGTTATACATTTCGTTAATGTCAGAGTCTTATTTTGTTCACCCTTGCTTCTTCTCCAGGATCTAAAACAATATCTGGCTCATAATAAATATTCAGTAAAATATTTCCTGGAAGACGCAGGTCATTTGTAACCACCACAGGCAACTCAATTTCTACGTAGAAAGTCTTTGCTTTTCAAGAACTAAGATTTCAGGAAAAAGAGGAGATTCAGTGTCTCTGTATTTTGCATGTTCTATCATGGCAGCGTATTTTGGGAAGTGTTTATATTTAACTGGGATGTCATACTGAGCTGAGGAGATGTATCCCTAGTTAGGCTTTCCCTGTAAACAAGAAAAACCAGCGAGGAGACAATTCTGCATAGCCTCCCTAGTATAACCAGTGTCTGTCTGAGGCAGCTGTGGCGTGACCAGTCCCATCAAGGGTTTCTGCCCTTCTGTGGGTCGTAACAGAGAAGAGAAATGGAAAAAGGAAAAGAGAATGCACTTTTTAAAACGTGAGAACTTACATGTCTGTATACAGACCCTGGGCTTAACAAGGGGCAAAGAGTTGGTTATATTTTTCCCCACGGTTTTTGGCTAGTATGAATAAAACAGCTATGAATATTCAAGTACAATTGTTTGAATGGGCATATGTCTTCATCTCTCTGAGGGTGGGATTGCTGAGTTGTAGGTGTGTATTTAACCTTGTAATGAGCTGTCAGACTCTTCCCAAGAGGCAGTGTTTTGCATTCCCATCAGTAGTATGTGTGAGTTTCACTTGCTCCCCGTTGATTGCAGAACTTGGTGTTGTTGATTTTTTTTCTTTTTAGCCGTCCTAGTGGGGATGGAGTGGCTTCTCATTGTGGTTTTACTTTGCATCTCCTGGATGTCTAATGATGTTGAAAATGTTTTCACATGCTTACTAGCCATTTGTACATCTTTTGGAAAGTGTCCGTCTAAATTTTTTGTTCATTTTAAATTGGGTTGTTTGTTTTATTATTGAGTTGTAAGAATTATTTATATACCGTGAGTATAAATACTTTGTCAGATGTGTGTTTTGTGAATATTTTTTTCCAGTCAGTAGCCTTGCATTTCTATCCTCTTCATTTAGAACTCATTTTGAAGAGTTTTCAATTTTGAGGAAGCCTAGTTCAGTAATTTTTTTTCTTTTATAGTTATTGCTTTTTGTGTCCATTGGAGATATCATTGCCTATCCCAAAGTCATAAAGTTTCCTTCTATCTTGGAAATTTTGAAGCAGGCATTTTCTAACAGGTATTGACTCTGTTGCAGGGTCGTGTAAACTTGAAAATTAATAAATAGCCAAAGTTATAGCCAGACATAGAATCATGGTTATAAGTTGAAGATAGTGATTTGAACAATTTCAGCATCAGAAACAGGTATTTCCCAAATCAGCAAATCACCTCCATCACATGAAATTTCTAGCCTGTCAGCAAACAGTGAGGGCCATCACTGGAACTGAACCTGTGGCCATTGTGCTTGTGCATGGCAGAGAACCAAAGGAGGATAGAGGAAAACCAAAACTGAAATCAAGGCAGCTATGATACAAATCTGACAATGGGCTCTGCTAATGTGGGAGTGCCAAGGGATAGGTAAAAGCAAGCGTGTATTGTTTATAAGTTGCATATCTATTTATTCTCAAATTAACATTTATATACTACGCTTTAAAACATTAGTAATTTTTGTTTTGTAATGAAAATTATTCAAAGATTTAATCACTCAAGGCTTGAAGTAGAGCGAGCTGATTTGAGAATACCAATCAACTTCTAACAGTTATAAGTAACTTGTGCAGTCCTTTACCGAGGGACATAAAGGGCCTTATTTGCTTCTAACATAGAACTTAGAGCAGATAACTTTGAAACCAGAGGGCAAATCATGATATTTCTTTGCCATCCAGGGTTCTGACGAAGTGAATAAAAGAAGAGCCCCTTGTCCATTTGAGAGCTAAGCTTGAACTGAACATTTCTTTACCTTCTAAAATGTTCAGTTAAGTGCTTTTACACTTCAATTTTCCAGCCTGGACCAAGACCAGAAATGCCAAAATGATATGAGAAAGGCTGTTCTTACTGTTTTTCTGGCTGGGATTGGAAGAGAAAGTGCCAGCAATCTTGTAAGAAGCCTGTTCTCGAAAGATCTGCAACCCAGTTTGCAGAATCAAGGGGTTTGGATAGTTCAGATGAGTTTGGCTGGGTGTCCTGGTGTGCTCATCTGAATCACACCCTGCAGAAAGCATTTTGTCTTATCAAAGTCAACCACAGAACACTTTGTGTACTTCTTCAGACATCTTAACCATCATGTGTGCCCATCCAGATAAACCGCTAAAGGCTAACTGAACACTGCCAAATTGAAATGTTTGAGTGTGATCTCTACAACTAGGTATCAGATTTCAATATGAAACAATAAAAATAGTAATCACAGTGATAATTTTGTAGGATGTTTATAGAACTGGCTCCAAAGTGCATCAGAGTCTTTAAAACTACAGAAGACATGAGAGAGAGTTTAGCCTAACCCTTCATTTTATACTTTAGGAACATAAGGTTCAGAGAGGTGATGTTATTTGTCCAATTTCATGTAGCAAAATAGAGGCAGAGTCCAGCCCGGAAAATAGAATCCCTTCTTCCTTACAACACATCATGATGTACACTGAGTGCTTTGCTCTTTATCATATATGAGCCCCCAAGGAAGAAAAGTAGCTATAAAGTTCCTATGTGGTCATAATATGGCAAGTAAAAGGAAATTCCTTATACGCACTGAAATGGAAGACCACTATTTCAATATTTAGGGCTGGGGTGCCAAACAATCTATTCAGGTCTATTAAAACTCCTCATTGATATGTTCATTTTAGTATACACTCATTTTTTTTGGTACCATTACATGCTAGAAGTTTTTCTTTCTGAAAAAAATGATATTGTTAGAAAAATCTTGCAAGGAAAGAAGTTAGTGCTTTGAGGACCTAAGTTGGGAATTCTCACTCAGACATGTCTATTCAAGAATCAGCAGCGGAAATAACTGTGCCTCATGACCATCTGACCTGGAATTGGGCAGGAACAGACAGCCTGGCTGAAGGGGGAAGATGTGGAAGCAAATGCTGTGTATGGGCCCCCAGAGAGGATCAGGGTCAGTATCCCAGAGTGAAAATCCTGGCCCAATGGGGCCCAGGTGACCTCAGTTGTAGGCAGATTTGCCTGTTCATTGTCTGCCTCCACAAAAAAAATGCAATGGTTGCTCCATGGTTTCTGTTTTATTATTATTATTTTTTAAACAAGATCTGCTTAGCTGGTGATTTGATTCAAGATAGTGTTTTAAATATAAATAGCATTTGTAAAAATAATGATTGACCTAGTTCCCTTATTGGCAAAAGTGGGGTTTGTGCTCTACCATCTCCAGGTCCCCTCCATAGCTAACCTACTAGAATTCTATGAATCAGGACCCTGTTGCACACGTCCTCTTTCTCAGCCAGGCAGCCAACCAGCCACTCTGTATTCCATATCACATGTATTTGTGTAACAACAATGTTACCAGGAACTGGCACGAATGAATGGAAATACATCTCCAACCATGACTACGTCATATCATCTTAACAAGTAGGAAAAGTATTTCTATATGCATATCATGTGCACTACAGAGTCTCTGTGATGGGAAACACTTGACAGTTATGATGAAATCTGTGATGACACAGACATGAAGAACTTTGGCGACCACTGCAAGTGGAGCTCAACCTTGCCAGTACCATGTATTCTTTATTACCAGGCTACATTCTCACCTGCTGGAGTAACATGAAGGACTCTGTGCTCCAAACCACAGCTGGCAATTTACTCTTAAAGCATTTAAATAAAAACTGAATCCCTCACAGCTTGGTTAACATAAGCACAATGACTTTTTCAGAATGCAGTGGAAAGACATGCTCTTCCTAAGATGACAGTACTACAGTTGACTTTACTCGTTTTATTTACTATCCTTCGTTTCATTTAGTAGATGTCACAAGACAAGCAATTTCTACTAATGGGAGTATTGAATGGCTTGAAACTGGGCTTTCAAATGAACCAGCTGGATCAGAAATACTATTTATGTACATACATGTACATCCTATGTGATGACAAACCAAGTCCACAATACACATTTTTTCACAGTGTACAATCTTACCTAATTCTCTCCTCTTTAAATAGCTGTCCACTTTACTGTGGAGTTTAAGGGAAAAAACACAAAACAAATTTTAGGCATCAGGCCTTATTGTGAAATACAGTATACATTAGCAACCTATGAGCTCACTTATATGAAGAATTCAAAATAATCAGACTCATAGAGGCAAAGAATAAAATGGTGGTTACTAACAGCTGAGGGCAGAGGGAAACGAGGAGGTGTTGGCCAAAGGTTATAAAGTTTTAGTTATGCAAGGTGGTAAGTCCTAGAGATCTACTGTGTGGCCTATTGCATATAGTTAACAATGCTCTTCTGTGTATATAAACATTTGCTAAGAGGGCAGATCTGATACTGTGTTCTTATCATATACCGAAAAGAAAATAGGGCAGGAGGTAACTTTTGGAGGTGAGGTGATGAATAAGTCTGTGGCATAGATGGTGGTGATGGTTTAACAGGTGTATACTTATCTCCAAACTCATCAAGTTGTATACCTTAAATAAATATAGCTTTTTGCATGTTGAAAAAAGAAGGAAAGAGAGAGAGAGAAAGAAAGAAGAAACCTATGAGGCTAAATAGGAGCCCACTCCCTGTTGGATCCCCAAAGCAGAGACTCCTCGCTCACCTGGGGCCTCTGCAGAACGGGCCCGGGCGTTGGAGTGAGGAGCCAGCAGGAGCAGGGAGTTTCTGTGGGCTTCAG
This sequence comes from Vicugna pacos, assembly GCF_048564905.1. NCBI lineage: Eukaryota > Metazoa > Chordata > Mammalia > Artiodactyla > Camelidae > Vicugna > Vicugna pacos. The sequence continues at coordinate 57,797,364 of NC_132989.1, forward strand.
GTGGTTGCCACCAGCAGGTTTCCGGGCAAAAGTGCAACAGGCTTCTGATGGATGAGTCATCCTCTCACCTCTCCTTCTTTAGCGCTTTCTCTCTCCAAGTCCTCCCACTGGGATCCCTCTCTCCTCTGGCTGCTGGGCTGTCTTCACATAGTCCTTCCCTTTCCACAGGCTTCTGTATTTGCACCCCACCCCCAACTCCCTTCTCTTTCCTCCAGTTGAAAATACCCATTTCTCAGTAAATATAGATTGTTCTTTAAGAGATTATTAGATTAAAGAATGCATACCGAGTTTCAAGATACTTGAAATGTACCCTGAATTTACCTTTTAAAAAAAGCAGATTATTAAACCAAACAAATGTAAAACTAATATGGAAATGTTTCTAAGTAGGAAAAGACTCCCTGTGTCTTTGCTACTCTGACACCTACTGTGATGTCCATATATTTCCAATAAATTAAAAAAAAATTAGTGCCCAATAAGCAGTCACTTTACTCTTAAAACTTTGCAGACTGTCTTTCCTGGCCCTACGAACGTCTGGTGAGGATGGAGGGTTGTGCTTTCAGATGCTAGGAATTGACCAAATCAGGTAAATAAGACTGAAATACCCTACTTTAAAAAAAATAATAGTTGTATTTTATGTTTATTTAATTATTAAAATAAGTAATAGGTTCACGTGGTTTAAAAATTTAACAAGGGTAAAAATGAACACAATAGAAGTTTCCTTCTCATCAGTCCCCCATCTGCTGGTTTCCACCCCTGCACCAAAATAGATAACCTCTGTTATCAGTTTCTTGTGCAGATTTCCAGATATTTAATAAATGTTTGTGTAAGCAAATGTTAACACATTCTTTTCCCCGCTTTTAAAACAAGTACAGCAATTGCTGTCCGCACTTAGGTTTTTTTCCCATCACTTAACAATACATCTTACGTATCTTTACATATGGGTACTGTGGAACTTCCCTATCCTTCAATTTTTTTTATTATGGCTGAACAGTATCCCATTATTGCTTATGCTGTGATTTATTTAAACAGTTGGCTATTGATGAACTTCTAGATTGTTCCAATCTTTCGCTTATTACAAAAACTGCTGCAGTAAATAACCCTGCACATTCATGATTTGCCCATGTGTGAATATATCTGTAGAATAAACTCCTAGAACTGGAACTGCTGAGTCAAAGAGTATATGCATTTGTAATTTCAATAAATATTGCCAAATTGCCTTCCAGAATGATTATACCTATTTACACTCCCACCAGCAATGAATCACTGCTCCCGTTTCTCTGTATCTTGCCAACCCTAGGGGTTGTCAAATTTTTGGATTTTTACCAACATGATAGTGAAATCTGGTATCTTGATGTAGTTTTAATTTGCATTTTTTTCTGTGTAGGAGTGATTTGAGCATTTCTTTCATATGTTTATGAGTCATTTATATTTCCTTTTCTGTGAACTATTACTCACTTTTCTAGTTTTTTTTTTTTTTAATTTTATGGTCTCTATATAGATTAGAGAGTTTAGTTCTTTGTCTGTATTGTAAGTAGGATAAATTACAAATATTTTTTCCCAGTTTGTTGCTTATCTTTTTACTTCAAAGAGTTGTTTTAAAGACTGAATAATGTGGATAACTGCATTAGTGTTTCATGTCATTTTGCTGCACACACAACTATGGATGAAGGTAGACAGATAAATAGATTGTGTATATGTGTATGTGTTTGTATAGATTTTTTTTTCTTAGAGCATAAGTAATACCATACAGGCAACTCATGCATTTGTATAGAGAGTCAACTCTTCCTGTAGGCAGAGGAGGAACACAAGCATATTCTCCAAAAGAGGTTCAGAATGTTTACCGAGTGGCCTCCTGTGCAGTGTTCATGGACATTGGCACTAGGGATAGAAAAGTGACTGAGACATTGAAGCTTTACGTGAAAAGTTCACAGTTTGGCAGCCATGGTGAGGAAGTCGGATGTTCAAATAAAGAAATATAACAGAGTAAAAGACAAATATAAACATGTAAGCAGAATTAAAATACAGCAGGAGAAATGTGTACATAGCTACGAACATGGTGGTAAGGGAGTACGGAGGATGGCTGATTGACTGTAACCTCTATTTGTCAATAAACCACCGTATCAGTCAGGGCTCAGTGCAGAAAAGAGACGCTGCTCTGCCTGTTTCAAACAGAAAGGAATTTAATACAGGGGATGGTGAGTTCACAAAACCACTGGGAGAGGACGGAGGAATGGAAGTCAGGCAGCTGCCCTGGACTTCTGGTTTCTGGTTATCCCACTGCCGCTGCAGTTGAGCAACTAGGGAAGCGTTGCAGCCCAGGCTACTGGTGCTTCTAGTCTGGCCGCCTCTCACCCAGGACACTGATGAGCAGAGAGGAGAATATGGACCTGTCACTGCTGGCACGCGTGACTGTCAGAGCTTGCTTGTCAAGTGCACTGCCACAAGGAGGTGGTCTCCCCTGGGCTTCAGATCTGTCACAAGTACATCTCTTCGGCCAAATCCAGAATACAGCTGGAACTCCTGCTGTAAGGGAGCCTGGGGAAATGCGGTTTTATTTCTGCCAGTGCTTGTAATTCAGGGGGTGGCCATGGATGTCAAGAGGTCAGACACAATTTCAGTCACTCTGGTAAGAATTTATGAAGCAGGTGACTAAAGAATGGGTACATTAAATCGATATATTTTGTCCAGGTCAGGAAGAAGCCCAGGAGAATTCTAGAAAATAGGATTTACAAAGGAGTCCACCTGGCAGGAGACCTGGTAGTTGGGAGCGGGAAGATTGAGGACATGTGACCGTAAAGCATGGATGGAACTGGGAGAGCTATTAAAAGTGTGGTTGGGAATGTTAGGGACAGTTCAGTTGCTTTTCATTATTATATAGGCATATACAATGATGGTAGGAGTAACAATAAAAACAACATATGATTTATTTGATTTACTATTAAATCACATGAAGATGTATCAACATAATGAATGTGAAAACCTCTAGTAAACCTCAATGCCCTAACTATAAATGATACTGCTGGTAGGTCTTCTCATTTATATATAAGGAAACAAGTTTGAAAAAGTTAGTTTATCCAAACTGATTTCACTGTGTATTAGAGCTTGAACTCAGTCTTCCTTTTTTCCTCCCTTCCATCTTTCCCATCCCTCCTATTCTCCTTCCGTTCTTCTCTCCTGTGACTTACTGAGCATTTACTATCTGCTAGGGTCTTTGCTTAGATGCTCAAGGCAAAATCCTTTTCCTCAAGGACGCAGTAGCCCCCTAGTCTGTCTGATGTTCATTCAGGATTTTTTCTTATTGTATAACGCATGCTTCCCAGAATTACAGTAGGAGCATTGGGTTCTATTAGGACGCTAGCCCCTTGTGTCCTGTTTGGAACACACACACAAACAAGGCATAGACCTGTTCTGACGATGGGGTAGTAGACTCTAAACTCAGCCCTGTAGAACTCAGTTGTAGCAGTAAACACAGTTCCTTGCTGGTAAACGGGTCATATATAGAATTGCCTACATGTATATGGGCTATAAGATTTGACTCTTGGGAAAAAATAAAACGAAAGACTAAAAAGGCTATGAAATATCTCCAGGGTATTAAAGTGAAGCTAACCACATAAAAGACACATGACATTTGCTGTGAATAGATAGACTGAGCATTTTGGTTCTTGTGCTGGTTTTTAGCTGCCAGTGATTCTTGTGGCAACAATCCAAGTTTTCAGGACACTATCACATTTTTAAGTTTTCCTAATGAATTATAATAACATTTCTGTAGTTTACATCAAATCGTGTTGAATGGCATTTTTAGCAAATTGTGTCGCTGTGAATTTCCAAATTTTACGGAATTTCTTGTGCCAAAAAATAATCAGTGAAAATGATTTTATGTGAAACTTTTTGAAAGCCAAGTTTAGCTGATTTTGCTAAACAGCACAAGCAAACAATTTATTCCGTCTTTCTCCAAGTCCTTTTTCTGTGCCTTGTTCTCTGCTTCCAGGGCCCCCTCCCTCTTCCCCTCTCTCAGCTTCTTTCACTTTGTTTACTGGCCTTTGTTTCTGCTTCTAGTTCGTCTTTCTCTAACATTATCAGCCCTCCCTACATCCCTCCTCCTGTAGCCATAACCAAGCCTTGGGCTATGATTTTGGGTTGAGGGTCACAGAGGTCATGGATTTTCTGCTGAAAGAAAGAAAAAAAGGGGGGGGGGAGTGGAGAATGATCACTTTTGCTCTCACGTCTGCCCTTGGTGCTGAGAAATACATCTGAGAGTATCCTGGTGCACATTATCACTGTGGGATTGAGACAAACACAGTACTCAGCACGAGAGGCCACACTCATGTTGCTGAGGATAAAAGAATGTACTCCGATGTGCCTGGACTTGGGGTTTGAGATCCTCGCGTGCGGGTGGTTAGACTGCCTCGGTAGATGTGTGCGTGTGTCCTTCTGCTCTGTTCTGTTTTCCAAACAGGGAGACAGTCACGGGGAGTGAAAACAGCGTGTGTGCTGCAGTCAGAGTTCTGAGGCTGGAGTCCTGGCTTCCCAGCCACTTAATCTTCCCGAATGTCAGTGTTTTCTGTTACCAAATAGGGAAACTAGTTACTTGCCCAGCTATAACAGTATTGCTATTAATGCTGGGAACATTAATTGAGTATTTACTATATGCCAGGTGTTCTGTTAAATACTTCTTTGCCCCATCTCAAACCCCTTTCCAGCATTAGGTAGTAGCAAAATTATCCCCGTTTTATGGATGAGAAGACTGAGGGAGGAAAACACTGCATTATTTACTCTAGGCCATGTAGCTAAGAAGTGGGGCTCAGTCTAATTCCAAAGCCCTTCTTTGAACCATGACACTAGGGAGATATGAGAATTAAATCACCTAACAGAGTGTCAAATGTATAGAAGTTTTTTTTTTTATGTCAAATCGTTTTGTTTAAGGTGATAAATGACAAGAGGCATAAAGACAGCTCCAGTTCCTAGGTTGGCTTTTTCAGAATGTTCTCTCCTATCGCCCTTACGTGGGCACACACCAGACCAAAAGAATGGTGACTTAAGTCTATGACCCAAATCATGGGGCGTATCAAGTCACCGCCAACCCTATTTCTTTGACCACATAGAAAATGTGGCAAACCCTGTAGAAAATAGCACGACAGACTGCAACTGGGGCACTATCTGGTCTCAGATCAGAGCCTGCAGGAAGGTGTCGTGCCCAGCGGGAATGGAAGTGGGAGATGGGGCTGGAGCCAGAAACACTCGGCTGCCAGTTACTCCTCATAGTGCTCCTAATGGAGGCCACCGAAGCTTACGGAGACTCTTGCAGAAAAGCCACATAATTATAGGCTGGCACTATATTCCAGCCTCTGTGGCTTCCGTGTGTGTGTGTGTGTGTGTGTGTGTGTGTGTATGAGATCCTAGGTTGTATCTGGCACACATGCTAATTTCTACCTGCTGAATACAACTTGGTTTGTAATAACTGACGCTTTCAGGAACTTTCTCAGCAACTCACCTCTGGCTGAGATTCTTTTCTAAACCATGTGACGCCAGATCGACATAAACATCTGATCGGTATGTTCTGCTTCAGGAGAATAATGAGTCTTCTTTCTGCAAAAAAAAAAAAAAAAAAAAAAAAAAAAAAAAACCCAAAAAACCAAAAAAACCCAGAAAGCTCCGAAACTAACTATGGCAAATGTGTTAGGTGTGTCTGTAAATTTGGGCTCCTGTGAATTTCTTCAGGCCTTTTCAACTGTACCTAGATCGCAGATTGTCAAATCAGAGGGTTATTACTGAGGTTCTAGGAGGGCTTTGATTATTTCATGAACTTGTCCCTAAATAGCACCTATTGCTTTGATACAGGAATTTCCGACGTTCTTCACAATCTTTCCCCATTCCCCGGGGCCTGGGTCAACATTCCTATAGTCTCTATTTTAAGATGAAGCACAGAGAGTTTAAGGGGTTTTTCCCATGGGCTCCCGGCAAGTCAGTGTCGATGCTGGACACAGCCTTCTCAAGCTTTTGGATTTAGATGAGCTTGCTGGGCCACGTATTTCCCCCAGCAATTATTTATACACATTATGCCCCCGACCTGGATGTGCTGGTGCTTATTTCCCATTTGTATAATGAGGAATGCACCAGGCATCCAAGAAGGAGTACTTCCGCCGCACGAGGAGCTGAGCCCTGCCGTGGCCCGGGCTTGATGGGCTGGGGAGGCTGGGAGGCAGGACAAGCGGGCCAGCGCCCAGCGCCAGGTGCGCCGCCCGGCACGGCCTGGGCAGAGCGAGGTCGAGCAGGGAGGACAGGGGAGGCGGACACCTCCTCTAAACTGGCTTTTTTCCCAATGTAAAACATAGTTTAATCGTGGAATGCTGAAATCTTTTTCCGCCAGTTAGGCAACTGGAGAGGCGTCCTGAGGAAATACTGAGATTCACGAAGCTGATGGGAAACTTAACATTCAGGTAGAACAGCACAGCTGGGCCGTGGGCGAGGAGAGAAAACGGATATTTTTTGCCTTTGTCTCTCAGAGGGACAGGTCATAAAGAGTATTTTAAAAAGCATGCATGGAAAATTAAATATGATAGTTTGGCAAGCTATTTCTTTTAAAATGGCTTTTATTAATAGTGTCTTTGTTACAAAACTCTCTTGTCTTATAAATTCATTAAATTAACTTTAGAAAATACAGATAAGCAGAGGGGAGAAAGTAAAATCCCCTAAATTCCACTACCAAGGGGTTAGCCTTTATTAACATTTTAATGTATTTTTTTCTTTCTTCAAAAGGGGGTTACTCTTTTTTTTTCTATAAGGATTATACATTGTATAATTTACTGCCTGTTACACAGTCACACATGCAGAGGCTTATACTATGCATGCTGCCTTATAACCTGCTTTTTAATCTGAACACTGAAATAACTTTGAGAGTCTTCTCTGGTCATTAAACACACTTCCCCAACATCATTCCTGATGGTTGCATAGCATTTCATTCTACTGATGTATCATCGTTTATTTAACTAATCCCTCATTGCTAGACATTTATGCTGTTTCCAAGTTCTCCCTGTTATAAACAGGCTATGATGAAGACGTCAATCCATTTATCACGGCATCAGATCATACATTCAATTTGTATCTTGTGGGAGACCTAAACCATAAGGTTGCTAAGCAAGATCACTGCTGTATGAATCTTTTAATGGGAAGACCTGAGGTGAGAGAGCTGCTCTGAGACTAACCAGGGCTAAGGTGACAGGTGTCAAACAGTAGAGGGCTCTTTCTTGTTCACTGGAAGTGGAGATAAGACCAACCAGCTAAGAGCGCTAGGTGGCTAAGGAGCTGTACTTCTCACACAGCAAACTAGATAGTGGGAGAATTGCACCTAATTAAGATACTGAATACAACACTTAAAATGTGTTAAAAAGGAGGGAGCTCCTTCGGCTAAACTCTAGGTGTGCTGAAGTAGTTGTCTGAGGATGTAAATATGCTAAATATACCGGCCCCGTCGCCTTTGATGCAGGCCTTTCTAAGACACATTGCTAAAATAAAAACAAAGAAAAAGCAAACATTAAACTCCCACCACCACAGCAAAACCCCAGACCTGCCTTTTGTTGATTGCCTTTGGTTCTGGGTTAGCTCGGCCTTTTTGAATTTAGCAGCTCTCTCACCAGCTGCTTTGGAAAGGCCAAGTCATGCAGTTTTTTCACGTGTAGGTCCACGGGGCTGAAGAAACAAGCCTGCTTGTTTTGTATCATTCCCTTGAGCTAAAAAAACTTCTGTGGAATTAAAAGGAGCCCATTTGAATGCATCAATTCTTACCTCAGTCTCCCTCTGCCCTCTCCATCCGACCCTCAGCTATTTTTTTTTAAATACATATATTTCCAGCCTGCACTGGTGATAAGTTGACTGGCAGATATGAAGGTCGAGGCTGAGGGGACATGTGATCTGAGAAAACTGTGGCAGTGCTATGGACTGAAGCAATCAGAAATGTACATTTTTGACTGTGCAGACATTTATGGCCTGTATCTTCAACAGCAGGGCTCAGGGTGGCATAATGATGTTGGCCTCTCCCCGGAGAGTTCTGGATGGCTCCGTGAACACGGTCAGAGAATAACATGTTTTGTTTTCCTTCTCCTTGGGGTGACCATTGTCTCCAGTTGGTCCTGTGCTCCGTGAGTCATTAATTAAACCCAGAATCTTGATAAGTGACCTGTTGCGGCGCTGAGTTCATTCCCGACTTATTCTGCTTCACTGCATAATATTTGGCCGATGTGTCTTGTTCTTATTTTGGGGGAAAAAAATGTGCCTCTTTCTCCCCCGCACCATGAGGATTCATTTTTGGGATGAGGAGCAAAAGGCGAGGTTAAGAAAAACCCAGCCACCTCCAGAGTGCAAAAACTGCAATAAACCCATCACCTCTAACAACAGCGGAGCATGAAAAGATAAAAAACCGCCTGCCAAGAGTGTAGTAACCACCCATTCACTTTTAAATGCTCTCCACACTTCAATGCACAGACCTAATTACTTTTTCTGCATTCCCAAATCCACTTGGCCCGCACTGCAATCAGAGACCTGGCGTTAAAATATTTTAGACTTGGAGGATCAAGACTAATTATGGGCCTTAGCTGTACCTTTTGGTTTTTCTCCCCCTACCCTCCCTTCTCTTCTTTGGGTTACTTTAAAGCACGCTCCACTGGAAGAAAGGCTGCCCAGTCCCAGTTGGGGGTGAAGCTTCGAGAGAATAAAACAAAGAGCAACTCAACTCAATTCAGTAAGCTTCAATGAGGCTGGGATATTTAATGTGAGCCCAGGGTTAGCCCACAGAATTGCGGCAGAATGCAAGATTCTCGACAAAAAAAGATGTGTTTAAGGTCGGCTCAGGCCCCATAAGGCTGTTGTTGGTGTTTAAGGAGTCCACTGAGGTATTTAGCACCAAGGGTTTCTAAACATTCCAGCTGAGAATTAAACCGCAGCTTTACAGTAGCTGCTTAAAGGTTTGGGGGGCTGGGAGCGTCCCCTCCCCCTTGTATTGAAAGGTCAACAAACAGTAGGAAAGATCATGTCATAACAAAGATGAAGCCACCTATTACCGAGTCTAGTGACGGCTAATAGCACGATCAGAGGGACTAATCCAAGGTATTAAGGACTGTAATTGTTCAAATAATATCATGGTTATTAGAACACCCAAGCACGAGACATTTTTCATTTTGCATAATATGAAAGTATGGCAGGTGAGCTTAGCCTTCCCCTGACAGGCACTTGTTATAGATATGTAAATATTAGAAAATCGCTTCCGTGCTGCAATTTTCCTGCAGCGTCCAGAATGCATTTCTGATACGCAGACGTTATGTTTCATGACATTTACTAAACCACGTTTGGGTAATTTTGCCGAGCGTTACACTCTTGAAAAGCTTTTATTCACCCAAAACAATTTACTGTGAAAGTTGGTGCTAATGTTTTACTTTACTGAGGCATTTTTAGTTTCGTGGATTTAATAAGGCAAATGCTAACACACAAAAAAGCACCGTTTCTCAGAGATGAGTTCAGGAAACAGCTACGGGAGGCTGAACACTCACACAGTTAATTCTGTGGGAACTTCGGCCCTAAGTTTGAATTCTCATAAGTTTTATGAGACTGGGTCTAGGCATAGGTATCTTAGGTTCACACAGTTCTTATTCAGAATATTAGAAAGAAATGTGGTCACCTTGAAAGAATACAAATAGCACAAGAGAACCCTCAACATCGAAAACACACAAGGCTACTAAAATGCTTCCCTGTTTCTTTCAGTTGCCAGTGGTTGAGAATCCAAACCACAAGTTGTACTGGAGGAGAGGGTTTAAAACAGTAAGATGTTTTAGATGGTCAGAGTTTGTAGGGCACTTAAAAAATAAAACAAGGGGCACATACGTTGGCTCACAACCACCAATTAACCCTCCTTGTTAGATAGGTAATTTATTCCACTCAGAGGCATCAAATGTCAGAGAAATCATGGGCCAAAACAGTAATTATCCACAGGGGATTCAAAGGCTTTGAAAGCCAATAATTCCAAAGAAATAAAAACAGAGTTCTTTCACTGTATAGACTTTGTCTTAAAACCTATAATAAGAGCCAGGCCCTGGCTGTGAACCTGTACACGTCAAGGAGACAAAAAGGAGGCTGCAGAGGCAAAGGCAATAATCGCGGGGCTTTTCTGCATAAAACTATGTGGAAGTGGAGGTCAAAGACCAAAGATTCCGGGCACTGTCCATATCACACCAAATCCTGATCCAACGGAGGAAATGAAGGGCTCGATTGGCCAAACGTGGGCCTGGAGAAAAATATTAAATTGCTGAGCTAAAGAAGATGACCAGAAACTCTATTTAAAAAGTCGAGCAGTTTAATTTGCATTTTTAAAGCTTGAGTGAAATTAAATAATCTTTTATAGGTTAAAAAAATAATCACTGAATTTCTCAAACTCCATGGCAAACTCTTCTTAAGAAATGCATTTGTTCTAATGCATATATTCTTAATACTGCATCTTCTTTATGCTGCATTCTTATTTTGCAAAGTCTAGTCTTGGAAATCTGTAGCTAGTGGATCTGGTCATTGAATATCTGACAGTGATGCTCTCCCTTAATTGCACCCTGATTTATTTTCTACCTTTTCTTGTATGTTCTATATCAAAAAAAAAAATCCTGAAGGCTAGAGTTCAAATCTGTAATAAATCATCTGCGTTCCATATTCCATGTGTGAATGGACTAGCGTTTGGTGTTTCTCTCCTTTCAAATACATGGCTTAATGTTCTGTATGGGAGGCCTTAACTTTTAGATGTTGACTATCACTTTCTTAGAAATTCATAGGGGTAACACCTACTTTTCACTCAAGGTCAAGGAACAAATCCACAGGCCTAATTTAAATGATTCCTCGCCCCCTACTTCACATCATTATAAACCCACACCAGATGTGAGGGAAAGAGAAGCTCTGTTGCTTGTGGTTCAGTTGCTCTGACTACCTCTGTTGATTCTCCTGTGGACTTGGGAGAACAGATTTGCATTTTCTGTAGCAAACTTTTCCAGTGAAATAGAACTTTCCAAAATTCTGTTTTTGTCCTCAGTTAGGTTAATGTTAGAATTGGACATTGTTGCGGTCTGTGACAGTCTAAGATACGAATCTCGTCACTTTGCAGACTGAATAAGGTTCTTGGCTGATGTTTGAGGACAGTTGACAACACGTACGTAGCATAAATAATCATGTGGCCCAGCTGTCATCCGTCGTGGCTTAGTGAGCACCTCCTGGCCTGTCGTCCAAAGCAGCGGACTAGATCTCTCTGACACTTCTGTGCAACACTTAAGTCTCTGTGATACTATAATTTGTTCGATTTAGATCAAGACATTTTATTATACTTAAGAGAGCACTTTATTTTCTGACTAAAGAAAAGCAAGACAAATTTTAAATTACATTTATTTTGGTAATTAAAGATAAAATTGCCTGTATCTGAGCTGGCAGGAACATTGAAATTCAATGCTGCAGTGCCATTTTTAGCACTTCAAATTTCTCAGCACATTAACATTCTCTTGTGTGTTCCTTTTCCAGGGGTTTCTACAGGGAAATAGTGGCCATAACTTCCAAAAAATGGAAAGCAAATACATAGATAATGAGAGCCCCCTCACATCCTGCCCTATTCTCAGAGTCAGATTCTGAACATTTTGTGGTGTTTAAGTAAGAAATAGAAGAATGAGAGAGAAACAAATGGAAACTTCTCAGGGACACATGGACAGGATAGAGCAGCTCAGTGGTCATGTATGTTATTTAGTAAATTAACTCATGTGCTACAGTTTTCTTTATGCCGATGACGCTGACATTTATATTTTCATCCTGACTGGTTACCGGAGTTTTCATCTCGTGGTGCAACTTTGCATAGCTCATTGGTATTTGTACGGCCCAGTGTCATGTGGAGCTCAACAGACTTAGAATGAAACTTGGTTCGGTTTCCCAGTGCCTCCTGTGTGCAGTGTTTCTTTCTTTCCAAATCCAGGGCTTTGCCTGTGGCTTCCACAGACCTGGGCGCCCCCTTCCTCCTTGGCCCAGTGCTCCTGTCAGTAGCAACTGTATCACCACTGCCGAAGGTCTCCAGGTTCAAAGCCTGGAGGGCGCTTCTAATTTATTGCTCTCCTTCATTCTTCATAGTGATTAAGTTCTTAAAATTTTCCTTTAGACCAAGTGCTGTGATGTTGTTTCCTTTCTATACCATAGTCATCAGGCAACCGCAGATGCCTGGCATGCCCTGTCGGAATGAACGCAGCCGCCTTCCAGCAGCTCTCCTGGCCACCTCTTCCCTTGCTCTACTCCCACTGCTAAACCCACTCCCCTGCTGAGAAGCCTGGGAAGGGTCCTGATCTCCCAACATCGTGTCCAAACTCTGCTGCCTGTGTGTCTCCCTCCACCTGCATTTCGGAGTCACCTTTACCCCATCACCCACGCCTCCCTGCCCGTTGGTCTCACCTGTCTTCTCACTCTCCAGGCTTCTACTTCTCAGCTTTCCACTTTCTCTTCCTAGCCAGCTCCCCACATCCTAACCACGTTTTAGCCTTTCCCCCGTGAGTTCTTTTTTGATTGTTTCCATATACACTTCGATCCCCTTTCCCTTGAATTCCTAAGTCACAGCTTATGGCAGAATGGAAACAGATAAACTTGGTTCAGTAATGTATCATCTTTAGACCTGGAGCAAGTCACTTTACCTCCCTGAGCTTGTACTGCCTTTTGTATCAAATGCAGATATTAATAAGTGAGATGCAAATGATAACAGAATATGAAAGTCTTGAAGTTCTGCCGTGTGATCAGATCCTTAGTGTTAGTTGCATTTGATTTTTTAAAACTGATTTTAACTACTTGATGTCTGTCTGTCTGTCTGTCTCCCTAATTTGGCTTCAGGAGAGCAAGTACATCCCTTTCTCCCTTCAAAAGCCTGGAATTGTTATGTAAAAATTTGTGGCCAACTAACAAATCTGGAGTAAAACTTCCATTCGCGGAAACTTGGCCTAGAGTTTTCCAACAAGGCATTTGAAAGTTTGAAAGCTAGTCCAGTCTTGGACTTTGAAAATACCTAGAGTAGAAACAAACAAGCAACGACAACCTGAAAGTTAAGTCTTGTAGAGCGAAGCCTTACCCCTACGTCATTCCTTGCACAACAGTGTAACTTCATAGAAGGTAGTTTATCCTGTTATCTTAGGAACTAAATATATCAGTTGTAAAGAAATAAAGATTTGAAGACATCCTGACCCACGTCTACCCAGGGTAGTTTCTAATAAATATCAGCTATTTTCCCACTGGATTTTTTATTTTAATTTAGTTATCAGTCACTTATATAATACTTTTTATGGGCAGGTATTGTGTGAACACTTTACAAATGTCAGCTCGGTTCATCCTCGCTGCCCCGCAGTGTTAATAGGGTTAGTTTACTGATAAGAAACGAATGCGTGAAGGGTCTGAGTGACATGCCCAGGGTCACACAGCGAGGAAAGGTGGAGAAGGACTTGGACCCAGGCAGGCAGTTGGCCCCCAGAGTCCCATACTCTTAACCAAGAGGCTCATGGTGGCTCTTTGAGCCTTATCCATTTTCATACTTTTCTTCTTGTCTGGACTGCTTTCACTGGCCCCTGAACGATAGCCAGCAGAACTCTGGGACACAATAAATGTTCATCCCAGTAGTCAGACTCCGCTCTCTTCCCTGACCTGTCGAGTCAGAAGTAGGCTGTCCAGCTCCCAGAGGGACAAACTTCACAGGCATATGGGATGGGAGAATGACTTTTTCTCTTAATGGGAGGGTAGGGATGATTCTTTTTATATACAGAGGGTATTTTGCTTTGCCTCAGAGTTTAAGAAAGGAGAATTGACCGAGTTGAGTCAGTTTTATAGTCATCACCAAGAATTTCAAAATACATGTAAATGCAGTGTCACAAGATAATGGCCTCAATAACACATTGCCAATTGTGAGCGAGATAATAGCAAATTGTATTGACTTAGCTAGTTTACTTAATTATATTTTGCCAAGTACTCAACTGTACTTTTTTGAATTGTGATTTTAGATTTGAAGCAGATCAGCAGTTCGTGAGGAAAAGGCTTCAGCGTGTTCTAAGAGCCTGTTTTTCTAGAACTGTATCATGTTTAGAAGATCATCAGCCACCATACCAGTGATGTCATCTGATAGAGCGTGAAGGTAAGATTTTATCCCCTTTTATGTTGGGATGTTTCTATTTGCTCTATTACGCAGTGATATGGATGCTGCAATTTATCACGTATATGCTCGGAGAATGTAGGACCACTTCTGACGTTACAGTTGAACATGTCTCTTTCCTCAGTCTGGTTGGTCCAAGACTCTCATGGAGGAGAAGGGCCTGCTAATTCCTTATTGGTCTTTGCAGTCGCATTTATAGATCATGAGAGAACCTAGTTCAAGGAGCCATTTTTTACACACAAAGAATTTTATAAGAAAAATAGAAATAATTAACTGGAAGAAGGATTTTAAGCCCAGCGTCCTGTTTGACAAATGTAGGCTCAAGTGGACCCACACATATGTGTTTTTGGTGAATTGTCGGTTGAGGCCCACACTGTCACCCTCCTTCCTAACAGGGGTGACAGGGGAGGGCTGGCTCCCTCCCCTTCTGCACATGAAAAAAGGCCTTTGCTTTTACTAAGTAAATAGAATATATCTGTGTAAATCTGAAGGTAAAGTGGCTGTGAATAATAAACATAGCAGAGGGTATAGGTATCAGTCCACAAATACAAGCTGGGGTGTACAAAAAGCATCACTTCGCAAAAATCGCTTTGAGTCAACTACGACCTACGCCTAAGCCTTCTTGTGGGCCCGACAGGAAGTTGATTTAGGGCTCTCTTTCCCTCCTGTATTGTGCAAAGGCCCCAGGACCTACCTAGAAGTACAGCACACTTTCTGCACATCACTGGCCACAAGGTAATTATCTCTAAGACATCCATTCTCTTAGTCCAAATGTTCATTTCTGGTCAGGAGGCTTTGTTGCTTGCTTCTGTGCTGGGAATCTTTGCCAAGCCCAGAGCCTTCGTGTTTGCAACCCAGTCCTACCAGCCATATGGAGCCCCACTCTCAACATGAGTCTTGCCACCTTCTGCTAAGGCTACTGTGGAACAGTGCATCCCCTCCTCAGAGGAGACCCATGGGCTCTGATGTCCTCCCAGATGTGGGAAGTCTTTCCCTTGACCTTCTCAAATCCACACCCCTCTCTCTCCTTTCCCTCCAGGACCACTCCAGTTTGTATGCTCTGCTCTGTTGCAAAATCCCAGAGCTAAGAGAGCATGAAACCTGGCCCCTGGCTAGAAATGGCAGGAGGGAGAGGCAGGGAAAAATAAAGGAACAATAGAACTCAAATAATTTCTTGGTTAGTTACACTCCCACCCTACTATTTAGAAAGAGAAGTATTGCTGTGTTGGGCTTACCTTTAGATATGGTGGGTCATATAATCCCGCCTGTAACCCACAAGGACACATTTATTATCTCCTAGGCCAGTCATGCAGCCAGTAGTAGGGCCAGCATTTCAGTTCAGGCCAACTGGATCCCAAAGCTGATATTCTTTTTAAAAATATGCCGCAAATGTAAGGACAAACCAAACTTTTTCTTGCAATTCTTCTCTTTCTGAAGAAAGCACTTCTGCCGCTAAAGTATTTCTGCCATATTAATAGTAACCTGAATTGGATAGTGCCTTTTGCTGGGACTTCTGTGGGCTGGTTTGCTCTTCTGATTCCTCCAGGGCACACTGTCCCAAAGGATGCTTCATGGAGGCGTGTGTAGTGTTTCCACTTATTCTCATCTCTTTTTCCAGTCTAGGCTTCCATTAAACCTTTTCCTCCCCATAACACATACTGTGCTCTGCTTATCACCTTGCTTATTTTTCTTTGGTAACTTCTTACCTCTCTCTTGACCAGGAATGCCAGTCTGAGGCATTTGTCTTCCAAATTCTCTCTCCTTTGTGAGAGTGAATATCTTGCTCCTGGTTAAATTCTGGTGAGCTGGATGCCTGTTTGTATAATATGCGTTTCTGCTACTGGATTGTGTGCTGTTTGATAATCATCTTGGTGACCCCAGTGTCTAAGACCGTCAGTGTTGCACTTTTAAGTTAAAGAGATACAGTGCCTTAAGGTTGTCATGTCATTGAATCCCTACAACACTCCTATGAGGGTGATATTTGGCTTATACTGAAAGCAAAGTGACTAGAAGAAATGCCAAGATATATTGAATAGTAGCATTAAACAGCACTGCAGAACTAGTTGGAAACCATGGCATCAAGCCAAAGCAGACTGACAAGCCAATTGCCAGTAACAGAACAGACTTTGCAAAATAGCTGTTGCCATAAACTGAGGAGAGGTCATTCTTAGTGATTTAGGTAGAAAAGTTTGCTGCCTTACTAACAGTTTTAGGGCATGTGCCTATAGATGGAGATGCCATGGTTAGTGATGTCTTCTGAAACCTATGGGGAAACCTGCCCGCATTCTGGAGAACACAGCCTGATCTGTAAATGGCAATGGACTCTGCACAATTATGAAGGGTTGGTTATGGCCATTTGGGACAAGTTGGTTACATTAAGGTGACTAGTGCTAACTAGAACTAGGTAGGAGAGAAAAAAATCACACAAGTAAAAGCTAAGGCAAGCGAACTTTATCACTTTTAAAATTCATCAAAGCGATTCTTTCAATGTCTAGATTTCTTTCTTTCCAATACTGAAAGGTAATGTCATGGCACCTCGACTTTGCCTAGGACACCCTGACTTTGTCACCTGTATGACCTTAAATAAGCTTCTTAGTTTCTTAAGACCTCATACTCAGTATAGGTTAATGAAACCTGCCTTGTAAGAGGTCTTGTGAAAATAATATGAGGTAACAGATATTAAAGTAATTGATACAAATAATATAGATAAAACATTTGATTTTTTTTGCTCAAGACATAACATTATAATAACTTTAAAAATTATACTTATTTTGGTTTGTTTGTTTTTCTTTAAATATCTTTAAATTTCTTTAAATATCTACTTCTTGTCTGTTTTGGTCTTCTCAAGACCTCCTTAGGACTCTATTTGGGTCCTTATGGTTGGGTCCCTGCTGCTAGCCTCGTCCTACACTGATAACTTTCTGTATTCTGCCTGTTACGGGATGCACTATGTTCCCTCAAAATTTATATGTTGAAGTTCTAACCTGAGTGCTTCAGAATGTGATTGTATTTGGAGATCAGGTCTTTTAAGAGGTAATTAAGGTAAAATGAGGTCATGTGGGTAGGCCCAATCCAATCTGTTACTCTTATAAGAAGAGGAGATTAAGACATGTATTTAATCTATAACCATTATCCTAGCAACCAACTTGACTAGTCCATACCTATTCTATAGGGAGATGAAAACTGTATTCTTTTTTATTTAGGATTATTTAGCAAGGACATACTTGACTTTGATTAATTTTGGGTACTATCTGAGTGACTGTGGAGTAACTAAGTTGATTACTGAGTATGGCTTACGGAACCAGTCTTGTTGGCCTGACTATATAAATTATGAAACAAAACCATTTTCAAAATTAAATTGAGGTTTTAGTAAGACAAAGTTTTTGAAGCTAAGGTTTCAGTATGGCAGCTTTACTTTTAGGGTTTAATGTGTTAATTTACTTTTCTATGCATTCAAATGATTTCTTCTAATCCAACTTAAACAATCAAACTAACTAACTAACTAAACAAACAAACAAATAAATAAAGTGAAAAAAGTCCCTGAATTAAGTATTATCTTTTTCTGTTGAACTTTTTCTTAGAATGGGCATAGTAGGCTGTAGACTCCATGTGACACGTAGTTTATTTCCATATGTCTTTAGGCTTTCCTGTGACTCTCTTTGTTGGTTTCTCTTTTACTAGAAGCACTAAAATTGGTCCTGAAAATTGGGGATTCCTGATAAGGAAACTGGGTCGAGTCTCTGTTCTTTGTAGGAAATTTTTTGTGACAAAACAATTCCAAAATGAAAAACAAGTGCGCTTTTTACTCTCTTTTAAAAAATAAACTAAATGAGTTTCAAATATTATATTCTATTTTTCAGTAAAATTAAATGCAACAGTGCTGCAAAAATAGATCTCTTCATTCTATAACTTGTTTGAATAAAAACTGTATACTGAATAATATGGGATAAGCAGGAACATGTGGATAAGAAAGAAATGTCACTCTTTTATCAAGAGTGCTCTGGCCTCAAAGAGGATTACTTGTCTGTCATTCATATGATTATTTTATAAAGTTAAAATATCCATACATGCAGAGAAAACAATTTTCCTTAGATCTCCCTCTTGGAACAGAACATAATGTATTAAAGATCAACTGATGCCTTATATTTCCATCAGTGGTATAAGTTAAGATTTAGTTTATAATATAATTGAGACCTCACAAAATATAGAACACCATTTTCAAATGGAATTGGAATTTCCCTACATTCTCCATTTGAAAAATTATTCTTATGCATATAGGAGCTAATACAGAAGAGTTGTTTTTCTGATAAACGTTTTCTCTTTTCTTCTTTGATGTCTTATGTCAATGGAAAAGAACCCCCAAAATAAGTGCTGCTCCTTATCATCGTATAAATGTGATTCTAGAGTGCACTTCTCTGTCCTAATCACTGAAATTATTTGGTTATCAAAGCCATACATTTGACTTTCATCCTTTTCAGACTTATCCATGATATTGGTCTGGCCTTGAAAACACTGAAATGGCCTTTGTTTGATATTCAACATGTAATTTCAGAGAGACGTGTTCATTTTAAAAATTGAGTCTGAGTGTTAGTGTGATGGAGGAGTCTTAGCAAAGCCTGAGCATAGAACCATATTTTCCAAGGGTGCGTAGGGGGAACAGGTTGAGTAAACAATAAAATGGCTGAGGGTATATTTGTGAGTGTGTATGTGATTGTGGTGTGTGTGTGTATGTGTGTATACATTCAATTCTCTTCCCTAGAGTGGACAAATATATTCTCTAAAGCACAGACTACTTCCAGAGGAAATCTTTAAAATCCCTTTTTAGCAGAATTACACTATACTTGATATTCTGGAAAACAATTTCTCCCAATCAGCTGTTCCTAATAAAGAGGCAACAGGCCATATGTTCTGTGACAAATTGGACTTGATTTGGCAATGGGAGTTGTATGACCTGGTTTGGAAATATCACGAGACTAAGAGACTAGGTGCCACCTGCCCTCAGTTAACTTTCTGCTTCTGTATGAAGGCATTTTTCTATGTCAAGTTCATATAATAATAACAACACAATTGTAATGTTTTCAAAATAGAGATTCAGTTGCTTTCTAATGCATGTGTCCAGGATTCCATGCTGCTTTCTACTACCATTAGTGAGTGAGTAAGTTTTGTACAGTTTCTGTGGATGGCTTCTCCCACAGAAGGATGACTTGTATTTATTTGATTTCTGTCTTTGCTCTGGGTATTTGGAGGCATGGTCGTGGGGCTGGCTCAGGGGTCCTGACGACAAAGGGGTAGGTTCCACTGGCCTCTGGACTCTGGAAAATCCTGCTGTGCTGGCGGGGTGTCCTAAACTATCGTGGGTCTTAGGAGAGGGGCTGCTTTTCACAAGAGTCCGCCCTGCAGGCAGTCCAAGTTCACTGTATGAGAAACACCCGTTCTGGGGTTATCACACTGTTTATCTTCAACACAGAAGGGACCTTAGCAGTCTGAGAGCCCAGCAAGATTTCTTCTGGCCCAATGAACAATGAAGTGATTGCCACTTCAGGGCGTAAAATGGACAGATTTTTTTTTTTCTCATGGAAAGACACCAAATACAAAACTCAAATCATTTATTACTCACTAAATATCTTTTAATCTTGATCTTTTCCAAGACTGTTACATTAATATTCATGTTCACAATTCTGATTTTTGTGTGTGAAATACTTTCTCATTATGCAGCCTTAAGGATGCCTGCTCAAACTTTCATTTGCAATAAAGATCTGCTAAGTTCATGCCTCTTACAGTTCGTCCTTAGAAACGTCCCTGCTTGATATTCCTCTAACTGAAGGGCTGGGGAAACTCCAGGACGCGGATTCACACTGCCGCACCCTCCCGCTGCTGTTTCTGCCACTTCTCTGGGTGCGCACCCCCCTCCCTGGGGCTGGTGCCCACGTGGTAAATCCGGCAGCCGTGCTCGCGCAGGCGCCCGGCCATCTCCCCAGCCTCGTGCTGTCAGGAGTGAGCTCAAGCGACCAGTGACGCTGAAGAATTTCTCAGGTCATCGTCACTGACCTAGAAAACCAAAGAGGTTCTAGCGTTTGCCCACGGCGTGCGGCGGTGACACAGCTGCCGAGCGGTCAGCAGCCCGAGACACCGTCCGACCGCCACCCCCAAGTGAGGCTGGGGCCGGATGAGCAGTCGGGTTCTTACACTTCACAGAAAAGCCCCCAGTAACTCCAACTGACATTTTCCCCTTTTGCTCTTTGGTGACAGAGCCCAAACGCTGTGGTTTTGTTTTGGAAAATACACAACTCTCTTAAAATCATTTCCCAAAAGGTGGGATTCAGCAAAGGGCACACAAAGAGGCAGAAGGACCTCAGCGAGCAGGGCGTGGGCGCCCTTATTTCTTGTTTGGCATTTCCCACGCGGAGAAGGAAATCCAGGAGGAGACGCGGCCGGAGGATAATTCCTCCGTCTGGCAGCGGAGCTGGAGTCTCGCTTAACGTTCTTTAGTGAGCTCGCACTTGCTGGAGACGTTTTAATGTCTTAATGAAAGGACAGGGAAATTATCACCCCTTGATTTGTGTTTTTAAATTTGGAGTTTCTAAATTAAGACTACTTAACGATACAGGCATGCCCATTGCCAGGACGGGATGCGCTGCTCCAGCATTTGATGTGTCACCTTGAGGGTTTCCTGTGAGGTAATTATCATGCTGGGATGAGCTAATCTCCCCTGGAATAGTACACCTGCCTCATTCTGCTAACAAATAGGCCCCTGCCTTCTAGAGACTGCCTGACCTGACTTATTATATCTCCCCCATCAGCAGAAAGACTCATATCATCACTGGGCCAAAGGTGAATTGCCTAGAGACAAAGTTGGAATGAATTTTTTGCAGTCCCATTTCGCCAGACATTCAAACCACTTCATTCTGAAGAGTGGAGACCTTTAACTCTGTCACATATTTATGTATGCTTATAAGGCCAGGAAAGGGTCTTTCCGCACACCCTGCTCTCGGTAGTAGTATTCTAGAAGAAACGGTGTCCGCTCCCAAACCTTTGTTCTCCAATGTTATTAGTCTGAGTGAAGAGAGATACTGTTGCTGGTGTTTTCATTTACTTGCGTTTTGAAACTTGAATGTGTATGCTTTTGTCTCGTGGCAGTCAGCACAGAATTTCAAGTCCAAACACAACCTAGACCTGGAGTAGGGTGAGGGCTGCACGAATGTCCATCTAATTCTGGGGGAAAAGAAAAAACCCAACCAAAGATTTTTTAGCTGATGTCTGCTTTCCATATAAAATGTGGCTTTGTTTTCTTATAGTTTTTTTTATTCCCTACAGCAAAAGAGGCTAATATTCATTTAAAACCCAATAACAATTAAAACCCCCAATAACAATTAAAACCTACAATGAACAACTGCTCTAGCTTTGTTTATTGCATGCATAAATAATCATACTTCAATGAACACGTTAGTATCTATGATGTCTTCCCAGATTAGGGTTGCCTCGAGTCTGCTTGCTTTGGCTACTGTAAATGTGACATGAATTACGCTCAGGAAAATGTGTCTAACATGCTGGGTTTGAAGTAAATTATTTTCTTCTAATATACCTACACAACTGTCACAAGGAATTACACTGCAGATTTAGTGATGTTAAGTGTCAATTGTAATTTGGTGACAGCCATTTTATTGGCTATGCATACTGCTCTGCTAGGACTGCTGCTCAGTATGGAGGCCACCGTATCATTAAAAACCAGTGATCCTTCACTGATGACATAATTTGACTGGCAGAGAGAGGAGCAGAGAGGGGCTTGCTTCCACCTGCACAGAATCTGCTGTATGTCAGAGATGAATTTGCCTTCAAATTAGAAACAGCACTGCAGATGAGGGGCTGTGATTTTGCTTGAGTTCTTTTAAGGCGTTTTTCTGGAATGGTTACTGAGCAGCTGATAGAAGTCTCCTTTAATATGTCAAACATATATATTATGCAGCCTGTAAACATTTCAAATATTTTTAGTCATAGCTTACAGTGAGTTATCTGTGAAACGGTTTCAGCTGAACTGAGCCACATGTATTTCTGCACTTATCCATCCATTCTTTTGTCTATAACTCTGTCTTTGGCATAGGTTCTGGGAGTAAAATTTATGTGATAAAACGGTAACCAAAAAAAAAAAAAGAAAAAAAAAGCCCGACAAAACCCCACTGAGGTCTAATATGTGCCTATATTATGTGTTTCGGCAGGTAGGATAAATCACTTGCGCTATGTAAAAATTTACAGTAAGAACAGAACTATAATCATACATTCTGAAAATTTTATAAACTGACAATTCAAGTTATGTGTTTTATGCTAATATACGTTGTGGTTGGGTCTAATAAACTGTGACTCACTCATAAATAGTGGAAAAGCTGGTGGCACTCACAGGCAAGCACATACGCAGACTCACACCCATTCTGTACTTATGCAGGAAACAGGAAATAGAGTCCAAGACTTTCTTAGCAAATTTAAATCAATATAACTGCATTCCATTTTCAGTATTTAAATTAAATTTTTGGCTGCAAGGCACTGTAAGGAACAAAGCAAAGTACCTTAAAAGAAAGTGTATCGCTCGTAATTTTACCTCATTTCACACCTATTTGACAGCTTCTCTTAGCCAATTGGTTTCATTGAAAACGCTGACAATACTCACCTATTAGAGCCCTGCCCTTCTATGTGGAGACCATTCCTCTTAGATACACTTTATTAGCTTTCAACGTGGAAAAATAACTTTTTCTCTCATCACACCGCTGACACCTGCCACTCTTCCCCCTTTCTCTTAGCACAGCATTATTTACTTATTTATTAAGCAAAGAAACTTTGCAGAACAAGAAATGGCATAAATTATTCAGCCAATTTCAGGTCAGCCACATAAATCATACTCAGGCTGACAAGCTAC
Source organism: Vicugna pacos (assembly GCF_048564905.1). Lineage (NCBI taxonomy): Eukaryota > Metazoa > Chordata > Mammalia > Artiodactyla > Camelidae > Vicugna > Vicugna pacos. The sequence goes on from NC_132989.1 coordinate 57,820,445, forward strand.
TTATGACAAATGCTTTGTCTAAGAGAAATACACCGCTGAAGGTTTAATCAGAGGCGCTAAGCATTTCAGCCTTTCCAGTTTTCCTTCTTGGCCAGGAACTCTCCTTCTCTGATTACAGAGGCTCTCGAGAATGCTCTTTTTTCCCTAGGAGAATACTGAGCCCGTTTTATGCACGGGAGGGAGGAAGGTGTTAATAAAAGTACACTTTTCTGCAGGAAAATTCTAAAAGAGGTTGGCAAATCTTCTCAATTTTTGCACGCATATTCCGGGGCTAACTAGTTGGATATGTTAATAGCTGTTCCCATGATGGGTTGTCAAGTTCTACTTTTCAAGACTGGTCAGGGTGTTTCCGCACTGACCGCAGGAAAGGCCGATGGGATCAGAAGCCGGGGGACTCGGGTAGCTGGCACAGCAGGAGACGCCGCTCAGCCTCTCATCTCGTCGTGGGCTCCTAAGGCTTCTGCCACTTATATGTTTTTTAACTGAAGCTTCCTCCTTTACTGCCTTGTTAATATAGATGGGCCCCATAAAACTGCTTGATGACAGCATGGTAGGCTAAAATATGCCCGTAAAAAATCTTTTTTTTGAGTAAGCTTCTAATAATGGTGATGTTTTTTCCAGTAAGAGGAATAAAATCTTAATTCCCCTAAATACTTTAATTGCCAACTCTTTCTTTGCGTTACCACTTAATTCCTAGACCATCACTGATTCCAGGCATATATGTTTGTTATTGGGGACATCAGATATTTGGAACGACTTTGAAACTTAAAAAATATATGAGGTCTGTGCTTGATTTTGATCACCATTTACTCTGAAGGGAACGTTTCTACTATGCTAAAGTAGTTAGCGGGGTGATTTTTCCTTTTTTTGAATTTGGGGGTTTTTGTTTTGTTTTGTTTTGTTTTTGGCAACAGAAGACTTGTCACTTACTAAGAAAATCCAGCCATTTCTTCAGTGAGAATGGTCATGGCTGAGCAAAGACTAGCTCACCCAGTTTCCTCACCCAGTTTTAGTCCAAAAGGGGACTATGCTGTCCAAGTTAAAACCACTGGGAAACACTGGGAGAAGGCAGAATTATGCTGGTAGTGGCAATGGCAGAAGCATGAGGGATTGTGGTTTTGGAGGACAGAGGCGGGGAAAATGTCAGGAGAGATTTGTCCACACCTGCGGTCCCCCCAGCTCTCTGTGGAAGCCAGTCTGAGTGGCCAGTGCCCCCAGCCAACCTGAGGGCTCTCCTTCAGTGATGCCAGTAGAAAAGCAGGACCCGGTGCACAGCCCGACTTCCCTCTGGGCCTGTTTTTCACTGTAGTTTCTGGACTCAGCCCTGCTCGTCTTATAAGCTCTGGGTGAACTGTGGCCCAGGCAGCTGTGGCCCTGGGCCACGTGACTGAGTACTCCTTTTCTAGGGGACAGGTGGCATTTTGCCATAAAAAGTTACAGCGCGTGGCTCTCCTGAGGAACATGCATCAAGTTTATTTTCTGACTAGTAAATGAATAAGTTCTTCTGACTCAATTGGGAATGAAAGGGAAATAACCTGCCTTTGGAGCTATCCCAGGATCTGATTCGTTTGGAGCGGTTCATGCAATTTAACAACAACAACCCAGTCTTCAGAGGACTCTGCTGTACGTAAGCCTCGCAGATGAGGAAACTCTGGCTCCACAGGCGCTGAGGGAGATGTGGGTAACTTCGAGCAATGCTGGGGGAGAAAATTTAGCTCAGAAAAATGTCAGTAAAATTCCAGGTACCCCCATTCTAGACAGACTCATTTAAATCCCCAGGTTTTTAGGGGATGGTATTACAGTGCACTCTTAGAAATAGTTTGGTTGTGATTATTGTCTGTCCAGGGTTTATGTCCACTTGATTATATTTGTTGTTTATTTTGTCAGAGAAGTTGGGGAGAATCTATGTAGGCTAGTAAAGAAACTAGAGGAGGCAAGTGCAAGGATTGAGATCTTATCCTAGCAAGAGTTTAGAATTTTAAATAAAAGGAAATAAGTCAGTACAGTTATGAATGTTATGACTTCTTCATTGAACAACTTAATTTCTCTTAGACCAAGTTATCATTGTCTGTAACTAGGGTGAGCCTCTCTCCCAGTTTTCCCAGGACAGTCCCAGTTTATGTCTGTTGAACAAGCTTAGTGATAAATAATATCCCCTTTTATTCTTAAAAGTGTCCTAACTTGGGAAATCAATTATGTAGTCACCCTAACCAGAAAGAAAGTTCCCTTGAAAGCTAATAGATTTGTGTAAAGGATGAAAGTGGAAATGTTTTGATTTGGTTTTCAAATCTGGTTTCCTGAAGTGATGGAGTGAGCAGGCAGGGAACGTGGAAACCAGAGCAAACCATGCCTAGGTGATAACACACTGAGGTCTGCATCTTTCCTCCAACTGTTGTCACATGTCCTTTGTCTTTCCTCCCTAGGCAAACTGAGGATATTTTGAAATGTTTTCAGATAAACAACTTAGGACTCAAAGTAGTTTCAGGTTTTCTTTTATGGTTATAATATTTTTTTTTAAAAAGTGAGGAACTGAATTTCATATGTCTTGCTTAAATTAATTAGGAAGTTAGGCGTGACATCAAATTTCACTTTATTCCATTGTGAGAATTATCCTGGATAGAGTATTAGAGTAGATGCTAGCCTTCTGAGAGCAGTCATCAATGAATTATAAGTAGAGTATGACCAATAGATTCAATTTTTGTGTGATGTGGAAGAAGTTCTGATTCTGCCAAAGTTAAAAGAGACTGCCAATGAGTTAACTTAAGAAATAACGTGATTAAAAATATTTGTAAGCATGGACACTACTTACTTTTAAATATTTAAGCAATATTTTTCATAAATTTAGAAATTTCAATTTATCATATCATTTATGTTTAATTCTCTAGAAGTTAAAAGTTACACTTAATTGCCTGACAGGTTTTTTGTTTGTTTGTTTGTTTAAACATATTCTCATTAATGTGAGGTTGCTGTGACTAATGACTTTTTTGGGGGTATTTTTGTTAGTGAAGCATGCATTAAATTAATTACTTGAAAAATGTGTACATGAAATGATATATTCAAGGTCTTTGAGAAAATAGGAAACATACAACATGGGTATGTTTTGCTAGGAATATTATCTTCTATTTTGATTAACTTATTTTTCGTGTAACAAAACTCTAAATTGTTAATTGAGGAAACACCTGTTTTACCTGATTTTCTTAAGTGCACTGGATAGATAGTGGATGCCTTGCAGCAAAATTCTCATTAAACCAAGGATCCCATAATATGAGCTACAATGGCTGAATTATTGCATCCAAGAGGATATTATACTAAAACTTTGCTGCATCGTGATCCTCAGGGGCTTTGCGGTAGAATTACTTGTAAATGGAACCATTTTATAAAAACATCCTTCTGATGCTTCAGGATTTCACAGAATTGGATGAGAAGAGATACTTTGTTACAGATAGGGAACTAATTTGGGAAGAAAACAAACATTAGAAACAAATGAACATTTCTTGGGGTGAAAAAAAATACAGGATACATAGAGCCTAATTTATGTAACCTGTCTATCAACTGCCTGGAGAAGCTTAAATGACAGAAATATCGAAGCCCTGTGCTGCTCTTCTCTTGCATCCATCAGCATGTTCTCTTCTTCTGGGACAGTCTCTGATGGGTGGGCAGTATGTGACCTGAGCCAGCCCGGCCAAGTGCTTTGAATACTGGACTAGAAATGCTTTCTCTGGGAAAGTTTGCACCTCATCTGCAGCTGAACCATCCTACCATCCCAAGGGGAGCCAGTTTTAGAAGAGTCTTATTGGATACTCTGAGGATAATGATACCAATAGGATTGCTGTGGGGATTAAATAAGGAGATGGTACATTATGAAATTTTCAAGCTTTATGATGACTTACAGCCTCTTGGTCAGTGGAAAGGCAAGGTTGCATGAAGATTTTATAACCCAAGCAAAATACCCATCCCAGCAGAGGCTCAATAAATGTTTGTTGTTTTTCTTTGTTGCTGATCAGTATCCATTCTCTGGTTTTGTCTCCACTTCACCTTTCAGTTTGATGCACGGATTGGTTCCCTTCTAGGTTCAATGGCCCTGTGCCTGGGAATGCCCTACCTATCTACCAAGGGGCATGGGAAAACCCCACTATCAACCTTCACACATTATTGTGGCTGATGAATGAACTGTACCCTGCTAGCCCAAGTCATTAGATAGGGCAGTTTTACCCAGTCACAGAGCAGCTGGACATTCCGAGCATTCTTTGGTTAAGTACAAATTTCCTTTGAGGAAAACCAGATTCAGGGACACAGGCTGTGGCAGATTGTAGGTTCCCAGAATGACCACAACAACACTTCCTCTCCCTCATGCTCTTCCAGAACGTTGCCACTCCCTCAACGAGAGGCCGAGCCTGCATCTCTTCCTTATAAAGCTCAGTGACTTTGGTAACTGTTTCCAGATTAATGGAATATGGCAAAAATGATGCCGTGGGATTTCCAAAGTGTAAGTTAAAAGAGGGGATACCGTCTCTGGAGATGCCCCCCATTAGAACCCAGCCAGTTTTCTGTGAGGACATGTAGGCTACCTGGGGAAGAGCCGAGACTCCTCCCAGCCGACAGGCATCCCAGCTTGTCAGCCAAGTGAGCGAGCCATCTTGTATGCTGTAGAGTGGAGGACAGATGAGCTTGCCCTGCCAAGCCTTACCCAAACTGCAGACTTGTGAGTAAAAATAAACGGTGGTTCTTGTTTGGAGTCATTGTTCTTGGTGGTCTGTTACGCCGCAGTAGGTGTTGATCCTCACCCTTTTATGAGGTCGTGCTAGTATTATGCTTACTTTATAGAGAAGGAAATAGAGGCTCTAACAGGAAAATAACTTGTCAAGGTCGTCCTGGTGGTAAATGATGGGGGCAGATTCTAGAGTCTTCCTCAAAGCACAGATTCTCACAGAGGATGCAATACCAGTATATCAGTCAGGATACGTTGGTAAATGGTGTGGGCTTTGGAGACAAACTGCTGTAGTGTGAGTGCCAAATCATGCAAGGCACTGTCGTTAGATCCAGGGGCAATCAGGGATCAGAAATCCCTGCCCTCATGGAACTCCTTTTCCCATGTGTGAGGGATAATAATATAAAGCCCTTAGCATGTAAAATGCCTACCACAGTCCCTGGCACACAGATGCAACATGAATATTGGTTATTGGTATGATTATTGAACAAGAAAACACTCTGGTTATCATCTGTGACCTTGATGTTACAAACATGATTGTCTGTCCATTTTGACAGCCACATTTCAATAGCTTGGATGGGAAATAACATTTGATTTGTGTGAGCAACATGCAAGTTTGAAACTGAGATAATTCTAGCAAATCATAGTGTTTAGTGTTTACTATTCAGCAATATTATATGGTGGCCTCTAGGACCTCACGGATCTCTAAAGGGTTGTCAAATGGGGTGATGAAAATAATCTCATAGATACTAAAAAAGAAACTCCAACAGAAAAATAAAGTAAAAGCTTGATTATCTGTGGTGTGATGGTGGGGAGGGAATGTGTCCATAATCGAAGTCAACAGATAGCCCTCAGCTTCCTGGTTCATCAAACCGTTTCCCAGAGCTGATAAGCAGCAAAATTGGCTGGCTTAAATTTCACATCCTTTTATTGCTCCCGTGGTGATGATGATAAATAATACGCAAGAATCCAGGTAATTAGTCCTTGTGGATGTTTGGAGCTGGAGGAACTTTAGAGGGTCCTCTGGTCTGGTTCCCTCATTCTAGAGTTTAGGAACCTGAGGCTTGGAAATGCTGTGTTCTGATGGCACGTGGTTGGTAAGCATCAGAGCTGAAACAAAGTCCCAAGGCCCCAACTTCCAGTCTTACATTTCCTTACAGCTTTCTCTGATTTTTCCCTTACGCCGTCTCCCTCCTCTTCTTTCCGTATCTGCAACCACTAAGCATCTGGGGTCTACGCACAAGTAACTGAATTAAATGGAAGCAGATTTATTTTTCAGTGTTGTGGTCGGTAAACACAGGACGGTAGAGGAACGTTGACTTTCCTTAAGCTAGAGTTGGAATTCCAGCCTCTGTGCCCTTGCTTAAGTGATTGACTCTACCCGGAGTGCCCTTGTGGCTTGAAAGTTCTCATCTAGCTTCTTTCCCACATAAAGAAATCTCGTTCATTCTCATGGTTGTTGGCAGAGGTTGTTGAGAGGATGTGACCACTGGTTGACCTGTGAGCTGGACCCAGGCAACTGGAGGTCCTCATCCCTTCCCCTGTCCTTGGAATGTACATTCTGCCCACCGTTCTCACAGTGGGAGCTGTTTTCAAGGACACAGCCTTGAGAGAGAAAGGTGTTGAGACATCTGGACAGTATACTGACTGAATCTAGTTAAAGCCATTAAATAAACTTTCAAGATTCTGGCAGGTGGGTGCAGAGATCTACCTGTTTTGCAGATTCTCAGAACAAGCCTCAGATGTACGTTCCCTTGTTTATCAAACCTGCCACCTACCAATCTGGAGAGGTCTACCTCTTTGGTCTCTTCTTACCCTCTGTGTAACAGAGGCCAGTTTTCAAACCAACGAGCCGGCTGAAATGCCATGAAGTCTTCCCTGACCACTGTGGCTGAGCTACACAGTTGGTTCCTCCCCCAACTTGCCTTGTATCACAGTCCCATATAATTACTTCTGTTCTAAACTGTAAGCTCCCTGAAGGAAGAAAGGCATCACAGTGACCGGGACAACAGAGAATCACTCATAAGTACAATAAGCTGTACATGCTCAGATGTATATTGTGTATCTTTCCTAGTTTAGTAACAAGTTTTCAGCATGTCCCTTTCAGGACTTTATAGCTAGCCACCTGTATTTGGCCTATTATTAAATTCCAATCAATGCCAGATTATATGGTCACATGTTCTGAGTGTCAGTGGCAAGAGTAATAAGTGATAAGAGGGAAATGCAGTTGGCATTACAAAAGGGTTTAATAGAAATACTTGGATCACTCACTAGGTAAAAGGCAACATGTTAGGCTCTATGTTAAATAAAAAGCTGAAAAAAGGTACATAGTTTCTTCTAATAGTGTATGATATTATGTCCAAATCATATTTTACCTAATGCTGTTCCTTCCCCTTCTTATAGGAGATGGAAGTAGGAATAGGGGCTGGAGAGGTAGGTTGTTATAGTTTTAATTTCACTTTACAGCCATTCAAGAACCATGTAGAACCAGCTGTGCTTGTGTAACGTGTAACATATGTAGTCAGGATTAGGAGCTGACTGGTCAGTTCTTTAGAGTTCTCTTTTCTTTCTCTTGCCACTTTGGGCATCAGAACCTTGGTTTCAGTAGTCATTTGTATACACCCAACTCAGATATCTATCTGCAACAATGTGTGAAAGGGCTATTGCACATTTATAAAGAGAGTTGAAAAGCTTAATTGAATAGACTAGACCATATACAAGAATATGTATGTATATTCTGAATTTTTGAGGTTAGCTTTTCATTTTTCTCTGCTAGGCATTGGGAAACTCTTTAGTAAGATGTGGTATAGAGAATTTTCTTTTTCTTGTATGGTCTGAATTTACTTTCCTTTTTTTTTTTTGCCAAGTTGTATTAATTAGGTTGCTGAAAATGAAACTGTGGGTAATCATTAGTCAAATCCATTTCACTGAAGTTTTTTTTATTTTTTTTAACATTTTTTATTGCGTTATAGTCATTTTACAATGTTGTGTCAAATTCCAGTGTAGAGCATAATTTTTCAGTTATACACAAACATACATATATTCATTGTCACATTTTTTTTGCTGTGAGCTACTACAAGATCTTGTATATATTTCCTTGTGCTATACAGTATAATCTTGTTTATCTATTCTACATATGCCTGTCATTTTGAACTCCCAGTCTATCCCTTCCCACCCTCCTTCCCCTTGGCAACCACAAGTTTGTATTCTATGTCTATGAGTCTGTTTCTGTTTTGTATTTATGTTCTTTTTTTTTTTTTTAGATTCCACATATGAGTGATCTCATATGGTATTTTTTTTCTCTTTCTGGCTTACTTCACTTAAAATGACATTCTCCAGGAACATCCATGTTGCTTCAAATGGTGTTATGCTGTCATTTTTTATGGCTGAATAATATTCCATTGTATAAATATACCACATCTTCTTTATCCAGTCATCTTTGATGGACATTTAGGCTGTTTCCATGTCTTGGCTATTGTAAATAGTGCTGCTATGAACATTGGGGTGCAGGTGTCTTTTTGAAGTAGGGTTCCTTCTGGATATATGCCCAGGAGTGGGATGACTGGGTCATATGGTAAGTCTATTCCTAGTCTTCTGAGGAATCTCCATACTGTTTTCCACAGTGGCTGTACCAACCTGCATTCCCACCAGCAGTGTAGGAGGGTTCTGTTTTCTCCACAGCCTCTCCAGCATTTGTCATTTGTGGACTTTTAAATGATGGCCATTCTGACTAGTGTGAGGTGATACCTCATTGTAGTTTTGATTTGCATTTGTCTGATTTCACTAAGGTTTTAATTGTCACTTGGAAAGACTTGCATGTCCTCCAAGTGGCACATCGCCCAAACAAGAAGATATTTCCCTCAGTTGTTTTACAGGAACTTGGAGTCAGCTGGTTGAAGCTGAGCTGGTTAAGGCTGGATTGGACCACTGACCCTCCAACTGGGCATGCTTAAGTGTCTGGTGACCTTTTGACCTCACGGGCTGGAAAACTCCACCCTCATATTGTGCTAAGTGCCTCCATCTTTCAACGTGCAGAGGCCTGTAGCCTGTTACGCCTGTGCAGAAGGAGGATCACTGCACCTTTCCCCACATTCTCCACACCCTGCACATATTTGACACCCCACATGCCTCTGACATCCCTGCTGCTTTATTCCTTATCTTATAAATACCCCAGCCCCTTGCCACGTGCCTTTTTGGTGGGAAGCTGGGATGCCTTATGCCATTAAGTTTGCTATAATTTGTATAGTCTGTCAGTTTCAACAGTGGGAAGAAGACACAAGTTGTGAGGCTACTGTAGTAAGTCAGGCAAGAGAAAATGCACACCAGGACTCGCAGTAGCAGAAAGGAGAGAATGAAACTTGTATTGATTTGATGTGGGGTTAAAGAAAAAGAATAAATATAGGATAAATATAAATAAAGGCCAAATTTCTGGTTTTGCAATGAGTGGGAGGTGGAACTTGTAGATCAAATACAGTTTTGAGGGAAAGACGATGAATCACCATCCGTTGGCATTTTCAAGATGAATATATATCTACCGAGAAATTAGATTTAAGAGTCTGAAGACAGAAGAATGCTCTGGGCTAATTAGGTTGGGGAAACTGAAGCAGGGTGGTAGTGGCGGGGGGGACACTGCTTGGGAAACATGCAGAGGGTGAGAAGAGAGATGAGGACAGAGTTTTGGGAAGCCTCACGATTTAAAAGAAGGGTTGGAGAAGTCAAGCTTAAATGGATGCTGGGAAGAAGAACAAACAGAACTTCATGTCAGGGAAATGAGAGGAAAGTGTCTTAAGGCAGGATTGTTTCACTGTTGGACTCTAGAGAGATAAAGTAAGGTGAAGGCTAAAAACTACCTATTGGGTTTTATAAGTGGGTCACTGATGGAAGTAGTGATAGAAATTCCTTTCTGTGGAGGGAACGAAGCTATGTTAAACCAGGTTAAGGAATAAACAAGAGGTGCTAAATTGAGATTTTGAAGGTGGATTCCTTTCTATAGAAACTTACGTGAATAGAAGCTCCTATTTACGGTAGTGCCTCTGGGTGGTTGCATGATTAAAAGACTTTTTAAAGATATGGCTTTGATGTTCACAGGTTTACATACTGAGGGAGAAGGGAGGTTAAAAGATGAAAGAAGGAGTGGGGATAAGTTGAGAGAACAATATCTCTGAAGAGGCAAAGGGGGATGAAATGAGGTTACTGATTCTTCTCTGTCTGTCCCATGCTGTTCCTGTCCCATAACACACTGAGCCGGGCAGGTCACTTCCTTGTCAAACCTGAATATCAATTTGGTCTCCGTATTGGTGCAGTCTCTGTGGGGCTGAATTAAAAGAAACAGCCCAGCTACCAAAGAAGTAAAAATTTTCTTGATGTCCCTCTAAAAATGCCAGGGGCCAGAGTATAGTCCTAACTTTAAGTAAGATTTAAATTTCTCTTGACTTCAGTTTGTATGTATCATAGCTGCATTTACTGTAGCTTTTCCACAGTATAATTGCACAGCAAAGCATACTATCATTCCTTTTTCAACCTCTTTCCCTCTTACCAGAGTCAAACACTTGAAACTGGCAAAAAAATCTCTTCTGTTACTTCTCTCTTTTGCAAAAGAAGTTTTCTGTTAGAAAGGCTAGAAGAGAGCAGAGGAGGCTAGACAAATAAAAGGAATTGTAGTTAAGAAACTAGCCTAGGAGTTCTCAAACTTTAGCGTTCATCAAAATCACCTGGAGTGTTGGTTAAACTACCAATTACTGAATTGCACCTCCTGAGTTTCTGATTCGATACATCTAGGTTGGGGCTGAAGAATTTGCATTTCTAGTAAGTTACCAAGTGATGTTGATGATTCTGGTCTGTGGACCACACTGTGGGAAGCACTGAACTAGCAAGCTGAAAGGGAAGCAGATCAGAAGGAGACTTGGGTGCAATGGAATGCCGTTACTAAAACCAAGGTACGAGGCACGGTTTTTATGAAGGGCAAAAAGCCGTATGTGGTTATTAGAAGATACAGAGCAAGGCCTGCTCGGTGCTGAGCTACTGAGTTACTTGCCCAGGTTCTTCTTCCAGTGGGGCTGAAGCTGGCCCCACAGTGTGAGGAAGGGAAATATGCAGGGGTGGTAGCTGGCTGGGTTCAGTTTTCGCGATTGGAAGTTTTCGGAGGCAGAGATAGCCAGGCAAATTTTTACACAAAATTTACAAAGGACAAACTGAGGTGAGATGGAAGTTAGTATTCTGTTTTTCCTTAGGGGGGGTGTCAAGCAGTTTTGTGACTCATCCAAGTTTAGTATGCACCCAGACTGAAGTCGCTTTTCTGCTCCCCCAGATGAGTGTTTTTTCAACTTACAAAGTACTTAAAGGTGTCTACTTACAAGCAGTCATGTAGAGTAGTTTGGTTCTAATGTCTGACAGCTTTACCCAGTGTTGAGAAATGATAAATCTGGAAACACATTTCTTAATCTATATAATCATGTATAACTTCAGTGAAATTTGAGCCATATATTTTCCAGTTCAAATTAAATAATCAAGTTCCCATGTTGTTGAACAGCTAAAAAATTTTAAGTAAAATTTAAAGTATCCCTTAAGAGTTTGTTAATATACTCTTTTACAGTGTTCTGTTGAGCAGAAAGTGTTGCCTTAAGCCAGGTAAACAGACAGCAAAGCAGGGAAGACTACTAGGTGAATGAGGCTGTATTTTCGTAAAATCTGGTATAATTTAAACACACGTCAAAAAGAAGTTCCGCTCCCGTTAAGACAGGTCTTTGCGAAGTGAATAATACTTAGAAAGCCTCATCGTGTTGTCTACTGCTATACAGCCGAGCAAGTTAGGTCGTAAGGACATAACTGCATTTGTGAGACGAGAAAAACAACAGGCACATAATCACCTAAACGTGGGGCAAACCTCTAAAATGCAAGCCAACCTAGCAATGAAATCACAATGAAATTATAAATTTATGGAGGAAAAGCTGGGAGGTTAATTTTACCCTTTAAAACCTCAATGAAGCACAAAATTCAGGGGAAAAACTAATAATTATGAGTAAGAATTGTAAGATTTGGAACATCAACTCGGCAAATGAAGACATTACCACATGGCCGACATTAGCCAATAAAAGGCATCCAATCACTCAAAAATGAGCTCATAACGCAAAATGTGAGCACTGTGGGTTTCCAGCGAGATGGTGCATTTATGAAAAAAATTCATTTATTACTTTCTGTGACTGAGCTCATTCAATCCACATTTACTGAGCACAGACAATGGTCTTGCATTTTGTGTGAGGTGCTTCGGGGGGCTAAAAAATGCATCCTGACCTTAAGGACAGTACAGTTTAGTTGGCATGTGTGACTGGAGGGAAAAGAAAGGAACAAAGAACTGTAAGATAAGGAGAGATGCGAAAGATAAAAAGAAACCAATGTGAAGAGGCAGAGGAAGTAGTAGGAGGCGGTCAAGGAAGAAGGCAGAGTTTAGGACAGTCTTCAAGGAGAAGTAATTGTAGTGCGCCTTATGGCATATGTGGTACTCTGACTTTTATTTCAGTTTTTCTCAAAGTACACACTAACTCATTAAGCTGAAAATGCCGTGACGTACATGTATTCAGGTGGCAATTTGATACCAAATCAACACACCTTAACATGTGAATTAGATAAAAAATGCAGGAATGTAAAACTCATTGATGAATACAAGACAACATAGGCTAACTTATGCATCAGCAAGAAACTTCCCCTATATCCCAGTGGTTTAACGTAACTACTGTTTATACAGGATAGATTGCATGTAGAAAAGTAACTTTGTTAAAAAAAAGGTGGAGAGTATCTTGAAGACAGGGAGAAGTTTTACATGTCTCCTGGAAGAAGTTGGAGAAAGTAGCAGTGAGGGTTTGAACTGGTGCTGTCCTAGAAAGGGTGAGATGGAGTCAAGAGACTTTCACGAGTAGAGTCAGTGGGAACTCCTTGAAGGAGGGCTGAGGGAGAAAGAAGACATGGATATGATCACGTGCAGCTGGTTGACTGGCTGGATGGTGGTGCTGTTAACTGACAAGATACCTTTTACCAGAAGCAGCAGCAGGTTTGGAGGGAACTTGATTGCAGTACTTGCAGGAAAAGTACTTGGAGCTGTTGACAAAGCTGTTATAAATGCATATTTGGATCAAAGAAGAGAGATTGGACTGAACGTAGACTGGGAAATACTTGATCTCCAGGTGACAGCGGAAGCTGGGGTGGCCGAGATTTCCCTGGGAGGAGAGGGTTGAGTATGGAACTTGGGGAAAGGTCTTTACTGTGTGAAGGGGTGAGTCTAGTCCAGCTTTGCTGTATTCTAGAGGAGGCTTTTATTAATTTTCTTGGGCTGCTGTTACCAAAGTACCTCAGACTGGGTCACTTAAACAGCATAAACTTCATCAAGTTACTATTTCCCAGTTCTGGAGGCTAGAAGCCCAAGCCAGGTGTCAGCAGGATTGGCTCCTCCTGAGGGCTGGGAGGGACACTGTGGCCCCCACCCCGTACTGGCTCGCGGAGGCGTGCCGGCAGTCTTCGGCATTCTTTGGCTTGTAGGTGCAACACCCTGATCTCTGTCTTCATCTTTCATCTTCACGTGGGGTCATCCTTATGTATGTGTCTCTCTGTGTCCAAATGTCCCCTATTCATAAGGACACTAATATTTGATTAGGGCCCACCCTAATGACCTCATCTTTATCGTTTGCTAAGACCATGTTTCTGAATAAAGTCACGTTGTGAGGTACTGGGGGTTAGAACCTCAACATGTGAATCTTGAGGGTACAAAATATGACCCGTTATGGGTTTCTTTTACCTTCTCCTCCTAGCGTGAGTTACAGAGTCAGGAGAAAAGAAGCCAGACCGCAGCAGGCTGAGAATTAAAGGCGGTAAGAAAGTCAAGGCTGTGAATGCAGACTATTTGTTTGGAACTCTGTCCATTACAAGTCAAATGGTAAGGGCTCGGGCTCCACGGATGATACAATTTCCAGAACAAAATGCTTTACAGTTTGCCAAAGAATCCTTCAAAGTCTGCGGTATCTTAGCAGAGTTTCCTGCGAGATAATTTCTTCAACCTAAAACATATGGGCTTGCTTATTTGGTGAATAACAGCGCATATCCCTAGAACGTGAGTTCAACAGTCATTCACTTTGCATCTAGTGTAATACTCTCTTTTCTGAGAAACGTGGAAGTTTGAGTTTGAAAAATGATGTGTCTAAGAGAGTATGGACTAAGCAGTTTCGGATATGGCAGAGCAATAAAAAACGTTCTTGCCATGGATTCATTGGAGGTGCAAGGACACAGGTTAACCTTGGGAGGTGTGTTCTAGCATTTATTTTTTCAAAGAAAGGAAAGACTTGGTATTTAAATTCTCGCTTTCCTGTGAGGAGGGAAAAAGATAAATCTTGGGATGTCTGAAAAATATTAAAATGTTCGCAGAATTAACCATCAGTGATAATATCAAATGTCACACTTCTACTCCCTCACATCCTGGGAGAAACTAAAATATGTAACCAAGTGGTGGCATACCAGGCTGTTCTCTGCACTGTGGCGTGTTAATTTTATACCAAAAATGGCTGGGTGTAAATGTGTATACAGTTTTGTTTTGCATCTCCAATGATGTGGTTTATGATTTGCAGTTGGATTTAAGATAAACACCAAGGAACTGAAGTGTTTTTGTAACAGAATTTTAATAGTATTTATCTTTCAGTGGCATTCGTTTATCCTCCGAATTTTCCATTTTTATTTGCCTTTGGTTTACAAATTACACATGTTGAGAGAGCAACCAATTGAATATATTTTTCCTAAACTTTATACTTTTAAATCAGTGATGCTTCTAGAGCATTAGGATTCTGGAAGAGCAGTTTCATATCTTATGGTTTTGTTTTTTTTTTCCATAAATTATATAAGTGGAATGGACTGTTCCTGGGGAAAATAGCGATAATGAAGACAGATACTAAATTTATTTCTATCCTGGTGAAAAGTCAGAGCATCCAGCCATTTGTATATGGTACATTTTCCATAAATGGGCGCAGATTGACCGCAGTACAAACCGAGCTTGTGATGTAACCATGTCCAGTGTTACTGCCCTCCCATACTTGCCTGATTTCTCTGCTTTCTAACTGGTCTTGAGGACTCTACTGTTGCTTTGAACTCTGTGCTAGGTGCTGAACCCTTTCCTTTCTTTCTCTGTCGGACAGAACAGCATCTCTTCTTGTTTCACCCACATCTCTACGTTGCTCTGAAGGCAAAAGGACTAAACCTTGTTTCATGCAAGAACGTAAGTCAGAAGAGAGTCAGGGAAAAGAATATTCGACTTGGAATCAGAAAACATTAGATGTTCTTTAATCCTCATTAGGCTGCTTATAGCTGTGTATTCTCAGACAGTATTTTAAACTTAATAATTCATGAATCCATTCACTTATTCACTCATTCGTCTACTTGTTTTCAACAAGCATATATTGATGTTCCCTGTGTTTTAGGCACCATGTTAGACACAGAGGATGTTAAGATGAAAATCAGACACTCCCCTCAAGGAGTTCATAGACCAGTTAGGAAAGCAAAACAAAACTATGATCAAGTGATGCGTGTTAGAACCATCTAAATGAGGAGGAAGAACAGTATGATTTCTAATGCTCTTATTCCATAATTCTATGGTTCTATGTCTATAAAAATCCTAAAAGTTGTTCACGTGCATTTCAACTTTGGGCTAAATCAGAAAGATAAAAAGGAAACTTGTTTCCTCCACTTAACAGGCCCCTGGCTTGAAAGGAAAGTGGATAAGTAATTGAATGTGTGTGCGTGTACCTTACTCGCTCTTGTAGTCCTTGGACCACAGCATTCTCCTGTTACTGCAGGTGATTAATGGCATGCTGGTTCCCTGGATTACAAATTGTTCAAAGTAAGAGGGATTTGGAAGTGAGTGAGTGGCAGCACATGTGGTGCTAGACAAAGTAGGGGAAGTATGACAAAACTCTGTACTCCTCGTTCCCATCTGTGCTTAGAGAGACAAGGAGAGTCGTCAGAGAGGTGAGAGCAATCAGACTCCAGAAATGTCCCTGGTCTTCCTTCTCCAATTCAAAGAAAATTTACAGAGTATAGGCCATCTGTGATTTGTGGGAATATGTGGCAAAAAACTGGGTCAACTAGTGTTTTAGTAAGAAATAACTAGTGTTTCTCGTTCTCTGCTACAGACACCACTTAGGCCACGGGGGAATGATTACCGTGGAAGAGGAAAACTTCTGTTGGGGCGGTCATGATGGTCAGTCAGTATTACAAAAGAGTCTACATCAAACTCTTTTGAACACCAGTAAATTTGTTAAAAAACCAACTAATAATACTTCAATAGATAGACTTGGTTTAAGTGAACAGAGCTCATGTGATTCTATTTCTGGTATCAGTCAGTGTTTAATCAGACAAACAGAATCCACTTGAGGAATTTCAAGTAGAGTTAATTTAATATAGTTACCAAGCGTTAGAAGTCTGGAGGCACTCTAGGGATGGTTACCTAGAGAACGGTACCTCCACAAAAGCACTACCACCCCTGGGCCTGGAGGCGCAAAGGAGAAAATGATGTTACCTGCAGTCCGTGTGCAGCCGAGGCTGCTGCGTTGGGACTGAGTTATCTGAGGACAACTTGGAGCCATGCTCACCTGGAGCTATTACTACTGCTGAAATTGCCATTAGAATCTGGGAAAAAATGGCTTCTTGTTTTCTCCAGATTCCTACCAGTGCCTTCCGCTGATGAAAAGGGATCTTACAAAAAAATCTCTTCCTCCGTCTTTCCCAAGACACTATCTCAGAACGCCCCACTGTCTTCTCAGGTGGCGGTGGAGTCTGGGAGATCAAGCTTGGCAGGCTTCCTGCCCCGAGATATGAAGGAGGGTCAAGAAGAAGAAGGAGCCGAGAGACCACAAGCTTCCCAGCACACCTCCCGTTGTCTTTTCTTTCCCTGATAACCTAGTTTACTTTCCAGAAGGGCCTCCACCACTAATGAGTTAGCGAAGGGGAGAGTGATTTGAACTGAGGGAAGGAGGAGGATGTAACACGGTGACAGTCTTGACAGAAGGGAAAGGAAAGTAGTAGGTTGGAGAATTGGGAAGACAGAGGGGACATGAATGGTAAGAGGTGAGACGAGTGTCCTTGAATTCCTATGTCGTGACGTTCAAGCCCTCTGGGCTGAGGTGAGCTGGGGGCTAGCAGAAAAATCCACTTAAAATGGTGGAAATTATAAACTGAGGGTTAGGTTACACTCGCTACTTGTTTCAGAATCTATCCTGGGAATATTTCAAATGCCGTGCGGTCCCATGTTTACCATGGTATGACACCAATATGGTACCACATGATTGGTAAACTAGGAATGGTTGAAGGAAGCATCTAGACAAGAGGGCTAAATAATACTCCTGGATTCCCAAAGTCCATGAAGGGTATCTAGTGATTCTGTGATTTCCTAAGTCTGCTGTTACTGAGAAGGTCAGTGCAAGAAGCCCGGGATCAGGGCAAGGATGCTACAGAGCACAGGGTCCTTGCTGCAGAAAGCTGAGTGGGACCTAAGGTCCTTGCGAATAGTGCCACCAAAACCCTCCCCTCTCTAAACCTGCAGAGCGCCAAGCAGGATAAAACAGAACGCTGGATAGGACCACAGGATACTCAGTAACTTGGTACAGTGAGGAGTAGGTAACAGAGGACAGCAGAGACCCCGGTGCTGGTGCACAAGCCACAGGTTCCTCCTCTGTCACCACGAGGGCATGAGAGCACCCCCTTACACTCAGCACCTTGGGAGAGGGAGGAGGGGAGTTCTCTGTAAGATCCGCCAAGAGGAGAGAATCAGTTTTGACAGAGAGTTTAAAGCAGTCTTCTTCAGCAGTCGTTTAGGGTCCAAAGTGAAAGATACCAATACGGGTGCTGCCGAGCAAGACGGGGTGAGTTACACAGTGGAGAACCTTTGCACGGCCTCTGTTCATTCTTTGGAGCATCATGGTTCTGATATGAGAGCTGTATTGCTCATACGTGGTTATATTATAACAGCAAAAATTTTTCAGTTGAACCCTTTTCAGATAGAATGTTGAAAATTTCAATCTATTCATGGTATGCGAAGTAGAATAGCCCTAGAAAACTACTCGTTGCTTTGGAATGACTGGCGCCAATTGTTTCATGAGATAGAAAATAATTAAAGCAAATTTTCAGGAGAAGCAATTTATTTTGTGATTACTTATTATGACGGGAAGGTCTACATGGTATTCTTAACAACCTATAGAAAGATGATTTGTTCTGAGAAGCTCATAATCTAAAGTGATTCATTTATTTGTAAAGATAGGGTTATTGTAAGAACAAAAGCATAGTCTTTATTAAAGTTTATAAGCTAAAGGAGAGGAGATTGTTTCCATTCATCCCCATCTTTCCATAATGTTTTTGTAATGGGAACAAATATTAAAATGATCCATTCTTGTCAAAAAGGGGTTCGTTCAGATTTGGACAACTTAATAACAACTTCCAGACTACTCACCCAACGAGGGACCCCGACCCCAAGGTGCCACCCTACCTTGAAGTATTCCAAAACCCCATAAGTTACATTCTTAAATCTTTTTTTGTGCAAACTCCAATATTAAATCATATTAGATAACTACTTAAATAGGTAAAATAATAATTTAGAAGCAAAATTGTGCCTAAATTCCTGTAGGCAATCTATACAGGGTGGGTATTTGTGTCCATAAGTGCATGATGATTTCATAATGAGTTAGTTTATAGTTTTATGCATTTACTTCTCAGACTGCTTGAGCATCATTTTCTGCTGGCTATTATATTATTGGGTCACCATAATACTAAACTGTAGGGTGTTTTAGCTGATAATTCCTGAAAAGTGCTTACTTTTGAAATAAAAAGCAAAGCAAAAATAAAAAAATCAAGCCACAATGCTGACTGAAAAAAATATTTATATTGATATTAAACCCCTCAGCTAGATTCTGAGACACATCACTGCTTAAAATACAGTCACCTGACAAAAACAGTTCTAATTATTACCCCCTTGGGCTAACATTTTTCAGAGTGACTGGCTAAAATGCACTCCAGCTCATAATTTCTGTCTGTGACAGTGGAAGACATAACCTAGTTTCCTCTAATGCAAAAGTCTCTAATCTAGAGGGCAAGACCCTGCTCCGTCTAACACTGAAGGGAGAAAATGCAATTTGAGCACAAGGAAATTGCACACATAGTTTGATAGTTCTACCACTCTCGGAATTTTTTTTTTCCTCCTTGGGTTTAAATGTCTTGTTTTATTTTATACTAAATTATGACCTGGCTGAAATTGCTATGTTTTCTTTGTCATATTCTGGAAACCTCTTACTATAAAAGTGAAGGTTATACTATAGCTCCATACTTTTCTTTTTTTCAGGGGGGTGGGAATGGTCACTTTTTGACAGTTGAGCAGTGAAAACATTAAAAGTTACTGTGCTTGCTGCAGCAATATTTTCTTCCTGTTGAATAATAGCTCTTTTGTCTTGGCAAATGGGGCATATATACTGCATTAGAAAAAGGTAATTAAATCATTTTGCAATGACGAAAGTGCAGATTTTTGACTCGGACTAATCGGTAACAACTTCATTGGTGAATCTATGAACGAACAAACTTTTATGATTGCCAAGAGAGGTGAATTATCCTCAGATCGTTCTGGTTCACTTCCCAGGCGGTGGCTGAGTAATACACAGCCCTGAAACTGATAAGCCAGAAGGCTAAAGAAGTTTCAAGGCAGTCAGTTAGAAGTCCTGCAAAGAAGGCAGCTATCAGCGTCGGGTACTGGAGATTTTCATTAACAATTTTTATTTCTGTGAATCGGAGAGCCTTCACCCCCTTGCCTATCTCTTTCTGCTGACAGCTGCTGCTTAACACCTTCCCTCCAGCTGGGAGGGCAGCCGGCTGGCTGCGTGTGCAGCTAACGCCAGGATGGCTCCTTAGCGAGCAACCAGGGCATCGGTTTCCTCCTGGAGACTGCACATGTCACCTTCACGTCTCATGCATCTTCCATCATTTACATGAATATATCAGGGGCTCTGATAGAAGGCACTAGGCTATGAAAGTGTAGTCTAACCGGTGACTGGGAACAAAGGCCGCCTTCAGCTATGAATGATTCACTGCCGTGGTAAAGAATACTTTCTTTTTGCTTTCACGATGACTAGACTTCCTTATCCAGAAAATAAAAGTGAAAGAAGAGAACTGAAAAAGAATTATTAAAAAAAATACTGATTTTGATAAACACTTATAAAATGACTCTATGCCAAGGTTTGACAACGTTGTAAGGTAGACTTGTAATGTCAGGAGGAAGGTTTATACTCAACTCTTCCCACACATGTTACTGTACCGTATCACCCCCAAGTTACTCAGTTTCCGTCGGAAGATACCACAGTGTGATCAATCTCATCAGTAAATGCTGGGTTCCAGTTTGGACAAGATCAGAGTAAATTATTTGAAAGGTCATGTGAGTATATCTAATAGGTACTTTAAAATATCTTGTGTGGTTCATTAACCAGTTTAATCCAGTGAGTTAAAAAAGAGCTTCTATAGCTCATCTCTAGAAAACTGAAACATGGATTTTATTTTTCGACCATTAAATTACAGACATCAAACAAATTGTTTTAAAGATACTTGTTTCCTAACACCCGATATGGCCTATGTCTTTGGGAAGCAAATAATAATGAACAGGATTAGGGAATAATTTAAGCCTAACTGTATATCCCTGGGATGGCTGTGAAGTGTCTCTATCTCTCCCTGCACTTGGCCTGTTAAGAAGCCAGGCTTGTTCTCAACCAAGAGAGCAGTGAAAGCGTAGCGAGGCTGCAGCCCAGTGCTAATTTACTGAAGTCTACGGGCAACATTTTGAGAAAATTCAGTTTTCAGATTATGGACACATTGGGTAGTTTCTTCTAGATATTAAACTTCTTTAAAAAGGATTATTTTAATATATTTAATATGGTATTTAAAATAAGTTGTCAGTAGCAGATACCTGCTAAGCTGTGAATACAAGAAAATAGTTCACAGTAAAGAACAATTGTATACTGAATACAATATTTCGAAAAATATTTGGATATTAAATTTGTCTTCATTAATATTAGTTATGGGTCCACAGAAATATGTCATGATCGATTCCTTGCTTTATTTTAACCTCAAAATATTATCTCTAGGGGAATTTTAAAAATAGTGTATCAGAAAGCTTGCTTCTAAGCTGTTGAGTCAGGTCTCTCTTTCATAGAGTTAATAGTTTCTATATATTTCCATATTTGGCCATCTGATATTATCAGAACAATTATGGAATACTCTTAGTAATACTGTGTCAACAAGGTCTTTGATATTTTAAAAATATGCATCCAATAATAGCTTTAAAATATGGAAGATATTAAAAATAATTTAAAAACTAAATTAAAAAATAAAAAATATTAAAAAATTAAAAAATAATTTAAAACTAAAAGTAATGGACTCTCCATCCAGAACTAGTTTTGTACAAAGCATTTACTGAGGGCTTACATTATGCCAGGCAGTTTTTTTTTTTCAGTGTCATACATGTATTATTTCATTTAACCTTCAAAACAATCTAATGGAAAAATTACCAATATGAGGTTCATTTTTACAAACAAGGAAACTGAGGCACACACAGGATATGTAACTTGTTACAGGCACATTGTTGGTAAGTGGAAGAGTTAGTATCAAAACCTAGGTAGCTTGATGCTGTGTTCTTTGCCCTGATATTTTATTATATCACCTCACACTAGTTAATGTTGAATAAAAATCTATGTTATGAGATTTTTTTAAAAAAAAATGTAGGCGTATAAAATTCATTAGTAGGAAAAATTAAGCTGTTTGTGTAGAACTAGCGATCACAGCATCATCCCTGTGTCCCCCATCCCTCCCCATGAAGCTCGGCAGCAGTGCAGGGAACACACTGCATCCTCTCGAACAGAGCTGCACGGAATGTGATTTGCATGTGGGGATGTGAACTACGAAGGCACAGAGTAGAGGAGCGGTTCCACACAAAATAGGCAACGTTATATTCTTTCTCTTGCTTACTAGTGAGATTTCTACATTATAATAGGAAAAGATGACACATCGAATTAAAATACTGACCTACTGGTACCAAGGTTTGTACTCTATCCTGAAATTACACGTTTAAAATAGATTTTTTTGAGAGGTGAAAATCATGGCCCTTTTTTTGGGGGGGGTGTGGGATCTTTACCGGAGCTTCACTTTTTGATTAAAAGAGAAAATGAATCCTCTGATAAAAATTACTGTGATAAAACTGACCTCAGATTACAGTCCGTGTGAGTCATGAGTTTCCCAGGAAGAATTTTATTTTAACCTAAACGATACCTGAGATCAACTTAAACCTTCATACGTTTTTGACGTGACAGGAACACAGTGGCCTCTCGGTGGGTGTCAGGGAGGAATCACTCTGAGGAGGCCTCTATCCGTCAAGAGCTGGGCTCGGGGAGCACGGTAGCCTGAGGTCTCCTTGGTTTGCTTCTCTAAAACCAGACCCGATAGAAAGCAGGAAAAGTGACGTTTCTTCTGAACGGGTTATCTTTGCTGCAGACTTCATAGATGTCAGACAGTTAGCATAGAGCAATGAACATCCCTGATTTTTTTTTTTTTGGTAATAACATCCAGCAACTAAAATCTTGTAAACTTTTTTTGTCAGATGTGAGAGAATATATAATTCTATGGTTTCTCATGTTTGTTTTTTTTGGAGGGAAAAAAACAATTATTATTTTGTCATTAGAACCTGTAAAATAAAGTCCCAGTAAAATCCATCTATACAGATCTATGCAAATCAATAAAAGGAAAATATGTGCCAAAGTGTCCTATTAATGGAAGCCAGTTTCCCACAATTCTAGATTTATATTCTTCAGTGAGTTTTGTCTATCTGTCCTATCCAATTTAAATGATCATACTTGGGAACATGCACTATCCACGCACACATACAACAGAAAATAGTTTGGGTTTTTAATTAAAATTTCAGAGGCCAGCAACTACTTTTTTCACTTAGTGCTCTACTTCGGTCTAGTACTCTGTGTTTTCTCCTCATTTCTGTATAGACCACAGTAAACATTTGGAAGGCATTTTGTATGGCAAGTTTTGTGTATTGCAATTTTTGAGCAATGCAAACATCCCCCTTAAATAAATGAAAACAGATCCCAGAAAGGGTACGCTTCCAACACATTCCCCCAAGATCTGAGTGCCGCTGTGCATTCTTGCTCAATTTAAACAAACTAAACTTCAGTTAGTCTCTCCTCCCCTAATGGGCACCCCCACTGGGAACATTGTTAGGTTACCACCATGGACAAGGCCTCAGTACAGCTGGATCTGTAAACAAGACCATAATCCGCATGAAAGAACTCTCAGAGTTTTGGCAGCGCTCACAGTGTTGTTAACATATTGTGCCAAAGCAATAACAAAGCCATCATTTTTAAGTTTGTTCACGGATTTGTATTAATCAAGAAATTTTCCAGAAATTACTTCTAAATGAGGAACCTTCCAGAAAGTTACCATTTGGCAAGAAGACTTCCAGATGCCTTTTTTTTTTCTTTTTGCTTATCTGTAACATATTCTTCCACATAAATTACGAATTTGTGGAAGTTCAGAGGAGACAGAAAACACATTGCTGCTGTGCTGGCGGAAGGAGGATCCCTTCAGCTTGCTTCCTGCTTCCTCAAAGCCTGGCTAGGAGGAGGTGGCCAGGCCATCTAGCTTGGCATTCTGGCGATAAGCATTAAGTATTGGTATTTGGATCAGGAAAACGATTATTAGATTACCTTCAGCTTGCTTCCTGCTTCCTCAAAGCCTGGCTAGGAGGAGGTGGCCAGGCCATCTAGCTTGGCATTCTGGCGATAAGCATTAAGTATTGGTATTTGGATCAGGAAAACGATTATTAGATTACTCTCAGAACTGCACACTAAGCATTTAGGAAAAAGACCAGCAGAAGGTGTTGGTCCTTTGCTGACATTTAGTTGTTGCTTTTTATTGGCATCCTAGGCGATCCTCTCAAATTTGATTTTTTCACTTTAGACTCTATTTTCAAAACTTGTGCACAAGCAAGGCTTTTGCAAACTATTGAAACTACTCTATAGGAAAACAGAAGGGAGAAAAAGGAGGGCATAACAGTGCAGTTAGAACTAGGGTGGTGGGACAACCTAAACTTACCTTTCAACGATGTGTTATTCCTTAAGTTCTTTTATGGTAGTAGTTTTTCAGGTTTAAGCTTTGTGTAATTAAAACAAATCCTGAGTAAAACAAACTTTTAAAGGGTGCTAAATTTTCAAAATACAGCGATGCTACAGCCTTAATGAAGGGTGCATCTGTGGCTCCTCTGATGGTCTCTGCACGTGGACTTAGAGACTTCTGTGTTGGGAGTTGAGAGCCATAAGTGAGCGTATCGCCAGTGAGGTCATGGGAATTTTGGGTTACCATCAGTCTAGCTCTGGCTTAGTCCACCAAAAGCAGACGCAAGCCCAATTGGCCAAAAGGACCCAGGCATCATACCACTGACGGGACAAGCAGGGCTGCGTTTGCTCCAAGTCTGCCCCCAGCCTTGAGGTTCTCAGTCAAAAGAAGTTGCTTGCCTAAGGTGTTGGTTGTATTTTATCATTTATTCATGTCCATGGTATCTTCTGGATGACCTCTATTTTTATTATAACAAAAGAAAGTCTTTCAAGTAATGACTAACGGTAAATAACCCTTTCTCCAGCTGAAGACCACCCTCAACGCGCAAACTGCCCTGGAATGAAATGTCTTCTTTCCCCCTATGGTGCCTTGTTTAAAGCGCCAATATAACCTGTTTATATTCTGCCTTGTTTTAAAGTTACTTGTGTTCCATTTCCTACTTTCCCTTTGAAATTGTAATGTTCCTGGAAGTCTCTCCAAATAACTAATACAGTGCTTTGTACATAGTAGATTTTGCTTGAATGCTTGCTTAACTGATTTGCGAATGTTTATTTCTTAAAAAAAAAAATTCCTCCACTGAACACACAGTACTTAAGGTGGTACTCAGCATTACTGGGTCAGTTATTGCTACAACTGTGTTAGTAATTCTCCAGCATTATGCTCCATACTCCAGCATTTAGTATATGATAAATAATACGCACTACAAAGACATGACGTGAAGACAGAATCCTAGCTTCAATTTTAAAGCTCATAATTGTTCTTCAAGAAACAACAATGCTAGGCAAGTTCTTCATGGGTTTTTGGGTATCAGCATCCTCTCCTGATACAACGTGAAGTTGAATTGTTCCTGGGTTTCTGACTGTACATTATTGTGGTCTGTCTGTGACGTGTAGATGCTGATTGTTTTTTCTGTGCATGCAGGCATATGTGTTCACCCTCTGTCTTTGAATTAACTCCTTTTTGAGTGGTCTGTTACTGCATGAGATTGGACTTACCTAGGTCTGCGCAAGAGCCCTCATCTGAGAACGCCCTGCTTTCTGTTGCTTGTGATCCCCACCGTACCATGGCTTTTGTTTTCTTTTCTATCTAGTTAATGGCCAAGTCACATTACTCACTTGACGACTATGTGGGTTTAAATGGCCCAGAATAAATTTCCACAACGATTTAAAAAATTTGACTGAAGGTGAAGTGGATCAATAGTTTGGAAATTACCCTCTCTTTTGTATCAGTGGAGACTTGGAAAAATTAATAAGACAAACTATTTCAGGCAATAGGATTTCTTGAATTACACCCTTGACATTTCTTTAAAACCATTTCTCTGTTTTTAAAGGAAGGTGTCTTTTATCTTATCCTTGAAATTCGTAGTACTCACTTCCTGAAAAAGCCAGTGTAGATCAAGATGAATCCTAAGGGTAAATTCAAGAAACAAGCTGTACAGGAAAATGCGATCTAAATCCCACCAGATGAAGATTCTCCAAGCTGTGCAGATCAGAATGACCTGGCTGAAGACTCAGGAGAAGGATTTCCTGTATGTGGGGTGCCCAGTGATGATGGCAGATCATCATTTCATGTTGGAGTCACAAGCCTAAGGGTTGCCTTAGCCATTTCTAGGTAAGATCTATTATTGACTAGAAAGAGCAGTAAGAAAATAAATATTGTTTATAGTCAACCAACGTTAAATTGAAGAAGCTCTTCCCAGTGAACAACAGTTTGCAAAAGCAGAGGTGAAGCCGCAGTTGTTTGTCATGTATTCAGAAAGCAAGTTAGCCAGAAAAGCTGAAAACTCTGACCCAACCTTGTCAATTAACGAAGAAGATGGCAACTTCCTCTCTCAGCTGCTTTTGCCTACCGACACCCAGTATCCCCTTACAATTTTTACTTTAAAAGATGCTTTAGGAGTTTTACTTTAAAAGCGATAACTCAACCAAACAAATGTTTGCATACTCTAATCACAGTTTCTGGGCAAATTTAAAAGATGGACACTTTTCCAAATGTTACTGATTACACTGTTTGAAAGTTATGAGAGGAGCCATGAATTTAATTGAAATGTCAAATTGTAAAGAGAAATCAAAGTGGTGGTTATGGATAGTAATTAGGGATAATGGTGGGGAATGTAAACAGGAAGAGGGGGCAGCTCTGGCTGACAATGCGAAAGTGTTACCTGATGAGAAAAGACATGGTGTACACAATAGCATTGCGTGTGCGTGCCCGCGCATGCGCGCGCGTGCACACACACACACACACACACACACTACAAAAACTATCATTTGCTTAAGCTGGCCAGTGGAAGATGAAATTTCTTTAAGTCCAGGAGGGAGAAGCCACTGAAAGGTTAACAGTATCAGCAAGATAACAAAAAAGCTTGTCTTGTGTTTGGGAAAGGAAAGGCGTCTAACTGTAGGAATTTGGAAGGTTTAACTAAACTATTATTTGTTACTTATTTTTTAATGTGTCATGACCTGTAGGGTGGTTTGGACACACAAGGTGAAGTTCCTAATACAGTATTCCTTTGATCACTATCCTAGCTTAACACCATGCTCATTTTGATTAATTAATGGATTAATTAATACTATGTGCTCGATACTGCATTTGAGCAGTGAATGGCCAAGACAAAGAAGGCCACTGCCTTTATGATGTTGTCTAGTAGGGGAGCAATCAACAAACAAGGAAATTGCATATAATTATAAATTGTGGTAAGTGCTAGTTTAGTAAACTTTGATATAATTCTCATAACCCATAAAATAAATAGTGCATATTCTTGTGAGTTTTAAGTTTTCTTTCTCCCCATTTAATATCACCTAACATTTATTCAGCACTTAGGAGTCCTGTTAAATGCTTTATATATCATCTTATTAATTCTCACAATTTAAGGCATATGTACTATTGTATATATACAGTACAGTTAAAACACGTTCCCAAAAACACACTGCTAATTGGAATAGGAACAGGATTCAAACCCAGGGCTATTAGAGTCTGCAGAGCTTCTAACGGTTTTGCTATACCACATCTCTGATTGAAGGACGAGACCTAGGAGCTAGTATGCTGGCACTTGTAATTAGCTGGCTTTGTCACATGTATTTAATTTAAATCTATGAACATGAACAAGGCATCAGTCAAGGGAAGAGCATTTCTTACCCAGGGTCATATTTACTATTTTATTTCTCTCATCACACAGCTGGGCTGTTGAACATTGCAGTAGAAAATCATGAAACTCTTCTGACTGGATCTGTACAGAGTCATGCTTTCTAATTTTACAGCTGCTCACAATTGTTTTGCTGACTCCCTATCACATTTTCTACAGCAGCATTTCCACCCCATCCTCCATCTCAGCAAAAGCCTTTACTTCTGGCTTGACTGAGATTAATGTTTGGAAGTGTTTGGAGAATTCTCTGTTGGAGAATTCTCTTCCTGGTCCTCCTGCTTCCATGTCTTCCAGGAACGAACAGTATGGGAGCAGTTTTTCCTCTCCCCTATCCACTCCTTACTGTTACCCATGAGGATGAGTGACTGAGCTGATTGTTGGTACACGTACACTCTGTCAGCCAAGGGTCTATGTTCTTTCATTAGGCAGGTTGGATATTTCATTCAGTTCACTGCTGCCTTTACTTATCTTTCTTCTACGTCTTCTAAAGTAGTCTGTTCTCAGGGTGAATGTGCTATCTTCTCTCCTTCATGTGACAACTTAACCATGGCAGGCATACATGGCCCAACAAGATACCAGTTTATTCAACACATAGTCACAAAGTTCATCTCCAAGTAGCATTTACTCTGTGGCACTCACTGAAATAGGCTCTGACGGGAGTAGAGAGATGTCTAGGACCATTCTGGTCCTCGAGGACATTACACGCTCATTGGCAAATTAAAGCCAATAACTGGAAAATAAGGTCTGTAAATATAAAAACTATGTGTGTTTCTAAGAAACATACAGAGTATGAAATTCCAGAGAAATAAAACAGATGATGTAAACAACAGACTATGGAATTCCAGAGAAATAAGAGATCACATTCAGTACAGATGATAAAAAGAAATCATTTTCAGTGAGATAATCCAGAAAACACTCCAGATTCTCTACAATCTGAATACTGTAAACTTCTCTGATCTTACATGCCACTACTTCTCGGTGAGAACAGGAAACAGTGTTTTCCGTGCTTCAGTTGATCCTTATAATAATGCTGCAAAGAGGTATTCTTATGTCCATTTCATAGACACAGAGCTGCCTAGAAAATTAAAGTCCTGAGGATTAAGTAATTTGCTTAGAGTCACATGGTTAATCACTGGTAGAAAAGGAAAACCCAAGTTTGCCCATTTTGATGTCCATGTTTTCTTAAAATGAGGCCACTTTCCAAATTGATGTAGGATGAAGAGCTCTGGTTATGATTGAGAAAGTCAGGGTTTGAGTCCTGGAACTGCTATTTCCTATGTGTGTGACTTTGGACATTTCACTTCTATACTCTGCAGTGTCTTCCTTTGTGAGATGGACATGAAGATTCCTGTCTACTCCAGGAACTTTGGAGAAGTTAAGATAAGACAGGCCTGAGACAGGCCATCTGAGTGCTTGTTCTGGGTCTATGCAAGGAACCACACTCTTATTTTCCCAGCATGAACAGACTGGCTTCCCTGGAACCAGACTGTGAGATGGGGAGTTGCATGCTAAAGTGTTACTGGACAGTGGTCTTGGTAGACACATCTCTAAGGAAGTAAGCAAGTAGGCAGAGTAAGAAACTGGATAGCAGTGCAGGTACATGTGCGGACTCAGCTGATCTCCACAGGCACTCTGGGCTGAATGGCCTTTCAGGGTTGACTCAGATTGAGGCAAAGGAGCCTGAGCCTTTTTCTCCCTGAATAAGCCAGTCACTGGCTATGGGTCACCCCTTGGGAGGGGCTGTAACCTTGAGCGGGGCAATTCTCTGTAGCTGAAGGCCATCCCCGATGAGGGGTGGACTGACATTCCCAACAGCCTGAAAAGGGCCCTGAAGAGCAGATCTGGGTGGGGCACGTCGGGGTCCACTGCAAGGACACAGGTCACTAGGAGCCCTACCACCTCTGCCACGTTCTCTCAGCACTTTCTCCTGTTTCTTAGCCCTTCGAACATTATAGTACATGCCATCGTTGGCACTTTCCTCCCCGTCTGACTGTGATTTTAGAGCCATGTCTTGCATCTTTGAGCCTCCAGCTCAGGCGTGTACTAACAATAGGTAGGAACAGCTCAATGAATGTTTGATGTTGGTGATGTTACTGGTGATGATGATATACCAACTATACTGCTGGGCAATGAAGAGTCTGCAAAGAAAGATGATAAAATCCATTTGACTTGCCAAATATGTAATTATAGAATAAAACTAAGAGATGTGAAAGAATTAACTATAATTTACAAAGAAACTTAGACATAAATAAGTGCTCAATATATTTCCATAGAGATGAGTAAATGGATGAATAAATGAATGTATAAGAGCAAAATTAAGTGCCAACTGGCTGGCTCTAATTCTGAGTGTTACTCGGCAAAACTTTGAAAGAAACAACTGTGGACTGCAGATTAGGAAGTCAGAATGATTCCTTGAAGATGGTGGCCTTGAGCTGGGCCTTGAAGTCTGGGTGGCATAGAGATGGGAGAAAAGTTGAAGAGAACTCAGAGGGGGAAGATAAGGGAATATTTTGTGGCAGGCAGGAAAATCTCAGACATGAGAGATTTGGATATGCACAAGGGCAAGTAAAGACACTTGCTCGCTTGGGGTGAAGTGCATTTGTGGGTGGATTGTGGGGTGCAAGGCTCAATAAATAGGGGAGTTGGAATAGACGGTGAAAGGTTAGAGGTGTTGACAGTGGTAAGTCATGATGGAGTCCTGAGTTGGAGAGTGAAAAATGAAAAAATGAGTTCAAAAAGTGCAGGTCCTCAGAAGAGAGAGAAGAGAAAATCCGTTAGAGGAAGAGAGACCAGACCAGACAGAAGTTTGGAGTGGCATTTAAATATAAGTGATGAAAGTATGAATAAGGAGAGTGTTTGAAATTGGAATAGAGTATAAGGGTGGAGCTCAGGAGTTAATCTGCAAGGAAAAAAAATAGGACTTAATAACAGAACTTGCTGATTTTTCCCACTTCTTTATTTCTTAAATCCAAGAATGTTGTTAAAGATGAGAAAAAAAGGAACTCCGAATTTCTGGAGTAGTTATTCTCTTTAAAAAACTAATGCCATTATCCACAATGTGTGTGATTCTTAAAGCATTAAGAAGTACCTCTGCACCATGACCAGAATGACTTCTTTGAATTGACTAGGCCAGTTAAGTCCCAGTTTAACCATTTCAACAAGCCAATTATCCATCCTGTGTATAACTTTTCGTAGTCTACTAAGTGTGTTCACACTTTAAAGTGGCCAGTTGTCCCGCTGGCGCCCCCACGGCCGAGGAAGAGGAGGACGAGTACGCAGAGGGGCTGTGCTGGGGACGGGGCTCCGGTACGCAGAGACACGCGGCTGCGTCCCCGGATCGCCCGCCGCCGCCCGTGCCCGTGAGCATGGTTCTTCCTTCCCTGACAAGAGCTCTTGTAAGACACCAGCAGGACTTAACCGGAAGATGTTCTGTCACACGTTAATACAGTCGATTTTAAAATTGCAAAACCAAACTCTAGACACATTTGTTCTACACAAAAGGGACTGTAGGCATAGTTACCTCTTCTCTGGGGCTCCTATAATTGACTGTTAGAAAAGTTTCTTTGCAGCTGCTAAAAGTGAAGTTTACCAGTTAAACAAAACAATATTTTAAACATTTGTTTTCAAAAGGAGGTGTATCCCCCATGATATTAGCTGTATTTAAATTATTAAATCTTCAGAGGTGAAAAAAAAATAAAGTGGCCAGTTGAAAACAATAACTCAATTTAGCCAAAACATCTAAGCCAACAGTACACTGTTTCTATGTATCTCTAACTCTTACCTACCTATCAATCATCTGTATCTACACCAGCAAGACTAAAGTTAGGCCATTCACTTCTTGATGTAATTTCGTGGTGACTTGGTCTTGTCTCCAGGCAGGTCTGGTACAATATGACCTTGGTTGAAGGAGCATGTTCCTTGTAAGTACAGACATGATGTGTGATGTACATGGTATTTGTCATGAGTATTCAAACTCTGACATTTTAGAAATGCAAAGTATATTAGACTGAATTCCTTTCTACTTTTTCATCTTTCCTATTTTAAATTGCTGCATAACTTAATGGAAACAAACACGAGTCTACTTCCTGAAAGGACTCAATTTGGGGCTACATAAAATTAAAACTATTCTTTTAATATTTTATACCTTTTTAATGTAAATATATCTTTTGATTAATTATATTCTTTTTATATTACTGATTTATTCCATCACTACTTATATAAAATGAACCTACCTTTAAAATTTATTAAATGTGTAACAAAATACAATGCTTGAGATTACTTTTTGTTCCTGTATATTGCTGCTTTAATACTTTGAATTTCCTTCTTGTTTCATATTGCTAGGCAGATATTTCAGAAGGAAGAAGCATAGTTTTCTTCTTCATGGTTTTATTCTTTTTAATGCCAGCCATTCTGTTGGGCTATTTTTTAAAATTAAACTTTGCCTTTAGAGCTAATCCTAGATTTGCAAGAAATAATACAGAAATATCCTGTGTATTCTTTACACATATTTCCTACAATGGTAATATCTTCCAAAACCATAAAATAATACACAGCCAGGGTATTTACATTGATATAGTCAAGATACAGAACAGTTCCGTCACCACAAGGAGTTCTCATGTTGCCCTTTTATAGACACACCCACCTCTCCTCTGTACTGTACCCCTGCTGGTTCTCCTCGAACCTGTTCTCCATTTCTATCACTTTACCATTTCAAGAATGTTACATAAATAGAACCCTACAGTATGTAACATTTTAGAATAGGCTTTTTAAAAATTTAACCTGTATAGTTAACTGGAGAGTTAAGTTGTTGCTTGTATCCACAGGTTTTTTGCTAAGTGGTAGTATTCTATGACATCGATTGGCTGTTTAAACAATCACCTGTTGGACACCTGGGTTATTTCCAGTTTGGGGCTGTTATATAAATATTTATAGCAACCTTATTATAGATGATAAAGTCAGTTTACTACCTTTGCCAGCTATGGATCATGCTTTCTGTGCTGAGCCCTAGATCCCGAAGATTCCTCTCATGTTTTTTCCTAAAATCTTATAGCTTAAAGTTTTAGATACAGTAACTCTTATCTATTTTGGGTTAATTTTTGTATAAGGTGTTAGGTTTATGTCATAGTTTTTGTTTTGTTTTGCACATGGATGCATAGTGGCTCCAGCACTAATTGAAAAATCTATCCTTCTTCCATTCAAAATCTTTTGTACTTCAGACAAAAATCGGTTAAACATATATGTGTGGTACTATTTTTGAGTTCTCTATTCTGTTCCACTGATCTATGTATTTACCCCTTCATCTGTATCACACTGTCTTGATTAATGTAGTTAGGTGGTAAAACTTACTATCCGGTAGAGTGATATCTCTCACTTTTTTTCTTTGTCAAGATTGTCTTAGCTATTCTTGTTTCTTTTTCCTCCTGTATACATTTTGGAATAATCTTGCCTGCATTTCACAAAAACTTGCTGGGATTTTTATAGGAACAAATATGGAGAGAACGACATCTTCACTATGTTGGCCTTCCAGTCCATGAACATGGAACATCTCCCCCTTTTTTCAGATCTTCATTTTCAGCATATAAGTCCTATGCATAGTTTATTAGATTTGCAAATATTTCATTTTTTGAGCAACTGTGAAGAGTGTTGTATTCATAATTTTAGTGTCCACATGTTCACTATTGACATAGAAATGGGATAGATTGTTCTGGTTGCCTTGTATCTTGCAAACTTGCTGAACTCACATTACTTTTAAACATTTTTTAAAAGATTTCTTGGGATTTTTTTATGTAGTCAGTCATGTTATCTGCAAATAAAGGATTTTTATTTCTTCTCTTCTCATCCATATGCCTTTAATTTTCTTATCTGACTGCACTGGGTAGAATCTCTAACACTATGTTGAATAAGAATGTGACAGTGGATAGCTTTGCCTTGTTCTCAATCTGAGGAGGAAACTAGTTAGTTTTTTTTTTTTTACTATGAAGTATGTTAGCTATAGGTTTTTTTTTTGAAGATGCTCTTAATCAAATTGAGAAAATTCACCTTTATTCCTGTTTTTTGGACAGTTTTAATCACAAGTGGGTGTTGAATTTTTTCAAATGATATTTCTGCCATGATTGATATATGATGACATGAATTTTTCTATAGCTTGTTAATATGGTGGATTATATTGATTGATTGATTTTCAAACATTGGACCAGCCTTGAAGCTTTGGAATATAATCCTTTTGGTCATGGTATATAATTCCTTTTATATATTGCTGAATTCTATTTGCTAATACTTTCTGAAGGATTTTTACATCTAGATTCACAAGGGTTATTGGTTTGTAGTATTTTATTGTTTATCTGTTGTTTTTTATTATCTTTATTTGGCTTTTAGTTCTAGCTTCATACAATTAAATTAGGAAGTGTTTTGTCCTCTCTTGTTTTCTGGAAAAGAGCATGTAGAATTTGTATTAATATTCCTTAAAAGTTTGGTAGTATTCTCCAGTGAAACCTTCTGGGCCTGAGGAACTGGACATGGTGGGCATAGATTTTTAATTACAAATTCAATTTCCTTAAGAGTTAAAGGTCTATTCAAACTGTCTGTTTCATATAAGATAAGCTATGGTAGTTTGTGTTTTTTGAGGAACTGATCTATTTCATGTAAGCTGTCAAATTTATGTGTGTAGGGTTGTTCATAGTATTCCTATATTACCCTTTTGATGTCTTGAGACTCTATAGTGGTATCCTCTGTTTTGTTCCTGATACTGGTAATTTGTATCTTCTGTTTTTGTCGGTCTTGTTGGAGGGTTATCAATTTTACTGATGTTTCTTAAGATGTAACTTTGTTTCATTGGTTTTCTTTATTATTTTTCTGATTTCCAATTTTATCCATCTGCTCTTATCTTTTAATATTTCCTTTCTTCTGCTTGATTTTGCTTTATTTTTCCCTTTTTCTAGATTCTTGATCTGGTAGCTTTGATTATTATTTGAGACTTTTACCCTTCCCAAATAAGTGCCTCTACTGCTACAAATGTCCCCCCCTCAGCATTGCTTTAGTGGTGTCTTACAAATACTGATTCACTGTATTTTTATTGTCATTCAGTTCAATGCACTTTTTAGTCCACTTAAGACTTCTTCTTTGACCCATGGATTATTTGGAAGTGTGTTGCTTAGTTTCAAACTGTTTGGAGATTTTTCTCTTATCTTTTTGTTTTTGATTTCTAGTTTAAGTCCATTATGGTGAAAGAACAAACTGTAAATGATTTCAATACTTTTCAACTTGAAATCTGTTTTATAGGCCAGAATATGGTCTATCTTAGTGTATTATCTGTAGACATTTGAAAAGAATGTGTGTTCAGGCCTTATTAGGTGGAATGTTCA
Organism: Vicugna pacos; assembly: GCF_048564905.1. Taxonomy (NCBI): domain Eukaryota; kingdom Metazoa; phylum Chordata; class Mammalia; order Artiodactyla; family Camelidae; genus Vicugna; species Vicugna pacos. The sequence continues at coordinate 57,855,048 of NC_132989.1, forward strand.
ACAAATGTCAATGAGATCCTGTTGGCTGATGGTATTGTTGAGCTGTTCTATATCCTTGTTGATGTTCTGTCTTAGTTATATCCATTGTTCAAAGGCGGTGTTGAAGTATTCTATTATGTTTGTGGATTCGTCTGTTTCTCTGTTTAGCTGCACCAGGTCTGCTGGTGCTTTTTTCTGTAGCTGATTTTTGGTGAATACACATTTAGGACTGCTGTATCTTTTCGGTAGATTAAACCTTTGTCATTAAATAATGTCCCTCTTGTCTCTGGTAACTTTCTTAGCCCTGAAGTCTACTTTATCTGATATTAGGTAGGAAATCCTGTTTTCCTTATAATATAATTGTCTTAAATATATCCTCTAGATACATTTAGAACCACATCAGGTAGTGTTATAATTTTTGCTTCAACTATCAACCATAATTGAGAAAACTCAAGAGATGATACCCATTTTCTTTTTTCCCCTCTATATCTCATACTTGTTTCTCTTTCTACTTTGTACCACTTTTTAAATTGAAATTACTATTCTTTTCCAGATCTATAAGTCTTACTGCTTTCCTCTGCTACCAGACACTACTTATCATCTGAACTTGTTCAAAGCAAGTGATGTTAGAGATCTCTTTTACTTTCTTCTGAAAGAAAATGAAATCTAATTATAATTTTTACACAAAGATAACAAGGATGATAAAATCCTGAAATGTGAAAAGGAGATGTGAAAAAGAACATTCACAATCATCTTAAAGAGTTTTGAGACACACGTTTGATGTATACACTGATCTGCAGCAAGATCTTGACATTGTCATGTAACATTAAGATTGCAAAATAAGTAAAGACAGTGTTTCATCTTACACTAATTTTTACCAAAAGATGGGGCTGAATAAAAGCCAGCTGAACCTATGCCAGGCCCCAGGCATATGTACAAGGAATTGCACAGCTATGAAAAAGCAAAACTACAGTAAATAATGTGATTCAAGTAGACAGATGTTGCAGGTGACTGTGGCTTTTATTTTAAATAAAAATCTAGCTGTCCTTTCATTAACATGACTTTGCCTCATATTTTTCCCAAAGTTACATTCTTCAAATCCAATTTACATTATAATTTTTTATTTTCTGAATTACTTCTTATCTCTGCTGCCTATTTGCTGTGAAGGTAGATACAAATGATAAATCTTACTATTTAAGCACTCTGGTTTTATAAAGTAAGGGCAAATGGAAAACATTTTTGGTTCAGAATTTGTGTCCCGAAAATTGTGTGGAACATTAATCATTTGATTGTGGAGTTTGATTAGAAACCTCTGAAAGTTGCTCCTTTCTCTCTGGCCTTTCATGTCGTAAACCTTGCCTCTTTGGAAGTATTTGTTATTTTGCATCTTAGTTTATTGACATGTTTCTGTCTCATGAGAATGTGAGCTCCTGGAAGGCAGGGATCGGCACCTTCTATACTTGTTAGCCAAACTAATGTATTATTAGAAGGAATGATTTTCACTGCAAAGTTTATTTATGACTTTATAAATGATAATTTTAGAGGAAATAAATCTTCTAGCTAGTTGCAAAAATATTTCTTCATTATCATTTGTGAAGTGGACATGGACTTTACTATTTATCAATCCATCAACTGGTAAGTATGTGACATCTACCTTAGGTTGTTCAATATGCTGATTGCTGTAGGAATGTGAAAGTAGTATAAAGTGTAATTCTCTCCTCATGGGAGTCTCTAATTTAGTTGAGAAGATAAGACTAATAGATGGAATAATTTAAGTAAATCTAAGTTTACATACAACATGGGCCTGCAATCGTGTGGTGCAGAATTTGCCCACTAGAATTTCAAAGTAGGAACAGGTCACAGAGGGCTGGAGGAGCAGGGAAGGGCTCCTAGAGTAGGTGAGACTGACATAGGGTCCTAAACTATGTGGTACAGTTTGGGTGGATGGAGGGAAAGACCTGTGGTTTGGGGAGAATGAGGAATTTCCTAACTAAGAGGACTTTAAATAGGACATATTTTTTAAATTATGGAAAAGAAAGAAGAGATCTCAAGAACCATTGAATCTTTTGAGTTCACTTCCTCTTTGTTTTATGGTGAGGATCAACCAGATTTCTCAGAGGATGATGAGTGACATAGATAAAGAAATACCTTTGTTGGAGGCTCAGGATAATGGCTGTCCAAGCCTGACAGGCCATCTTCAATCTCAATGAGCAAAGACTAAAGCTTGCAAATGGGGTGGGATAATCAGAGACCTCTGGGATAGAGAAAGATCAACAAGCAAAACTGCCTTCGGCCCTGGTCTCTAACTTGCAGCGTGCCCAAGATGACACAAGGGCGGTGGCCTTAGAGCTTCAACCCAGTGAACTCATTAAGGAAAGGACTTCTGGTTAAGGATTTTTTTCCCCAGCCATTGCTGAATACATCAACCCTGGCATGGATATCTTTCAATTGGAAAGATTATGCCTGTGTGTAAATTTAATACATAAGTGTTTAATTATGTAAGTTATGTATTTTTGGTATTTGTTTTGAATATGATTTATGAAATGTTGGCTTGTAGAAAATTGGCATATATATGTTGAAGCAGGTTTAGAATTTTTATCAACATAAATTGTACATGAAATGTACATTTTATATACCTCGGTAGTGTTATCACTCTTTCTAACACATTTAAAGGAAGAAACCTATTTTCACATTGTGGGTTTCAAGAATAAGTGGGGAAAAAAACTCATAAAACAATTCTCTAGGTTTCCCTAGAAAATGTTCTTTCTGCTCCATATGTGCCTTGAGTTTTATAATTAAACTCATGCCTGGACCAATGTCATTTGAATTTTAAAGGTTATGTACATAGAATGTCAAAACAACCATTTAAAACACATTAGTAAAGTGAAGGATTGGCCAAGATCCTTCTTGAAGTTTCCCACTACACTCAACATTATCTAAGGCTCCTCATGAGAAACATTGTATCTACTGTTGAGTGCTTTGGTTGACACTCTGCTAAACAACCAGTTGACTGACTTTCTTGACAAGGTCCCAGATTCTCTGGGGATGCAGACACAACCTCACGTGAAGCAGCACCCTCCACAATCACTAGTGGATCGCAAGGTGATCATGGTAGCAGAGCAATGAGAGAGGCGGCTGTCTCACTGCCATTAATCTGGGCACCACATGTTTGCATGAAAAATTTGTTAAGTACTTTAACTTGGAACTTGTTTTGTCTGTAACTTTTGGGAACAAGAGAACTTCTATTGCCAAGTTTAGAATGGTCTTGAATTTTACGGCTATTTCAGTTTGTATCCAAATTTGTGTCAGCTGGATTTCACTTTGGTCGTGTTGGCAACACATGACTTTCTGGTTCTGAGACAGACTAATTAGAAGGTGCATAGTCATCAGATTGCTAACCGCACATTTTAGGGAGCTAAGTGTAAATAAATCAAAATCATATGAACTAAATTTACTGAAGAATACACGTGAATTTAAAAATTAATGGAAAAAAAATCAGTGCCAAAACGACCTGTTTCTTTTCTCAAAACCAAAAACACTTAAGACATTATTTACTGAACTTAAAGTTGTAGTTGGGCTTGTCAATTCCTGTTGGAAAGAAAAGAAGCTCAAAATGGCAAAGCAGTGGATGGAAAAATACTCTAACAGAAGAACAAAAGGCAAAATTCTATTGGAGAAGGTTATGCTTTTCTCAGATTGTGAAAGGCATCTCTATTACCTCAGGATACAGAATTTTCCACCTAGAATCAGAGATGTCGTCTCAGGCCTGGCCCATCCTTGAAGGCTGCTCAGCCAGCACCCCCCCACCCCCGCCCCCCACTGGGTTGAGGTCCCCACCGTGTGACTGGCAGTTTGGACTTGGACTTGGCACACAAATCTCTGTTCTTGAGGCAGCCGTTGCACATTTATGGACTGCAGAGAGAAACCAGTCTCTCTGGAGCTTCCCCCACGTGGTGTTTACTCTCTCCCTTCAGACTCTAGAAAACTGGTTTAATTCATTTTTCTCAGAATGGTTTTAGTTTTTAGTTATTTGCAAGGGTGGAAACTCACATGTGTTACTGTAAGAAAAAAGGGGTTTTATTATAAGGATTTACATGGAACGTAAGAGAAGATAGCAGGAGAAAAATCAGCTCTCTAGAGCCCCTCTCTCCTCCCCCTCTTCCCCCCAACACACACTGTCTCTCTTTCTTGTTCTCTCTCCCTCCTTCTCAGCTGCCCTCTGAAGTTTGCTCTTTTTTCTCTTCTCTGCTGCTGAACTTTGCTTACAAATTGTTTTGTTCTCTCATCGTTTTAGTTTACACATGGTCTCAGTTTGCTGTGACCAACTCTATCTGCTGGCTTCCTTTTAGCTTTTGCCTTTATTACTAACTGGTTCAGTCTTTCTGCGTTTTCTGAAAAAAATTCCCATTTAGGGAGAGTGAGGTCCAGCTTACCTTCTTACTCTCGGTGCTGGCCTGGGTGGCTGGCTTCACAGTCAAGCGTCAACCACTCATCCAGTCACCCCTGATTGGAATGGTGTTGTGTGACACAAAGCATGGCCATCACATGGGGATCTAGGATGCAGGATGGTGGTAGGGGCAGCATCTCTTTCAAAGGGAGGGGGTGGACGGTTGTTGACACACGTGGACACATTTCATAAATTATTCGAAGTGTGTGTTTATATGCCTTTCTACCTTGTTATTCTCCAGATTAAAGATTTCCAGGCTTTTTAATTTTGGCTTACAGTACAGGGTGTTGAGGTCTTTACTATTGTATCTTTTTTTCTGTACATAATTTGGTTGATTTTATATTCCTCTTAAAGTGAACATCTGGAAGGTCAGAAGTTTTTCCGGGCTGATCTGACCAGTTTGTGATAGGAGCAGCACCTGCCAAGTTTTAATACTTTACTTGAACTAATGCTGCCCAAAATCCAATTAGCTTGTTCTGAGAGTCAGTTTCTCTTGTTGGCTCATAGACCTTGCTGCTGGCTAGAGTCTCTACGTCCTTTTATGTCCATGCTGCTAAGATAGCCCTCTTCCCATCTCATGTGCAGTTGACTGTGCTTAAGTTCAAGACTCTTTTGTTTAAATTTTATTTTTGTTAAAAATAAAACCATTAATAAGTAAAACAAAACCTGCTCCCCGTCCACTAGAAACTTACATTTGTCACTGATCAATACTGGGTATAAAGAAGGTCCTTAATTATTTAATAAATAAATGGAGAAAAGTCAGTTCGTTAGGATTTGCCTTTGCAATCACCTGTTAAAGCTTTTCAGACTTATCCCTAATCTGTTACCCAATATTGTTACTCTCAACCTCACGGGTAGTAGTCATTTGATCATGTGCCCTCTGATCCAATTATTTTTGCTCTTTTGCTCTACTCTGCTCTGTAGCCTAGAGGGTTTGACCTCATTTTCCAGGATCCATTGTTAGTTGGATTTTAGCCAGGTTTAGACAATGCAGATACTTAAGGAGGACCGGAGGGCAGGAGGAAGGGGGAAGCCAGGATATTTCTTCCTGTCATTTTTGCATTGATCATCAGCCTCCAGGGCATTGGCTGCTGCTTTTGTAGGACAGCACCTCAGTCCCTGGTGTTAAAAACTCTAGTTGACCTTGACTCTTGGCCTTGGGTAAGGCTACCCTCCCCCTTTGTTATCTCAGCCCTAGAGGTGGTGGTAACTTTAAGTCTTGCAAATTTCTGGGTTGCCTCATCGTTGGCTTTCAGGCCTTTCGATTCTTCCTTTGCCTTTGTAACTGGTTCTCCATATGAAATTCCCTTAGTATTTGCCCAGTGGACACTGTTTTCCTAGCTGGACTCTGGCTGATGAAGACATAGGAGGCTGCTAATCATATCTACTGATAACATACATTCTCTCTTGCTTTCAAATCTATACATAGTAAAAACAAAATATTTCTTGAAGATACCCCATTAACAGCTGACTTAAGGTGGTATAATGTAGCCATTAAGAGCATGGTCTTTGAAACCAGACTGCCTGGGTTCACATCTCAGATCCACCTCTTATTAGATATGTCACCTTAGGCAATATGTCTACATTCTCTTTATCTCAGTTTTCCCACCTGTAAATTAGGAATATTAAAAGCATTTATTTTAAATAATTGTGTGAGACTTAAAGAAAGCACTTTGCTTATTTGAAATAATTTGAGCCATATGTGCTTTGAATTGAGAGTGTTTTTTAGAAAGGTGACATGGTACATGTGATTTATATTTATGTTACGTAATATACCGTATATTACGTAGTACCCCCAGTGGAATCTGGGGCACTAATTAGTAGTCAAACATGAACACCTTCTACAGCTAAAAATCAGGTCAGATTCTGCTGCCAAATGAATTTGGTCAAGTTTTGCTGACAGTTGTGTTCCAAAAAACCTGGTTGACAAAGGTTCTCAGATTTTAGAGTTATGAGTGAGGGATTATGGACCATAATGCAAAAACATTTAGAACAATGTCTGCTACGTAGTAAGCACTAGATAAATGTTAGTGAAAACTTCTTTCAGTTTGGCACTGATTCATCATTTTCTCTACCCAGCTTGATTAAAAAAAAAAAAAAAAAGTCCATTCAGGAGGAAGGGCCTCAGGTTTTTCCTGGATTTAATAGCTCCGAAATCATGAGGCAAGCCAACCTCTGATTTTTAAAGTTCAAAAATGCCACATGTCTTTTGTACTAATTATTTCAGCTCAATAGAAAATATCAACAAACATGGCAATTGAGCAAGTCAGCTGTTAAGCCCATATAGGTAGAAATTTATTTTGTTAGCCAGGAACATCTAATAGATTGAATGCTGACGTTATCAAATATAACACCAACAAAATTAGAGAAATACTGGTCTAAGTTTTCAGTTTCATCCTGTGTTTGAATCACTCAATGGCAGTGACTCACTCCCTAGAAAAATCTAAGTCTTCTTTTGCAGTCGGGCTGACTTCTCAGCCACACTGATCAGTCTAGTGCAGGAACCCTGCATATCAGCAATTCTGTGCATTTCCTCAGCTCTGGTGGATTCAATGGGCTGCATTTGTCTTGGGAACTTGAGTTCTAGGATAGAAACAGAATTGATTTTTTTTAAAATTAAACTTTAAGGTAAAATATTAAAAAAATAGCTCTAAAGGATGAAGTGTAAAAAGCTGTCATAAACTTTAAGATTGGAATTATCTCCGCCCCTGTTAAAGTTGGATGCATTAATACATACATCACGGATTTTCTTTCTAACCTTTCCTTGTGGGGACCATCACTTTTCTTGCTCATACTGGGCTAATACAGAAAGTTTAAAGTGAGTATCTGACTAATTTCGTAAAAGACTTTGGAAGATCTAATAGCAGTGTTTAAAAAAAGCCCCACTATTTAAGCATTGTAATACCAAAATTATTGAATAAAACGCCTGTTTTGTTCTAGGCAAATTTCCCTTTCATTATTTTCTATGGCTCTGTAGAAATGTTTCTTTTGGAACTGCCCATGGAGGTTTGTTCTCCATCTTTTCTAACACTGATAATTCTTCCAGAAGGGAACAGTACCTTTCAACTGAGCCATTTAACTCAACAGGGGGCCCAACAGATGGAGACCAAGCTGGAGAGAGCCTAGAGCTTTTGGCTCCAGTCTTCCACACCAGCGGTGGGACAGCAGCGACGACAAGGGCATGGAAGGCCAAACGGTCCAAAGCAGACTTGGATTTCCTTCCTCCGTCGAGGTGAGGTGCCCTCCACAAAAGCTTGCCTCCGGCTACTTACACGTTCCCTTACGTGACTTCAGAGTAGAGGCTGCAGCAAAGGGCAGTCCCCTCTCCTCCAGTCCCAGTGCCATCCTCTTGGGGCCACTGTCAGCGGCTCCTCGGACGGTTTCCTTTTCTACCATCTCCGTCCAGCTTATTTCTGAGGTTGCTTCAGTCAGACACTCGATCTTATTTCAGAGCCCAGCTCACAAGCTGTTTCTGAGAAAACTTCCTGTTTTAAAAATTTCTGTTGCTAAAATGCCTTCAGGTGTTAGATTGTCACTTCGGGATCTCTGCCATTTATTTATTTATGCAGAAGCAAGTTCCTGCTTCACTTTCTGATGGGTATACGTCAGTATCTATCAGTATTGTGTATCCACAAGTAGTATTTATTGTACCATGTCTGTATATCTGTCTTGGTTTGGACTGTCGTAACAAAACACCACAGACTGGTGATTGAAGCATCAGGGGTTTATTTTCTCACACTTCTGGAGGCTGGAAGTCCATGATTTGGGTGCCAGCATGGTTGGTTTCTGGTGACTGCTCTCTTCCTGGCTTGTAGAAAGCTACCATCTTGCTGTGTGCTCACCCGGCATCTTCTTTGTTTGGAAGTGGAGCGAGAGAGTGAGCAAGCTCTCTGGTGTCCTTTTTATAAGGGCATGAATCTATCATGAGAGTCCCATCCTCATGACCTCACCTAAACCTAATTACCTCCCAAAGATTCCATCACCAAATACCACATCGGAGGTGAGGGCCTCAACATGTGAATTTTGGAGTAGGGGCCAGGGGTAGGGGTGTGGGGACACAAAACATTCAGTATATATATGTTGGAGAAGTTCACCACCCCAGGGGCTTAGCCCCATAACCATATTTAAGCCAAGCCTGTGCTTCCATCTAAATTAAATTAAAGGCAAAGCTCAGTATCTGTGGCAAGATGGGAATAATTTTGTCCCTTGAAGTATCCTGGTAGAATTAAATATGTTTTGAGGAAGCATCAGTCTCCTGCTAGGTAAGTAGAAAAAGTTCAAATATAAATTCAAAACCATTATAGGAAATGTAATACATAATAATAATGAAGCCAGAGGTAAAGACAAAAACTCAGAAGTACCAAATATTTCTTAGGACCAGTTTCAGTTTCTAATAATTCCCATAGGGAAAGCCCAAACGAGACAATACAGATGTGAAGCAGCTTTGTAAGGCATGAAGCCTTTGAAATGAATTTCTGTTATTTGCGTTGCTGACTCGTGCTATTCCATTGTCCTGTACCTTGGCCCAGATTCTCATCCCCTGGGGCAAGGAGACCAGATTTACAGCAGTCCCCGGAGAGGAGACCTGTGGGGGTTCTGTAGGTGGGGGCAGAGGAGGCTGGCTGCTGTGAGAGCTGGGAGGTTGCGCCTGTGACTTCTTGTCGCATCTGATTCCCAGAGCCCACGGACAGGATATCTGAGCACAGCACACTGGATTCCTCCAAACACCCACTTTCTGAAGTCCCTCAGAGAGGCGCACAGAAACTGCTTCTGGGATGGCAGCTAGAAGACGAGGTCCTGCTTGGGAGAACACGTGGGAGGAGAGGGGAGCCTAAACCAGGGTGCAAGCTAAGAGTCCAATATCATCGACCTTTTCAGTTACAGAGTACAAAAGTGAATGCCATCTTCCTGAGTGAGGGATGTTTACGCTCTTTCCAAATTTTTCCACTGTTTTGCCTGACAGAGCCTAACAACCTCTTCTTTACTAAGTTTTATATTCATACGTGGTAAGGAAGAGCCCAGGCTATGGAGTCAGCAGACTTGGATTGTCTTACTTTGCCTCTGACTAGCTGTGTGGTCTTGAGTAACTTACTCAACATCTCTGAGCTTGTTTGCTCATTTGTAAAGTGGGCTAAAGTTAGTACCTACATATTGTTGTTATAGTGAGAATTTAATGAGACAATGCAGGGACAACACCTAGCCCAAAGCCTTGCACAGAGTAGGTATTCAGTGGCTATCAGCGATTCTTGATTTTATTGTGGCTAATATTATTGTTTCTGCCTAAGGTTGAATCCTAGCTCTACCACTTACTAAATATGTGACTTTGGGCATATTGCTTAACCACTAGCTCTGTGCTGCAGTTTTCTCACCTGTAAAATGGGCATCATAATACTACCTATCTCATAGGATTGCTATGAGGATTAAATAAACTTAATAGCTAAGTCCTTAAAAGAGTGCCTGGGACATAAAAATGCTAAGTAAGTGCTGGTTAAATAGTAACATTATTCTCATTACACTAATCACATTCAAGAGATTCTCTTTCTCTTTACCTAGGAAACTCCAAACCAAGAATTTGCATTCTAATAAAATAGGCTTTTCAAAATTGTGAAAACTATCCAGTTAACTATACTTGAATGAAAAAAATCAGGCTAGATTATTTAAAAATCTTAGAACTACTTTATTAATGAAACGTTTTCTGGTTATTGCATTTAATTCATAGAGTTGAGATTTTCATAAATATGAATTTATGTCTTAAACTTCCACTGCATAAAGCTTGCAGGCAAACCTTAGGGCAATCAAAAGATTGGCCTCAGCAAAATCTAAAACAGTAAAAAGGGACATTGGACTCTGAGAACTGACTACATATGCTGAAAACTGAATTATGTAAATGTATATTCAAGTTTCTGGAAGTAAAGCCACACTACTCACAGATAAAACTCCATCCTCTACGCTTGTGAAGGGAATGTAGAGTGTCGGTTAACTGGGGCGGTTCTAGCTCCCTCCATGGCCAGGTGAGGAGGTGCCAGCACCTGGGATGTGGTTAAGGAGGTGGTTTAGGTATGGCTATTAGGGCAGGGGATCACAATCTTTCTTTGGGTCATTCACTTCTCTGAGGGTCTCATGTAAGTGTATCATCTCTGCTGAACAATACAAGTTTTTGTTTTCGTTTTTGTTTTTTTTTAAATCTCCCTGAAAAAAGGATGAAAAGACTGCATGAGTCCCAGGCTGAGAACTCCTGCTTAAATGCCTTGGAGCCAGCCTGGGCTCCACACCTAGGAAGAGTTCAGGGTCTGGGCAAGAGATTGGACCCCTCTGGGATCTCTATAACGTTTTATTATTCCTATGGAAGGGGGAAAAGTCACTCTTGAATGGCAACATCCAAGCTTCCTTGGTGGCGGACAGGTCGGTCCCTAGCAGTTGGTTTGCACACAGCATATATGTGTTGAGATAGGAAACTATACCATCACTTCTGTGCACTTGATATGATCTAAGTTATTTCATTTTTCCTTTGACATGGAAATTCTTTATTTTACTTTTGGGGGATCGTGGAGGAAAAGTTGAAACTCAGAAAGGTTAGGTGGCGTATCCAAATTTACACAGCTAGCCCCGGTGCCCAACTCTTCTTCCCATGTGGGGGAAAGGCATTTCTCTTCTCCATTCCTTGACATAATCCTTTGAAGATCTCACCCAGGTGCAAAAAAGGACTTCCCCATCACTGGAATTTATTTTATTACCTTTGATTAAATTGTTTTTGGAGGGAAGACTATCATCTTCTATCTTGTTTGTATGTAGAATTTTATTCTTGCAACCTTTCACTCTATTGGCGAGAAATAATAATAATCCAAACTTACATTTATTTGGTAATCTTCTTTTAAGGAACCGAGTGACTATAACCCCTGACGGTTCTAAAATTCTTCAGTAACTTAAAAGTGTGTTGAGAATGTTGATGTCAAATGATGTCTCTCAAAGGGTTTCCTTTTTCTATTGAAGAAAATTTTATTTATTCATGTTAAAACAGTTAGTCAAGTCATGAGTTAACATACACTGAGTACCTACTATGTGCTGGATATAATGCTAATGGGCTGGTTGGATGAGTTGATTTTCTCCCTTTAAAATCTCAATTCTGCCTTATCAAATTTGAGATTAACTTGAAGTTTTATGAAAAGCAAGATACCAAATACAGGGTATGCCAGGAATTGCAGAAATTGGGATAATAGCTAGTATTTAAGGATCATGGCGCTGGCTGTTACTAGTTTATCCTCTGGATCCACTTCTGCACTTTTTTGCCCTGTGCTATTCTTTGGAGCGTGTGTGTGTCACGGTGAGGATGATGGAAGCAACAGTGGGAATGCTGGTCTCTGCGTGTCGGTGCTCCTGACATCCCTTGCCTCTGTCTTCTGCTTAATGTTTGACCAACGGCAGATTAGTGGGAATCCAGAAGGCGGGAGGGGAGAGACGCCAGCGTATTTACCCTCGTTCTCTATCTCCTTTGTCATGATCTGGCAGGGATGAGTTCCTCTCCTGCTTTGCCTCTGTTGCAGGTTGCCTCTTTCATGGCACCAGCTCTCTGCAGGCTGCATACATCGCACTGTAGATCTGTAACCTTGTATTGACTACTTGCCCTGTCTGTCCTAGGGATGGTACTGGCTGCCCGCTGTTGCTAGTCCCTGGAGGCCTCCCCATTCCTTATTGGTTCTTTTAGCTCTGCCCACACCCCTGTAAATAGCCCTTTATTTTGAATGTGCCATCTGTCTCCTTTAGCATCCTGACTGATACTGCCAATTAGTCTGTGCCAAACACTACACTACAACTTCAACATGGATTATTTCCTATAATACATACCTGCCCTGTGGGTTAGGGTCTAATATTACTATTATTTTTTTTAAAAAACGGATCAAAAAGAGATTTAAAGAGTGACTTGTCCATGGGAACACAGCTTGAATGTGGCCAGGATTCAAACCCAGGCAGTCTTAATGCCAGAGCCCATCCTCTTAACCAAGATGCTGTATGTTTCTGGTCAGGTCCTCTGGGAGGCTGACTGTGAGATGAAGATTTGCAGGCAGGCAGAATTTTAGTGGGTAGAGCTCTCAGGATGAGCACTCGCAGAGGGTGGGGAAGGAAGCAGAGTTGGGGGTGAGGAGAAGCTGGTCTGCAGTGCAGGGGAAATGGCTAAGCCAGGCCAAGAGGGACTGGAGCTGGGAAGGCTTCCAAACTGGGCTAAGGAAGTGAGACTTGGACACCCTGGGACTGACCAGTCATTCAGTGCAGGGCTCTAAGCTTGGGCCCTCTTTGGCCAAGGCAAGTCTAGAAGAGAGACTCTGATGAGAGTATTGACTGCTAACACTCCCAGAAGCTGGGGGGATGAGGGCCTAGTCTCGGAGGGTGGGTCTGGGCAGCACGCCATGGCATGCAATACACTGTTGGAAACACATATGGAGGTCATGAGTTAGCAGCTTGCTCATATCATGTGTGACCTTTGAAAACTTTATTAGACTCATGTACATAGTTGGTTTCCCTAGCATGCGTGTGTGTGTGTGTGTGTGTGTGTGTGTGTGTGTGTGGTGATCATGATGTAATCATGCGATATTTGCTGAAAAACACTGAAGCAGGAGTCACAAGATGTGGATTCGGGTTTCTGCTCTGCAGCTTACTATGTGTCTTTCTTCAGTTTCCTTAATACTTCTGGATCTAGTTTCCTTATTCATAAATTGAGGAATTTTGATTAGATGGTTTCTAAAGCTACTTTAAGCTGTAAAGTTCAATGTTTTTATTAACTTCTTAGCTTTCTAAAATCCAGAAATGGCAAAAGTAGCATGTTGGAATGCTTTATAAGTCATGCTGGAGACCATTCCTTGCAGCCTCCAGTTAGCGACTTTCTCAGCTTTCTCAATAAATCATGACGAACATCATGAAAATCCTGCACAGCCCCAGTGTCACCCAATGATCTCTGAAGAGCAGAGATGCCCCTTTTCTCACTGGAATATCTTCATTCGGTGTATGTGAGATTTTAGAATGCTAGATGCTTCCCATTCTTTCTGAACACAGCTCATACTGATATTTTATTTTAAGAATTGTTTTGAAATTGCTTCTGCAGGGTCACTGTTACACTTTGAACAGGCATGATTTTAATTTGGAGAGAGAGAGATTGTTCAAAGTGAGAAGGAGTGGAAAATGGCCTTAGCTTGAGTTGCTAAAATAAAACTGATTCTCAGAGTCTAGAAAGGCTAGACACATGAACAAACAGGTAAACAAACCAAGACTAGGTAACAAAAAAGAAAATGAAGTTATTGATGATAGTTTTCTTGACAGAATTCTGAAAAAATCGAGTAAGTACTCAAACATTGTGAACCTTAATTAAAACTAACATAAATATATCTTATCGAGATAGCGAAGGCTTAAATACTGAGCCAAGCAAATATAGAAATCCTTCAAGATTGATTTTCCTGAGCTATGGTAAAAGATTCAATGAAAATGGAAAATAACTATGATTGTCAGTCATGTATAGCGCTGCCTGTATGATTTCCCAGCGTAAGCCTTATGGTCAAAGCTGCTTGAACCATAAATAAATAAATAGACGTACCTTCACTCTGGCTTCCTTACCTGACTCTCGTTAAACCCTATCAGCAGCTGTAGAGGGCCAAAGAAGCAATTTCAATAAATATTTCATTACATGGGAGCCCCATTTGCTGGCGTTTCAAATAAATAAGTACATTCTCTCACTCAGTGGACACTAGAAGGGGAAACTCTCCAGTTTCCATTTTCAGACTTTTCTTTTACTTTCTGAGGCAAGGTCCGTCATTTTTGTTTTCCAGTGTACGACTGGATTATTTATTGGAGGAAAATGTTTTAAAGTAGGAAAAGGGGAAAAAAGATCCAACCAAATAATTTATCGAAGACTGTCTGTTGGCAGATTAATCCCTACCACTTGGCTAGGGCTCGTTTCAGAGTGATCAGACTGGCCAGGCTTAAATTGTGTGTCCACAAGAAGTTGCATAAATAACCTCAGATACTGTGAACCTCTTTGCACTCGGTCATCTTCACGACCTTCAAAGAAAATGTCAGAAAAGTAGTAAGAAAAAATACAGCCCGAGATGCTCTAGTTATGGTATTTTCTCATAAATAGCAACCTTTTTTGGCTCCTTTTATCTCAACACATTTATCAGTTAAGACTCATATGCTTCATGCTAAGTGAGTCAAAATGCTGCCTTTTTCCTCGTGGGTAGCCTGGAAATACAATTAAATGTATTCTAAGTCATGCTTAGGGGCTATATTTAGAGCCAGGGTTAACTTTCTTAAGTAATAGCTTTATTTTACTTTCTGAACTGTATTCACTTTGAACATGGCCTTTAGAATATACTGTGGTCCATTTTTAATCGTTCCCTTAATAAAGAGACTGTATATGTGGTAATGTTTGAAGAGATGATTTCCTGAAAAGCTCCAGCTTCCATCCTGCTGATCCAAAGGCTGGGCCTTGATGGACAGCTACAGAGAAACAAGAGCTGTTTTAGTTAGACTTTGCTTGGCACCTCACATGTAGAAAATTCTCAATTTTGTTGGAAAAATTCATGAATAAGATAAATGACACCTTGGTTTATTTTCCTGGGAGAAGCAGAGTGATACGGTTAAAAAAAAATCTGCCAGCTATTGGAAGTCCCATACTCCAGTTCCACTTGCCATTGCATGATGATGAATGTCACCAAAACCTCTCAGTGAGATGCAATAATAATACTTGTCTCAGATTACTTTGAGTTGGTTTTTATACTAGTGAGATAATTTGCATGAAAACTCACTGTAAAATGTACAATTCCCTGCTAATAAAAGTAAGTTGTTATCACACTCATATTTTCACTGGCATGTGCATGTGTATATTAACCATTTTATACCTAGTATTTGAATTTAGTCATTTAAAAAATACTTTACCATGTGTATCAGTTAGCTATTGCTGCATAACAACCCACTCCAAAAACTTAATGGATTAAAACACCAACTGCTTATTTAGCTCATGATTCTGCAGGTTGGCAGTTTAAGCTAAGATCAGCTGGATGGTTGTTATTGACTGGGATCTATGGCAAGCTACTGGGGGCTGGTTGGACCAGGATGTTTCAGCCAGAAAGCTTGGCCTTGTTCCGTGTGTCCTTTCATCCTCCAGCAGGTTAGTGTGGACTTGTTTTCATGGTGGTTCCAAGAGAGTAAACAGAAGAACATAGGACTTCTTGAAGTTTAGGCTTGGAACTGGCACAATGTAACTTGGTTAAATTTCTGTTAGAAAGCAAATCCAAAGCCAACCCATATTAAATAGGTAGGGAAATGTATTCCATCTCTTGTGGAATATCTCCAAAGACATTTTAAAGGGTTGTGAACAGGGAGGGAAATAGTCGCAGCCATTTTGCAAACAATCTACCATACTCTGTCAGTGTCTTCATTTAATTATTTACCAAGCCACAAATCTGATCGTGTTACTTCTCCATCTAAAATCCTTTAGTGACTCTCCATTGCCTATAAAATGAAGTCCAAGCTTATAGCAAAGACCTCCATGAACTTTCTACACTGGCCTTATCTGCCTGGTCCTTTACAGTTTAGGAACAGAGCATTTCTTACAGTTCCTATAAAGCTGTTGCTGTTTCTGGCCTCTGCAGTTCATGCTGCTCCCTGTACCTGTAGAGTCCCTCCCACCTTTCTTGCCTGGATAATCTTACTCATCCTAACGATGACTATAACAATACCACTTCTCATACGCCAGACAGTGTTCTAAACACTATATACATATTATCCCTATGAGGGAGGTACTATTTTTAGCTCCTTCTCACAGATAAGGAAACTGGGGCACTGTGAAGTTAAGAAACTTGTCCAAGTTCACTCAGCTAGACGTTTGGTTTCAGAATCAAGATCTGGAGTCTCTCAGTTTAACTTCCACGGTCTCCTAGCCCTTAAGACTCAGCTCAGTTTGATCAGTTTCCATGGGTATCTTGACATTTCCTATGTTCAACTACCTGTTTCAATATCTGATGCCCCTTTGAGTTACAATCATCTCAAGAGTACAGAAATTGCCTTACATTTGTAGCCATTGAATCTAGCATAAAATCATGTCTCTGTTGCCCTCTCCATACTTATCAAGATATGTCTTTTGCATCATTAAAAATCTCTGCTTCTTGGATGAAAAAAATCAGAGCGAAGACTATTAGTCCTCACAGCATCTCCAAGAAAGAAGTGACGAGTGGGAAGCTCTATCTCATTTTGCAAACAGGAAATTTAGGCATGTGGAGATGAAATCACCCAGTGCTGTGCCAGGATTCTTTTTTTGGTTTTCCGATTCCTAGTTTTGTGTTCTATCTACCAAAAAGTGGTATTTGTCTATGAAGTGCAGCTGATGGTTTGCTTAATTTTCCCCAGAACAAAGTTAAAAAACATAACAATTAAATTAAATCACCCAAGAGGGACGCCTTCTTCCATTGTAAAGTTTTGAGGGAACAAACTTTGGGGGAAACTTTTTTCCCCTGGAGTATAGTGCTTTCTTCTCTTTCAGCAGAATATATTGTGTCTGATGGAGCAAAAAATTGTTTTTAAGAAACCTTGCACCAATCTGTCTGCCCCAGCTCAGACACATGCTCGCACAGAAAATTAAATTCACAGAAATGAGAGAAAATCAAGAGACTCAAAGGAGCATGTCTTCTGTTTCCCAGAATCATTCTCTAGTGTATTTAGTGGCCTGTTGGGTGACAGGGTGATGAGGGGAAAGAACTGGTTGAATGCAACTAATTTTTCATGTCTTTTTGCTTATTTCATCAAAGCACTGTGGAAAAGTAAGCATGATGCACATTTTACCTACATGGCTTTAATCTGTAAGCAGCTTTATGAGAACGTAGACAGTTGAAACAGTTTTGTTTTTTTTTTCCAGCTCGAGTTTCATTACTACCATTTGCTTCATTAGCAGCAGTAACTCCTTGGGTGTGAAGCTTGCTTGAAATGGTTACTACTTAGGGAAAGTGGAGGGAGATGAAGAAATAAAAGAAGAGGCTTGAGGAACAGTGCCACTGAAACACATTCACTGGAGAGAAACGCGACTGGATGGTCCTTCTGGCCATGTTAACTGTTTTTCTTTAAGTTTTTTGACATTTGGTTTATATTCTATTATTTCCTAAATAATCATCTTTAAATCTCCTTACAGTCATCTGTTATACAGATACTCATTCGACCATGCCTTAGACAGAATTTTTACACACATAAAAATGTGTTTTGAGTTTGTTTTTGCCTCATAGTGACTTCCCAATTTTGTAGCCTCCTTTCGTCTCCTATCTCTCTAAACTTCATTTGCCAATAAAAATAAGCATTTGAATACTTGGTTCTCAGCTTTGTAAAAAGAGGGACTCTGGCACGTCTTGTAAACGATGTACTTAGTAAGTGTTAGGCGAGGCTGATGAAAACGGTCCCACAGATGCTGACCTTTCCTGGTAATCTCTGTTCCTTGGAATGATTGTATTTGCCTCAGTGACTCAAAAAAAAAAAAAAAACAAAACCAAAAAACTCCTTTTCCTGAAATCTCAAGAAGGGATCAGACACTTTCCAGATTTTGTCATTTTCTCCTCCTGAACATGAGTTTGACTGATAAACCAGAAGCCGAGTCCCTTCGGTCACTGAGCACAGTCGTGAAGCTGCACACGAACCGGCAATTAAAACTCGCCAACTCCTCAACGCGGCTCAGATTCTTCCCCCCGATCTCTTCTCACCTCTATTCTCAGAGTGGCTGGTTTGTTATGAAACTAATTCTTTTCTAGGCCAAGTTTCCTTTGAACAGGGTGCAAAGGCATATGATCCTGTGGATTAGAAGTGGGTTGTCATCAAAATGATCCAGCTCTGTTCTCCTCTGTTCCTTTCTTGGAAGGGCTGAGAACAGACTTGCGAAGAGAAAAACTTGTTGGCGTTTGGGAGCTGCCAGGTTTTCGAGAGCCCAATTATGTCTTTTTTGAACTAGCATTTCTTTAATAGAGTTTAATTTAAAAATGTTTTTTTCTTTTCATTTTTGACATTTCTGGTAGTTTTTAATTTGAAAGGATGAGGCTGTGTTTACTCATGGGGAAAGTAGAAGCAGACTGTGGATGAGTCAGCAGGGTCAGCTGGCTGATCGTGATGTACCTGGCGTGGCCGTCCAACAGCCCTCTATACTCCAAACAGTGCCCTTTGAACTGACCTTTTCCCTAAAATCCCCCCATCGCTTGTGCCTTTGCTTTAAATCCTTGTAGTTCCACTAGACTACTCTTTCTGTCTGCAGTTCAGCATCTATTCCATCGATTGCACGAAACAGATGTCCACAGGTTTCCTATGAAAATCCACCGGCTCCTCTTGGGAGGAGTTGATTCCACCCGAGTTTGAGGAATGTGCCAGAAAGTCTAGTCCAGTCTCCCCACCAGGGATGCTGGTTCAGGTACGGGCACATAGCTCTATTGAAGAGATGGTAAGAGACCTCTGCTGGATTCAAATTTTTTTTTTCCCTGAGAGAAACCTTTTGTTTTTCATAAGGTCCATTAGTCTTTATCTTTATTCCATGGGAGTTGTTGGTGGGTGGATATGGGGTATGTGACCCCAACCTTCATTTTCCGTGGTAAGTCTAGACCTGGGAAGACCACTGTGAATGGAGCACGTGTGGAGCTGGACGTGTGGAAGGCAGAATACAGACAGCAGGGAATGGGGCCCTTGGTAGCATCCCTTCAACACTGGACTGAATGCAGTGCTGCCTCGCATACACTTGCAACTTTCGGTCATAGGATTATCATCTATTGGATTTAATCATAAATACTACTACCTTTTCAGCTCCAGAGAGTGTGTGGGGTGAGCTGACGCTGCTAGGCCTGCATCACAGCTTGCCCTCTCTCCACCCCATCCTGCTTCTGCTCTTCCACAGGGGTTGGTCTGAGGAAATTTCATCTCAGGGTCTTCTTCCTGGGGAACCTGAACCGTGACAGAGGTAGCTCATTTTGGACAGACTGATTTTCCATGGGCTCACCACAGAATGAAACAAAACACAGCAAACTTATTATACTTCAATTTTGTACAGTTCTGCGAATTCATCTGTTAGGTTTTGCTCCAAGAGCCAATAGTCAACTTACGAGATCGAGTTAGCCCAGAAAAAGGTAGGAGGGAAGGAAAGTCAAGAAGACCACTATATTTTATTTTTGACATATGTATATACTCATGAAACCGTCATGATGATCAAGATAATTTAAGTATTCTTCAATCCCCCAAAGATTCCTCATGATCCTTTGTAATTCCTCCCTTCTGCCCCCTCCCCCTTCCCCATGCAATCACTGATCTGCTTTCTGTCACTATAGATTTTTTGCATTGTTTAGAATTTTACGGAAATGGAATCATGAAGCATGTGCTCTTTGGTTTGCCTTTTTCACTCAGAATAATTATTTTGAGATTCATGCATGTTGCGCACATCAACACTTCATTCCTGGGTAGTTCTCCATCATATGCATATGCAATAACTTGCTTATTCATTCACTTTTGATGGACACTTGGGTGTTTTCAGTTTTGGGCTATTATACATAAGGCTACTATGAGCATTTAGGTATAAGTCTTTGTATAGGCATATGCTTTCATTTCTCTTGGCCAAATACTTAGGGATGGAATGGCTGGATCATATGGTAGGTGTATGTTTAACTTTGTAAGAAACTGCCAAATTGTTTTCCAAAGTGGTTATGTCATTTTACATCTTCATCAGCAGTGTATAAGAGCTCCAGTCCCTCTAATCCTTGCCAATTCTTGTGTGTCTTTTAAAATTTTAGCCACTCTATAGGTATATAGTATTAACTCATTGTGGTTTTTAATTTTAATTTTTAATTAGGCCCTTCTCTAATGACCAATGATGTTGAGCATCTTTTCATATGATTACTTGCCATCCACATAGCTCCTTTGTTGAAGTCTGTTCAGATAATTTGTTGATCATTTAGTTGGGTTATTTTTTATTAAATTTTAAAGGTTTTTTTTTTTAAATAACATATTCTATATACAAGTACTCCATCAGATATATGCTGTAAAAATATTTTCTTCCAGTCTGTGGCTTGTCTTTCCACTCTCTTCTCATAATACTGTCTTTCAAAGAGCAGAAGTTTTTAACTTTGATTAGGTCCAGTTTTTCAATTCTTTATTTAAAGAATTGTGCTTTTGGTGTTCTAGCTAAGAAATTTTTGCATAACCCAAGGCCACAAAGATTTTCTCCTATGTTTTCTTCTAGAAGTTTTATAGTTTTAGGTTTTACATTTCGGTCTATATCCATTCATTTTTAATTTTTTATATGATCCATTTTGAGTTAATTTACATATATGGTGAACGATATGGATTAAAATTGTGTGGGGTTTTTTTGCATATGGATATTCAAGTGTTCCAGCACCATGTGTTGAGATCGCTCATCTAATTTTAAAATATGGAGCACATAATTCCAGTGTGGTCCATGGACTATCTCAGCATAATCACTCCTGGTGCTTGTTAAAAATGCAAATTCCTAGGTCTCACACCAGCTCTCTTGAATTAAAATCTGACGACAAGTACCCTTGGCGATTCTTGTGGATGCTAAACTTTGGGAACAACTGGCATCATGCCATTATTATTCATTAATACTGCAAATCAGTACTGTCTCCATCAGAGTCCAGGATGGATATAATTTAGAAAAAGTAAGTCCCTATAGGATAGAAATAAACCAGAACAGTTTGTTTTTTCTTTTTGATACAGAAGATGTTAAACATATACAAAAGTACGTCAAATGGTATAATGAATTTCCATGTACTCACCACTCAATTTTAGCAATAATCAATATTAGACATTGCTTTTTAAAACAAGAAGAAAATATAGGTGAAATTTTGCTATGTGGAGAAAAACTTCCAAGCTTAAAAAGCAATGGGGAAAAATCAAAAGTAGACAAAAATAGAATGAGCAAACATAAAAAAAAAAATCAAAGATCACTATGTTTGCCATCACAGATAGTAAAAACCTCTGTACATCAAAAAATCTTGTGGTGACAAAGACACACATAATCTGGGAAATCTTTTTCACTAGAACAGGTGATAAATTTTTAATCTATAAAGACATATAAAATGATTTTAAAAAGACTGAGAAACTCACTAAGTGATAAATGGATAAAAGGGCAAAGGATATAAAAGATACTATTGAGATAATATTGAGAGGATGTTATGCAGCCAGTAAGACGATCTTTAAAAATAATTTTTATTGCAATGGGGAAATGCTTATGATATAGTGAAAAAAGAATTACATATAACTGTGTATTACACATATCTTGAATACAGAATTACATATTTTTTATATCCTCATGTATTTAAAACAAGGCTCAGGAGAAAAATGAGAGCAAGTGTGCTTCTGGATGTTATTTTCTAAGTTAACTCCAATGAACATGTATGTATTGCTGATGTAATCAGAAAAAGGGGGGAAAAAGTCTATTTTTCAAGAAAGGAATACTTCCTTGGCAAAGTCAAAGATTGGCGCAGATTCAAAGATGGGGCAAAAAAGAGGCACAGGGACGGATAAAGACAGGTTTTGTGCAGCATTGCCTTAAATGAAAAGGTAGAGGTAACAGATTCCTCCTTTGCAAATCTTACCAGTGGATGAAGACTGCTGTACTTGGGTGCAGACTTCTGGGACTGACAGAGGTGGACAGATTGTAATGGTCATGTAGATGTCCCTGCTCAAAACCATGGAGTACCTTTTCTTGACTCCAGGAGAGGGGCAGGAAGGAAAGAAGTTAAAGCCATAATAGCCCATTCATCCGCTGGGTGACTGTGGACAAGTAGAAATGTCTGTTTGTTCATAGACTCTGAAGTGTTACTTTGTAGCATTCTTCTTCTACAGTTCAGAAACTAAATCTAAAATATTTCTCTACATTGGAAACCCACTCATTTCTTCTGGCTTTATACTTCTGAACTGGAACTGAACTCTGGCACTTTAGTTCACATGATGTTAGAACAATATAACTTTGTTTTGAAAAAGAATGGCTTTAAAAGTCTTATAAATGAGTCCTGCCTGTTCTTGGAAATCAAGTAGCACTTGTAAACTCCAGGGCCTAAATATTGTGTAATTGTGAATAAATAATGTTAAAGAGGCAGAAATGTACTGCTTATATATCCCAGATTATATAAAGCTTCAGAAATAATAAAAATGTATTTGTCCCTTTAAAATTCTAGTATAGGAAATTGCATCAAGAATTACAAAAAAGGTTATTAAAAGATACAAATTATGGTTCAGGATAATATATTTATTAATCAATGGAGTAAATTAGAAAGTCAAGTAAAGCTAGTGAGATCTCCAAAGTACTACAAAGTTTACTGGAAAAAATTTTTACATACTTACTCTTTAGATGGTTCTATAATTTGATAGCTCCAGGTAGTACACACGAACATTTTCATGCAGTCTTCTTCTGGGATCAGCACTAAAATAACTATCATCAAAACAACCACTGAGTATCCAAAGTATGCAGAACGTACCTCATAAAGCGAAATAAATTTGTGTAAAAATGTTTTTCTCAGGCTTGTCAGGAAAATAAAGCAGAGTGATAATGAAGTATAAAAACGGGGCAACTTCTCTAAAATAGCAACACAGGACACCCTAAGGAGTTTAAAAAATAGATATAAGGATTGATCCAAGTTATTTTCACTCTATTTGTGGAGTCTCTTTTTAAAACTAAGAATTGAAATATGTAGCTGATTATAATTCTCCTTAAGGGAAAAACAGAAACTGAAAATCTGAAAAAAAGAACAACATCAGACAATTATTGCATGTTTCATTGCTTTATATGCTAAAATACATACTATTATGTTTCTCTGACATGAAATACTTACACATTAGTTTTATTTACTTATATGATAAGTGTGAAGTGTGCTAAAAAGTGGAAATGAAAATAAAAGGTAGAATTATCGATAGAACATTGAGCTCTGGACCTCACTGTACCTACAAAAGTGATATCACAGCCAAATTTTCAGACGTGAGGGTTTTAACTTTTTCATACACGTTCCACTTAACTGTTTGACAGTTCGATAATAAGCACCATATATTAAGTATCACAAACGTGTAAGGCATAGTCGGCAATGCTCTTTCTGCCTTTGTGGAGGAGGGTTGTCAGGAGGATATGTAAATAACATTTTGAAACTGTTGTGAAGGTGTACTTATCAAGATGAGTTAGATTTTCACACTTAGCTGGCCAGATCCAGGATATTTGACTTAAGTAAATTCTGTGCTGTCTCAGATTCTGTACTAGCATGAGCATTATGGCTGAAAACACTGCATTTGATATTCCAGGGAACGCTGGCCAGTTAGCAACACGTGAGCCATTATTTTAGAAAATAGGAACAGTTCTGTCCCAATAAGATTGACTTACCTGTTTCTTTAGGCTTGAAAGTTATATGGCCTCATATGTGTTTATTCTCTTAATGAATTCCAAAGTTACTGCTCCTGAATCTGTTTTTGGAGATGGTCCACAGAGGAATGCAATTCCCAAACTTCAACCATGCTATTCCTCAAAGAAACACTTCCTGGACTCAGTTAAAAATTACTACCTTTTATTTAAAATCAGGAACCATCTACTGAATGCTAACTTCATGTCAAGTGCTGTATTAAGCACTGGAATTAAAAAAAAAGTATAGTATGGTTTCCATTCATCGATGCACTGTTTTATATTTGGCAGTGTGCAAATACAGTATCCTATTTCATCCTCACTGGAACTTCACAAGGTAGATATGATTTTCCCCATTTTACAGGTGATAAAACTGCAACAGAAATGTCACTTACCCAGGATCACACTTTTAGTAGAGCCAAGACAGAACCCAGTGATTTTTGAGCTCCTGGTTCTATTCTTTTATTCAATAGCAGGTTTTCCTACTGTTTCTCTGTCAAGATAAACCGTGCAAATATTTTAATGCAGAAATCCCTCTAGCCCAAAGTAAGAATTTCAATACCTTGCCTAAATTTCACTCACCATATCAATATCATAGGAGGAGGAAATTATTCAATTCAAGCGAAAGAAAATTCATGCACCTGTGGATTTCATCTTTTGTGGCAGATGAATCGGTGAGGTTGGATTTGATTTACTCCATGACTAAACTCTAGAATTGGGATTTAAAATGGATGTGTAATCTCACTCAGATTCCGTTTCTCCTGCAATGCTGCCTAATGGTTATGCAAGTCTCAGAAATGTATTTAAAGTAATAACATGCCCTTTTATCCAATAACATCAAACTGAGATCTTTTGTGTTCACTTTTGCTAGACCTCTAACCTTTAAAGGTGAGTCAGGCAGCTGCAGAAAACCTGATCTTATTTTCTGCCCCTGGCAAGACTTTTTCAAGTTCATCTTTTTCCCTTCTCTCAAAATCTGATGAAAAATGAAATGTCAGGAAAACAAGCTCTCGGGCTAAGAAACTTGTGTCTGTCTCTGTGACAGATGTCAGTTTGAAAGGTTTCAGGTCACCTGTCAGAAGTGTGCCAGTGTGATCTGCACTCACACCGACTTGACCTCACACCAACACTGAGTTATGCTTTTAAAAATATCCTTGGAAAAGAATTAAATGATTTGAAGTCATTGCCTTTTCCTCTATCTGTTAACTCTGATTAATGAGACAAAGGAAGGAGAGAGAGAAAGAGAGAGAGAGACTTTTAAAAGGACAGTTTGACCTTTGGGTGCCCCTGGCAGTGAACCAATCAGCATTCTTGTAATCCAAACACAGATGCCTGGAGCTAAACAAATCCTATACTTGTGAACAAGAATTCAGTTTGCTGTCAAAATATAGCGTGGATCAGCACAGTGCTTCTTTCAACAAAATATCATGAATTAAAGTTTGAATGTTTGTGATTAATAGAGAAGAGTAATAGTGAGCAACATAACAGCTCATTGGTGGCTCAATTTAGTAACAAATATTTCATTAAAAAATCATGTGTTCTGAAGTCCTGTATTCTAAGTCCACATCCTGGTTGTAACTCCCTAATATTTTATGCCAGAAACACCACTGATGTTATAGTACAAGTCAGTAGTTAGTAATGACTAATTGATGGGGTTGAAGTCTGTTCTTTTTCTGGGTTGGTTACACAACATTCGAATTATTTATCACAGTGATTTACAAAAATGTTTCCTTTTTTTCATCAACCTTTACCATAGCCCAGGAAACTTAAGGACTGGGGGAAAAAAAGATGGATTTTTTTTTTCACCAGTTTGGGAGGACTCAGGGCTTTGCTGTGTAGCCAAGAAGATAAAAGATGATAGCTCCAAAAGCACGTTTGTCAAATCTACCATCCTAAACAAGAGGACAGATCAGAAGAAATGAGAAAGTCCGTGTAATATAACCCCCAAAATTTTAATAGCACTACAGAGATGTTGGTTTTTTTTTTTTCCCTTTGCTTGACTGTTAAGTATACAGTACTTCCTTTCTTTCAAGTGAGCCCACCCTTGAGTGAAATACAAGTGAATTTACTGGAGATGTGCTCACTGTGTCCATGTTTGGAACAACATTATTTTTGTGTATGGAAACCTTGTGGGGAAAGAGAATATACTGTACTGGAATGCAATTAGTTAGTTTGAAATAAAGGTGAAAAGCTGCTATTCTCAGCAGTGATTGGTGTAATATCTGTGACTTTTCTTTCCCTTCCACAGCTATGTTTTAGACCAGTGCTTCTTAGACTTAATATGCCCTTGACTCTCCTAGATCTTGTTAATAGGAAGTAGCGATGCATTAGGTTGAGGTGGGGCTTGAGCATCAGTTCCTGGCAGATTCCCAGGTGATGCAGATCCAGCCGAGCCTGGACCTCACACTGAGCGCATGTTTTAGACTCTTCTCAGTTCTACTCAAGAGTGTGTGTCAAATACCTCAAGTTTCCCAAGTTCAAGTGGCTTACCTTAATTTTAAAAAATCCCTTTTCTGACATATTTTTTCCTGTGTTTGTGATCTTTTTCTATATGCCTGTGACTTGGTCTCTTTTTGGGAATTTCACATTTCAATGTAACAGTAGCCATATCATCTCGGAGTGACCCTACTGTATTACTAAAATAAAGTACAGTATAAAGATGTTTAACAGTGTCAGGTTTTCTCAACCCTGCTCTCAAATCATTAGTCTTCCTCTAGATCATGGAATTATTAAGAGTGTTTTGCAATCTACTAGGTAGTTCCATTAACACTGACTGACATCTCTTCCTTGCTATCTGACAGTTAGACTGTCCATAATCAAAAGGTTGAAAGTCTCTATAAGAATGCACTCGAACTAAGAAGCACCCAGAGGAAAAACAGTTAAAAACAAGAGTAGTCGGAATTGTCAGCAGTGTTTAGACCCAGATAACCACAAACATCCTGGAAGTTACTTAACCATGTCTGATTTCCCAGTGAGTCATGTTTACATCTCTAGATGTTAGTTTACTTTCCCTTCATTTTTTTTTTTTCTTGATCACTCAAGCAGTGGAAAACGGAAACGAAATCTTCCATGGCAATTAAAGTGCCAATACTTGTGCGAGCTATGGGTTCCTGCTACTGATAGGGAGGTACCTGGCCATCAGTCAAACAAAGCTATACCAATTTTCTCATGCTCATTACATATTTATAACATGGGCAGGCTGGTGACATGCAGCTCCTTAAGCAGGAAACCAAGACCCAATAAGAGCATGCCAGATTTAGCTTTACCAAGATACAATGCACCATATTTAATGCTCAATTTTCATTCTGTGTGTGTTAGATATTCACACGATTGCTGAGATTTTCATACCAGTGTCTTCAAACTTGTGTATTCCACTACAGGTTATTTTTATCCTTGGTAAAGACTCTTACTCTCTTTTTCTGCCAAATACTAAGATCATTTAAACAAGTGAGAAATATTTGCTATTTTTCTCAAAAGGCACAAAGTGTCTTCTGTACAGAGGGTGTAGCTCAGTGCTACCTTGTCTTAGAAGAGCCAGATGTGAAGTGGTGGCCCATCATCTGGAGGCATAGTATATAAGTCTTTGTATCATGTGTTGGTACATCCTATCAACTTTTTTTCTGGCATGTATTCCATTCTAAACCTCTGTAAAATTTCTATTGTTCCTGTAAATATTATATAAATATCTATTCCATGATAACCTTAATTATCAGCATAAAATGGTTAATTTTTACTAAGCACAATGTATTTTTGAATGGCTCTTCCCAAATGTCTTTAATAAAATGTGGATTTTGCACTGAAAAAAATTGGTGAAATGTTATAGTTAAGGCTTATTGCAACAAAAGTGACTTTAAGGTTTTATAGATTATTTTTTTAAAGAAACTTACAAAAGATACCATTTAAAAATTAGTCATCACTGTCATAGACGTTCTGTGTACTTTTATAATTGCATCACGACAAAGGAACACAAAGAGGCTAACTAGTAACAATACTGCCCCGAAAGTCTTCTTGAAACTATTAGATTCGTCAAGATACTCATTTGAAACCGTGTTAGGAGATTTTTTTTTTGTTAAAAGAAACAGATCAAACAGTTTAATGGCAGAGGAGAAACAACCAACAGAAAAGGACTACTGGATCCTACTTTTATGAAAGCCTTTATTTCACACGGCCAACTTCTTCTGGTGTGTCAGCCAGTCAACTGTGAGGACATGATTATAGATGAGGACCAGAAACAGAGATCCATTATTGCTCTCACATAGACTCTCAATGATGACTCTGAATAAACCTTTCCCTGTAAGGAGAAGGCTTCAACCTTTTTGATGACTGTTAGTGGAGGGAAAAAATGGGGGCTCTAACACTTGTGAAAACAGATTTTTCTGGTGGAAATTAATAATTCTGAGCAGTACTAAAATTAATTACTCTGCGGTTATAAGTAGGCAACGGATTTATGGTAAATGACAGAGTGTTTGCAAATTTCCCTGACTACTCGATTAGAAAATGCACAAGTGGAGGCGTCAGCCGAGCATGCATTATTTAAGTGGTTGGTGTCTGGCGACAATCTGGAAACTGCAATTGTTGTGGTTGCCGTAGGAAAATTCGCACTTTCTGAGAGAAATTCTTTCACCTTTGTGTGCCCACAGCATGGATCTCTCCTCGTGGCAGCTGTAGGAGACACAGGGACTCCGTGACCTGGAAAATGTGGGACAACTGCCACAAGGTGACCCTGGAAGGCTGGGGTAGGCCCAATTAATTTAAAATTTTGCTTGGCCTTGTCTCTTCCAATTTTCTAAATCCTCTGGAAAAATGATTAATGCGTACACTGCCAATGCGAAAATATTTTTGACCCTATTAAAGTCGACCAAGGGTAAACCAAGTGTAGGCTGGCATTGTATCAAACTAGCTTTATTAAATTTGATTGGAGGTTTGTATGAGGAAGGGACAGACAAGGACATGATTTTGCACAGCGGCTCTCTTTTAAATGAAAATATCAAGAGGAATACAAAGTAGCAATATGCCCTGGACAGGAATCATTTTAAATATAGGAAAATACCATGAAGAACTTTGTTTAAAGGGTAAACTGTATTTGCTAGGAAATTTTCTGCTGTCTTATTGCTATGCCAGTCAGTTACCAACAAGGGTGTTTTAATTTATGGAAGGCTTATGGAAGCCTTATATATATTTTTTCACTTACAGATGAGCTAGTTCAACCTTGCTTTCTTTCTCTTATCTGTCATTGAATTCTACAAGTTAAATTTATCTGTCTGCATTTTGAACCTTAGCAGAATGTTTTCCCAAGGAATCCATCCTGTGCAATCATTTAATTAATTAATAGTTAAAATTTTTTTCTAATTGTTATGAATAAAAATGTTTTGAAGAAAAATGGTACAATTCAGGCACAATTGCAAAGAATAGAATCTCTTACAAGCATTTCTTCATTCTCCAAAAAAGAGAAAATCCATTTAATTGTCATAAAATACAGTGTATACATAAGTTAATTTAGGAGTCAACATCCAGATTTCATATGTAATAGAATCACTTTGAATCTTAGAGTATTCTCAAACCTAGGAGATACTTAGCCACATGACAATGATCATAAAGCATATATTTTACCCATTCGTCATATGGAAAGTATAACAATTTTCTTTATGGCAGAGGTGGGTCTTAATAACTTAGGGATAACTAGCACATAGGAAATACTTATTGATTGAGTGGATTGCAGAAATTGCCTGTGACCATCTATCAAAGGGGAGACTAAAGTTACAGCTGGAATGACAGTTTAGGGGGTGGAAATAGCCCAGTGAAAGTTCTAAAATAAACTAGTTATTTTGGTCTAGTGAGCATGGTTGTGGAGAATAGGTAGTCATAGGATACAAAAAAATCCTGGGTATCTTAGTTTCGCCTCCGGTTTTTTTTAACTAAAAACTTTTCGCCCATGTTCCCTGGCTTTCTCTTCAGTGTCTTCCTGTATCTTTGCACTGTTTAATGCAGACATGGCCTTTTGATGTGGTTTGGCCAAGGAAATAATGAGCAGAAGTGAGGTGTGTCATTTCCAGCAGAAACCTGCAGAGCTGGGGCAGAGTTTGCCTCTTCTCTTTCCCTCTGCACGGCAGTCAGCAAAGTTCTAGATATAGGGCGAAGGGAAGCCAGGTCACAGCTGACTTGTGACATACACACTAGTGTGCATGGGAAACAGACGTCTGTTATCGCTAGCCTTTGGTGTTTTGTGACTGTCTTTTACCCATAAAACATGGCTTTCCCTGACAGAAATGTGATCTGTATCCTTGCAGCATGACCCGAAGAATGTGATTTTGCGAGCTTTGGGATGAAATTAGCTGTCATCTTCCTGCTACCCCATCTAGGAGCCTACTTGCCTCCACACCCATCTGTTCCTTCTTCTCTCTTTGTTGAACAGAGTGAACCTACTCTGAACAATGGCCAAGACCTCGACTTGGGCTTTGGACCCCCTCTCCTCCCAAATGTCTAATTTTGCCCTGCTTCTTAGCAGGATTTCAGTGAGGTGTCATTCCCTCCCTCATGAAGGACCCTTTACTTAGCTTCCAGGACACTTTTCTGGCCTACTTCTGTGGTTGGCTCTTTCTTCTTTACTCACTTGTAAAATGTGTCAAAAGCAGAACTCCTATAGGTCAGCACTGAGTCCTCTTCCTGACGATCCGCACATTGTCTTCGTGTATTGAATTTTGTCCCATGACAACTATTGTTTTGAGAGTTGCTGTTTTGACATTCCCACTGAGAAATACTCAAAAAAGCCCCATTTGTATATGCTTTCTTATTTCCCACTTCAAAACATTTTTCGTGAAATTTCAGGCAGAATTTATAATGTCGTTATTTTAATTCCCTCATTTAATCCTTAAAAAAGCTATTGATCATCCACAGTGTGCCAGGCACTATAATAAATGTTAGGAATATAAAAATGAATCAGATAGAATTCTCACTCTCAAAAAAGGGCTTAGAGGGGAGGAAGTATGCACACATTTATGGTAAAATGAGTAAAATGAGAGCATTTCTAATAATGTACCTTGTATAACACATGGTGGGAACATAAAGGAAAGCATCTAGGTTTTCTGGGGCAGTAAGAGAAAGATTTCCAGAGGAAGTTATATTTGGGCTAAAACATAGTCAAACAGGAATTTATAGAAGCAAGGAAGAGGAAACATTATTCCTAAAGGCAGGGAGATGTGAGGAGGCCTGTCATGTGTAGGGAATTTAAAATCGTTCAATATTTTTACAAAGAATATGTGAGGTGGGAGCAGAGTAAGGGCTGAGGTTGGACGTAGGGACTGGCCCGGGACAGGACGGAGGGACTGGCCTGGGACAGGGACTGGCCCGGGACACGTTCTTTCAGCCTTGGGCTGACACTTCTGAGCCCTCTCCAGTGTTTCTGTTTACTCCGTCCCAATCCTACATGCGTGGGTCCTAGCAGCCTGAGGGGAGGGACCACATAAACAATTCTAAAAATTTTGAGACAGGAAGCACTGCATTCTGTCATATTTCTAGTCTTCATATTCTTCTGTTGTATCTGTCTGATTGCATTCTAGTCTTTTATTTTCTCTTTACTTCATTTGGGTTTGAGTAGCACTTTTCTGGAAAGACAGATGCTTAAAGTTTTAATGTTTTTGACAACTACCGTTACTATTTGTAATAGTCTAACTCCAGTCCTTTACCTTTAATACTGGAGGGAAGTAATATTCTGAATACTGAATGGCTCTGTGAAGACTAAACTTTCTTGGTTTCAATATGGATAAACCCAGTTATAAAATGTTTGAGAGCTCAGTACTAGAAGAAAATCCCAGCTGGTGTAGGGTGAATTAGCAAGTTACTGCAGTTTTCCTGACAGAACCCAGTAGAAGTGCAGGCATCTGGGTGACTTTGCACTGTTTGAGTAATGGCAAACATGACAATTTCTACCACTTTATTATGTTTACATTCTAAGCCTATGTTTATTGATATTTCTTGCTATGCTCATGATGAATAAGATTTTTTAAAAATTAAAAATGGCAAAACCAGTATACATACATGGACTCCTTAATGTTCAGCGCCTTCCAGATCAGTACAACAAGAATATCTGAAACTAACTCAGGGAAGGCAGTTTTGTTTCTAAATATTGTAATATAAATAGTATTTAAAATATTTAAATTTCAGGATGCAAAATTCTGAGTGGTGTGAAAAATGGTTTGACTTTGTTTTACCTTTAAAAAAACTCTCCTATTTTCAGTTCTTTATTTACAATAGGATGAAAAATTGATTATGAACAGGGCCTTCTACATGAGATCTTAAACTTCATGGATGAATATGTTGGGGTGAATCAAACAGTTTCACGGACAAACCTTCCCCATGGAGTGCTAGCAGGCACCATTGTCTTACTTGAATTATTTTATAGTTGCAACTGAATGGACTCTGATAACTTCTCCAGTAAATTAGTCATTCTAGTGAACTGCCTACAGCATTTTTGTGAGAGCAGTAGAACCAAGAACAAAGAGACATTATTGGTATGAATCAGATTCTGTCCTGTGACTTCAAAACTAAGTTGAAAAAAATGGGATGATAGGAAGGAAAGTAGCCTAATTTTCTGAAGATAGAGGCAGTTTGTAAAATGACTCTAAATATACAGCAATTTCTTCTCTGCTGAGCTCTCACCCATTCAAATGCTCATGATAATTTTCCATTAGCATTTGATAGACTAGGACTGGGTGGGTGGCCACTGACATGTAAGTTGGCTCCACTGAAATAAAGTCTCATTGCTCACATAGAACTTGAGCTACTAGGCACAGAGATAGTTTTTAAATACCTACTCTTCCCACCCCTCCAACAACATGTGTCAGGACACCCTCAGGACTGAAGAAGTCTACACTCCAGATTATGTAAGGAGAGACTAAACAGTGTGAAAGATGATTTAAATAAAAAGCTAAGTAATTATGGGCTTCTTTTTTTCCCATAGTGCTGACGCATCCTCTCAGCGTTAGGTAAAGTGTTTTGGGATATTCATTAAGGATTCCAGGCCACTGGAGCACTACTAAGTTCGTTAATTTCTACTAGGAAGCCTCACATGTATTACTCTAGTTGAGTGGGTACTGGGAAATCTGGTTCATTATTTCTGATAATGGAAAATATATTTTTCTGCAATGGCAGCTACACACTCACAATTGTGGATATTGAGGAATTAGGCATTAGCTTTTCCAGATGTCTAGGGTTGCAATCTGTATCTCTTACATGTTATGGTTCTAACAAAGCAGCTAGTACACTGTCAAAGAGCTTAGCTTGTTGGAAGATGGGAAGGTCCCAAGTGCAGAGAAAAGTTTGACTCAGGCCTTAAAATGAAATTAAATGAGAAAAACAAATGGTTTTTCATTTGCCTGTTGGGTTAAAACAAAGTTAAATACATAAAAATTTTAAATTAAAATATTTATTTATTGTTTGTTAAAACTTTTAAAAATTTACTTTCTATGTTGTTTGAGATATAGATCAATCTTATTTATTAATGTTAATATAAAAAAGTATTAACATTTGGTATTTATAAGTAGTATTCTAAACATTATAGGGGATAAACTGTTTAAGAGTCAGGAGATGTTCAGGTCTCTCAATATCGTTTTGCTTCTAGTCGTGGAATGGTACCAAATTACCACAAAGCAAATCATACAGGACTTACAGATACTCAGTAAGTATCTGTAGCAAGGACTGGTTCTAAAAGCTTGCTCTGATGTTTGAAATCCATTCTTTGTGGTGGCCTGCATTAATTGCAGTTGAGATAAAGAAATACTTTGTTATTTTATACAGGAAGGAATAAAAATAATTATATAGTTAGAAATGTTGCAGTATGTATAACCTGCTCATTCATTCTTTAATTATGTTTCTTGAGAAGGCCCAAAGAATATTCTCTTCAATGAGGCATTGAGAACTGCATTGATGGAGGGTTACCAGACTTCTTTAGAAAATCCGTAGTGGCTGCCCTCTGTGAGAGGGGGTCATGGTAGGTGCTGCCCCAGTAAAAATGGACTTCTTGTTTTCATTGGGGTTGAAAGGATTTAGAGTGGCAGAAGCATTTAATCACCACTTTAAATCAGTAGTGGGGGTTGAATTTTATTAAAAATTCTTGGTATCTATTGAGGTTATAGTATCATTTTTTTCTTTAACCTACTTCTTATACTGAGTTACTGTAATAATATTTCTAGGGTTACATCAGCCTTTCATTTCTATGATAGCCTATTTGATAACAGTATTTTATTTTGTGGCTGGGTTATGGGATTCATTTATTAATAATATCTTGAATTTCTATAATAAGCAAAATTGGACTACAATTTTATTTTGTCTTATCCTTGTCCAATTTTTGCTATCAGACTTTTGCTCGCCTTGAAGAACATGTTGGGCAGACTTTCACATTTCCCTATTTTTCTATGCTTGTGGGGATTATCTGTTCTGGGAAGGGTTTACTATGTATGACTTTTCCATAAAATCATCTGAGTTTGGTACCGTTTTAGACATAAACTTAAAAATTTTCTTCTACAGTAATTATTCTGTTCAGATTTTCCACTACTTCTTGAAACATTTTGGGTCATTTTACAATCCATTTCCCTGAGGTTTTCCTTGGTATAAAACAGAACATTCTCAAATAGTTATTTATAGAAAGGATGCGAGGGTAGTAAAATTTTTGAGTCTTGGCTTTTCTGAATATGCCATTATTGTCTTCTTATACTTGATTAAAGGTTTAGCGGGGACAAGAATTAGATTTAAAGAAATGTCCTTCTGGTTCTTTGAAAGCATTGCTCCACTGTCTTCTAGAATAAGTTGTTGCTGAGAAATCTGATAAAAATATACTGAATCTCATTCCTTTATAGGTCACCTGTTTACTTGTCTATGGAAACTGTAGGATTTTCCCTTTCTTTGGAGTTCGGAAACTCCTCTATGATTTATCTTTATGAGCATCTTTTTTTTTTTTTCCTTTCATTCTGTTGAGCCCTAGTTAGGCCCAAAGGCATGCATATTCTTTCAGCTCTGGGAAATTTTCTTCTAGAATTTTCTTGATTATTTTCTTTCCTTCATTGTGTCACTTGTTACTCCTTCTGTAAATCTAGTGCAGTGGATACTGGAATTTACACTTCTATTATCTCTGTGTCTTAGATTTATTTTTTACAGTGTTATCATCACTTTGTTCTTTTGTAACATGTTTTGGAAGAATCTTTCAGGTTCCTCTTTCAATTTGTGAATTCATCCCTTAGCTATGTTTCATTCCATTTAACTTTAGAAACTACTACTTAAATTTTTTTTAACAATTATATTTAAAATTTCTAGGATCATTAATTGTTTCTATTTTTTTGTGTATGAAATGTCCTTTTGAAGTTCTTAAATATGCCAAGTACACATATTTGAAATGTTTGTTTTCTCTACTAGGCAAACTTAATTCTCAGCTGTTAATTCTTTATTTTGATGATTTTGCTGTCTTTATCATGCTGATAAATTCGTCAAGTGTTTGCTGATTATTCTCTTGCTGCTCATTTTTGTGTTTAAATATTCTTATTTACAGTCTATAGATTGTCTGGTGATTCTAGGGGAGAGACCATACCTACTGCTGTATGAGGTGTGCAGGTTCTCCAGGAAGTAGGGGTTCCTATTCTTCCTGGCTTTGCTATCTGTCAAAACATTGCCCTTCCAGAACTAATACATGTATTTATTGCTTTAGCTGCAACTTCTGGGAAAACACCTCTGCTGCCTACTATCCTGGGCAGTGGGCAATCAACCGAATGATTTTCCCGGTACCTTCCTAGCTGGGCCCAGAGGACCCCTGGGATTGCTTTCCTTTTTTGCTTATGTGATTGATTATAGTCTGTTTTTCAGTAATTCCTGAAATATTCTAGTCTACTAATGACACTCTCATTTTTCACTGATGTGCATTAATACATTTTAAAAGTATATTTTCTATCATTCCAACGACTTACGGTCAGAAGGGGAAAAAAATGTGTGTACTCAGTATGACATTTTGGTCAAATATTATCTCCATTCCTTTGAACACTTTATTGTCTTGGTCTGGTGTTACCAATATTCTCAGGTCTGCACAACACATTCCTTTTCATCTTTCAGAGTCCAAAAAAGTGAAGTCAGGCTGAGGGAAGGATGGTCACATCATACACAAGACCGTGACACTGGGGCTCCTTCCCTCAAAGGCTGGCATTGAATGGATGACTGCCTGAGGCAATAATATAATAAAAAATTACCTGAGATCAAAAGCAGGGAACTGCCCGGTAGAATCAGAAGATAGAGGATGTGTTCTCTGTAGTACATTTGTATCCAGAAACATGGGAAAAAGTGTAGAAATTTCTGATTGATATTTCCAATGTGATTCAAAAAAACATTCATTAGATTTTAACAACCAACTATGACGATAAAGCAAAGTTGAAACACAGAAGTATTGTGTAGATGTGATAAACACAACTGCTAGATTAGTAACTTCAAGGGAAGCAGGCTATAAACAATTGTCAGAAAGAAAATCAAATTAGCAAAATAAAAGTGAAACAATAGACATGATAAAATATTACAATTTCAGGAAATGTATAAATGAAAATAATAAAAGATTAGTAATACAGACAGACTTATATGATCCGATCTATATATATAAAAAGTGAGAACAGAGTAGATGAGCAAAAGTAATAAGCAAAGATATAACAGAAGAAGCTGTGTTAGCAAAAGATAGATCTGATTTTTTAGAATATAGAAACAGCTCATGAAGTACTACATATTATAGGTAAATTACTATATTCTAAAAATAGAGCAAAATTATCAACTATTAGCAGGAAAATCACATTACTTATAAAAAAACCAAAATTTAGGTTGGCTACAGACTTCTCCAAATATATTTTTCTGGACCACATCTAAAACAACATGAAAGAGAACATTAAATATAAACTTAGAGATTAAGATAAATCAGACTTACCAAAAAAAAAAAAAAAAAAGAAAAAAGAATCCAGAGGAAGCAATATAACCTTAATAAAAAATAGAAATCACAAATAAAAAGCTTGTAATGTGATGTTTTTATATTGATAAAAGCTAATACCCACAATAAAATTATAACAGTCATGAAACATTATGTAACTAAAAAGATAATATCAAATTATATATAGCATAAACTATTAGAAATACATGGAGAGACTGGAGAGACTGACACAGTTGTAATGGGATGCTTTATCATATACTGTTCATAGTCTTTGATAGATCAAAAGTTAAAAAATAAGTACTGAAAGGACTTGAAAAATTCAATGAACATACTTACCTATTTTTATTTATATATACAATATATGGCATATATATATACTAAAAACTTTATAATTTATAAATGTATGTATATAAAAGCTTTGTATTCTATAAAACAATATTTGCTTTGCAAATTCCTCAAAAACATTTACAAAAAGTGATCAAATGCCAAAACATACACCCTCAAAATCATAATTAAAAGCAAGTAGTAGAAAATGTGTAAGATACAATTTTAATGGCATTGCTATAAAATGAAAATTTAATTGCACATCTAAACAAAAAATTCACACTACTTGGATATTAAAGGCAAAATAAAGCATTTTGCCAAAGAGCTCTTGGATTAAAGTAACACTACAGACTTCAGATAGCAGAGAGAGAAAGAAAACTTTCTAAATTAAAACCTCTGTGATATTTCCAAAGTCATAATTTGAAGGCAAATTTATAGCTTAGAACTCCTTGCTTCCTAAACAAAACAGAATGAAAATCAATTAATATTTAAACCAAAAAGTTTCAAGAAAAACAATACAGACAAGAAACCTGGGAGAAAGAATATGATTTAATCAGTGGTTTGTTCTTAGGAAACAACAAGAAAGGCAGAATAACTAACACAAAAACTTCTGGCATAGCCAAACAAGAACAAAAGGAAGGGAAATTAAATATAGAAGCTTGTAGTTTATAAAGGGGGATATATCAATACATATATCAGTAGATGGGAGAGTTTAAACATTTTAAGAAAATTTTGCACATTATTCTGTGCTAGTAAATTAAAAAAAAAACCAAACCTCAGTGAAATAGGTAAGTTCCTGACAAGTTATAAGTTATCAAAATTGGTCTGATAAGAGGTGGAAAATTTAAGTAGACCTACAACTGTTGGGAAAAAAAAAAAACCTAAGAAGTAGATTCAGTTTTTAACTTTGTGTTTAAAGTTGCGCCAATGAAAAATACCCGTAGTATATATAAGTTGATTGGGAGCATATAAAGAGAGAGAACATCTTTCAAGTCATTTTATGAAGTCAGTAAAATTTGATGATGAAGTATGACGAAGTTAGTGCAGCAGTGGAAACTACAGGTTAATCTCATCACTGTAATACATGGATGCAAATATGCTAAATAAATATTGGAGATTAAAAATAGAAACATATTTAAATAATGAAACGCCATAACCCAAACTAGTTTTTCATCCTCAAATAAAATAATAATTCATGATGATTTGACATATTAATTTGGACATTATGTCATAGGTTGCTGAATAAAAGTAATATGATCATTATGAGTGATGCCTAATGTATTCATTTCATATTGCTTTTGTGACAAATTACCACAAATTCAATGTCTTGAAACAACACAGATTTATTATCTTACATTTATTTGGGGAGAGCAGGAGCTCTAAAATCAAAGTGTTGACAGGGCTGCATTCCTTATGGAGGCTCTAGGGAAGAATCCATTTTTATGCTTTTCCAGCTTCTAGAGGCCACCTGCATTCTTTGGCTCATGTCCTCTTCCTCTTATTCTTCCAGTTTCTTCTTCTGTCATCACATCTTTGCTGACTCTGACCCTCTTGCTTTCCTCTTGCACAAAACCCTTATGATTACACTGAGGCCACCTGGATAATCCGGGATAATTTCCTCGTATCACGATCCATAATTTAACCACATCTGCACAGTACATTTCACTGTGTAAGGTAACATAGTAACAGGTTTTGGGGATTAGAATGTGGACATCTTTGGGGCTATTATTTTGTTTACCAAACTCTCAAAGAATCTAATTAATTTTAACATCTCTTCTGGTCAAATTCTTATCAAACCAGGACCAGAAGCATATTTTGTTAAAATTGTGAAGCATTTGCATTACCAACTGTCACCATCTTATTTTGTGTTGAAACTTCTAAGCATTGGAGATGTTCTCAGTAAAATTAGGAATAAGATGAAAATGACTGCCATCTTGCTATTAATATTGTTCGGAAAACGGTAAGCAATGACACAAATAAATAGGACTGGAGCTCCAATTTAGAAAGGAGATTCAGTTTTCCTTATTTTCCAGTGATGTCACTGTAGACCTAAAAGGCAGAAGAACTGATTGAAAACTGTTAGAATTAATACAGAGCTTAATGAAATGACTGGACTCTGAAGAAATAAACAAAAACTAAACGACCAAATAAATAAATAAACAGTATTTACTATACTGACAGAAAAAGCTTTATTTCGAGCAACAAAAAGAGGCCCTTTGTCTGCAGGGACTAAAAAAGACAGGGAGAAGATGAAGTTGGAGGCGTAGACCGATAACTTTCAGACGTTTTAGTGTCAGGCATCCTTAATACTATTAAGTACTGAGAATACTGCCTAGCGTTTGTTGATGTGGGTTGTATCTATGGATATTTACTAAATTGAGATTAAAATAGAGAAATTAAAAATATTTAATGATAAAAATAATAGTACACCCATATATGTTAAAAATAATAACACGTATTTTATGAAAAATAAGTGTATTTTCCAAACTCCTTCAAAATACAGCGAGAAGAGTAGTGGAGTTTACATTTTTCCAAATCTCTTTAATGCTGGACTGTTAAGATGACAGCTGAATTTTCATGTCTGCTTCTACATTCACTGTGCTGTGAAATGCTGTTTTGGTTAGAGTGTATGAAAAAAGTCTAACCTTATACAGATATGTAGTTGGAAAAGGGAGACGTATCTTAATAACCTTTCAGAGAGTTGTGGATATTCTCCTTTGACCTTGACAAGTGGTAATTTCTTCGTGTTGCAATGAGGAGTATGAAATGATATTAATGAACTTTTTGTACGGTTTCATTAAAATCCATCGGCCTGTCTCACACTTTGAATGCATCTTTTACCCATGCATGATTTTGCAACATCATGCCTCAATCACTTGGAAAATATTTGTAAACTAAATTTGCAGATCTTCCATATGTTAACATATTTCATTAGACAGTATCTAAAGATCACATTTGATAATTCTACTGCTGATCTCATCAGAAGAGTTTTTTAAGTACTAGGAAGGTGTTAAGCTCATAGGGGCAGATATAAGTTTTCTGAAAGTCTAGTTTTTGCTTGAAAGCATTAAGATTTTGGGATTGATTGCTACTGCAGCCTACGCCAAAATTATCTGACCAATATGGAGGTACCAGGATACCTTCAAGCTGGTTGTTTTTATCTTTACAATCAATGTTTCATGATCCTTAGGAAAAAATAAACTGTTAGTGATGCTTAGGCTGTAAATTGGAAGCACACGTGCATCTCTGGCCCCTCAATAGTTCATATAAATTATAATGAACATTTGAAAAC
This sequence comes from Vicugna pacos, assembly GCF_048564905.1. NCBI lineage: Eukaryota > Metazoa > Chordata > Mammalia > Artiodactyla > Camelidae > Vicugna > Vicugna pacos. The sequence goes on from NC_132989.1 coordinate 57,895,423, forward strand.
TATGGTAAGAAACAAAACATTTATTTGACAGTATATGGAAGGATGAATTGGAAGTGAGTGAGTGGGGAAGGAAAACCGGAGGAAAAAATATATTTTAGTAACTTAATTACAATAGGGCCTAATTAGGGTGAGGTTAGTAGGAATGAAAATGATGAAATGTATTCAAGGCATTGCTTGTGTATGTCTTAGTTTTTATCATTATTATTACTGCAAAAAAGGGTGTAAAAGAACTTGATCAGAGGTTGAATACTGGGTAAAAGGAAGAGAACTCATAGGTGGTTCCAAGATTTTATTCTGTGAGAAGCAGCAAATTTTGGTTTTGAAATTGAGATGGTTTAGAGAAAGTCTGGATTAAATGGTAGTCATGGCATAGATGGTGTTTATAGCCACAGGAGCTAGATGAGGTTATCTAAAGCCTGAGTGTAGGTAGAGAAAAGAAGTCACAAAATTGAGGCTCTAAGTTTTCCAAGGTTTAGAGGTTGGGGAGATGCAACAGAATCAACAAAAAGAGTGAGAAGGAACAGGCAGTGAGATAGAAGGAAAATACCATTGGTCTCCCCTGTCCTGTCCCAGCCTCCACAGCAGCAGGCAGCTCCGCGTGGGCCCTGACTGATGTCATGCAGGTGCAGCCTGACAGCACCCACCCAGTGCCCTTGTGGGCCTCTCACCCCCTGCACAGGTGTTGACTGCCAGGCGTGGGGAACTGTATCACCCGCTGGGTGCTGGGGTCTACATGTGTGCAACTAGGAAATGTGGAGGGAGTTAATAGGGTGATGTTAAGCCTGGGGTAAAACCCGTGGAAGGCAGGAGTGGGTGGAAAAAGTTCCCCCTTTTGCCTCCTCCAATAGCTGTTTGGAGAAGCTGAGTATAGAGTTTCTAGGATGTTGGAACACTCAGTTGCACTTAGCAGCACCCACCTTCAAATGCATTGTCAAATCCTGGGGGTCTTCTTCTCCTTCCCTGTCGCACTCCTTCGTCCCTCACTCCGGCTCCCAGCTCCCAGGGTTGCTCTCCCGGATAAAGGAGGAGCCCGCAAGCCCTCAGCTGCAGGTGCTGCCCTTTGGGAACCCAGACTGAGACAAGCGCATATCCCTTCTAGGCTCTGCGAACTCTAACAAAGGAATAAAACTTTGCTTAAACAAATCATTTCTCCTCTGAATAAGCATCAAGAGAACCTGACACATATTCTAGCTTCAGATTAGAAGCTGTAATTTTTCTTCCTTAACATTGACTTTTAATGAGATATGATTTTAGTTATTGGTTACTGTTTATGAACTTCAGTACTAAGGTTGCATTTTGTGGCAATTTAGACACAATATACATGATTATTCTGATTAAAAAGTTAAAAAGTAAAACAAAGTCCAGTTATGTTTATTATACTTTACATAATATGTACTAAGAGTTACTATTTTCCTTTTTCTTAGTTTTGCCTAGTAAAAATATTAAGACTTCATGATTCTTTCATGGATTACTAAATAGCCTCTTAGCTCACTTCCCTGTCTCTGATTTCCCCTCTTCTAGCCCTACATGTTTTTCTCAGTGATTTTTTTTTTTAAAACAGAGTTGATCTGCTTGTACTTCTCTGCTTAAAAGCCTTCAATAGCTTTTCATTGCCAAAAAATTAAGCCCAGACTCTTAGGATGACCTATAACTTGCTCTCCTCTCTTTCCAACCTCCTTAAGCCCCATGCCTCGTGCTCTGTACATATTTAGTTATTCGTGGTTCTCTTCACTGGCCGCACTGTTTTGGTCCTCAGGCTCAGACCTGCTCGAGTGTCTCCTCTTTGGCAAAATGTTCTTCTTCTGTGCCTTGTTGGATTTGATCACCCTCTCTTCTAGGGAAATATACTTTGTTCTTTCCTCTTTTATAGTGGGAATCACATTGTACTATTACAATGATTTGTTTGCATAACTCTCTCGTCTACAAGACAAGCCGTTGCTCATTTGTGTATGCTCAGCCCTTGCTAGCTCATAGTTCATCAGAGATGACAGTCAACAAAACTGTCCTATCTTTGAAAGTAACAAAACTGGGTTAAAAATTTATATTTCAAAGTTTTTGTGAATTCAGTCCCCCACCCCAAATCCCTCTTTCCCAGGTCCATTGTCCCCAGGAATCAGTGGAAAGTTATTATAAATTTGAGTGGTGAATTCTGGGTTCATAACACGTTTTGGAACATAGTAGCATAAAAATTATTTTTAAGTTAAGTTCCTACTCTTCAATGGAAGTGTTTAAGCTTTATTTGTGGTTAACAGTATTCTATGTCAGCAGCAGACTTGAGGGTGGCCTGTAAGTGCTGAAAATCATGGAGGAACTTTAGCCTAGTTAAAAAAAAAAGATTTGCTCTCGAAGGTGTGCTCCTCTGTAGCTTATATGTTATTGAATTTCCAGCAGCTAAGCTCCCTGAATCAACCATGAACACCCTGATTATTGGGAACATTAGCATTTAAGACTCTAGATGGAACACTGTAGCCCGGCCAGCTCTCTCTGGGCACAAGTATGTTTTGTTTAACCTATTCGTGTTTTGAAACTATGAATTAGTTGCCCAATATTTAAAAACAAATATACTTCACACAAAGAAAATCTCCTGAAGAGCAAGAAGATCTGGGACAGTAGATTTACAATTTTCCATAAGGAAACAATTGGCTGGAGCTGAACCCTGAGTATGAGGCATGTGTTGCCCTGTCCATCGCTGTCTCAGCCCAGCCTCCCTTTGTCATTTGTTTATTTTGACCATTTGGCCATTTTTAGGATTTTGGTTTGCAAATCCTGACTCTTGGTTGTACACACATTAAAAGTATTCCTTCTGTGTTAGTGTTCTTGCCCATGAAATCATGACCTTATTCCATTATAAGTCAAAACTCTACACAATTTTCTGATAGTTTATCTGTATAGAATATTTAGAAAACACCATCTGATTAAATGTGAATATTTCCCCTATACCATGTTATCACTTAACATTTTGAACTTCCAAACTTAAACTGAAGTCTCCTGGGATCAAGAAGAAATAAATAACTCAAAATATCTGTACTGTATTATCTGCTAAAACTTAGCATTTATTTATTTTTTTTTTGACATCGAGCCCTACGTCAATACATTTCTCTCACGTCATATTGTGTTAGGCTGGTTCACAGTAGGAAAAAGCATAACAGGATATGACATGATGTAAGTGATGCACTGACATGTATAATTTATAGACTACACCCCTGTTGGAAGCAGACACCTGCACTTAATTTAGATCCTGGGAATTTAAAATGAAATTAATGAACAAAAGTAGAAATGCCCATGAACTGATGAATGAATGAATGATGTGGTTCACCAGCCCAAAAGTAGCTTATGTCATCACTGAGGATCTCAGAGCTTAATATTACCCATGTGTCAAGTAGTCATTTGCTATTTTCCAAGTTTGACTGGAGTCTTTAACAGATAATCTAAGTAGCAGACATTTAAGAAGAACATTTTTATTTAAAAAATTTTAATAACTTGGTCATTTAATTCCCAAGCAAGTAATTTAATACAAAGCTCTCTTTGCCATAATTCTCTGGGTATGTTATGTTAAAGATGTATTTTGTTTTAAGCAGTAATGGTCAATGCATGTTGCTCTTTTCAAAATAATGTTTCAAAGAAAAACATTACATGTTTACCATTGGAAACTGGGTAAGCACAAAGGAGTATTAAAATTATTGGCAAACATCCCGCCCAAAGATAACCACTGATGAATGTGTTAGCGTATTTTCTTCTAGTCATTTAAGATCCATATCTACCTATCTTCATTTATCTACATCCATGTTAACAATCATTTTATTACCTCAGAATTGTGTGGGCCTGGGATTTGAGCAGGGCTCAGTGGCATTTCTTCCGTTTCTCATGTAACACTGCTTGAGGTGACTTGGTGATGCTCAGCTGGCAGACAGGCTGGTCTGGAAGGTCGGAGAGGGCTTTTCTTACAAGATGGCATCTTGACAGGATGGCTATGCAAGACTTAGCCCAACTGGAGCTGTTGGTTCTTCTCTTTTTGGGCCTCCCCATGGAACTGCTTGAATCAGATTGCTTGAGCTTCCTCACAGCATGGGGGCTGAATTCTAAGAGCGAGTGTTCCTTATGTATGTCTATTTAAAAAATATGGTTGGGATTCAACTGTATACCTAGTTCTGAATCTTGCATTTAAAGATTAAAAGCATATTATACACATTTTCCTGTTCCACAGAAATGTCTTGGCAGCTGGTCTTGATAGCTGCATAATATTACATATCATACAGCCTCCACCTATTGTCTCACAAATAATATCTTTATTATATTAGTAATATGTAATAAAAATTACTGTGCATACATTTTTGCCTAAGTTTTGTATTGGTTCCTTAATGTGTAGTCCAAGAAGCAAAATTAGCTAAGTGTATGAAAAATTTTAAGGCCAGTGATAGAGGTTGTCAAACTGCTTTCCAGTAATATGGTGCGTATTCTCATTTCACTGTTTACTGCCTACTCACTGCACCTTCATCAGCATTTTCATTTTTAAGTCTTTGTATATTTGATCGTTATAACTATCTTACTGATGTCATTTGCATTTATGTGAATTCTGATGTATTTTCATGATTATTAATTTATGTTACATCTCCTATATTTGCTTGCTCATCTATTGAGACACTATTTTAAAAATCAGTTTATCTGAATTCTTTATATATTAGATAACTATTTTAAAGATATAATTGGTGATAAAAGATATCTATGTACTTTTGGAACAGAAATTCAAGCTGACTCAATTCACGCAATTTAGGATTTCTCTATATGTCATAAATTTGAATTATATTTAAACTGCTTTTGAAATGAGTTATTTTTATTACTGGCATAGTTTTACTGGCTATTCCTACTTAATCTAGGCTCTGCAGAAAGATAATAACAATTAAGATGATTATGCAATTAAAAGTGCCCTTCTCAAAAAAATATCATAAATACTTTGGAATCAGCATAAAATTTGAATATAGCAAACAATTTTTTAAAATGTTTCTAAAATTCTGGTTGTTACATTAACTGTATTGCCCTTTTATTACAGAGTGAAAAATCATCACTTTTGATTGATACATTTATAAAATAGTAACTTTTTGAGTAATACTTTGCATTATTGTTATATACATAGTTTCTCAAGAGAGAACAATGACAATACATTTTACCTAAAAATATTTTCATTGCCTCATTTGAAAAGCTGTTTGAATTATTTAAAGAATATGACTTCACTCCCTCCTTTCATGTTCATTTCAGAAACTGTATAATACAGGTTATAAAAGCAGTGGGAGGAAAATGGCTGATATATAGGTAGATGGAAGGATATAATAGTTGTGTGTTTTGAATGTGAAGGACTGTGAAACTTATTGTAGAAATTCACTGCAAAATTTCAGCAGCAATATCACAAACTGCTTTAGGGGAAAAAAATACAAAAAGAATGCAGGAGCTCTCAACACGTTTTTTGGGGGGGGGGGCTGTAAAATGAAAGCATTTCATCATGATGCCCTGCCAAGATTTGTCCTCAATAAATTCAAAGTCCTCCTCACTTTCTAAAATTCTCTAAAGTACATTGCCCTTGATTTTGAAACATATATTTTCCCACATTATTCTTACTCAGCCAGTTCATTTGATGTCTGCTAACTTGCCTGTTAGTCCTTTGTCGTGAGCCCTCTGTTTCTATCCGTGTTTTGCTATGCAAGTGTCCTTCTAAACTAGCTTGACTGCTTACATTAGCCTTTTAGCAGTTTGGATTACAATTCTAGCTAACACAGGAATTGTCTGCATGTATATGTATTTTTATTTTTTCCTCTTTTTTTCTTTTCTTTTTCTTCCTTCCCTTCCTCTCTCTCTGCCTTCCTTCCTTCCTTTCCCGTATTTGACAATCCTAAAAGAGAGGCTTGCAGTAAACTTATATATCTAGCCACGTAATGTGATGTCACGTTAAACTGTTAAGGCCCCTCCACCAAACCTAACAAAGGCGACGTGGTAATTGTTGCGTTAAGGCGCAGTGCAATGGCACACAACAGCATGACGCTATTTCACCCCCTTTCTTCTTGAGACTTTTCATAACAGTCCCCTTTATTGCTGACGGGTTTCTAATAATGGTGGCCATGTGGCTTTGGAACAACAGCAGAATGTTAATTTATTCCCCAGTGTTACCTAGAGGCCCTGACGTGGGTCCCTAATTTAAATACTGGGTAGGACCAGGCTGATCAGGTGGCTCCGAGCTAGCACAATAGGCTGTGAGGGGAAGCCCCACTCCCTGCTCAGGGCAGATGAGGAGGATTCCAAGTGTAATTGGCCTCTGGGGAGCGTGTAAGTCACTCTGTACCCCGCTTCAGACCTCCTTAATGCCTTGCCAGCTGGAAGGAAAAGTGCCTTCTTGCATTGCCCACAAAGGAAGCGGAGAGTGAGGGGAGTAGAACTGGAAAAATTAAAAAAGAGGGAAGAGACAGCAACACAAATGAAGAGTTGGGTAATAATATTGTACATCTAAAAGCCGGGAGAGTGTGTCATAAACAAATGGGCTTGCAATGGTCAGTAGACAATTATATCCTGTTACCTCATTTCACATGCTGACTAATTACACAGAGCAAGAGGAAATTAGCACAGGAACCTCTCTCTGTGCCAAGTCCACATCAAAATGCTGTAAAAGAAAAACATGAAATCAATCTTCCATGGCTTTAAAGAACTCATAGTTCCTGAAGTTTAAAGCCCCACACTAAGTCCTCCAAAGTATAATAAGACTTACTGGATGTTCAAATCTCAGAAATTAGGTTTGTATGCGGGGGAAAAAAAAGAAGAAGAAACTCTATGGGTCACACCTTTTTGTGATCTGGACAACATGTTTAACATCTAAATGTGTTTTTATTCTGATATTATTGTTTAAATCCCCAGTTCCAATTCTACTTGCTTTATATCACGTAATGATTTGCTGACGTGGGAAAGAAGTATCTTCTTGGACAGAGTTGTCTCTTGAAATTTCTCTTAGGATGCGTGTGATTTGTTTCAAGATTTAACTGAGTTCTTAAACTTCATCTTCAAAGAGGTGCTGGTAAACAGTAGAGCTAATATTTTGTAAATTTATAGCTTTTTCTTTAATATAGAATTTATGAAAATCAAATCACTTTCTTCTATTGACTTATAGCTTCAAGATATATCACCACAAAAAAATCCCCAAACAACAAAAATCAGTTCCCCAAATAACTTAGACATTTCACTAGGCATAAACTTAAAAAACAAACAAACAAACAAAAACCCCCAAACAAAACACAAACGAAAAAACTTTAAGAAAAGGGCCAAACCTTTGCCAAAATGTGTGTGAGAGTGATTCAGCGATTCCGGCCTCTCTGAATCCAGGGTTCCTGGCCCTCACTGGTGGTCAGCAGTGCTGGAATAAGGGGGCTCTCGGATGCTGCTGCCTAGGGACCGGAGGTCACTGAGGGTGAGGGCCTGCCCTCCATCCTGGTTCCAACCGGAGCAGTACCATTGCTTTTTCAATACGCGGTTTTGGAGTGAGATGTCTTTTAGGAGAAAAACATTTATAATTCTGCTGGTTTAAAACTAGTTTAACAGGACTGGGCTGGGTGATCTCTTGGGACCCAGTCAGCTAATATTCTTTGATTCTATGTCAAATACTTCATTGAAAACCCACCGCAAGACAGAGTACTGTAACTGAGATGAAAATTACCAGTGAGGAAAGAAGGAATCTTATCACACTCAAAGATAAAGACTCAGGTTTTTTTTCTTGTGACTAAAAAAAAGCCTTTTTAGGAAATTAATTTAAATAACCTTTCTTAATGGTAGTCAGTGGCCGTCTTTCGCTTGCTGTGTTAAAGGGGTGGTTTGCTGCTGGCAGGGCAGGGGGAAGATAAGCTTTTACATGTCCCCCTCCTTCAGGTGCGAGGCTCTTACTGTCCTCCCGTCTCCTTCCTGTGTGTTCTGCTGAAGGCAACGTTGCCATAGATTCATTTGCTATCATAGTAGTAAAAAATAGAGTAAAAAAGTAAGAAAGCCAATACCAAATTAAGACAACTAAACAAGTATAATGAGGTTAATATTTTTGAAAGTATTGCTGATGTATTTAGCAAGTTGCTTAGTAACTCCTCATCCAGGGAACCGACAGCATTCATAGTTTCAAGCTGAATCCCTGAGAATAGAGGCCATGGCTCAGTTTAGAGTCACAAACTCGATTCTTAAGTAGAAGGGTTTTCTCAGTTCCCTCAGCTTTCCTCCGCATGCCAACTTCCCTGCAGAGACATGGAGGACGTGGAAGCTAAGTTCCCATTAGGGGGAGGTAGGAAGCCTTCTGATGGTGAGGGGAGCAGTCCAGAGCAGAGAGAAGGGGTGAATGCAGGGATGCGGGCGTTCATTTGCAGGCTCACCTCCAGGATTCAAAACTCTGTCAGCAGCTGGGGGCGGGGGGGGGGTGGCGTGAAACTGAGGCGCGTGGCTTGGGAAGGATGTCTCAGCAGAGGGACACTGCATTTAGGGTTGGGGGGCCAGGGGGCTTTCTCATTGGAAAGGTTTCAGGACAGGAAGTGGCTGCAGCAGAGGAGACATGGCTGCAGGGCTTGTTGAGACAGACACTAACCTGAGATAGGACTGCTGATGTGTGGGACACAGCTGAGGCTGTTGGCTAGGCGATTCCCAGCTCAGTCACTGAGGGGAGAGTCTTAGTGACCTGCAGCCGAGCAGACTGCCTATGTGGAGGCTCCCATAAGAGCCACATCCAAAGCTCCGGCAATCTACAGGCCAGAGACTGCCCAGGGAGTGGCTTTGTCATGAGGAGGGAAGGCTGGGCTCACCAGAGCGCTGTCGCTGCGTGCTCTTGCTGCTGAGAAAAGGGGCCACGAGTTTCACCAGCTCAGACCAGCAGTGGAGTCAGTAAAGGCAGAGATGGATGCCCAGAGATGAGCAGGGCTGGATGTTCCCCCACCCACTTGGGCTCCCTCAGCTCGCCGGGCCAGACTGAGCATGGGCAGGAAGGGAAAGTTGCCTGGGGTGGTCGGGGATTTAGCACTCGTGTGCATTTTGGGGAGCACCTCAGTATGGGCCAGTCCAGGACAGCTGATGACCCTGCCTTCAGGTCCAAGGCAAGATTTATAGAAAAATGGCTTCACCTAATGGTGTAGTGACAAGCAGCAGAGCTGCCTAAACTGTGCAGTGGCCTGAGGGCCACATCTGCCCCGTCACTAGGGGCGGTAGTCATCGTGAAGCTTTGCCCGTTAAAAAGATAACGGTTTTGTGATGGCTCCACATGAGTTAAATGAGAGGTGTTTTGTCCCAGCGTCATGTCTTTTCGATCTGGGGACATGTCCTTTCTGCTAATTTCTCTCATTTCAAATTAGATAGCACTCTTTTAAGCCAGATTGAAGGGGCCCATGATTTAGAGTCAACAGTTGTAAGTTACAAATTTAGTTCTTTGAAAGGGAGAAAGGAATATCGTGAGCTTCTCAAATGACATTTGTGCATTTTCTACCAGATTTCCAGTTCATGGTACATCGGGGCAATGTAGCATGGTGGTTAAGCATGTCGGCGCTGGCTTCAGATTCCCTGGGTTCAACCCCTGCCTCTCAGTCTTCCCGGTCAGACCTAAACTCATGGTGCCTTGGTTTTCTCATCTGTGGGATGGGATGATGCCAACAAAGAGACTATTATTCACCTTTGCAGTGTTTTATTAGGATTGAATGAGATAACGTATATAGAGCGAGCTTTCTCAGTAGGTCTGGGCACACAGAAAGCACTTAATAAATGGAGGAGTATGACTCCTCCGCTAGGCTGTAAGCCCTCTGAACACAGAGACACTGTCTGCTTTTGCCCACCTGTTCATCCCCTGTATCTGAAGTAGAATAAGCATTAGATAATGTTAACTATTAGTAGGATTGATTTTTGAAAAGAAAAATAGCCACGATCTTTATACCATTCTTTCTGTCAGTACTTCTCTCATTCTTACAATTTCTTCTTAGATTTGTAAGAATAAGGAAAAGCTGAAATGTCATTGGTGGTAAAGACTTGAGTATTGTTATGAAGACACAGGCATAACTGCAATTCCAAATTCACTGTCCTCTAGAGCACGTGAGCCAGGCAGGGCGGGTCAGACACCCCTCCAGGAATCTGAAAACCTGGCTCCTGATGTTTTCTCGGCTAAAACAACTTTTCCACAGTGTTCTCTTTAAAATCTTTAAAATGAGAGGGCTGGACTAGATGAAGGCTCAGATCGCGTGCAGCTCCAGACTTGAGCAATTTGAACAGAGAACAGAACAGAACAGTGTACAGTGAAGTGCCGAATTGTACTGAACAACATGATGATCCTTTTTTAAAACTTCACTCTTTTCTCTCTGAAAAATCTTTCAGTGTTAGTTACCCTTTCCCTTTTGAAAGCCTGCTTTCCTCGTGCAGGACCATTCTGATTCAGAGTCATAAAAGAGAGCACGCCTGTGCAGAAGATTCTCTAGCCACTGAGAACACCTAACAGCAGAGACGGCCAACATTAATGCACACCCGGCGTCAGTGAGGGAGTAAGTGTGACTCCTACACAGAAGGCTCATGACCTGAAGGATGCTGCAAATTACATCACAATGACAGCCTCCTCGCAGCAGGGCAGAGACGAGCCGCACTGTCTCATGTCTTGAGGTGGCTGCAGCTGCACCACCTCTCAGATTGCCTCTCCCACGTCCTTCCATTTCTACTTTCTTCCCCACGTAGGACCAATCGCTCTAGTCCTCCTGCTGAGAAGGCATGTAATGAGTAGCACAGCTCTGAGTCTGATGGCCCACGACAGTCTACAACCCCGATTTGCAAAATGTAGGCAGGAGATAATTCCATCCCCCCCTGAATTCCTCTCTTAAAAGGAGTCTCACAAAACCCCTTCACAGGCTCTAAATTGTAACTTAGAAGGCACCGTCCTTCCCTTGGCACTGAAGGACTGTTGTTTTCAAGCATCCCTGGAATCAGGCAAATCTAAGAGGAAAGACAGATTCTCTAGCCCTGAAAGCTAACTCTGTTTGGAGAGGTAGGGTTGCCTTTTGCTTTTCTCACCGAGATTTGGTTTGTCCTGGCACTAATTCTCTCATAGAAACTGTGATCTTTTCTGAGTAAGGATGCATACGTAGAGGTAGGGAATTTGGTTCTAGTCTAAATTAATCGTATTGCTTGAATTTTCAAGGGATTTCTTTGAGTGATGTGTACACACCGCAGTGTGTGGTCCCAAGGACACACTAGCACTTCTGCACGGAGCCGCGGGCCCTGCGGCCCTGTCTGGGCTGTGGGGTATATTGGCAGTACGTCCTTCTGTCAGGCTCCTTCCTGATGGAATTAGGAAGAGGTAGGAGCAGAGTATAGAGTGGGTAGGAGATTCTCTGTGGGCCATTTTATTTGTCTGAGCATCAGTGACAAAGAGGGCTTGATTTAGGCCAAATGTCAAATCTCCGGTATTTCTTTTCAGTGGCATCTTCCTGACTCTCAATCTCACTGCTTTGCCCTCAGGAGCAGCTGAGTGGAAGGTGGTGTGCTCTGGGAATACTGGCTTCCCGGGGTAGCACGCTGGTGTGAGGGGTCGTGCCTGAGGATGTGGCTCTCAGAAGGGTGCCCCCCACCCCCCTCCAGTCCCCTTTTTCTTTTCTTCTTACCTCTTCTGAACTCCCTGTCACACAGCCCTCTGTCCCTTTGCCTCAAGGCTGTGGAGGTGCCCACAGCCCTTTCTCATTGCTGTTCCCTCTCATGCCCCTCCCGATGCTGTGTGTTAATTATGATGTTGCCCGCTCCCCGCTAGTGTGGGCAGGTGGGCAAGTGTGGTTGAAGAATCTCCCAGGGGTTTTTGGAGGGACGCCAAGCATAATTTTGCAGCCTGGTGAGTGGGAAGGGGAGCCCCTGCAGTTAGGGAATGACTTTCTTATTTTTTTCGAGCCCTTTGTATTTTGTGTTTATTCTTTAACTTGTTCATTAGCTGCTTGTCTCTCAAGAGCTTATGCTTCATGACAACGATCAGTTCCACTCACACTATCTAGCCTCTAGCCCAGCACCTCACATATATTTAATGCTCAACAATATTTATTAATACATATATCTATTGAATGGAAATAGAAGGAACCGATCCCTTTAAACCTGTGCGTCTGTGTATGTGTGTGAGGTGGCAGGAAGAGAGAGATCTGGGAGGACTTCACGTCAGAGGCTTTTAAACGTTTTTTGTTTACGCTGCTCTTAGTGTCTCAGCAGTGTTTCTCACAGCATCACCAGACTAAAACAAATATATAAATAGTTGTTTTAAGTGGTCTAAGCAATTTAATAAGTATTTATGCCCTAACACCTTAGTGGCCATTTAAAAAACACATATAAATTGAAAAAATGTGTTTTCAGTTCACTGTCAACCAGTATTACCTTCAAATGGGGTTTGTGTGCACATTGGGCTACCCAACTTCTCAAACTGTGGAATCTGATTAGACGCTGTTAGCCTCAGTTCCTGTTTCACGTTCTGCTTTGATTTTCACGTAATGCTTGCTCGTAGCAATTGCTAAAATCCCAGTTTCACAAAGATATGACATCATCAAAAGGAATCTGGCTAACGCTCTAATACTGAAACTGGAAACAACCTCAAGCACGTAGTTTGTGTATCTGACAGATAAAGAATATCTCCGTGTTTCCCTGTAAAATTAAAAAAAATAAGTACCCTGTGGTGAATTTACTGTGGCATCCTGGGGCACGTTGGTGCGACGTTTGGAACGTTCATGGTTACACTAATACTGATTTCAAATCCTGGACGAATCACCGTTATGATGATGAAAAGGTAATAGAAGTTTTAGTCAATTGGGAAGCACTTACCAATTAGGGCTAATTTTCAGTATGTAATAGTCGTCATTAAATATGTTTTGGGTTGATTTTGCTAAATTGAATTTGATTCAAAGTCAACCCTTACTTTCAAAGGCTATGACGGGCGAGCAGTGAGAGCAATTGCTCACGTTATCCACGTGGCCTCCTCACTTTGCATGCCACAAGTTTAACCTTCACACTTTGTGCCGCCCAGAGCACGGCGGTCTGCTTACAACTTAAAAAAGTGTGTTGGGGTCACGCTGCTGGTCTTGCTCACACCCGCAGCGGTGGAGAGCTTACAGCATCTGCAACACATCACAGCATTTGTGTCAACCTACAAATTATCCCTTGGAACTGGAGGAATTTACTTGAAAGGCTTCCAGTGAAATCCTGTGACAAATAGGTACAATCTCATACCAGCCTTCTCACTAAATGCTTTATTCTTGGCATTTATAAATGTTTATTACCCTCTGTGCATTCCTGAGGAAATTTGGGTTTTAGAAGATAATTTATAAGCCTTATCATGCCTTCTTTAGAATTCGGCTAACCACTGTTCTTTCTCAGCTGAAATGTGAGACCTCACAGGGTTAAGTGAGTTGCACCCACACCAAAAGTCTACATCAAGTATTTCTTTAAATGTGGACTCCTTGACAAACACATCTCTCCATTTGCAAGGCCCGTGAATTTAAAGCATCCGGTAATAACAGGCCTGTTCTCCCTCTCGGAGCTGGAAGCTCCTTGTGAAATGGTATCCTGCCAAAGTGCCACTGCAATAAAGCTCCACGTCCTAACGTTGGTGTCAAAGTGGCAGCGAACCAAGACTGGCAGCGGGCTAATTTGGGAGAGCTGTCTGCCTCCGCCTCCTCCGCGCGCTCCCACTGATCCACTCCCCCGACGAGCTTTCTGCTTGTCAACGGTTCAGAGATCCGGGGAGACGGGGATGAAGAGAAATGACGACACGCTTTTCCCTTTCACTCAGTACCCGGATCTCCCGTCAGCGAGCCGGCGTCCGGGGGCACGGGAGCTCTGTCCCCCGCTAGACCGACGGCTTCACGAGCAGACTCTTAGAGTAGAAAGTGCACCCCTCGTTAAGGGCGGCATGACTTATGATGTATAATGTTGTGACAGTATCTAACACTCTCCCAGACAGCCTGAAACAATTCGAATACTTAAATACTCGAGTGTCTGTGCTAATGGATGTCTTGCCTGATTACTTAGTCATCTTTTTCCTTCTATGAACACGATCAGTTAAGTGGAAGGCGGTAGGCGGTAGGCGGCAGCATTGCTAGGGTCAGTGGGGTGCGGGACAGCCCGTCGGCAGTATTGCACATTTGGGGTAAGAGAGCTACAGAGAAGAAATTGGTGTTCTACAAATGCTTACTTTTTGGTAAACTAAGCCTCAGGTCTCCATGACCACACAAAGTCACGAGTGCATGAGTTTTAGCCCTTTCTCACAATCTTTCTCAGATCTTTACAATGGGGACAAAAATATCCTGGCTTTACTGGCATGAGGCTCCAATGGGATAATGCATATAAAGCTCTTAGCACATAGCAAGCACAAAATAAGTTACGTTTTCTCTTTCTCCTTCTCCTCCACATTATTATTATTGTTTAAAACAACTACGTGAAATGTACCATAATGTAAATTTATATTAATGCGATTAACCCCAAATGTTTAATTCAGTTGAATATAACATGAGAAGAAAAATAACGAAATTCTATTTAGCATGAAGAAGTTACTGCAAAATGAATACCGCCCCCAGAAGTCCTGACTCCTTATTTGTCTGAACGACTTACCCCGAGGCAGTGATGCTCACTGTGTGGCTTGGGAACCACTCACAACATCCAACAAGCAGTTTGTGGCCCATTTTGCCTGATTGACTGTGTACCCTGTATATGTGCTCTGTCCCTCTCAGAAAGGAGCTTCAAGTAAAAAGTGTGGGTTCCACTCTCTGGATCTTAACATATGGCACATGGCTGTCCTCACCGTGAACTTGGAGTACCTGGGACCTCAAGGTGATGCCTTAATTCTCTATTGCAATCGTGAGGGATGGATATAGGCAATGTTGTCATGGTGAGAGGTTAAAATGAATTATAAACACAAACATTGTACCCAGCAGTCACAGGAAGGGAAGCTGAGCTTCAAAACTGATAGGACAGGCAGAGATCCATTGTCGGAGGGGCCCCATCAGAGAGAGGAGGAAGCTTCAGAAGCACATAATCCAAGTGTTTCAAAGATGGAGGGGAGCAAGGGAGAAACTGTGTGCGTGTGTGTTTGTTTCAAAGAGAAGGGGATTTTCACTCTCTTTAAAACAAGAGAGAGATGGCTGTCTCTCTCTCTCTCTTTTTTTTTTTTTTTCATTTGTTTTCATGGACACAGATGGTTTCCTGCTCTGGACTCCTTTCCGAAAGCTATCTTCTGTGCAGCGTGTATATGGTAGTTAGGATTTTTCCTCCTTTTAATGCAGTTGCTTTGTGGAGAGCAGTAAAAGAGTTATTTGCATCTCATAGAGGCCGGCTTTTTCTGATTATATTTTTAACCTTACTTTGTCAATTCACACTGTCAGGCTTCTAGGCCATCTCCTTCGAAAGACACCTCATTTTCATTTTCAATCAGTTTCTCTCCACGATTTTTCACATAGCTTCCTTCACACTACTAATTCCACTTTAAGGCGGGCATCCTATCCTACATCCCTGGGCTTGCTGTGCTAACATGTTTAAACATGATTAGTCTTTATTAATGTATGAGACAAAGCTCCAAGAATCACACACCTCTTAATTTGCTGTAGTTCCAGAGGGGGACCTCAACCCCAGAAACTGAAAATGAATGGGCATCTTGAGGGTCAGATATACTGGGCATTCTCCTGCTAAGTGGAAAGTTTTGCTTTATAGTTGCAGACAGGATTTTTCTCTAAGTTGCATTCCAGTTCAAATCTCTGCTATATCAAATGCCATGAAATGTCCAAAAAAATCAAAAAAACATTTCCTGGTCACAGATGATGGTTAATTTACTTTCAGCAATGTTTGTTACACATTTACTTCAGAAAATGAAGAGATTTTGACATCATTATGATGGTGTTTTATCCCCATTATAATCTGGAGAATAATACTCTCTCGATGTGGTCCTCATTTATTCCACTATTCAACAAATATGTGCCAAGAATTGTGGTAGGTTCTCCAGAAAAGGCAGAATTGTATGAAGCTATCCAAAGGGACTTAGCATTAAGTTGAATACTTCATCTGTTTAGTACTGTCATGAAAATTCTAAGACTTGAAAAGATTTAATATGTATAATACACAGATATCTGATACTTGATAGGTTGCTTATTTTAGATTTGATTTGGGTTATACATATGCAATAAAATATTAAAATAAAGCTAATCTAGTAAGGGCCATATAAAGGAATGGAGGAGATTACTGGATCTGAAATCTAAGCTAAGGATAGTTTCTACAATTACACATTAAATTTAGTTCCTGTGCGGGTCACAAAGGCCAATAAAGAAATTTCATGAATCATGTAGTATTCATTTTCTAATAAAAGGATATATACTAGTTGGTAAGAAGAAAATGTTCCCGGAAATAAACTCTTTAACAAGAATTCAATCCTGGATTGCTGTAATAAAAGAAAATATCTTTAATAGTGGCCTTCAGAGAAGATGGAGAAAATGTATTCATATGGTCATTTCTTATAGGGACCCTTGGTAAAAATCAAGAGAATAATACTATATTGCAATTATGTAAATGTGTTTCTATAGCGTGTAAGCGACATAGTCATCAGGTGGCTGGAGCCTGGTGCTCTGTTGCAGCTGAAGGCAGCTGGCTGTGCTGCCATGCTTCCTGGTGGGTGCACATCTGAAAACCCATGTTGCTCAGATGGCTTGATTGAGACAGCCTAGCCCCAGGCCCCAGCTGCCAGTGTGGACAGCAAGCAATGCCACCCTCAGCAGGCCCCCAATACCGGCCTGTTCCTGAGCAGTGGGCTTCACCTTCGCATCTGCCACCCTCACCACTGCCTTGGCAGCTGCCTCCATCTATTCAGCAGCTCTCTGGGCCCCCTTCTCCTCTCCGGCAGTGCTCCTAGACTTTTGTACCTGCTGCTGGGACTCAGGTTTGGGCATCATGGGTGATTTGTGGTGTAAGTAAGTGGAGAATTTGGAAGAATTTCAAAATATTAACAACCAGGATGGTTATACCAGTATACATCTCATGTCCCCTGACGAGAGGGTCATCTCCCTCCCACTGAGCTCACTTAGAGTTGCATAGTTTCCTTTGTCATGGACATTTATCATACACATTTCTCATCCTCTCTACTAGACCTCACATGAGTCAGAATGGCCGTCATTAAAAAAACCTACACATAATAAATGTAGGAGAGGATATGGAGAAAAAGGAACCCTCCTACACTGTTGGCGGGAATGTAAATTGGTGCAGCCACTATAGAGAACAGTATGGAGGTTCCTTAAAAAACTAAAAATAGAGTTACCATATGATCCAGCAATCCCACTCCTGGGCATATATCCAGTGAAAACTCTGATTTGAAA
Organism: Vicugna pacos; assembly: GCF_048564905.1. Lineage (NCBI taxonomy): Eukaryota > Metazoa > Chordata > Mammalia > Artiodactyla > Camelidae > Vicugna > Vicugna pacos. Next base: position 57,912,768 of record NC_132989.1, read on the forward strand.
AGATACATGCACCCCAGTGTTCATAGCAGCACTATTTATAATAGCCATTACATGGAAGCAACCTAAATGTCCACCGACAGATGAGTAGATAAAGAAGATAAATATATATATTTATCTACACTCAATGGAGACATTAAAAAGGAATGAAATAATGTCATTTGCAGCAACATGGATAGACCTAGAGATTGTGATACTAAGTAAAGTAAGCCAGGCAAAGACAAACATCATGTTATTACTTATATGTGGAATCTTTAAAAAAATGATGCAAATGAACTTATTTACAAGCCAGCATTAGACTAGAAAACATACTATGAAAACATAACTATAGAAAACATACTATGGTTACCAGAGGGGAAAGAGGGTGAGAGGGATAAATTAGGAGGTTGGGATTGACATACACACTACTATATATAAAGTAGATAACCACAAGGACCTACTGTAGAACACTGGGAACTATAATAAATATCTTGTAATAACCTATAATGGAAAAGCATCTGAAAAAGATTTTATATACGAACTGAATCACTTTTCTATATACCTGAAACTAATACAACATTGTAAATCAACTATACTTCAATTAAAAAAAAAAACACTGTCCTTGGGCAATGGGGATGTATGGTCAGCTAGTTATAAATATATTTTCATTTTAAGAATCATTGGTTACCAGTGTGACAGTCTGCCTTCTGTCTCCTTCAATGGCCATGAAAGATGCAAGAAATGACACATGTAGGGCATTTAAAATTTCCCCCAATTGCCTTTTTTGAATGTACACAGTAGATTGGGATCTTTCCTACACTCTTCATCCACCCCAAAGCACAATCTCAATTCCTAGGCATAAAACAGAATGAAAGCAAAATGGCATCCCTTTTTCATCCTAGAATATAGAAGATAAAATGTTACATTAAGTACTGTCAAGCCAAGTAGCTGGGGAAGTTCTCAGAGAAGAAAATTACTTCCTAGTAGATGACTTTTAATTGTAAGTTTCAAAATTTGATAAGATTCTGGAGATGAGGGGATCAGTTTCCTTGGAATATTCATCAACACTTTTTCCTTCATTGGCAGGGTTATTTGATCTCGGCTTAGAGGAACATGGGAGGAGGTAGAATGGCTGATATGAAATAAAACAGAAGCCTGAACACATAGGGGGTCAGTTCAGGCTAAGTGATCAGTCATTTGCTTGCAGTATGAAGTGTCTGGATTTATCACAGTAATATTCTTGTTTGTTCCTGTAGACCTTGCAGGTCTCATTATATCTGTGCTGATAGCCTTGTCATCACTGCTGATGATCAGAATTCTCTTAGTTGGCCTTATGTGACTCAGTGACCTTCAATAATTGAGGATGGAACATGACATCAGTGCTGAGGGTAAAGCAAGTGTCCGTAGTGAGATCCTCTCTCCCCTAATCAGGGAGCAAAAGTTTGTCAGAAATGATCGGCAGGTTTTCTTGGAACATTAAAAGGCATGGAAATAAAGGGGCCCTCCCTGCCTTTATAAATTATACAGGAGTATCCAGTTAGCTCATCTTCACCCTGTAATTTGGAATGAAAAAATCTCTTGTGCATAAACTGCCTTTCTGAATCTACCACAATTAATCCAGAAGAGAAGTGGGAATGGGTAGCAGCGTTTTTTTTTTTTTCCTTCAAATTTTGTTGTTAATTAAAAAAACAATTATCAAGGACTTCTAATTACTTTATAAGTGCTGTATAGCCTGTACCTGCTCCTCAGCAAATTAGTAAGATAATGCCTGAAACATCTTATTAAGCGGAATTGCTCTTTCTCCTCCCCCAGATTCACACATCTACTTAATAGGCCTCTTCTTGTGCAACACTTTGGTGAAACATTAAGTGATCTCACAGTTATTAGCGTTGTGCATTGGTTTCTAAATGTTCTTTACCCAGGACCTAATAAATTGGCAGGCTACTATAAGGGTGAGTAGGGACAGGCATCAATTCTTCAGAAGATCTTTAAAGATATTCCCTTAGAGCAAGTGAGTATTTTGGAAATAATAAGATCTTTTTGGTGCAGGGTATAGAGAGTCACTGGTGAGATAGACAATAGAGCCATGAGGTCCCCCAAGGATCGTGGGACAGATGAGAGGGTCTATAGTCAGGGGCTGACACATGAAAGACTAGACCCAAGATGTGAGCCACTGCAGAGTGCTGAAAATGCGTGCACTCGAAGGAGACATCACATCCGTGGGAGGCATGCTGCTCAAAGACCTCAACAGATGGGGGTTCATCCACTTGGGAGTTTCATGAACTACGTCAGGGTCGGCAGTCCATCCTTTTGAACTTAAGTGGAATCAAGTTGAGAATGAGGAAGCAAGCTGCCAAAATAGAAGAAAGCATGATCTCATAGTTTTAAATCATCTTGGAGAAGACCATTTATATCATATAGTCCATCCTAGAACTATATGATTTGGAGCTTGAACATGAAAAGTGAGACATGTTCAAAGTTTTTTTTTGAAATTTCTAAATTTGAAGTGACTTTCATTTAATCTAAATATATTTTCATTCTTTTATATAGCAGTTCACGTAAGATTCATGATCATGGTACTTGCTGCATTTTTCTTTTTCTTTTTTAGTTCAGTCCTCTGTAGTTTTAGGAGCGGTGTTAAAATCACAATTTTGTTATACCGAATTGTTATATGAGGTTTGCTAGCTTGTCCAGCAACAGAGAATATATGCAGGGGATCTGAGATCAAGCCTAAAATTTCCTCCCGGCCTGCCTACATCTGCAGGAATCAGACCACCATGCCCTGGGTGTCTAACAGATATTATCAGTCTCCAAAAGCTTTGATGTCACATACTCCAAGGCACTATTTACCCGAGTAAAAATCTCATTTTGGCATGCATTGCTCATGAAATATTTGTGGAGTGTTGGGGAAGCTATGGAAAATCCTTGTATTTGCAGGAATTAAAAAAAATTGATCATGAATTTTCTTGTAGGGATTTTAAGGGAACACTGGGGCACACTTGAAATTTCAAGTTAGGTTCAGAGAAATTTCATAGAGATAGAGGGAAAACCATGAGTAGAATTTAACAATTGCAGAATAAACATGATTAGAAGTTAAAAGATTTGAGATCATCGGCAGGAAGTGAGAGTTGAAAAATAGTTTACTAGTTTAGAGACTTTCAGTAAAAGAAAGAATGAGTGAGTGATGGGGAACCTGATGAGCCTTATTGCAAGTTTATTTAATTGCAGGAGTGATGGGGTGGACATAGGTGGCCCAGGATGTGTTCCTTTGTGCCTGAGCATAGCTGGGAGAAGGACCTCCCTGTATTTTGGTCAGGTGCACAGCTTGGGGCAGGAGAGCAGTGGCAGAGCAGGGCAGAGAACTAGATGGGCGGCCCGTGTGCCAGGACTGGTTGGTACTGGGGTGGGAGTGTGGGCAGTGGGATGGGAGAACTCCTCCTGGACACTCCAGAGATGCCCCCAGTGGCTCTGCAGGTCTCTGGTGAGACAGGAAACTTATGCCACAGTAATTTGCTGCCTGCATCAGCAAGTTCCTAAATCTCCTCGGGGTGGTAACAAAAGAAGTCTCTTCCACTGGGGAATAACAGCAGAGAGTTAGATATGATCAAGGTTACTCACCTGAAATAGATGTGAACTGGAAAGTGAAGAAAGCACAGATCACACTGAATTCTCTTACATAGTTTATCTAAAGCCAACCAATGCATGTAGATAGTCTGCAATGTACTTTGTCTCCACTCTCTCATTACAATTCCTTTAAGATTTTCCCCAGGAAGTCTCCACTGTAAAATTTTATCCCATTAGCATACCTACCTCTCTTCCCTAGCAGGTTGGGCCTCCCTCTTTTATTCTTTGGGAACTTCTTTATTATTCTAAGTTACCCTGGACATAGTAGAAGCTCAATAAAGATTTATTTAATAGATTAATAAAATGGAATTTTTCTTACTCAACATATCTCATCTAAAAATGGTTTTCTTATTATAAATGTTAATTGTTAAAATTTCTTAGATTTTAAAAAAAAATTGTTGCCTTATTTTCAAGTATAGTTTGTTATTGTGACATTTTCATAACATCAAGAAAAATATTTTAAAGTGTTTCCCTTGGGGCCAAGAAATGTATTATATTAAAATAAAAACACACTGTAAAAATTAGTGACTTGTCTATAATGCAAAGATATTTTATAGAAATTTAGCTCTTTTGAGATCCTGTGAACATAAGCTATAGTAATATAGGAATGAGTAAGTTCAAAGTTGTTTTGGTCTCAGTAAAAGACTTTTCTTCAAAATGCACTTTTCTGAGTTGCAATTTTCTCATTTTTATGAGATGGAGATAGTGATACCTCTTCCACTGACCTCTTGTTTTTTTGTGACATTCAAAACTGGATTTAATTCCTTTGTAAGGTACCAAGCCCTCTACAAGTATTAGAATACAAGGACCTTTCATTGATTCGTTTGTTCATCCCAGACATTTTCAAGCCCCTGTGGATGTGAATGCCAGGGAAAGTGCTGTGCTGTAGAGGAGACAAAGATATGTAGGTAAGAACTGCATTTGCCCTCCTCTTCAAATAAATGTCTTTTAACTTCACAACATCCAAAATTGTTGGCCTCAGTAGACAATCTTACAGGTTAACCAACCACCCAAAAAAAGAGGGGAAATTTCAAAAATTCAGAGAAAAGATAAATCTGACTTGATGACATACATCTCTGGAAGGAGGAAGGCTTCAGGAAGCTGGGGAAACTTTCAGCAATACTATCATAGTTATAAAGCTGCAGACTAAGCCAACAGGGAAGAAAAAGATGGTGGTATTCAAAGGAATTATCTTCCAATATTTGAAGGCCCATACTTTGTTAGAAACATCAGATTCATTCTGTGTGGTTGGCTCCAAGGGGCAAAGTAGGAGCAACAAGAGAAAATTACAAGGGCATAGGTTTCTGAATATTACAAGGGAGAGATATCTAATGTGCTCAGCTATCCAAAACTAGAAGGGGAAGCCTCAGGGGTGATGAGTTTCCTGTCATAGGGAGAGTTCAAGCACAAAATACATTACCTCTTGCCTGAGCTGGAGGCTTTTAAGGTATTGCCCAACACTGATCTGATGCGATGATTCTACTCTCGAAGTTGGTCTCTTAAGCTGTGAGAAGTTGGTCTGAGAGTTGTGGGTAACCGTTTAGCTGTGAGAATCCCCTCCCCACTGCCCTTTTTGGACCCCCTCTCCCAGCTCCCCTCTCCCCAGAAGATGTTTGAGTAAAGTGAAGAATAAGGTTTCTTTCGTCTTAATTCTGCTCTTATGCATGGAGGGACTCTCCCTTAAGATGAGATTTCTATTTGAGTATAAACCCAAGGTCACAAATCTATGTTTTTGCTTATCTTTTTAAAAAAAAATTTAAATGGAAGCGTAAGTGTTGAATATGGTGCTTATATTATTTCAGTTCATTTTCCAAACATATGTACGTAGAGATGGAGTGAGCCTGTTTTGCTTGGATACAGCAATCGGTTTTCCTCCTCTGTTCTCAATCAGGCAGTTTTAAATTTTGGTGAGGCGTGTAAACACACTGTGATGGACGACATTAATAAATAAGTACTACATTGGCTCTGCTTGAGCAGTCCCTCTTCATCTTTATCTTTTTTGTTTAAATCCTGTGGGGTCCCAGAATTCTCTTTATGGAGATCAAGAAGATTAAGCAAAATTAGTTCTCAACTACATAATGGGCTTCCCTCTCCTGGCCTGTGTCTCCCCTCTCTGCACATGGTGACTCCCCCTGATATCAACAGGAGATTCACAGATGGGGGAGAAATTATGCCAGGGAGAGCAGGGCACACCATGGGATCTCAGCCTTCTCTTTCATGTCTAGCAATGTGTGTGCTTGAATTGGAATCCAAAATGAAAATGGCAAGTAAATCGCTGGCTACTCAAAGACACCTCCAACTTCATGTGTCTCTTAGGGCAGGCTGACCTGTTCAATCTCAGAGCCAGTGGTTGCTGTCCTAGTCTTGAGAACATCTAAACCACAGCTTCATAAACCAATGATAGCTTCAAAGAGGTTATTTTCAGAGAGAACTATGCTTCAACCATGTCAAACAGCGGAAGTCATGCTGTTTATAAAGTTCTCCAGAGAGAGACTGGCTTACTCATGGGCAGAGTTGGCAGCTGCCGACGTGGAATAATTTGAGGATCGACGAGAGGCCCCCATGCTTTAAAAATCCGTCTCCCTCATCAGTCTGCAGTGGTGCCTGAAATTTCCACCATTACTGTCATTTCTTAAAAGCCTCTAAGAGGACATATGCCCTATTATCTTGAGGGAGGTAACATTAATTAACTATATAACATATTAGAATGGATGAGTTTTCTTGTTAATAACCCATTACGACCATTGACACCTAGTAAAGATCAGGACTGCGAAGAAGTAGAAGAAAGGGGAGGCAAGCTGTAATGGAGAAGTGGAAGATGACGATTTATAGTGTCCATGTAGGGGGTATCACTCAGGTCCAGCTGCAGTAGGGTCTCTAACATGGGGACAACCAATGGAGAAAGAGAAGGCACTAGGTATTTTGTTGCAGGTAGTGGGGTGGGCATGGCCCCAAAATGCGAGAAATGGAAAAGGAACTTCACTTGCCTCGCAATATTGTTAATGTTGGCCCTACCACTCCCAAAGAAGTTCAGTGGTCCAATAATCATTTGTAGAGTGATTTTCAAACTGTCCTAAACACTCTTATTTGAGGGTGGGGGATGAATCTTTAATCCCAAGTCAATGGAAATAGAGAATTGGTGGTCATAATTTGAATGGCCATATTTTAAGAATTTAAAGGATTTTTAGTGACCTTTTAGCTATAACATCCATTGGCTAAATAAACATTTTTCTTCAGTGGTTTCTTCAGAAGTATTACTTAAAGACATTTACTTACCCATAATATCAAGCATTTATACTGTTTAGTTAGAATCAAAGAATTTTAAGAGCTGGAATTGATGACTTGAGATCTCTTAGTTGAACCCCATTCCTTTAGAGATGAGAAACTGAGACATTTTCTAAAGTGTCTTTATGTATTTCCTCCTTTATTATTGAGTATCGACTGTGTGCTAGGCACAGGGATACAGTGATCAAAAAATAAAGATACAATATTTTCCTCATGGAGCTTATACTTTAGTGGCGGAGAAAATATTAGTTAATTGACATACATGTAAAAGCTGTGATAAGAGTTACTGAGTAATATATGTCATGAGAGTACATTATAGGGGAACTAGAAACTGGTGGGGATGGTGTTAGTAAAGTGTCCTTGCAGATAAAATGTTTGAATTAATATCTGAAGGTTAGTAGGGGTTCTTAGAGCAGAAATAAAGGAGAAAGATAAAGAATATGCAAAGGCCCTGGCACAGAAGGCCGTGGCATGTTTTTGGAATTAACAAGAGGCCTGGGTGTGTGGAGCTCAGAGGGTACCAGGGAGAGAGTTTTGAGAAAAGGCTAGAGAAGCAAGCAGAGGCTAATCATGTAGGGCTTTGCTTGGACCTCATCCGAGGAGCAGTGTGTAGAAGGGACTGAGCTGGATACCCATGGGTCAGGAGGTTAAAGCAGCGATCCAGAAGAGAGCGGGTGGTGACTTGCCTAAGGGTATAGAGCTTTGGTAGAATTAGCATTGCTTCTAGGTTCCCTGATTAACAAGGTGGTGCTGCTTTTTGAGTTTCCTATCATCCATTTGTCCTACTTCCATTTTAGTGGGAGATTTATCTCTTTACATTAAGTTCCTGTGACTCTGGTGGAGCTGACTGGAGCCTCAACTCCAGGGACAGCATGTGATTCGGACCTGACCAATGAGACTTTCAGATTCTCTTGGGACCATAGCAGTTGGTTTAGGATTGGGCATGCGATCCCATCCAAACAGGTGAGATGCCACAAGACTGTGATGAGGACTTCTAAGACAGAGAAAAGTAGTGAAGTGAGGCCTGGCTGGAGTTATTTAAACACTAGAGGGAGAAGAAACTGAAGCAGGATGTAAGAGATGGAGAGAAAATGCACGCAGATGACATTGTTTAAGCCCTGAGGCAACAAGGCAGAAGTCAGCCATGCCTTGAATTTTTTAGTTATGGGAGTCAGTGAAATCTTACTTTGTTAGAGCTGGTTTTCACTGGTTTATCTACCATGGGCAACCAAGAGTCCTAATTAATCAAGTATTAAATTTCTTGCTCCTTTGTTAACTTACTTGTAGGATACAAACTAAAAAAGAGGAAAGCTATGATTTTCAATACAAGCTTTACAGAAGAATAGTTTCATTGTAAAGTCAGCTACTTTGGATTCATTTGGGTCTAACATTAACAACCTTAGTATTAAATCACTTTGAAGCTGAAGATGGTAAAGTTTTCACATGATATTTTATTCTAAATAGAAGTGTTTTTCCATGAAATAATTATATATGAGAAATGTTTTTATTATAAGTAATATCTAGATAAATGGTATTTATTATATCAAATGTCATTAAGGGAAAACAGCCAATTGACAAATATTCCTCAAATAATACGGAAACATATGATATGCAAGTAATTTCAACCTCAACTGCCTTTATAAGAACACCTCTGCTTTCACACTCATTAATAAATCATAATATCTCTAGTACAACATTTTGCCAGTGTTTTGGTGGTTGTTTCTACATATGTGATCCAAGAATAGTCTCTGCGTTTGTCCTCTCACTTATCTTAGTTAATCCAGGTAAATAATACAGTTTCTTTCAGTTTTGGGGGAGTATTGAAAGATTTTTATATTCTTTGTATCAATAAACAAATAGCTTAAAATTTTACAAAGTAAAATATTTGTCTAAAAATAATATTATAAAATTTAATTTAAAGTGTAAGATAAGGCTCTGTGGGGAATTTTGGAACTGCGGAAGACTCATCAATTATGTGCTTTTGAAAAAAATTGTATGAAATTCTGCATCATCTTCTAAATCATATAATTCCATCCAGAACAAAGCATCCATTCATAAACTTTTGAATTAGATGGGTTTCAAGAAATACTGCCATTGACTGTCTGCTCTGATTTATTTTATACCAGAGCAGAAGGATGGGAGGGAGTAGTCACAGCTCCTCTTTCAGCCCTGACTCACCAGAGTTCCAGAAGTGAGGAGAGCAAATGTTTTTATCAAGTTGGAATGTTGAGGATCAGTTTTAGCCTAACAAATATTGACGCTTACTACTTTTTTTTTCTGCCGAAAATCCAAGTCCTGCGGCACCTGTGGGTGAAATGCATGTGTTTGATCACTCACAGAACTGAGCAGGTAACCAGGGTGGGGCCAACACAACAGCACTCATCCAAGCAGGTCCTGGTGGGCCCTCAACCCTGAGAAGGTCCTCTAAGTAACGGACAACCCCACAGGTATGGAACACTACACTTCGACTTGTAATCTTGATGTTGAGCTAGAAAAATTGAGCTTCCGGGGCTGGTAGAGGGAGTTGAGAATGAGGTGGCAGATATCCCTTCTTTGTGTGATCTTGTAAGGATAGAATAATTAACATGGGTAGGACCGAAGGAAATGTGCTGTCCTTGAGTATGTACACATAAATGATGTAGTAGTTATGCCAATACCTAGTAAAACCAAGGAGGAAACAAAATTATAAAAAAGTCTAAGGACCAGCTATACATAGATTCATTCATAACCATTAACATTTCACTGATTATCTAATATATGCAAGGCATTTTGCTAGTTTACCAGGTGAGAAAGTGAAGATGAATTAATCAGGGGTTTTTCCATTAATGTACATGTACTCTAACAGGCACAGGAGTTATGAGAATAAATAAGTGCAATATCTATTTCATAAAAATGTACAGAAGTAAGTAGTTTAATATTGGGAGGACTTCTGTCTAGTATGATTGAGGAAAGCTATGTGGAATAAGTGATATTTTAGCTACAACTTGAGAATTGTGCAGGATTCCAGTGGAAGGAAATAGGATGAATAAAGTTATGCAGGAGGAAAAATAAGAGTTCAAAGTAGTAAGTAGCGAGTCCATTCATAACAGAAAGAGATAAAGATAAGCTTGGAAAAATGAGTTCAGTGAAGGCCAGATTATGAAGGTACTTGAAAGCTCTTTAGAGGATTTTGTAGTTTATCTTTGAGGTAACGGGAAGCCAGAGACACATTTGGAGCATGAAGGAAAGATTGAAAGAAGGTTTAAGGAAGACTAACATGGTTGGGGAGTGGGAGGCTACTGCAATAGTCCGAGTGAGAGGCAATAGAGTCCATTTTAGGGGAAGTAAAAGAAGGGATGGTTGGAAGAGATGGTGGAACATCTGAAAGGTCTTGGTGACTGATTGGATATGGGACAAGGGCAAGAAAGAAATAAAAGTGGTAGAGTGTGTGCTTAGCATATACGTGGTCCTAGGTTCAACCCACAGTATTTCCATTAAAAAATAAAAACAAAAACAAAAAAACTTAAAAAAAAAAAAGGACAGTCAGGAAGAGGAGCAGATATAGTAACAAAAAGGGGTCAAAAGAATGTGATTCTCTTAAGGATGGCAGTCAACTCTTCACTGGCTAAAGCTTCTACACTGACTTTGAACCTTACATATATCCTATGAGGAGTGTTGTGCTTAGCACCACCCTACTATAGAGTGATTGTAATGATGGCACAATCATGTTTGTGAAGTTTAAATTGAAATAAATTGATTTTTTCACTCTGCGTGTGCCAGCTGCCTGCACCAAGTGAAGAAATGACCTCTTTCTTTCAAAAGCTATTTATTGCAGATGCAAGACCTACATATTTCATTTCCATATGTGCTCTGTTGGTCCATGGAACATTTCGGCTGTAGGACTTTTAGTAGAGATAAAAGCCAATAGTGTATGAAATAGATATTATCACCAACATAATATTAAAAAATATGAGGCAAATGGTATATTGAACATTACAGAAATACTGTGTGTGTGTGTATATATATATAAATACAAATTTAAATATATATATATATATATATAAAACATTTGAAACAGAGTTATTTCTTCTAGAGTTAATAATGTTTCTAAACCCTCAGCAGGCATGTAGTTAACCCTGCAAAAGAGTTTTAAGCTATGGAATTAAAACCATCTAGTAGGGCCAGTGAGCATCTAACAGGAGAGATGGTTTTATATGCTTTCCCTAAAGCCCTCAAGAGTTCAAGGGCTCACAGTCTCTCTTAAAGGTCTCTGTGTTTTATCACTCTCTGAATTAAGAAATTCCTCCTTAAGTCCTGTTGAAATATTCCCTGCTCCATTTCTCACTAGTTCTCTGAGGAGCAGCTACATTTCCCTCCCTGATTTTGGTGGGGCCTCAGGGGCTGTCGGTCTTCCTAAAACGTTCTGTGGTTGCGAAATGACTTGGGAAGCACATTTGCTTCCTCATTATACAATACTGTAGGGAGGAAGCACCAGTCTGATGGTAGTCTGGAATGAGTGTGAATCAGGCCTTGCATAATCTTAGTAGGAAGTTGCTATGTATTATGCCTGAGGAATCAGATGGGCAATCCTTCCAAATCCTCAAGTATCCTTTGAAGCCTCTGATGCTTCCAGGTCCTTGGACCAAAACTGTGTCTGCAGCCTTGAAACTGTAATATGTGGGAAAGAATTAGTTCACTATGTAGTCCTCTGGGCCTCCAGCCAGAACCATTTCCTCATGGAAGAAACAGACCCCCAGCTCTAAACATAGTCTGCAAACAGCTGGGTGAGGCTGAGGCAAGGAGACATGTATGACACAGAATCCCAGGAGATCCTCACTCTGAGGATCTGACCCTGCCCTTGCACAGCCTCCTTGCCTTCTGCACTCTTGATGCCTGCTTGCTTCATCCTAGTCACAGACCGTGATAGAAATCAAGTCTTTAGGAGAGCATCAAACTTCCCAGGATGTGAATTGCACTTCTGTTACACTTCTGCCCTGTGGGCCACCAAAATAATAGCTGGTTCTTGGGATGGGAAGAGAGGACTCTGTTCTCCAGGGGCAGATGTTGTGTGTTAATTAGAACAAAGAGAACTGGCTTTTTCCAACTAAAACAAAAAGGAAAATTTATGGGGAAAATATTGGGGTAGCTTCTAGGGTGGAAAAGAAATTCGAAGAACCAGAGTTAAGAAGGACTGGGAACAGCTGGTGAGGATGTGGAGCCATTGGGACCCTCATGCACTCTTGGTGGGAATGCAGCCACTATGGAAAACTGTATGGAGCTTCCTCAAAAAATTAAACATTTTTGGACTACCATGTGATCCACTAATCCCACTTATGAGATTATCCCCCTAAACTGAAGTTAGAATCTCCAAGGGAAATTGAACTCCCATATTCATGGCAGCACTATTTATAATAGCTGAGATAGGGAAGCAGCCTAAATGTCCAATGACAAATGACGGGATAAAGAAAATGTGGTATACACATGCAATGAAATATTAGTCAACTTTAAAAAAGATGAAAATTCTGCAAAATGCCATAATATGGGTGAACCTTGGGGACATAATGTTAAGTAAAATAAGCTGATCGTAGAAAGACAAGTACTGCATGATTCTGCTTGTCTGAGATATCTCAAATAGTCAAACTCATAGAATCAAAGTCGAGTGGTAGCTGCCCTGTGGGAAAACGGGAAGGAGGGGCTAGTATTCAACAGGCATAACATCTCAGTTAAACATGATGAATAAGTCCCAGAGCTCTTCTGTACAGCTTTGAACCTATAGTCAACAGTACTATACTGTATACTTTAATATTTGTTAAGAAGGTAGGTCTCACGTTAAGTGTTTTTACCACAATAACATTAAGTTTTTAAAAATTTGCATTGTCTTCAAATTAAAAACAAAAGAAAATGGCTTTGTGATTGGAATGCTATCCAAGTTTCACCTACCTCACAGAAGAGGATTAAATGAGGCATCATAATCATTAGGACCATGCCAGTACAAATAAATGCTCAGTGAATGTTAGTTATCATGAAGTTATCATCATAATTTTTAAATACCACTTGAGTCATTTTGAATAGTAACTGGAGCCAAGCCTCTTGACAATTTATTTACTCTTTTCACAAATATGAGCACTCTGCCATTTAACGCTAGGTGGTAGATATTGAAGAACTAAGGATGTCGATTCAGTCTTCATGGCACTTACCATCAAATGGGAATGGAATCTGGGGTGGGGGCAAGCATGTAAATGATGGCATAGCTAAACGTGGTGTTAGAGATATTCTCAGAGTGGTGGAGCCCAAGAGGGAGAAGAGGATCGAGTGGTGGAGGGGCAAGGTATTCAGGGTTGATTCTAGGACTTGGACTTCATGGGAGTGTACCATAGTAACGACAGTTCACGAACGCAGCACCTCCATAAAGCAGTGCAAAACTTTTGAACCAAGCTTATCAATCCTTCGTGTGAAAATGCTTCATGAATCACAATCACAGGGATCAAACCTTTATTCAAATTATTACTTGCGTTCCCACATTGAGCAAGGCAATATTTTAACCAATTTTTATAAGATCAAATGCATGCCTAATGCCTTTTCACTTTTTCCTGCACTTTTGAATTTATTCTTACTTAGTTCTCAAGAGAATTTTTAAAACAAGTGATATTTTTCTATTCAAACTGAGGCTCCCTCCCCATCTAGACTACAAGGAAGCCTACTGATCATTGTGTCTGAATTTCCTTCATTTTTTAATAGATTAAAAAAAAATTTGAGGCCCAGAGAGGTGAAGGGACTTGTCCAGGGTCACATACATCTGACACATGAATAAGACAACGGGCCAAGTGCATGAATAGTTGGTCAGGTTATGTATTCAGTTGTTGAGCACTCAGGATGGCTGAAGCCCAGGCTTAGGCTCCTTTCTTGCAAAACAAAAGTGGTTAAAGATAAAACTTCCTCTCCCAACCAAATGTGTGCATTTTGAATTGCTATCTTTTTTTTTTTTTTTTTTTTTTTTTTGCTATTACTATATTGGAGGAGCAGTCTGTTATAGCTGTGGAAAGCTCAGGCTCTGAAAGGGCCAGACCTGGACCTGCATTTTGCTTTTATCACTCCCTTGTTACGTGTTCTTAGACAATTTGCCCAACCTCTGTAAGCCCTGGTCTCTGTCAAATGAAGAAAGTAATTGTATCATGTTTGTACATGTAGTGCACTTAACATAGTTCCTGCCACATAATCTGTATTAGATGTTGCTAATAATAATAGCAGAAAAAGTAGGACTGGATAGAAGCAGAATATAGATTTTGTTCCATTATTAGGGTTCCTCAGAGAAATGAAACCAATAGAATTGATTGATTTTAAAGAATTGGTTCACACAATTGTGGAGGCTAGCAAGTCCAAAATCTGCAGGATGGTCTAGCAGACCCAGGGAAGAGACCCAGGGAAGAGACCCAGGGAAGAGACCCAGGGAAGAGCCGATGCTGCTGGTCATGTCAAAGGGCCTTGTGCTGGCAGAATCCCACTTTGCTCAGGGAAGGCCAGTTGTTCTGTTAAGGCCTTCAGTTGATGGAATGAAGCCCATCCATGTTACCAAGGGTTTCTGCTTGACTCAAAGTCCACCAATTTCAATGTTAATCTCATCCAAACCATCCTCTGAGAAACGTCCAGAACATTAATGTTGATTGCATCTCTGGGCACTGTGGCCCAGCCAAGATGACAGGAAAATTAACTATCACAGTTTCAAAGCACCTTAACCATGTGTTAAAGATGGTTTCCATGTCCGGTCTAGCATTAGTGAAACTATCACTCAGTCAGAGAGCTCAAGCCAGCTATTATTTTGACAGGTTTGGATGCAAACCACTTTTTCTCCTTGATAATAATGAAGCTGCCATATTCCATGGTGGGCTCTGGTGGTCAGTTCTTCATCTCAAACTTGTGATTAACATTCGCCGGCTCTCACATGCTACCTTCTTCCAAAGTAATATCTGCTATATAGTTCCCAAACTAATTAGAGAGGCACCTATTCAACCCTTGATCCTCAGATCCAAGTTACTCATGTTTCTCCAGAGAAGTGACATATCTCTCAATAGCCAGAGCTGGCCGTTAGTGGTTGTTAATGTTATTCGGAGCCTGGTCCAGACACCTACACTTGTTTGGGAACGAGCCCTGTGGGAGGCCCTTGGTGGGTGTGGAGCTATTTCACTGGGGGCTTTGGCGGTTAGGACTGAGGAAAGTGTGTATTTTTAGATGACCGCTCTCCTGGCAGCGGCAGTGGAGAAAGCCGAGGTGCATCACCTGTCTCCTAGTTGTCAGGTGG
The DNA here is from genome assembly GCF_048564905.1 of Vicugna pacos. NCBI lineage: Eukaryota > Metazoa > Chordata > Mammalia > Artiodactyla > Camelidae > Vicugna > Vicugna pacos. The sequence goes on from NC_132989.1 coordinate 57,927,928, forward strand.
TAGTGCAGGGGATACTCCAGCCAGAACTGCCTGGCTGTTGCAAGTGGCATTATTTGCCTTGTGCTTTGGTACACATTATTAAAGCTTCTGTTTAATGTTCTTTTCCAAGGAGATTGTCTCTGGTGTTTTTATCATCCAGGGAAATGTGGTACCAGAAACGATCCCATTCCTGGCAATTTTCTTTGAAAATGGTAAACTTTTGCAGAGTTTACTCTCCCTTCTATTAGGGTTGATAATGAGAAATTGTGAGGATTATTAAACACTCCTGGCTTTCAGTAGGAACTTATTTAGCACAGATGTTTCTATAATTGCAGTACACTGGGAAAATTCACAGTGTTCAATGGCCCAGAACTCATTATTACTTATTACTTCTACCTGTGTATTGTGGCGCTAGTAAGCTGGGCTGAAATGTTTAATTTAGCAGGGCTGTAGCTGTGTATCTCAGCTGCTTTAGAAAGACGACTGGGAAGAAATTATTGGATGTCCAGCCCAAACCCTTACTACGTATTACTCTTTCAACCATTATCTTGTACCCGTTACGTTCTTTTTTGTGGGTTCAGGCCACTTCTTTGTGTGAGAGGCCTTCAGACAATTCCCTAGTTTATGACCATGAGGAAGAAGTGGAATCTTAAGAGACTTTTAAAACAAACGATGTAGCTAACCATTGTGTTTCACTGGGGTGAAAAACATGGAATGTGTACAACTCTGTTTAGCTTTCTCCTCCTCTCTGTAGAGCACAACTCTTGTCTCAGCAGCATCACTTGTACTTTGAATGAAAGCTTGGCAATGTTTAAGAGCAGGGTTTCAGAAGATGCATTACAAATGCTTATAAAAGGCCGCTGAAGAGAACAGAAAAACTCTTCATATTCCCTTATTCTCCACATTCTTAAGACCAACACTATAAAGAGTTCCCCATTGCACCCTTTAATTCCCTAAACTGAAGAGAAACTGTGTTACCTCGGCTACAAGTTTGCTGGGGGAAAGTTTGATAAATACACCTGTCTGAGTTTAGCTCAGGTGTTCTTTCCTTGGGTGACCAGCTGTCCTTAGCTTGCTGAGAATATTGCTGGTTTTATCACCAAGCACTCGAAATCCTACATCCCAGGAACTTTTCTTAGTCTGGGGCGGATTGGGACTGTCAGTCACTCTGTCTCTTTGACTACCTAGGGTCCCTAAGGGCTGGTAATATTGCAGCCACTATCCCAAAGTTGAAGGTTTCTTGAGTATGTCAAAGACTGCTTTTCTCCCCTCTGTATCCAGAAAAGCCCAGGATATACACTATTTATGTAAAAGAGATAAGAGGCATGAATTCAGTGACAATTTTCACTCATAAGAGCCAATCATATAAGCTGTCAGATACTAAAGAATATATCCTATTAAATTTGGAATTAGATCTCAAATATATAACATTTGTAGCTTTAAAGCAAGGCCAGAAAACTTTTGCTTTTCATATTCATTTGTTGTACTCAAATGAAGTAGGTGATACTAATTTGACAGTGGTAAAACCAAGATTACAAAATGATCTAGCCAGTTTCGATAACAGATTTATATATCTACCTTTATCTGAATGATCTTATACTTGGATTTGAGGATAAGTTTATTTGTCATCTTTTATTCTTTGTCTCAATTATTTTGATTGGCTGCTTAGACATACACACACACAAATTTAGAGGGTAATAATGATGGCTCCATTTCTGTTTTTTCTTTCCTGTCTTGCATATAGAATGCAAATAAAATTTGAAAACACCATAACGTTTTACTAAGATTTACTACGTATTTAAAACTATTTAGATCAGTGAGCTAAATATAACAAAGGCTAATATAAATTTTATTTTCCTTAGGAAGTATGTGGAAACATTTCAGAGGGGTGGCACCTTTTGCCTTGTTTTGAGTTCTTCTGGAGAATGGCAGTAAGCATGTACAGTTTGTTGATGTTGTGACTCCACACTTTGAAAGTTGTGTGTGGGGATGAGGTACATAAACAAGACTGGACCTCCCTTCTTTAATAGCAGGGAGAGGAGTGTTGTGTCATTTGCCATAGGTGACTAAGTTACAAAGGAATATTTCTAACCCTAGGAATGAGTTTAAGATATGCATTTACCTGTATGTCAAAGGACCAATATAACTATGCTTTGACTTTTAGAAACCTAAAGAGACTTGGAGTAGCTCAAAATAGTCCATAGGACTTGAATATTTCTTATATGAGTAACTAAAGAAAGTACTGGACAAACTTCTGCATGTTTATTTATTTTTCGTTGTGGCAAGGCATCTCAGGGTTAAGGTATTCATAAAAATCTCCTCATTAATATTAAAACTTTTTAGGTCTCAGAGCTTTCTAGTGAGATCTGAAATATTTAATCCACTTGATCATGAAACAAACTATTAGGAATCAAGAAATAGCCTCTGTATTATTTGTAGTTTCCAGCTTTAGATGGTTACTTAAGAGCATAGAGGTCTGGAAAGTTTAAAAACTGATTTTTTTTTTTTTACCAAAGTTGTTTGAATATCAACCATCAATCTGACTGTATGCTGAGGGATCAGATTTTTAAAACAGGAGGGCAGAAGAAAACCTGACCTCCTACTGAAAATTTTTCTGAATTTTCATTGATTTGGACTTGATTTTTTGAAGCTATAAATCACATTCTTCTTTGAGATGGAAAATAAGTGACAGAGAGAAATCCAAAGCTAGTGACACTTGCACACAATATGCCAGCTTCAGATGGAGTTATCAGCATTTCATCCGCACTGCATTGTGCTGAAATTCTTCTCGCCCATACCTTTCCTGGAATCCTCCTGTTGAAGAGCGCAATAATAACTATCTGCCAATTAAGGTGTTCTACCTGGGGCCAGCCAGAGCTTAGTCTGGGGACAAGGTCACTTGCCGGGATGGAGTTGTAGCTCCCCAATTACTAGTAGTTCCACTACCTCTTCTAACTTGTCAAATAATGAGGAGACTTTGAAGGCTAAATCCAGCAGTAGCTCCTGGCGGGGTTAATGCTGAGTGAATGACAATGATACCTCAGGAGTGAGAATCTGACAATGTCTGTCAAGCTCTGTTCACAAGGATGATGAAGTTCATTGCTCCTCAACACTACTTGGGAAAGGTACTGGTCTTGATCTTTTCAGTGAGAAAGGACCACATTACTCACTTTGGCAGAAGTTCATTAACTCCTCTATGCCACCCATAGACGCTGGGCATGAACTTAAAGCCCTAATGATAGAAGGTGAATGTCTCACAACAGGGCAGTTCACCCACAAAACCAGGTCATCTCAGTGTGTTTCTCATGTCTTGATTCTCTAGTCAATGTTTTTTTTTTTTTAAGTTTCTAAATTCTGAGTTTAGTGATGAATAACAGTGGTTATACAACAGTTATTTTTAGTACTCATTAGCAACACAACTGAGAGAATAAGAATAACAAAATTACGCTCCCACTGAAAAACAGAAAGATTTTATACCAGTGATAACAATGTTCACTGCTGACTCCATTGGTGAATCATTTAGCTGAAGACTGAAAACAACAACTCAACAAAAATCCCTATAAAATTATTCTAATGATCAGCCATTCAACATTTGTAGGAAATTGACTAGATGGCCTGAAAATGAATGTCTCCCAAGTCTGAACTGTATTTTTAAAACGAGTCCTCAAAGCTGAATAATAATGTAAAAAAGGATTTTTAGTGATTAATTCTTTTGCATGTGTTTTCCCTTCACTCCTGTTTATTTATTGAAATAGTGAAGGATACTGCTGTCCTTTGATGATACTTGGATTCACTGTGTAAAAGATCGAGAGAGCAAATGGCCTTTTTGGCTCCTAGGGACGTTCTGACTCACTTCTCAAATTCTGCTGAAGTTTGCTTTGGATAAACGGACAAAGCCTCACTTAGTGATGACAAATATATACACAAGTATTTAGGGAGATGCAAATATTATTTTTGACTCACCTCATAACTAGTCCACTGGTTCAGATCTGAATATCAAATGTTTCATCCTGCTGAGAAAATGGCTCTGCATCTCCAAGATTATTTTACAAAATTAAAAAAGAAAAGTATTTGAGTAAAAAAGAACAAACCTATTTTATCTGATGGAACAGATTCCCTTTCCCAGATTTCAGTTATTGGGCTTCAAAATATGAATTTTCTGTTTGCTTTTGATACATGTGGCAAACTCACTAAGAGCAAGGAGGGCATTTTTTCCTGTTTTTACACTTACATCATAGCAAGACGGCCTGTGGTAACTTTTCAAGTTTCCCATTAGATGATGTAAATTAGATGATTCAAAATAGAGACAAAAAGTTAACTTTGTGTTTTGATGAATGAGTAAAATTTCAGTTGGGTAACACAGACGCTTTAGAGTGGCTCTTTTAATATTACTGAAGATTTAGCTCTGTGGGAAATGTTACAGCACACATACCATCCTGCTTCCTACCTAGTATTTTACTGATGGTTAGTGGCCAAAACTCTGCCAGAGAGGCCAAAGGGGAGACGGCAGTATCTGCTTCCATAAGAGTGCATCTGAGGCACTTTTCTGTGTAGAGTTTTCTCTTGTTTTTCCAGAACAAAATTATCCTTTACTTACAAATCTCATTTTGCTCTGTGCTATTCATAATGACTAAAAAGTAGTGGTCATCGTGTAGGCAAAATACCTTCTCTTGAGTGTTTTCAAGCTGGTTCCTAAGGAGGAGGTGCTCTTTGCCATCATGTGATGTATTTTTTCTCACTGAATTGCTGGGACTTGGCCAACGACCTAGTTTAATTCTCCGGCACCTCTACAAAGTGGTCCTTTCCTTCCAGGGTCAAGGTGACAACGTGGTCCAGTCAAGTTCCATATTGCTGTCAGTCTCCTCTTTACCGGGGCTCGGCCTTCCCACCCACTCCTCTCTTGATGCCTCACCCAACCCTCTCCCTGCCGTTCTGCTTCTTCTACAGGTTTCCTGCTCTTCCTCTCAGGCTCCAAATGACAGGGAGTTAATCTGACAAATTAATCTATGCTAATCTGCTCTTGGGGGCCCCTTCCAGGTAACATAGTCATAGGCATTTTAAGTAACCAAATTGTTACCTGTTGTAGCATCCCAACCACTGGCCATTGCATAAGCCGTTGGTGATGCCCTAGGACTGTGGTAGGGGGTGCATGCTTGGGCCAGTGAGCCTTTTGAGGCCTGTCCCATTACACTGCCTGCCATGGCCTCTCCAGAGACTCCTAGACACACATTTCATGGCAACCCCTGTATAGACTCTCAGTCTTTAGGACTCTGTGGATATCTTAGGTCTGTAGAATCAGCTCTCTCCAGATTGGGTGGGGGAGTAAGGGACTGATGACTGGTTGGTCCCCCTTTGTTTGCCATAGCAAAAAACCAAAAAAAAAAAAAAAAACCCAAAAACCCAAAAAACCAAAACAACAACAACAAAAAAAACCCCAACCCCTCAGCATTCTCTAGACCTGCTGGAGCCAAAGTATAGAAATAAGTCTCAAATAATCCTGAGAATACAAAAGCCGTTTCTAACATTTTCTGTTCAAGAAGTCATATGAGTTGGACTAATTTTCTGAGTATGTGTACTATGATGGGCTAGGGGTTTAATGATAATAAGTGCTCGTATCATTACAAATGTCATCTCTTAATTCTTAAAATAGCTTATAGAATTAGTAGTAGTGTTATTTACATTTACAGGTGGGGAATGGAGGCTCAGCAATGTTAGATAAATTGCTGAACAGTTGCACAGTAATTAAAGTGGAACGAGGCTCTGCACCTGCAGGTCTTCCGTGCTGGCGTCTAAGCCCTTCTCACCAGACACAGCTGCGCTCTCTTCATCTCTGGTCACCTTTGGGTTCTGTACTGGCTCCACCACCCTTGTTCAGTGACTGGGGCGGGTTTTCTTATTAGCTGGGACCTTGGCTGGACCCTGACTTTCCTCTGTTCCTCAAGAAAAAACCCCTCTTGAGGCTGTGAGGTTACCAGCCATCTCTTCTGATTGGTTAGATCATTTAATCAGATTATACAGACAAAAACAAAGGACGGAAAGATATAATACACGGCTCCATGTTCTATAAAGGATTAGAATGAAAGATTTTTAGTAAGTTTCCTCTAGCACAGGAACTGCTATGCCAGTTTAATTGTTCTTCTACAGGCTCAAACTTGGTTTTTTGTTTTTGATTTTTTAAATGTTACCACCAGTTTTTGAGAAGCTGGATAAATGGAAATTTAAATTTAATTTGTGTCTATGATTAATGACATATGTTTAGGAATTAGGTGAATTCAGAGATATTTTGTGTAACCATTTCATAAATTTAGTCATCCATGATAAACAGTTTCATTCTGGGTTTTAGGTTTTACCTAATACACTATTTCAATTTTATTTATGTGTGTATTTATTTATTCACCTCTAGCTAACTTCTTTCTCATATAATCATCAACAAAAATCTAGTGATTAAAAAATTTCCCATGAAAAGGAAAAAAAGGAAGAAGCAATTTGTTTTAAATAAACCTAAAAGGAACCGGATCTTAAAGCCCAAGACAGCTTATTCAATTTAGTATTTGTTACAGTTTTCTATTTAACGGATGTTTAGTGAGGTCAAAATTCATTGTCTTCGAGGTTGTAGCTTTTCTTTTATCCACTAAATTCTCCATAGACTAACACTGATGGAAAAATATGTCTGTTTGGATTTAGATATAGTCAGGAAAGTGACATAAACAGAGAGAGGGAAGAAATCTTCTGTTTTCTTCTGGCCCTTGTCCGAGGTTTGCTAATTGGGTCTGCTACAACTATTACTGGGTTCTGTTTAAGATCAGGCTTTCTTCTTGATATGCTAGACGTTCCTTTTTGTAAACAAAACATTGGCTTTTCATTCAAAAGAAACTGTGTTATAATCAGGAGACATTTCTTGTTACTATTTCTATTTGAAGATTCCCACCAGGTCTCTGACATGAAATACAAAGGGGTTTGCCTCCGGCATGAATAATTTCATAAACTGAAGGAGTGCACTTGTTAATACTCTCAAATTCAATGATCAGAACACACTTTTATTTTAAGAATTGTAACATCCTAAGAAGTCCAGTAGTATCGTGGTCGGACAAGAAGAAAAAACATTTGACACATGCGTATCAAAGCTGGGTATAGTTTTGAATCATGCTTTTAAAATTTTTGGATATATTTTTTTCTCCACAGAATGTATGTTCCCTTAGAGGCAGGATGATTCTCTCTCTTGTATCTTAGGAATTATTGGACATGAGAAGCATATTAATTCTTCTTTGTCTAAATGACCAACATCCAATAAGAGTATATGAGAGCTTTTTAATCACCAACATATTCCAGTAAATTGTTCTTAAGCACAGAGCTTACCTACTTGAACAACTATCAAAGATACCAGAAATCTTTGAATATTCATTTGAAAATCAACTGCCTTTTTCTCCTTTGAAGTACAATACCAATATTTACATGACAATTCTTCAACTAGGCAAAATAATGATGTGCTATTTAAGAAATGAAGTGGGTTGAAATCCAAGGGAACCTCAAGTATGCGTATAAAAGATTAAAATATTTATATTAACTTAACTATGCTTAAGTGCCTATTAAACTGTCTTTATAGAATTTATGGGTTGCTGTTGTTTTGTGTGGTTGGAAAAAACACCCTGGCCCTTTTACTAGACAGTGATTATTGGCTGAACTATTTTTAATCTTAGAAAATAAAAAGAATTTCTCTCTCTCTCTCTTTCCATATATTAACAATGGCAAATGACTCTATTGCTGAAGCCTTTGGATGAATGTGTTCTTAAAAAAAGGACTGTGAGACTTTTGACCATAAGTGACAAAGGTTGGTATTTGCTTTGGTTTGAGGATCAAGTTTAGAATTAAGAGGTCAAATTTAATCCAAAGACACTTTAATGAATCTCTCATGAAAGTGCAGCATCTTTATTTTCTTAGTGACTCAGTCATTTCATTGAAGGAATCCAAACTGCAGAATTACAGAAAAGACCCCAGAAGCAGGAGGTTGTAAAGACAATTAATTATTATATAGTATTAATATATATAAATATCTTTTTAAATAAATATAGTCTTAATGATGCTAGAAGATGAGGACTCTGGTATATTACTGGTGACCTACGTCACTACTTTCTTGGAAGGGTAATTTAATGGTATCTACCAAAAGTGTTGAAATAACTACACTTAAAAGAGCAATTCTCCTTTAATAAATTTATTCTAAATGTAATTAAAGATAAAAATATCTTCAATAGTGCTTATATTAGTGCCTTTTTAATAACACAAATTTATATGCTACCCACATTTTTAAAAAAAGGGATAAAAATCAGACTATCATATAAATCAAATTATATCCACATAATAGAGTATTATATATATTTTTTGTGTGAAAATATACTTACTTATGTGGAAAGATGTTTATGATAAAATGTTTAGTGAAAAATGTAGCTAACAAAACAAAGCGTTAATGATAACTATCTCCGAGCACATGGAGCTAAGAAAAAAATTTTCCAATGTAATGTTTCTATAATGAGCATACATTAATTTTATATTGATATAAATAAACCAATTTGTAATAAAAATGACCTTTTAGTTTCTCAGTTTGAACCAAAGCCTGAATTTCACGAGTTTGAACTTACAATCAAATTTCTACAGTTTTAATTTTTTTTTTTGATGTTTAGAAAATGAAAAATTTCCTAATAAAATATCCTAGGAGACAAAGCACAATTGTGGTATTCTTCTGATGTGGAATCTTTTCTCTGGCTTTGTCTTATGTACCTAAGGCTGGCTCTGTGTAGGGAACAGTTGATGTTCTGTTTATCTAAAGGGGCAGTAGAATAATTAGGTGTAAATGTTTAGCTAGTGGTGTGCTGGTTAACGTTCACCAAGCTGCTCTGGTGTTGTGGGGGTGGGGTGAGAGAAGGCTTTATTTGTAGCATTTGATGAATGGTGTAAATACTCTCACAGTGGCTGACTTCAAACACTCTACATGACATCACTGAGTTGGGAGGAGATGTACACACCTGGCTCTCAAGCTCTGGTACCAGCCAGCTCCAGCATACCACCAGGAAGCCAGATCTCTGGGGGGGGGGGGGCTTTGTGAGGATGGAATAGTACAAACTAGGTGTAGAAGCACTTTAGATTAAGTATTAAGCTTGGAAAGTTTAGAAAGTGGAAATCTTCCTAAGTCAAAGGAGAAAGAGGAAGTATACAGAATGGCGATGTAGTTAAATACAGCGCAAGAGCTAAGACTAGAATTTTTGAGATTGGCCATGATTGAACTTTCCCCTTCAGAGGAATCAGTTTCAGCACTTATTAAGCACAGGCATTCCCAAGACTCTCCCTAGGAGATGTGGATTGGGGCCCAAGAATCTGTATTTTAGACTCTCAGGGGACTGCTATCATCAGATAAGGAAATATGAATTAGAATGCACACATGGTGATTCTATATGATGTTTTGGAGTACTCAGCACTTGATGATAACTTATAATTAGATTGAATATGTAATTTATCTTCCAAAACTAGGATACTTTTGAGTATGAGAGGGGATATTAATTATTACTTCAAGCTAATAGGTATCCAGAACCACCCTGGGAAAACTAGGTAAAATTGACCCTACTCAAAAGCCCTCCCAGGAGAAGTCTTTGCAGTTTTCTTGGAACACTGGCTCTAAAACCACAGGATGACTGAGTACACAGATACATGGTATCTTATTTTGAGCACTCTAAAACAAACAGAGATTTGTGGTTCTTGCCTCAAACATGGTATGATGAGGATCACTGGCTTCCCGGGGTGTGAGAACTCTTTTTTAGCACCTGCCCCATTGTGTGGAAGGGAGTCTTTCCTTTGATAGGTACACATTCAAATCAGTGGACCCTCGGACAAGAATTAAGATCTCTTTATACCTCTGTTGGTATTCAACTCTGCCTAATTTTGAGCAGTAGCTCCTCCTAAAGAGTTTTTGGGTCAAACTCACTTGTATGGAGACCAGGCACAATCTGAGAGCCAGCCACTGAGAGGACTGTTTTTCTTGCCCCACCTGGTATGATGCCTGATCTTCTCATCAGTAGCATTCATCCTATAAGATTACCCGATGATGATTTAATTTTCTCCCATAAGAGAACCAGGAGGAATAAGGACCTATTATCAAGTAAATTTTAGTGTCTGCCAAGAAAGGTCAGTGTGATGGTGCACAGGGGAGTGGGCACTGCAGTTGAGAGGTGGTGCGAATGGTTGAGATGACAGTGAGAACATTACCCGTGGGGAGAGTGAAATGCAGAGTCAGCTAGTGCCCATTCACAGTTTTGTAAAAGCACCAGGCAAGCACCTGGATTGGATGGAGATGCTGATTTAGATCATGTTTTTTTTTTTGAACTGGGCTCACCACACGCAGGCAGGTCCCCAGGGGTTAGTGCAGTAGTTCCCCACTACTGTAGGCTGTGTGTTCTTAAGTAGTGATGTTGGAGATAGAGTTATTGCAAGTGGCTCAAATACAAATATACCAAAGTCTTGTTTATATATAAAAATAATAAATCATACACTGTCTTTAAGCTATGTGTAGAGGCCATTATGATTAATACAGTACTGATTAAAATAGAAAACAAAAGATTTACTGAATTCATATACATGTATATGTATGTGTGTGTGTATATATATATATACACACACACACACAAGCCCACACATAAGCACACATATTTTATATATAAAGTAATATATATGTAGCGCTTTATACCTTTCTCACCATAGTAATGTGAAATCAGCTATTCAAGGATAGCCAAAGCTTTTGTAGGCTAAAATACATCTATGCAAGATAGTGAGGGCCACAGCACAAAAGAATATGGGACGCCCTAAATGATCTTGTCCAGCCTCTGTCCATACAATTGGTCTAGCAAGCTTGTTTTTAGGATTCTGGGGAAAGGGATATAAAGGCTTAAGTGTAAAACATGAATAAGACATGAGAATGACACATAATGGAAGAAGTAATGGAGACAATGATTTTATTAGCTCAATGGAATGGAAATGATGGACTGGTCCAGGAGGAGGACCCTGGAGATAATGTCCTGGGTCTTACGAATTCAGGAGAGAATTGGTCAGGGGCAGACGGCAAAAGATTAACCTTTGGGGGCAATTTACATTTCATAATCCTTTGGGCTATAGAATTATGCATTTTCCTTGGTGTGTATTTTTCTATAAATATCAATGACATTGTAGTAATTCTTTCTAATGACTCTATTTATTCATTGCACCTTCTTTAATAGGACTGAATATTCCTACTGACCTCTTTGTATAAAAAGTTCATGGCCTCTCCAAACAAGCCTTGTCTGTGATAAGGCAAACTTATGTTCCTTCTGTTAGCAACTTATTTAATCCAAACTCTTTGTCCACCTACAATGCAGACCAACAACTGGATTTATTACTAGACTTGCCCACTTCTTAACATTATTGAAGGTGTCCTGATTTTTGCACATTTTTTTCCTAAGAAAGTTAGACTTCTGCCCTTGCAAAAAGGACACTATTTTCTCATTTCTCCTCTTATGGGTTTATGTAAGTTGACATTTGCTGTGCCTCTTCTCTCACTCTGAGCTGTTTGAAAGTGCTTGCCCAGGGTCTCCTTAGGGACCTGGTTTCCATACTGAAGGCTGGTGTTGCTTTCAGGGTGAAACCTCCCAATCTCTTCAAAGAACAGACAGGTTTGACCCCAGAGCCCTTATTTATAACAGCGAGTCACGAGGTGGCCGTCATACATGACCTATGGCATGAGCCTGGCACTATTCGCAGACTCCATAGACCATGCTCAAGGGCAAATGACACATTTCCTGATTAGGAATGAATTCCTGCAGCAACATTATTAAATATTAAGAGCCACAAATAGATCCATAGAATGGTTATGTGACCCAGAAAGAATCTTTCAGCAGTACTTCTGCATTCTTTAAATTCACAGAACTTTAAATTACAGAGGCATTGAGCTATTTCTTTAACAAATGTTTATTTTGCTTGTTTTTAACTATTTGAGACACCTGGAATGGATAAATATGAAATCCTAAAAATGACAAGTGAGTGTATTTTAGAGGTGAACAGCTGGGAGATTTTGTTTTTAACCTTCCAAGTCTCAGTTCAGTGTCTATATCTGTTAATGAAGACAGTATTGAATCATACAGTAAGACTGGGAAAAGAACAGTGGACACAAATGCTGTATTTTCTCTTCAGGAAGTTTCGATGTCAATCATAGTTAAGTCTTTATTTTAAATGCATAATAATTTAAAACACATTAATTTAATTACTTTGAATTTTCATAGCTCTGTAATATAACAGCAGAGGACAGAAAAGTTTGGAGAAAAAACCATCCAAATGTTTCACTTATATACTGTCTGAAAATGGGCTTTGAAAATTTATTTTTCAAGTAGTTTGAAAAGTTAGTTTGGCCAACATTGATGTATTGTATGTACATGTTGTATTTACGTAAGAAGGATTTACTCTATTACCAAACAAGAAGTTTTGTGGAGTTTGTCAATCAGCTTTGAATATGCGGTTGAAAATTTAGTATCCAATATCTGAATAACATGATCAATATTTTTGTCCTGTAATTGGAGAACATACTGTACACACTGTAAAACCTCAGTCAGAATAGTTACCAGGAATCACATAATTTGAAATTTGTACATTTTTTTTAAAAAACAGGAACTCAAAACCTTAAATTTTCTGAATTGAATCAGAGTATTAATGTACCAAGATGTATTCAGTAAACTCACTGGTTCTACTAACTTACTATTGTGTCAGTAACAACTACAAGTTAAGAGCCTTCTCTTTGGGTTCGGGTCTCCATCTCCTTGAGTGGTAACTTGAGAGCCTTCTGCATCTATTTAATTTATTTGCAACGGTCTGTCATTCAAGACAGATGAGTGCGCCTTCTTCTCTTTGCTTCTTCCTCTGGGCAAGTAATGGCTATAGAAGTAAATGATTTAATCATTTGAATATCTGAATCCTAATCGCTGATTTTGGCTACACTAACATACACTACTTTTACACTTAGGTTTACCGAATAATCGCTTTCTCAGATATTGTGCATAGATTTATCTTGTTGTGAACCACATTATTACATTATCTACGCAGAAAAAAAATTATGTCAAAGAAGAATTATGCCTTCTGAGAATCCATGGAAACTTCAGGGAGGAGATAAATTATATCAGAAAAAAGACATATTTGGAAACAAAAGAGTATATTGCAAAATATATCCCAGATATTAAAAGACATGATATAAACTAGACAAAACTTATCATGGAACTGTTTCTTTTAAAAACAAAAAAATTCATTTCCAAACAGGAAATAGAGGAAGATAGATAATCTAGAAGATTCTAAATGCTCCATTATTTTATTTCAACTACTGTGCATATGAAATTTGTTTTCTTCTATGGGTAAAAAGACAATGTGTTCCAGATCAGAAATGGCTTTTTTTTATAAGGGCAACATAACTTTATTTGACCAATGTATTAAATAGCATTGAATGATGTAAGAGCAATAAAAATTCATTACCATGTAATAATTCAGTCATTATTTGTTGCTGGCAGTTTTAGTTAGCTCAGTTTGTCATAAGACATTTCCATGACATGTCAAGAAAAGAATAACATCCAAATGACATGTCAACCTTTCTTTCCCTCTTTTCTCTGACCCACCTTCACCACCTGCCACCCAGCACCATAACTTTTTTTCCAGAGGGTGATTAAATTCGTGGTAGAATACTACCTGACCACGTTCAGGCCCCTTTATCTGAAGTGTCAACTTTAATACGATAGCTGCCTGTATACCTTTTCTAGATGAATGATGCCAGGACTATTTGTGTCACTACAGTTAGGGGTCTCTTAACATTTCCATTCTAAACACCTATTTTCAAAGGTTTATAACTCAGCTATAAAAATGTGCTCCAGGCTGGAACTTAGCTTACAGGGTCCTAGCCCAGGAGCGATCTCTATATATTAATCTTGAGAGGAAAAAAAAAAAAAGGTGCGACTGTATTTTAAAGGACTGGAGTGTTCGCAGTAATAGAAGTTCAGGACAAAGGGTATGAGGAGAGATTATACAGCAACAAGTCCCTCTCATCCGTAATAGGTTGATCTGAAATTCAGTTTCCAACATCCCCTTCCTGCTTTTCATTCTCTCTTTCAATTCTCACTGCTCAGAAATAAATCTGATTTTATTGCTTTTATTATTTGTTTCAATAGCTTCATTTGTGGAACTTATTTAGTCTTTGTGCCACCTTGATCTATGGTCCTATCCAGAGGTATGAGTTGACCACTCCAGGACAACATCAGATTTGGGAGACCAGGGTGCCATGATAATTTGTGTTTGTTGTTGTTATTGGTACTGTTGTTATCTAAACATGAAAAAAAAAAAAGAAGATTTTCATTAGTTTTTGATGACAGTAATTAAGAATGAGTTGAAAACTTAATAACAATAAAAGTAACTGTGCCTTACTTTTGTAAATTGCTTCCCGAGACGTTAACTTGGATAGTAGACTTTTATTCTAAATCTTAGTCTTTCTTTCTGATCAAAATTATTAATAAATGGGCTTTTCCACTATGGATATAGTGCATTAATAGCAAATGAGTTGAATTGGTGTTTTCATAAACAGCCAATAATGTGATTTTTTAACCTGGTTTTCGTCTCTCAAAATAACCTTTGGGTTTTCAAATCCAGATATATTTTAGATTTTTTGGTATCTCAATTACAGATTTAAAACCATTGATTAAGATCCTCTAACTAGTGGGGTTTTTTTTTCTAGTGTGTTTTATGTAGTTCCAAACCCTATTCCCTCATAACATTAGCATTCTTCCTTGGATGTTTTTATCATCCATAATAACTGTCATAATATTCGTTATTTGGGGATTAGAGAGAGCTTTCTTTAAATTCAGATTATTTGGGGTGGTTCTGAAACATCATCAAGACATATGGCTTTATTTACATTTTGATCATTAACAACTATTTTGTGAGTAATGAAGTGTCACAGGTAGAAAAACAAACAAACAAAAAACAAAGAAAAGCTTCCACTCTTTGTAAAGGTGCTGTGTGGAAGGACAAACACGCATTCTAAGTCACAGCAGACACAGATAAGATGGGAAAGAGGGAGGGCTTTTTTTTTTCCCCTTGTGAAATTTGCTGCATGTCTCAATCTATGGGCTGACCTGCTAGATGAACATTGGGATACTCATTAGCTGTCAGGATTGGTTATAGGGGTGCTTTTTATAGCATGTGCTCTTTATTATATAGAACAGTATGCTTTCCAAGCCTCCGAGACTACATGGCCCTTCTGTACCCATTACCCTCTCCAATGGCACCCTTTTCAGTTTGCCTTCTCTGATCATGGGAATTGGCAGGGTGGGAAGATGAAAAGTGACAGGCTTGGTGGGGCCAGGAAGGCATCAGCGAGGCAGAGAGAATGAAGGAGAATGTGTGAGCGCATATGTATCCTTCAGGATTCTCAGTTATTCTTTACCATCTGTCCATAGTGTGAATTCTTTAATAACTATTTCAGAATGTGTAACATTTACTTGGAAATTCACAGATGTATTAAATTACAAATATACTTTAAATGAAATATAATCAAATTTACTTTCGTATTCAAAGTATTATATATATGTATATATGTAAATAAATACATGTATGTATACACACATGCACTCATTCATTCATCAAACATTCATTGAGCATCTAGTCCATATCCAGCACTGCAGGAGAAGCCAAGAAGACTTGTACAAAATGAGCTGGCTTTTAGAGGGTGGGGAGAAAGCCTTAGAAAGAAATAATTATAATGTGATCAGGGCAAAGTGATAATTAGAATACACTGTGATGGCACTCCATGAGTGAACAAAGCGGGGGGAACTCTTTCTGGAAAGGCTGGGAATGCCTCAATAAAGCGATTGGGGTCTTTGTGTCGGGTCTTGAAAAAGGAGTAAAACTTTCTCAGGAATATGTGCCGATGTTGAGGCATGAAAGAACTTTGTAGATTTTATATACAAAGACTAGTTAGTTCCAGGCTGGAGCGTAAGGTTTGTTGATTGGAAGGGATGGCAGGTAGAGCTGGAAGTATAAATAGGAACCAGGTCATGTTCTGTGTTACGTGAAGGTGTTTGTTCTTCATCCTGCGGGTGATGAGAAGGAACCGAAGATTTTTAAGCTGTGACATGATTGATCTGTTCAGAAAGATAACACTGGTGGCAAGGACGAGGCAAGGGTGGAGAAGTGAAAACTGGGTGAAGGAGGACAAATTTCAAGGGCTTTTGTCATAATCCAGGGGAGAGAGAGAGTGGCTGAGAATCGGAACTGCTGTAGTGGCAGAGCGATTGGGAATAGGGAATGGATAATAAAAAGAGTCAGAACAGCAAGCTCTAGAGTCTGAGTGTGGAGACTGAAGGAGAAGTGGCTCCCAAGGTAACCTCAATATCTCGGTTCATTAACATGGTGGATGGTGGCGTTACCATGATAGGAATTTAGAGAGTTTGACAAGGGTGTGAGTAGGGATAGTAAGTTCATTTCCAAGTTTGGAGTGTCTGCAGATCATCCAGAGGAGATTCGCTAAGTAATTCTAAGTATTATGTACGTTCTTGAAAGAGAGCTTGGAGCTACAGATAAATTCATCTTTTAAGCATTTTTTCATTATGTGTTAGGCACTGGAGGTATAGAACAAGCAAGATATCCTCATTCTCATTTATGAAGCTTCAATGGAGAGAAAGACAGTAAGGAACAGAATGCCATTCAATGTGGTAAGTCCACAAAGGGGTGCGTATACAGTGACATCAAGAAAAAACGAAACAAAAAAGGATATCTCATCTTTTCTTTTGAGGCTGATGGGAGGGGCCTCGGAATTGGTGCTCCTGAGGAAGCTACAACTGACCTGAGACCTGAAAGACGAATAACGTTTATTTGGGTGATAAGTGGAAAAAATTGAGATTGTCAATGGTAGGTGAAAGTGGGAAGGTGGAATTGGTTTGGCTGAGTATATGGAGTAAAAAAAGACAAGCACATAGGGAGGACAGAATCCTGGGACATCAAGGTTTGAGGTGCAGGGAAAAGGAAAAGTAAACAATATTGGGTGAGGTAGAATCCAGATGGGTGAGAATGTAGAAGACAAGAGGGGAGAGAATGCTCAATGTCAAAGGCTGTAAGAAAGCAAGAAAAGACATTTCTATTAAACTTTAATTCAAATATTAAGTACCTGTTTTCTAGAAAGTATGCTAGATATTGGGTCATAAATGAATGAACAAGACAGACATAGTCCCCACTTTGAAGGGACTTAGGATCTAGTGTGCAAAAGATATAATACATGTTCTTAATGATTTGATAGAGGATAAAATTGATAACTAACATCAGTGGCTACTCCCATTTCTCCTGTTCCTCAATTCCCCACACCCTGATGCTACTTTCTTTCTGT
The DNA here is from genome assembly GCF_048564905.1 of Vicugna pacos. Lineage (NCBI taxonomy): Eukaryota > Metazoa > Chordata > Mammalia > Artiodactyla > Camelidae > Vicugna > Vicugna pacos. The sequence continues at coordinate 57,945,326 of NC_132989.1, forward strand.
TTTTATGGGCTTGACATATTTTGGGTAATACTCATACATGAAATTGTACTATATGTGTTCGATTTCTTACACTTAGCATAATGCTTTTGAAGTTTATGATATGTAGCATTTATCAGCACGTTGTTACTTTTTAGGGCTGAATAGTACTCCATCATATGGATATACTGCTTTTCATTTATCCATCCATCAATTGATGGACACGTGGGTTGTTTCTACCTTTGGCTATTGTGAGTAGTGCTGCTTTTGTGTACAAATAATTGTTTGAATATCCATATTCAATTAGTTTCATTTAAAGAAAAACTGGTTTTTATTTATAATTGATGGGGCAAGAGCCAGGGGAGAGGAAGAAGATACTGACAAATAAGTGGGTAATTGATGGAGAAAAGTTCTGGAGACAGTGAAGAGATAAAGACTTGCTTGGGAAGGGAATTTGAGAAATAAGACGAAGAAATGTACCATTTGTAGCTATCAGCTCTATTTAAGACGCTGCTGAATGTTGGATATTTTATTGAATGGTGACATTTTACCGAATGTCAGATCCTTTACTTTAAATGAGGACATGAGTTTTTCTAAATGTACTTTGTATTACCAAAGTTCCATTACCAAATGGAACACATTTGGAAGGATCTGTCTATAAATGAGGCCAAAAAATACCTGAATATTTATAAGCATTTCTAAAATCTTCATTAACAAGTTTAAGAGAGTTACACGTTGGTCATTGCTTAATAGAGGCATTTAATTTGGATCAATTCCCTGCAATGCACTTAGCAGACTTTAAAATCCATTTTGTTGGGACACCTCTAAGACCCTGTGCTAGATAATAAGGATGGCTGGAAGCCGATTTCATAATTTCTAAGTGCAACTGAGGTAGAATTTAAGTGCAAATGCAATTTTTGAAGTGCCTGACATGAGAGAAGCTATAAAATTGCTCTTTGCTCTAGCTTGTTTTAATTTCTATATGAATGTTTTATACAATAGTCTTTTTACTGTTTTTCAAGTCATGAGCAATTATATTTGATGACAGGGCAGTTATCACACATAGAAAGTCAGCATTCCAGAAGCTCTCAAAATCCCACCATTAGACCTACCTCCCCCTACCATTCCACTGTGCTGAAGCAGATTGTGGAAACTTTTGATTCTGACTTTTAACTCGAATGACTGGAGATGGCAAATTGGGATTTTTTTCCCCCTAAATACAGGAATATTTCTCATCTTGTGAAGAGATGACAGGATTATATTTTGCTGATTAAATATTAATATTACTGTGGATTTATAGTTTGAATCCTTGTAGCTTCATTTCCAGGAGTTCCATCTATTCTCCAAGAGAACATATGACAAAGCTACACACCCTGCAGGTGTCAGCTCAGGCAACACGGTGGTACTGACTATATGCACGGAGTCCCAAATGCTCTCTTTTGGATCTTGGACACATTGAGTCACTCTCTGCCTCTGACTTGTTCCCCTCTCATTTAAAATTAAACAGAGAACCATTGGCAGTTTCCAGGCTTGATTTTTGTCCCAGACCTAATGGCTTACAGGTGGCAAATTTCTTCCCCCCAGTGACAACAGAGTTTCCCAAGCCCATCCAGGGGTAATGCCAACGAGAACTTTCTTTTTATAGAAAAAGGACAGGGAAATGGCCTTTTCAAAATAAATAAATAAAACCTTTTTCACTTCTCTTTGTTCTGTAAAAGCTCCCCTCCCTTTTTTATGTTTGATATATAGAAGCGATTCCATTTATAGCTTGAGTTCTTTTGCTTTAGGCTCTCCGGACTTAAGCCTGAGATCCTTTGATGTTGTTTAGCAGTTATAAACTGACCACTGTTCTGGAGAGGCTTACCTGCGAAGCATATTGGGCTGCTGTTACACTCAACACAGCCGCTTTGCTTCTGCCTCTTCCCCAGAACTTAGGCCCAGCAAAAAGAGAAGACTGAATACGAGTTATTCTCAATGAGTTTCGCGACATACAACATGGCCCCTGAGTGGGTAATGACATTATATTGTCAGTATGTTCCTGGTTTTTGGAACACTGTGCGGTGGTGGAAGTGGGTGGCATTCAGTGAAAATATCAAATCGTGATTCATATGCTTTCATTGCGATTGTCATTTGGGAAAACCACTTAATGTTTAATATGAGATCATCATCTCCTCCACACCCCTGAGTTGCAGAAGTCGTATTTTTTGACATGATGAAATCCTTTAGGGAAAATAGTAAAAAGTTGTTGTTGAGAAGGAGCAGGGGAGGCTATAGCTCAGTGGTAGAGTGCATGCTTAGCAGGCATGAGGTCCTGGGTTCAATCCCCAGTACCCCCATTATATAAATAAATGTAATTACTTCCCCCCTCAAAAAAAGTAGACATTTAAAAAACTTAAAAAATAAAAAAGAATTGTTGAGAAGAGCAAAGCATCAAAGTGATTTCAAACTTTCAAAGTTAAAAAATTGTTATTGAAAGCAGGCTGCCATTAATAGCTTATTAATATTAGTAATAGCACATTAATAAAATAAACCCATGAAGTGGTCCAGTAGGTGGTTTTCCTAATAGAGAATTTAATATTTGTAAGTAAATACTTGAGATATGATTTAAGAAAAAAATCACCCTTCGAGTACTGAGTATCAGTAATTGTGTTGTATTTAATTGTATTAAATCAGGGTATATCCCTTGTCTAACCATCTTTTATAAAACTTGTGTTCGTGTCAATAAGGACTGGCATGAACATCTGAACTGATGTCTTTTCAAAAGAAAAGAGAGCTAGGAATAAACTTGCATATTATTTTAGGAAAGAAATAGGCATGTTGGCCTATCTAAAGTGACTGCTATTTGCATATAAATTACTTCACAGGTATAATCAAGAAAGATATTTGCAAATAGTAATCATGAAAATAAAAATATTGTGAAAGTACAAATATTCATGGGTTTGTTGTCCTGAATAATAGGTGTATCTATCTAGATTGATACATATGCAGAGAGAAAAAGAGAAGAAAAACTATACACAACGATAGGGCAAAATATGAGGTGGAGGAATTTGTTTTTAGTGAATCATTGCCTTATTTTACTGTAAGACTCCTTTCTCCAATCTAGAGTCAATTTGTACCCCTGTGCTGAGCTCCTGCACCCTCCCTCCAGCAAGGCGGTGTACCCAAGCCCACGGTTCTTGGGAACATCTCTTTTGCTTGACCTTTCCCTAGCATGTTTGTCTTGGTTCCATTTTCCCAGAACCATGCAACTAATAAACTAGATCAAGCCAAAGTGAAAATGAGTGATGGATTCCACAGGGAACATGTATTTGAGTATCATCATTAGCTCTCAAAAGAGCACAGCTATAACCCTATAAACTGAGTGGGGATTTCATGCACCAGAATAGCCTCTTGCCTGAGATATTCTGGTGTAGTAGATAGCTGCTTGATCCCTTTCCTATCCCATTGTGTAGATTAAGTTTTATTCTTCCTGAATATTAGGATTGTCTTTCATAGGTATTGGACACCCACACATGCTCATGCAGATGGAAGAAAAAAAATACCTGTGTGTATTTGGTCAATAATAATTAATAGGATGGCCATGATAAGCAGTGCTGTTTTAATCTAGATTTCTCTATATTTTAAGAAAGATATGAAGTAGAATTTCTTTTTTGCAAGGAAATTTTTTTTTAACTTGCCTGTAATGCTGACCCATGATTTTTTTTTTTTTGTGGTGAATTCTAGTCAGAGCTAAGAAATTTATATTGTGTAAGTTAAGTATAGAACTGAAGAATGAACCTGTCACTTGAGGTTTTGATTTGTTGGAGAGTTGTCAGTGACTTTACAAGAAAAATCCCCAAACTTTTTGAGATAAAGATCTTGACCTTCCTGTGAGAATGTTTGGAAGGGCTAATTTAAATCAGGTTTCAAATAAAGAGGATTCTTGGAAACACAACAGAACAAAATGCATTAGAAAAATGTTCTGCTTAACTGGTAATAGGGAACGTTAGGGTTTTGATTCCATTATAAAACATAACACAACAATGGGTAGTAATGTCTATGAAAACATGCCTCTTGGAAATCTAATGACTTGGAGAGTGATCTGAGGCTAAGGACGTGGGCTGACAAATTAAAGTTACCGCAGCTTTAATTCACGTTTGTTTTTCTGAAATCCCTAAAACGTGGTGGTGTGGGATGGGAAAGGGTTGATGTTAGATATTTCTCCTCTTACTACTTGTTTTGGCTTCTGATTTGTTTAGATCATTTTATTTGAACAAAGTTTCCTGGCATTAGCAACCGAATGGGAGAACTCAAGAGATAGTCTCTCAAAAGGCTTTCTATGCTGAGAAACACTGCGCTGCTTTCCCTGGTTCTGTAGACTCAGAACTCAATTCTGAAGCCGTCTGTACAAACTTTAATTCACATGATCATACATGTGGTGGTGGTTTGTTATTCATGAAGATGTGTTGAACTCCAAGAGGCCTGGATATATATATATAGGTGAAAAATCAACTTTCACTGGCCTCCCAGAGTTTAAACTGTTATTGTAAGTGGCCCATTGTTTCCTGCATGTATCTTAGATTTCACTTCCTGTCAGCCATCACAAGAACTGCTAAGAAGAATTAATTTCACCGCACAGTAAATAAATGCTTTAATGCCCTGCATTATTGTTTACACTAAGCTTTTCAAGCACTTAAGCCACAACAGATAATTGTCAAAATGATGAAGCACTAAAATCACACACAGCCAGCGGTTACAGTGTAGGTGTTGTTCTAAGGAACAGCTAATAAGACTTAGAGCTTATACTGTGTCAGTTGGCACAGAAAAGCAGTCATTCATGAAAATGTATCATAAGCACCAGAAAGAAAAAAAAATGCAAGAAGAATTTTAGGCTACAGGTACCCTACAGACTTTCCTTATCTGTGCTTTCCCATTTTCTCCCTGTATCTGATTTGTTTTGCTTAAATCAGATATTGGTGTAAATAGTGCTTTAAAAAGGCCTGTGAGAGATGCCAGATTATCAGGTATCTTTGAAAGAAGGCTGTGTCTCTTGTGGGAATTGTATTCATTTTAAAATGAACACAGGGTAAGGGCACAATCTGTAATTTCTGCTCTGAAATAATAGTTACACCACACAAGAGCAAATTTCAATCTACTACTTTCAGAGGTGGAGTTTTATCAGCTTTTTATCCTGGGGGTGGGGGTGAGGGAGTGAGATCTGTCCGCTCACTCAGTGTTAACCACAGAATGTCTGGATTGCTCCGTGTTTTCTTTAACAAGGACATCAGTGAAAGCTGTGTCCTGTCTGTGGTGATGTATCTGAGTGCAAACAGGACCCCGATAGCCATTATGTACCTATTAGCCTTGATTACCTTTTGATAGCTCCTCACCAGTTGGTTTCACTCACTTTGACAGATCTAGTACTTTGTTTAACCTTTAAACCAGTAGGGCAATAACACAGCTGACAGAAGGGGAGAAATAATTAAGGAAAACTTAGCCAGACATTTAAAAAATCTCTAACAAGGCAGATATTTCTGTTCAGTTTTGAAATCTCATCAAGGGATATCTACAAGTCGTCATAATTGCTATAGGAAAAATGTTTCATAATTTTTGCTAGTTTCAAATTAATTTTAGCAAGGTAGCTTAATCAACTTGCTAAGTGTCTTCCTTTAAAATATCTATAATTTACTTGCGAGAAGCCAGTTTTAATATTTAATACTTCAGTGAATAGGAGGCATAAAGTGATATCCAAGAGAACTTCATTTCTGGAAATATCAGAAAGGAAATATACTTTCAAATATTGTCTAGAAATATGCCAACAGTCTGAGTTTTAACATTGTCTGAAATGGCTGATATGCATTTTTTGAAAATAATATACATGATTAAAAATCTCTAGTTCCATAATTGTAACAATGCTAGGTATTGAAACGTGGTCAACAGTGATTGGAAGAAAATCAGACGTCTTGAGCTTTGCGGGCTTATATTTTGAAGTACTTTTTGTGAGCAGCTTCAGATAATAACTTGCTAGGGAAGGAGTCAATACCGTGTCCTCTTTTCTTGTCTCCACATTCCCCACCATTAACCCCACCTCCCAAGGTCTGACCCCATCACCATACTTGTTTCACTTTGGAGCCATTTTAGCCTCTTCAGTAAAAGGGCACATCAGAACTCTTGGGCTCTTCCTCCCATTAATCCACGTGTGCAAAGCAGAGAACTGGAAAGAGTGCTTCACCGTTGCATGAAGATATTTAATTAAAGTCGGAACAACTTCTAAATGAGAAAGTGCAAATAGTCTCTCCAGATCATTAATAATTTGGCAGTTTATAAGACATTAAAATATAATGTGTTCATTATTTTTCTTAAATCTATTGAGAACATTACAAAATTCCTCTTGCTTAACTAAATTCTTTTTGGCTAAGATAATATCAACTAATAAAGGTGTCTTATCCTTGTCAGATATAAGCTACTGACATCACGAAACATCACAATTGTCTTCTAATTATGTCTGACAACAAGTCTAATTTAGTGTTCTTTCATACATCATTTATCGTAAGTCTTAGTATTCCTTGTTATCCGTTCTTATGTTAATTGATTACCATCATGTTCTCTACTTCATGGTTGCATAAATATTTCTTACCAAACAAGTCTGGCATTTCCAATAGCTGAAAAACCCCAAATTGCATGAAAATGACAGTATTATCAGCCATACATATACGTTAATGTTAATATGTATGTATATGTTAGTATGTATGTATATGTTAATAATATGTTGTATTATTATTTAAACAGGATTTCAACAAAATGAGTGAGGTAGAATATTATTTTAAACCTCATTACTATTGCTGTTCTCCTCAGGAGTATATATTTTATATTATAAAGTATGTCAAAGGCAAGATCCCTTCTTTTACGGAATGTCAGTGATGGACACAAATCACAGAGGGGAAAAAAGGAAATAAATTTAGTAAATGTAACCAACCACATTTTACATCACTGTCAGTGCCAAAATGATTGGCATGGCTTAATCAGGAGTTTGCATAAAACAGTTTTGTGGAGAAGCAAGTCTTATGAAGTATGAGAACAAGAGGGTGCTTTGAGGATGGACTGGTGGGAGAAGACATTCTGAGATGTACACATGATCTGCTTGTAAATCCAGGAATGAGAGGATTTGAGTTCTGCAAGAAATAATTCTGTTTTTTTCTGCTTGGGTCAGACATTTGAAAATGTTAGATAGGGACATTTCTTAATTGAAAATGAGAATTTTGACCTCTGTGAAAAAAATTTGCTCCTACTTTTAGGATAGAAGTTAGAAATCACTAGAGTTTACTAATATGTTGTCATCAACATAATACCGAGGAGAGATTTTTTTTCTTATGAGGGAAAGCTGAACTTAGGAATTATCAGGCTAGGAGGAAATAATAACCATTCAGGTCCAGTGAGGGTAGGGTCCGGGTCACAGACATACCTATTAGCTTCCTGGAGGAAGTGACATATAAGCTAGGTCTCAAAGGATGCACGTGAGTTATGCAAGGGAGACATACTTCAGATAGAAGGAGTGAAATATGAAAAGCCTGTAAAGTGAAAGGACATGGGACTTTGGAAGAAGTTTAAATAAAGCTCATCTGACTGGGACTTAGAGGATGAGGTTGTGAGTGAGGAGAAAGGAGGCCATGAAGGCTTTTTATGTCACATAAAGGAGCTTGAAAACTTTATCCTGTGACAGCTTTGGAGAGATTTAAGCAAGGAGGCACCATTAGGACCAGGTTTGCGTTGAAGAGGGTGGCTCTTCTGAGTGTGGAGAATAGATTGAGGTGAGCAAGAATGAGAGAAGGAAGCCAAATGGGTGGAAGTGTGGTATCCTTGACTAGGTGTAATGGTGGCCTGGTGTAGGCTGGTGGCTGTGGGGGAAGTCATAGTTATAAAAGCTATTTAGGGAAAAAAATGGCTGATCTTGGCACCTGATTTGATGTTGAGGAAGAGGAGAGGGAAAAGGAGTCTAGAACAAGCTGTGGTAATGGACTTTGTGAGAGGCTAAATGTAAATGATTAAAAAAAAAAGAAGAGTTAAACTACAAGATTTAAGAAATAAAAGGCCATGTTATTTGTTTTAAGGAGGAAGTTGGTAATGATAGTCTGGTAGAGAGAGAATCATAAAAATGATCTTAGACACATTTAATTAAGGAAATCAAGTGGGAATTTTTTTTCAAAGAGTGACAAATATAAATCTAGAATCACACATAATGAGATGCTGGATAACTAAACATTTTCAGAGGAGTCCAAAGAAAGCCAGGACAAAAACTAGTTCAATGTTAAGGGGTCACTATATTGGAAGGGTCCCTTAAAGGAGGTGGAACAGTAGCAAGGAAACCACAAAAATAAGGAAAGTGGTTTATCTGTGATTCAAGAAAAGCCAAGGAAAAGCATGTTAACTACGTGGGAAGCCTTTGGTTTTCTGTTAAGTCTGTTACATCGGGATTCCTCTGGTTGTATGACCAAAGTCATCAAAATGATGTAGCAGTGACTGTTGATTGCCTAGCCAATATTCATTTGCTTCTCATTTTCTACTCATAGAATCCCGATTTTGTCGGTCGTGGCAATGTGCTTAGTTAAAAAGTTCTTCCTTAAACTTTCCCTAGTTTCCTCTGAAGTAGTATTTCCCAGGCTTCTTAGAAGCTAAAGCTGGTCTTGTGACATAGTTCTGGCCAAAGACATGTAAGCAGAAGTCATCAGGTGGAGCTCCCTGGCAGACTTTAAAAGGGAGGTAGGTTTAACTGTCCTGGGCATTTTGGTTTGTGATTGCCTGAAATGTTGGTGTGATACCAGAGGTGGGGGTGGCTGGGGAGCAGGCGCCCTCTTGTAATAACGAGGACAGGAGTCATGTCTTAGGAGTGCTTGAGGAGAAAGACGGGAACCCGGGACACTGAGGACCTGGCAGCTGAGATGTTGGCCCTGGTGTGCGTATCCCTGGACTTTTCATTAAATGACAAAAATAACATTTCTAATTTGGTTAGACGCCAACCCAGAATGGAACTTAACAATATTTTTAAATGTTGTTTAATAATCTTGCAAATTATGATAGTTATGATTTTTGAGTGTTCTCTATATGGAAGGTACAATGCTAAGCTTTTTCCGTGTATTGTTTGATTTAACCCTTAGAATCCTATATAACCCTTATAGTCCATAAATTATATACTTTATCTCCATTTTAAAGAGGAGAAAAATATGTTTCAGAGAGTTTTAGTAACTTTATTCTAAAGTTACTGAAGTACTAGAATACAATTAGTACTCGAATCTGGAAGCAGTAATTAAAACCAAGATCTATTTGATCCTACAGAACATCTTAGATTTCACTATTCTAAGGCCCTTCTAAGCCCATAATTAATTTTATATAGTAAATAACAGTTGACTTCATGTTCATTTTTTGCATTGTTTTGCTCTTACCCATATCTGCTGATGATGAAAAATGAAATCCCATTTAAAACCAGGATAAAACATGCATTATTGGTAAATTCACTGAATGGATACCTGACCGAGGAGATTGATGGCAATCCACATGTTTTCTGACATGTATACAACTAAAGATTATTCACTGCAATCTCTTACAAACCCCACTGAGTTTCTGACAGCCTATAGACATCAAACATAAACCCTGCTAGTGGTTCTCACTATGTCTTAATTTGGGCTTAAAAAAAAAGGATGAAATTACTACCTCATTATATTCACTATTTAGAGATGTACGTGTGCCAGATGTGGGCATGGCTGCTCCAGGTGCAGAGCTGCCTGATGCCCCTGATGCCCGCCAGCCTGGGGACTTCTTAGCTTTGCTGAATGGTCTCTCATCTGGAACTCATGGTGAAGTTCCCCAATAGTATCTTTTAACTTGAAACCAATTAGAAATTTAGAGTAGCCCCATCAAAAGCCAGAGGTAGTAAGACGGCATAATACATGTTACAGAAATTAGAGGAATTACTCCTAATATAGACACAGAAAAAAAAAAAAAGGTGAGCGAAGCACAGGGAATGCCTATTACAGAAAGCTATTGAATAAGTTCAGTTGTTCCAATCCCTGTTTAGTCTGGAAGAGAGGGTAACCGTGATATCTCTGTCCACTCAAGCATATTTACAAATTCATCTTAGAAAAGACCACCATAAAAAGAAGTGGAGTCACTGTGGTAGGAGACGTTCTTAATTAGTAACGTGATCATCACACCCAACCTGGAGGTCCAGGACTCTGTAATTTCAGCAACACTTGTTCATGTGTGCAGAATTGCAATCAATTTCAACTGCAATGTAATAGTTGCTCATGGATGTATCACTTGTCTCGTAATTCTCTTATTATTGCCTATTTTGATTGCTTCTGTGTTTTTCATTGCTATAACTCTGCAATAAATATTTATGCATAAAAAATTTCAACTACAATTAAATCATAAAGGTTGAATATGTACACATTATTTTCTCAAAAGGAGACCTGCAGTAGCTGTTGTCTTCAGTCTTTAGGTTAGCTGGGCCTGTGAAGCACACTGTAAATGCTCAACATTGCTTCATCACAGGGTAAATTCCTTTCCTTATGTGCAGAGAATCTGGTCACACAGGTAGTATAGAGTATTCATATGGTTAGAGTAATTCAACTGAATGACAGGAAAAAACAATGTATAGTCATTAATGTTCTTGAAGGTTATGCCTATAATCCTTTCTCTTAGGAAAAAAAGAAATATGAGCCTGAGATCTAATCAAACAAGTTATCTTTAAATTAGGATCAGATAGGAGTTTCTAAATAAAGACCTTATCAATGAGCAGGCTTTTAAGTGGTCTTTTCTCCAAAGATAGATGGCTAGGAATAGACTGAAATATACTCAGGTATGTATGTGTTCTAATGTGAATCAAAGCTAGGAAATCCCAGATGTATCCTCCTTTGTGTTTTCCTTCTTTCAACAATTCATGCTGTTACACAAAACAAAAATCAAGAATTTCAGGTTTTCTTGTAACTGCTGAATTGGCAACAGCTTTCTCCTTGCCCATAGAGATCCTTTGCCTAGATAATCCATTTCTTCCTGGAGAACCCTTTCAACTGAATTTTATTTTCCTGTGTTATTAGTTTCCTATTGCTGCTATAACAAGGTACAGCAAATGTAGTGGCTTAAAACAACACAGATCTATCTTATAGCTGGAGGTCAAAAGCCTAAATCAAAGTGTTGGCAGGACTGTTTCCTTCTGGTGGCTCCAGGGAGAATCCATTCTTTGCCTCTTCCAGCTTCTAGAGGCTGCTGACACTCCTTGGCTCATGGCAGCATCATTCCAATCTCTGATTCTGTAGTTACATCACTTTCTTCTCTCTCTGACCTCCATACCTTCCTCTTCCATGAACCCTTGTGATTATACTGAGCTCATCTGAGTAATTCAGGATAATCTCCCCATCTCAAGATACTTAGCATAATCATATTTGAAAAGTTCCTTTTACTTTGTAAGGTGACATGTTTACAGGTTCCACAGATTAGAATGTAGGCATTATTCAGCCTACTATATCCGTATAAATATTTTTAGAACATTAAATAGTAATTGACTTTTTTGAAATAGCTTTATGTCGCCATTTTTGTTTAAACCATGGACACTTTGCCTTGTGAAGCTAGATGGTCCTGAGTCCCAGAATTCCAGGAGATACTGACTTTCTGTGGCTCTCTACTAAGGAGTAATGCTATCCACAAGTTGGAATCATGAGTGAATTAACATAGCAGCTCTGGATCCTGAAATGAGCCTGATAGTCAAAAGACTTCAAGGAGCATTGCAGATGTCAGAATTCTTGGACTTAGGCAAACTGCATGGTTTCTCATAAAAGTAACCAAGATGCAGCGGTCAGGATTTTACTGATTTTAAAAGAGCTATTCTGGACCAACAAAAGAGAATCTTGATGATTGCCAACTACTTCTTAAAGTAACTTCTCGTTTCACCTCTCAGCTTCGCTTTAACGCTTACAACTCTGCACCTGTTACTTGTGATGTTTGTTTTTCTCTTAGACGTGATGTCATGACTGCATTTTACCTCTATTTGTTTTCTGTAATTTACGGAAGGGAGTGTTACCCATGCTTTCTCCAGATGCACGGTTGACTGGATGGCCCTCGAGTGCGCCTGAATGGGTTGCTTCGATGTCTGTAAAGAGATGCTTTCTGGCTCCAGTTTCCTCCTTTGAAGAGAGAGGTTCAAGAGGTCGGCATAGACATGGCCTGGGGTCAACTGTGGAAATGATCTTGGCACCTTATGACTGTAGAATCTGTTTTTTAAAAAGTTGTGACCCGGTGAAATGTCATAGGGAACCTAAGGAATTTATGGTCCATTAAATAGGAACTTTTGCCCTCTTGGAAGTATGTGGCGGAAAGCTTCCAGTTACCCTCTCCCACAGAGCTGGAGGAAAAGATCACTGAGCATGTGCACCTCCAGCTCTTGGTTCCCTCTTCGATCCCCTTCCTACCAGAGGCACAGCTGCTGCTTTCCTGCTTCAGAAGCCGCAGAGTGAACCCAACCACAGACGGAGGTCGGCAGTTGTCCTGCTGCTCTTCCGGTGACTACGTGGAAAGTTTTGATATAGGCTTACAAGTAGGAAGCCCATTTACACTTAGTTCCTGTCTGTGTGTTCGGTCATATTGTTTGTCAGCAAGACATAAAACAAATGTGATCTTTTTTATTCCTACCTGCAAAATCTCAAATCGTTTCTGAAAAGAGATGTCGGATTAATTGATACCAGAAATCCCAACAAGAGAGGACTAAAAATTATTGCACCTGAAAACTCATCTTTCATTATTTAAAATTTAAAAATGCATCACTTATAAATTATCCCATTTTAATAATATAATATCTCTCTTCTCTTCTCTCTCTTTCCCTTTATGCCCCCCATACACCATAGAAACAGAGCAGATGAGTTGGACAACTTAATTATTTTGCATATTAAATTCATTTTGGTTATGATCACATCCTTGGGTCTCCAGGAATCCTGAGAAAGAAGCACTATGTGTGCCAGTCACTCTGGTTCATTAATTCAGTTCATTCATTTAACAAATATTGAGCACCTGCAAAACAGAAGGAACTATTCTAAGTGGTTGGACTATACTGACAAACAGAAGAGAGTAAGAACTCTGCCCTCATGGAGCTTATATCCTTGCAAGGAGAGACAGATAATGAACAATGCACATAACAAATACACAATTTATATGGTATATTGCAAGGTGATAAATGCTGTGGAGTGAGAAAAGGGAAACAGGGAGTGGAGGGGGCAGGGCAAATTGTGGTATTCAGTGGGGTCCTGAGAAAGGTATGTCTGTGCATGTGCACAGCAGTGAGAGGAGGCAGGCAGGGTGCTAATTAAGAGGCAGTTCCATAGCAGGAGCACAGCAAAGGTGCTTGGTTTGGTTTATGGCATTCTTCCACGACTGGGAAGAGGGGGCACATCAGGAGCTCACTGCACTCACCAAACATGTGGGACACGTATTCCTGCCACTATGGTAGCCCCTCACTGCTTTTATTCTCACTGTGCCGGAAATATCTGAAGGCCAGTCTGCACCGCGAAGCTCAGAGATGAAAGAGATGGGGGGTATAACGGAAAGAATCCAGGGTGAGTTTCAGGAGTCTTGCACCCTAGCCCTGGGGTTCTGCTTTCAACTACTATGAGGTGTTGGGCAAGTCACTTAGGCTTTGGGGTCTCAACTTCTTCATTTGTAAAGTGAAGCAGCAGTCAACCACATGATCCCTCTTAAATCTCTTCTTAGAGTCAATAGAGGCAAACAAAATAGTCGGGTTGAAGTAAGAAAGAAAAGGGAGACGGAGAAGAAAAACAAAGGTAAATGAAACAGGAATGGGAAATTTGGGCAAAGGGAGAAGAGGGAAAATAATAAAGAAAAAGAGGACAAACCTAAAAGTAGGTAATAAGCATGTGTTATAAAGCAGACAGAACAACAGACATCTGGTCAATCGCCGTTTCTCCATCGACACTTCTGGAGAAGTGTGGGTTTCTGGATGGTATTTGGAATTTCTTTTTTAGGGCCTAGATAAAGTTATGGGGTTAATTTTTACATTTTAGAAAGATTAAATAAGCCTTGTAGGACCTTGGTATTCTTTCTGCCTTGGAGAACGCTACTTTAATGTGGAAATAGGATTCAGACAATGAGGAGCATATTTTGATCATCCTAGTTGTCTGTGTCTTAATGGATTTTGACATCATCCTAGAGTACATCTTCCTTCAAAGAGATTAATATCGAACTTTTGCTTATCTGGCTTACATATATTATTTTATAGGTTTTCCTCAACACACCCCTCTCTCCCTTGCTTGGCATCTTCCTCCAATCTGGCTATTTCCCCATTTATTAACACCAACCTCCAGAGGGAAGATAAGGGAAAGGAAGGAAATATAAATCATTCCATTGCTATAAGCTGTTGGGAAAACTGGCAAACATAGACGTAGAAAGCGAAAGCTGAGTAAAGTTTAAGTTACAAAGGAGAAAAGATAAGACTTCTAGTTTGTGCATTACAATTGGTCCCACATAGCAATGAGGGCATCTTAAAATATTTATGAGTTCTATATAGCAACTCTGCATCGAGACAGAGGTATGAAGAGCACAGGTGAAGGAATTAGTCTTGGACAGGAGTAGGGCACCACTTAAAAAACTGGTAACTGTAAAGGTGGATAATGACAGATACACAACACATGTTTGAGCTTCATGGGTCCACTTATATGTGGATTTTTTTCCATAAATATATGGACTATGGGACTTGAACATCAGTAGATTTTGGTATCAGGGTGGGTCCTGGAACCAACCTCCTGTGGATACCAGAGTCGACTGTGTATTGAGAGGGGAAGAGGTCAGACACTGAGGTACTTTATGTTCACTGAATTGCATTTTCTCTGAAAAGGAAGAGGCATGCACAACCATCATCTTAGGGTTGAGTGAGGGAAGGCTTAAAGAGAATGGGAAAGAGTTGGATCAGCTGGTGTGAGGACTGGGAAAGGGAGTCAAGTAGAGATAGAACCACCATGGGTGGTGTGGAAGAATTACTAGGAGTTGCTAAGTTTACAGTCATGAGATTTTTTCAGATGCCTTCTGCAGCCTGTGAGGAGGAGCAGATAAAAATGGAGAGGGGCGTTATTCCTTTCTCAGGGATTTGCAGGATGGTCATAGCAGAAGAGTAAGAGGATATAGGGAGGAAGGGGCTGATCTGAAGGAAATCTGCTATCTCATTAAATCAGTAGTACATGGGGACAGCAGTTTCTCAAAAAACAGAGTATTTGTTAAATGTTGAGTCCAATTTATAGGTGAACAAAATGAGGCACAGCAGATTTTCCTAAGTGGCAGAAGTCAGAATTTGAGCCCATGTCTCTGAATCTGGGAAGATGTTCTTGGCCACTACACTTTATATGAAGAGAGAGAGTGAATTGGGGGTTTTGGTAATATTGTGATTAAAATTATTAACAGTGAGGAAGGTGAGTGGAGTTGGGAGCTGAAATAGGCCGGGGTTGAAGTATTGGAGAACTTACTGAGTTTGGAGAGTGGGTTTTAATGTAATAGTGGGAGAAGTAAATTACAATATTGTGGCATGAGCAGGAGATCCCATTCTCTGGGTGGATTATTTCACAAATGGGAACAAGGTCCAGAGTGTGGCCAAGACATGGGGCTGTTGAAGTGGAGTGGAGGTGGATCCTGGAGGAGATGTCACGGGAGAAGGTTTCCAGACTCTGAAGGGGTCATCTGCTTGGTGTGGAAGTGACACAAGGTGATGGCTGGAGATGAGGGAAAGATGGCAAGTCAGGTTCCACCATGGTCAATAAAAGTGGAGATGGGGAAGAAGGGGCGGGCGGTAACCTGGAGGCCCCTGGAGAGCAGATATGTATCCCTACTTTGTCTCTGGCCTCCAGCCTGGCCGAGAGCTGGCTGCCCAGGAAGATGAGTGGTCATCACCTTCGGGTTTTATAATAAATTAAATAAATTCTCTGATCTTTTCTCTATATTCAAACTCTTGGCTCTGTGACTCTAGCCCCCATCTGCCACCACTGGCCTAGGGGACTCGGCCTTCCTCGTATTCAAAGCGCAGCCTTTTTTTTTTCCCTAACAGACTTGTGCCAGTGAGGCTGTATCTTTTGTGGTCCTCCTCATTTCTTGCAGGTAGAAATCCCAGCCCTAGCTTTTACTCCAAAGCACACCCCTCACTATGCCCTAGAGATTGGTATACTTGGAGGATAAGAGCTTCAGAACAACTGGCCTTTGAGTGAAGTGGCCGAACAGTATTTGGGCTGATTCAAAACAAAGAGTGCCACCTATTGAAAGACCACTTAGCTCTCTAGTAATTTATTCAGCAGAACGAGTTATCATGAAACAGGCTCACAAGAGCATTCTGGAAAATTGAGATGGGAGAAAAAGACTTGAAATGTTACAACAAGGTAGTTCTAATACGTGGTGGCCGGAGGTGGAAGGCAGGGTCCAGCCTGAGCCACAGAGAGAAGGGGCTGAGACTGTTTTCCTTCTGATGAGATTGTGTGGGTCGTTTCCCACCAAGAGCCACCTAAGATGAGGAAGTAGCTTTTTATTATTAAAGATGAATATTTAGTCATTATTGTTGGGCAGGACAAAATGGTTTAAAGTGACAAGATGGACAAAAGTGCACTGGGGATTAAACAGAAATGAGTTGTTACGTGGAGGCAAGCAGTCCTGTTCCTGGACAGCCAGCCGAGAGATGGAGCATGAATTCATAATGTACGGTGGTCTGAGCAGATTGGTCAGAGAGCAACAACCGCATGCATTTTGCAGGGAATGTCTCTCACCCTGTTGCCACTTTTTTCAGCGCTCCATATGCTAGATCGCAACTACAGATTTAGCCCTTTTGCCCAAAGGCATCTGAACCTGTGAAAAGCCTAGCTGGGGCACTGTCTATTGTTCATTGACAACTTGTCAATTTACTTCCAGGCAAAATAACTCATAAACATGATAAGTAAGGCAGATAAAACAAGAATTCTTTCACACTTTGCAACTTTACTGCAAAAATGGCTTATTTTCCGTAAATGTGTGAAATCTCCCCTCTGAATTGTGACTGTGCATTGAACTTTAAAACTGTTTAGAGAAAGCACAAGCATTTCACAATTCCTATCTGTAATAAGATGAATGTTAAATATTAAACACGCATTAAAAGTGGTCAAATAATAGATTTGCAAAGGTTCACTAGCATCACCACATTTTTCTTTGATTCCCCGAGTGAATAAAAGTTAAGTTTAACGATACTCTCCAAAAGACAAATGTTTAAACACTATCTGCTAAATTTGACATTTCACATATTTATATTCGATATTATGTAAGCCTTTATCTCAGTTAAGAAAGAAAGAAACAGATATGGTAAACCTTATCAGTATTAAATTCAAAAGCCAGTATGTGGTGTGTTAGCATATGTTCATACTGTAATGGAGTGGCTTTTATTTCTGATATTTATAAACATTCCATTTCTAATGTACTGTTTAAATATTGAGAGCTAATTGTGAATTCTTTTAGGTAAAATATTTTAAGTAGATAATAATTTTGAAATATATTACTCTCTGAGGCAAAGCATTCTGTTTATGTGTAGTTATTTATAAAGTCCTACTTTTTAATGAAGTCGTGTTCCCTGGATTCAATTCCCCAGTAATGAATTTGATTTTAAGCTTCTTGCTTATGATAATATCATCACAGAGTTATACCTGGTGCCCTACTGACTGCCCCCAGGTGGTTCTCCATGACACCAAACATTCCAATGACACAAGACCAGATTCTGCATCCCAGTTGGATCTTCCTCTTGCGACCTTTGCTTCTGAGACCCAGAGCACACTCCCAGCATTTCCAGTTTGCAGGTTTGAGAGTCATAGTCACCTTCCCCCCTCCCCCGTCACCTTCCCATATTTCCTTCACTTACTGTATAATATTTATAAGCAGGAACACATGTGCATCTGTTACATAACAAATGGCTTTTGGGAGATAAGTGAGAGAACACGAGAACAGAAATTTAAAAGTGTTTAAAAAAAGGGGATAAAACAAATCTGTGATAATCAAGAATACCTCAAAATAGGACGTGTTTTTCAGGAAGCAGTGTATTCAGTGCAAAGAGCCTGAACCAGAGGACCGGAGACTCGGGTCTGAATAGTGTCACCGGTGCTAAGTAGTCCTGACCCTCAGGAAGCCCGGCTTTTTTTCCCACCTTGGTTTGGATCGGTTTTTGCCTCATGAGGGCGGGAGGACCGTGCTGGCTGTGCTCCAGAACCCCTGCCAGTTTTCCTCCTCTTGAACACAGAGAGTTCCTGCAAGATTTCAGATGAACAAAGTCTTCCAGAAGAAGAAGGGAGAGGTACTCACAGCCAGATCTAAAACTGTATCTATTAGGTGAATAATGTGTTCAGGTGGTATGATAATAATTTCATTCATAAAAATTCTCCCCAGAAGAAATGATGTGGATTACAGAGGACTGCTGTGCTTGCTTTAAAGCAGGAAATGAATATGTTAAGGATGCCATCACCTGATTTTTGTGTGAACGTGGAGAGTGTATACACCTGTACTTCTGAAACTTCTTTGTAAATGCTCTTCTTCCTGCTTTCCCCCTAGCGATCTTATCATATAAGCTGTGGAGTTTTAAGTATTATATATCAAAAACAAAAAATCCTAACAGAGATACAACATTCCAATGTCTAAGTCCTGGTGTCTTGGGTTCTTCGTAACTAATTTAGCATCCTGGCAACTGGCTGCGTGGAAGTAGGGCCCATCCCTGCCATTCCACACCCCAGTAAGCTGACCGTTACTCTACTGGTGCAGTGTTCTCCCCGCGGTGTGAAGGAATATGCATTTTCTTCTATGAGACTAAATCCTGTTTATGTGCCCAAGCCTCTAACTTGTCGAGGTCATTTTGAATTTTAACCTTTTTTTTTTTTTTTAATGCTGGCCATTCCACCTAGTCTGCCATTTGGGGCATGTTAATGAACACATCATGATATTACAAAAACTGTTGAGTATTGTCAGATGGGAAACCTTGGAAAGAGAAAGAGCTGTAACCCAGGAGTAAATTGATTCAGACTGTTGGCAACACAGCGTTTGTTGCAGAAGTTTCCCCACAGCAAATACCAAGTAAGAAGAAAAGCAGTGAGGTAACATTAAGGGAAGGCAAATAATAAAGGCTCTAAGAGGCAGACATGTGAGAGAGGGAACAAAAAGGAAACAGAAAAGGAGGAAAAATAACAAAAGACCACACTGTACACCTTGAATGAATATATATATATAGTCAATCATACCTCAATTAAGCTGGGGAAAAATAAAGATACAAGTAAACTGTATTTTGGCAACATCAAGGTACAGAATCTGATATTGAATATGCGAGCTTAGAATGTATTTATTTAATTTGAGGCATGTTGTTTCATGCAAAAACGCAGCAAAGGAGCTGCTTAGAGCTGGACGTCAATTAATATTCTTACAAAGGACTGGCAGGAAGCCATGGTGGACGTCTAGTCAGAGACAGTGTGTCACACTACTGTTGACTGTAAAATTAATTACCATTTCTAAACAATAACTCTGTGATGCATATTCTTCCAGGCATACTATACTGCCCTTCTGGCATTAAAGGTTATAAATAATAATTTTTTTTTTAAAATATGCCCTTTAGTGAAATCACAGGCCAAAATATCAACAATCCCAATAATAATGATAAAAAAGCGCCGGTGTACGGGGGAACAAGTCGACGTTGTGAAGACAGAATTGAATATTAAGAAGTGTCACGTACCTAAAGTAAGTGTTAGACATTCGCATGATGGCATCAGCTGCTGATCTCATGCATCTGGAGCTGCCCTGTCACTAAGGCACAGCTAACCAAGGCAGAGACACAGACAAAGCTGCTTCATCATTAATGTCAGTAAAAGGATCTGGAGGAAAAATAGAGAGTCTCTGGAGACCTTGTCTGGACTTCTTGGAGCCTGGACAACAGTCCTTTCCAGCGACAGTCTTTTCCACCCCAATAGCAGCTGCGACAAGGGAAAAAAGGAAGGCATTGACTTGAGTTGTCATTCAGTTCAAAGAGGTGAGAAGTACAGCCCATGATGAACCTTTATAGTCAGAGTTATTAATGGGGAGTTCTTTTTATGGCTTTTTGAAAATATCACATTTATGAACTGTCCTAAATTATCCTGGGTTATTGTTTGGCACATGTTGACCAGTCAGTTTTACGCTGCTAAAATTAAAAAATCTTTTTTATCTCTAGGAGAGAGAAGAGAAGAGTACAAAAATTCCTTCCTCAGGGTTGTAGCATATAGATTTAAAATAGCACTATCAATCTAGGGAAATACAGCTTTGGCTCTTAGTTGGGTACTGACTGGTTCAAGGATCATATTCAATGAGAAGTTATTAATGTTTCAGAGGCAACCTAAAAGGACACATCAAATGATGTTCTGCAGGGTCTGTCTAGGGTGGTAATATTTAACATTTTATCAGTGACTTGGATGATAAAATATGGAACATGATCATAAAGTTTCATGGAAGACTCTAAGTTGGGAGAGGTAACAAGTACCTTGGAAGATCTACTTATAATTCAAGATGACCTTGAAAAGTCAGGAGGGAAGCCATTAATGATCAGGTTACGTGGATTAGGTAGCATAATAAATGAGGTTTGAACAATGGGCAAAATGAGAGAAAAAGGGGTAGGGGAAGACAAATGTGAAATGCACTAAATATAGCCTGGTAAATAAAAGTTCTGCCCAAAAGAATCACATACGATGCTAGCATATGTAAATCACATCATACATAGAATTATGAAGTAGTTTGAGGCTCTCTGATTTAATTTAAGGACAATATAAACAAACTGGAGACTGTCCAATAAAGGCAAAAACTGAAGAGCTGTAAGAGGAAAAGTAAATGCCTTATGGTGTCTGAGCATTGGGAATTGAAACAAAAGGGTGGCCTGTTTATAGTTCATTGCCAAGAGTTTATAACTCCTCCTTGTCAAAATGACCCAGATTTATTGTTTACTTAAGGTATCGTTCTTGATTCTCCCTTCCTAATTGCTTTCCTTCTGATCATCCTTCCAGTTTCATTTTATTCTTCTGTGAGTCCGTGTTCTAACTTCAGCAACAACTTGATGAGCTCCCAGATGTGGCTGGCTCTAGGCATATCTCGTGGCTTCCTTATCCTTGCCTGTAATTGGCTTAGCGGTTTTCTCTAGATCATGATTTTAACCTATTCTTGGATCTATGAGAAGGGAAGGACCCCTTCCCCAGGAAAACATGCATATACTCCAGTCTTTTCTTAGGAGTTTAGGGTGTTTGTAGACCCTTCTTAGGGACCCAGGCACCTTATATGAAGAAGTTCTCGCTGTCAGGATTGGTCACCCAGGCTCTGACCTTGCTGGTCTCCCCTGGTTCTGTGTCCCGCAGAAGACCAGAGCTTACCAATGAGACTTTTCCCCTTCAAGCCAAATGGGTGTTCCCTATTAAGAACACCGTGGTAGCTTGCTGAGCCCCTGTGCCATCTGCGATTCAGGGAAATGCCCACTATTTATTTCTGCTGGGCTTCAAGATGGAATTTTCTGGTTTCCCTGATGATCAGTCCTTTTTTTAAAACCCAAATCAGGAAAGAGCGAATCATCTTCTTGATTTGGCATGCATGAAATTAGCACTATTTGGCCTTTTAGGACCTAGGCAAGTAGCTTAATATATATATTAAGCTTTCCTTATATATTCTAGACTCCAGAAATATTGCCCTCTACCCTGCAGATAATTATGTAAACCCATACTGGGGCTCTTGGAGAGTTTAGGTCTAAAAAGAGGAGTCTGATCCTGCTTGTGTTTGTCATCAATGTCCACCTCTAAATGGGCCTTCCCTCTGTTCCTGTCACTCACAAGTTGTTTCAACTTGCCATCTAAGCAGGTGAAGGTGAGGGTGTGCCAGGCCCAGCTTAAGAGCTGAAAACATGCATCCCCTGGTCCCTTAAGGTCAGCTCTGCTGCAGTTTTGGCTCATGGGGCACTCCAATATAGCTGTAAGACTGAGCTGGAGGCATTAACAATGACTTAAAATGTGTCAGATTATGAGGTAATTAATTAAGTTGGTTGGCTCGAGAGTGATTAGCCCACTCCTGGGCATATATCTGGAGAAAATTAATTCGAAAAGGTGCATGCACTCCAATATTTATAGCAATAAGCGAAGCAACCTGAATGTCCATCAACAGATGACTGGATAAAGAAGTGGTGTATATATATACATATATATATTTATACACACACACACACACAAACACACACAGTGGAATATTACTCAGCCATGAAAGGGAATGAAATAATGCCATTCACAGCAACATGGATGGACCTAGAGATTATCACACTACATGAAGTAAGTCATACAGAGAAAGACAAAATCATGCGATATGGCTTATATGTGAAACCTTAAAAATGATACAAATGAACTTATTTGCAAAACAGAACTAGACTCACAGGCACAGAAAATAAACTTATGGTTACCACAGGGGAAAGGGGAGAAGGTTAAATTTAGAGTTTGGGATTAACATATACAAACCACTATATGTAAAATAAACAACCAGGGCCTACTGTATAGCACAGGGAACTAGATTCAATATCTTATAATAACCTACATGGGAAAGAGTTGAAAAAGAAAATATATATATATATATGTATAAAACTGAATCACTTTGTTGTATACCTGAAACTAGCACAACAATGTAAATCAACTATACTTCAATAAAAAAATTTTTTTGGAAGAATTAACCTGCTAGGATTAGATGTTACAGATGTTACTCTTACACTGTAAAGCATTGTGAAATCAGATTACTTTAAAATGATGTATCAGAAGGTCATGGGAAAAGAGCAGTTGTGAGTGTGGAAGCCCGGGGTTTATATCCCAGATCTGTCTTATCCTAAATATGGGACTGTTTCCACTCTGGCCTGTAAAGTGGGCTTGCCAGTCTGTCTGCTCATATGATTGAGTGGTA
Organism: Vicugna pacos; assembly: GCF_048564905.1. Classification (NCBI taxonomy): domain Eukaryota; kingdom Metazoa; phylum Chordata; class Mammalia; order Artiodactyla; family Camelidae; genus Vicugna; species Vicugna pacos. The sequence continues at coordinate 57,968,249 of NC_132989.1, forward strand.
AGCAAAGCAATAGTTTTTAGCTTAGAATTCTATATAGACAAAGAAGGTTATTAAATTTTTTTTAAAAACCTCATACATATAGTTTATGCTGCTCATAGTCAACTTGTTTACATGTGATTTTATTATCGAATGACCTATAGTTGTTCAAATGATTCAACAAGCTGATACAGGTCAGCTGCCGTCCAAGAGGATGTTTGATTGGTCAGTGCAGAAAGTAACACTGGGGAGATAACTGAGGCTCATTCTGAGATCCTTTGGGGGAGTGATATTCAACTTAGATGTTCTATTTTCATCCAGACACGGGCTTGCATAGATTAGTCTTTCTGATGCTGCAGAAAAGCGTGTAAAGAAAAAAAGAGCAAGGCCCTGTGCCTAGATGACAGACGACAGGCGTGCACCGGAGAGTGTGCATTGGAGGGGAATAAACATCTTCAAGTTTCAAGTACCAGATTGAGAGCAGTAGCAGAAGAGTCATAAAAACGCAGATGTTGAAGCCTGTTTAAAGTGTGAACTTAAAACAATCGCTGAAAGACTTGAGATTTTCTTTATTGCTTTTTAATTCCCAATAAAGGAAAATAGTCCTCTTTGTATATGCCTCTATACCACTGGTTCTCAACAAGTGGTTACACATTGGAATTGCGTCAGCTACTTTTTAAAATATTGCCTGTGTGTGTCCCAGACCCCAGAGATTCTGACATTAGGTGTCTCAGATGGTATCTGGAGATGGAGATTTTAAAACTTCTCCTGCTGATTCTAAGGCATAGCCAGAGTTGTAAACCATTGAACTCCACCGTGCCTCACAACACATGGACAGGGGCCAGTAACAGCGAATTACTGGTGGCAGAATTTCAGTACTTCTTACAATGCACCTGTCCTCCCTGTACGCTTCTAGCTTTCTTCCTCTTGACTGCTGACCGTCTTAGGTTTGTTTACATGTTTATATATGTCACCTAGCTATAACAGTTGGCTTTGCTTTTCCTGCTTTTCCCCTTAGGCGTTCCCTCTCCTTTTACTCAGCACTTAAACACTGCCTTTGACCTGCCTCGCTTGCACCCTAGCTTGGCTTGTCCCTGCACAGTCAGACCAAACAGTATCGATATTCCAGCACAAGACAGCGTGGACAGTGTGGGGTTAGAACCACCCACGTCATATATATGGGCATATTTACAACTGTCAGTGAGCAAGACGAAGTAGGATTATGAGAGGAGAAAAGGCTTTCGACAAAAGTGCCATGGAGATGCATCCCTTAGTTATATGTGACTAAGGTTTTTACTTCCTTAATTAACACCAGAACAATAACTTTTATTATTTGTGGTTTTCTTACTTGCAGCCATGCCTAGGTAAACCCTTTAGCTTAGTTTGGAATGTTTAGGCCATCATATTTTATTGGTCATCCATAACCCATCTATTTAAAACATCATTTAAAAATAAAATACAGTATTATTATTGTCAGGTGGACTCAAATGATAATTTAGATTGCAATTCTGGAGTCTGCGGTTGCAGGCCAGGATGCAGCAGCCATTACAAAAGGGCATCTCATTAAGAGTTGCCCCTTTCTGGTTGTACCACGTGGCACAATTGCATTTTCGGTAATGTATTGTAACAGGAAAATTAGTAACAGTCTCCTACCACACCCGTGAGACTGTGGCTTCTTTGGTTCAGATGTCAAGTTATCTAGTACTTTTTTGATAACATCAATAAGGCTTCATTCAATGCAGTCTACATAACAACTATCCAGTAAAATCTTAGCATTTCTAAGTACCTTAAAATTTGGGTTTCTCCTAAGTTATTTCCATTCTACGCTCTCATCCTTTTTCAGTCTCTACTCCTTTTCTCCTTCTATGCTACTGTCATCTATTTGCTTATTTGTTTTCGCTCTTTCTGCTTCAAAGGGAGAAAGTTGACCCATATCCTTAACATTTCAAATAGTAACCCCTGGAGACAGAGATTCAGCTCCTTATCTTCTTGAGTGAACTGCGGTAGTTCAGTAAAATTATCTGCTTTATCTCCTTCTATGATCAGTGTTCTAGATTGTTGGCTGTCTGCTTATCTTGCCCTAATTCATCATCAGGGAGGATTCATTACGTAGTAGATAAGGTCAGCCAGTTTATCTAGCACAAAATCTGGGATCCAAGCCTTCTCAACTAGTAACATAGCTAAGTAGGAATTATGCTCTTTTAATCTTTACATGCTGTATGCGTTTTTACTCACAAGTTTTATTTATTCACTAGAATATATCATGACTGCAATAGACTTGAACATCACCATTAGAGTTGTTATCTGTGACCAACTCTGCAGAAAAGAATCCAGTTTCTTTAAAGGACTGACCTTGGCAAAAAGCCTTCAGGTTAAGTATGAATAACATCGTTTGTTATCTCTTTGCCTGGTCCAGAGTGAAGGCAGGCAAATTTCCTTTGTGATTTTTCTCTCGTAATTTCTGTGGCTATTCTTTTCCCTTTTTATGGCTTAGTTTTTCTTCTCTTTGTCTAATAAGCCTCTGTCCTCTGTGGACCCACACTTTCAACCTGGGAGATACGAGTCTAAAAAAATTATTTCTGTTAAGAAAGTCAGTTCAGAATATTATTATCATCCCATAGAAATCCTACATCCTATGTTGTAAAGGATGTATCTACAGTAGGCATTCTTAACACAAAATAAGGAAACTCTAAAAGAAAAAATGTGAGATTTTAGGGTAAGTTCCTGTGCCCAGGGGCCACTGTTCAAGTAATATTGTCACTTTGTCCCTTCAGAAAATGAAACCAGCCTAACAAAGTCTTGCTTGGGTTCCTTGTGGTCTGGAGGACTCTTAGGCTGAGCGAGAGCATGTAGGTGTAGAATTATTTTACTGCTCCTGGTTTCTGCTGCAGCTTTGGAACTCCCTGGGGGTGTTTTACACCTATTAATAAAAAGATAGGACAAAATTGAATAATGGTGTCTGTTTCCATAAAAAGGAAATAAGGCTCAATGGACCCTGTTCCCAAAGTGCTTTTCATAAATAACAAGAAATTAATGCCCACCACTAATATTCTAGTCTTTTTATTTTAAGACTAGAATCATATTTTCCAGTTAATAGTGACCTATTTTTGAGAAAGATTCTCATCTTATTCTAAACCTTTAGGGAGATAATTACCACACACTGGGACCTCTAATTTTAGCAAACAGAGGGACCTGTCCATTGCGATCATAAGTTTGCTGCAAAGCATGCATTTTATCTCTCCCCACTACTTGCACCGCCCTCTTCAGTGTGGCTGATTAAGGTGTCCCACAGGGGATGGCAACTTTTTACCTGGTTGTATCAATAGCTCTGCTTTATGCCTGGGTTGCCACCTGCAGTTTCCTCTGTAAGCAGTGCTTCACAAATGTACACACCCACTGGTCATAATGGACACACACAGGATGCACATAGAGGCTGCTGTTGAACTTGAAAGAAAAAAGAACCCTAAAAGCAACATAGCCCAATTATCTAGATCTGCAATGTAATTTTTGTATGCAAAAAAAATAGCCTATTTTCCTTGATGATCAACAGGGAGCTTGCTGTATTTCACTGCACTCACACCTCTGAAAGCAAATTCATTTATGCTGCTTCAGCTTATGAAAGATGAGGTTATGTCTTTTAGGAGTAAGCTCAGGTGAGAAATGCATAGGGATGTAATTTTTATTTTAAAAATACCTACTTCACATGGTACATATCGGAATGTAATATGAATGCACAGATGATGGTAAATTGGAATGGTAGCACTTGATAGTGATGTTAAAAGGTCAGAATCCCAAATTTCAAAGGGCGTGGGACTCAAAATAACAATGGCTGCAAAGTAAAAAAATACTCCATATTACTTGTCTGTTGCTGTGCAATTAATATCCCTACAAACTTAGCAATGAACACAACACATTCTTTATCCCCAGTGTCTATAGGTTAGGGAGTCTTCTCTCAAAATAAACATTATAATTCATGTAATATAATCACATACACATGATCATGTACATCTTAACCATAAAAAACAGAAATCGAATCAAATGAACTCAGCAGCATGGTGAATAAAACTATCTGTGTAAATTACTATACACAGAAAGTGCTCAGTAACTGTACTTAATCAGATAAAAATCTTGTTGCAGACACATTTTTAAGCTAAATTCTTAAAAGATCAGCGAGGGTATCTGTGGTCTTACAGAACAAATGGATAAAGAATGGATTAAGTCAGTGGGTCTCAAACTTTTCTGATCTTGAGAAGCTCCCAAGGTGCTTGTTAAACTACACATTCCTACGTCCTGTTCTTGGATATTAGGATTACGTAGGTATGATTAGAGTTGGTGATTCTTATGGTCAAAGAGCTTTGGGAAAAACTGGTTCAAAGAAACTGTTAGAAACTGTTCTGCAAAGTGAATGGGTGCAATAAATTAAAGAATAACTGACCATGATTACATATGAATTATTAAGGATGTTGAATTGATGGTATCATTTGAAATCTAAAACAGGTCTATATGGCAGAATGTGAGGTGAGTGGTGTATAACCTTGTTCTTTACTAGTTGGTAGGAAGTCGAGGGGAAGAGTGGCCGGAATTGGTGATCTCCCAAAGGAGGATTAGAATTGTTTAGTTGTGAAAGAAAAAAAAAAAAAAGCTCAGGGCAAAAGATTTAGCAGAGGAGATACAGAGAAGCAAAACTGAGGGTTTCATACATGGGAAAATGGATACAGATACCTTTCTATGCTTAACAGAGGGAATGAGGCACGGAAATGATGAGATCAGATACAAGGGAAGAGGGTATCACAGTATTGGTCCATGTGACGGGAAGGGCCAAGCTAGGGGTAGAAATGAACCAGCAAGTCTCCAAGGGGGAGCTCGGTTAGGCTTGTTTGGAATCTCAGGAACGTTGTATCTGAAGAAGACAGGCTGAGCATAGGTGATTGTAAAGGACACAACTTGATGCTGGCAGACAGTGTGAGTGTTTCACTCACCTAAAATATTGAGAAATGAAGCCAAGCAAAAATTGTCCAGAAAAGTCCAGACATCTTTGAATTCCAGACCACACAGAGCACTATAACATTTTATTTCAGTCCTATTGTCTGTAAAGTTATGTTTTCTGTGTTACATTTGAAAATTAGAAAAAATATATCCTCATTCTCCTAGACATTTCTTCCTATCTTTTCTTTCTTTCTTTCTTTCTTTTTTTTTTGTATACTGCATATGGCAGGTTAAAAGGGCTGAGCTGTGTTGATTAACTATCCAAATGTTTAATCAATACAGCAATAGCAAGATGCATTCTGGCTGTGAAAGACCTTGGAAAGGTCCCACTTGCCTTATCCTCACCCCCAAGTGGGACATCAATGAACTATTACATGGTCCTTGCATATCAATGCAGTAGGACTTAGACAAATACAATGTTAATGGATAATTGTGGGTCACCTTGTCAAAATATGTTAAATGCCCCTTGAGTACGTTTTTCCCCCCCTATTAAAAATGACAGTAAACTGTGACCTTGTGGATATCATACATGCTTTCAGGAAGCAAATATTATTATTCAATCTGTAACAGGTTCATTGATTTATGAGTCAAAAAATTCATTAGGACTAAATTATAAAGCACATTTTCTGTGTTGATACAACCCACAGTAATTGTGTGACAAAGTGCTAACCCGCCTTACTTTGGTCTGGACAAAATACCTTTGTGAACATTCATTCAGAAAACATGCATAGGGGCAGCTTCTAGCAGAATGACTCATAAGTGAGGCCTGTGTCCCCGGATGTCTGGGATGTCGACATAGCACAGAGTCAGGGAAAGTTCACTAGCTGACCAAGGTCCTGGGACGCTGGCCAAGAATACGCCATCTGTCAGCACGGTGGTCCGTGCCGGAAGCTGGCGCCTGGGACTCCTGCCCCCCACTCAGTCTATTCACAGTGCCGAGAACACCCACCCGGACCCTCCTCTGCTTCTGGTGCTGTCGGAGGACAGAGGCTTGCTTGTCATCTGGTGCCATGAGTCACAGGGAGACGAACTGTGGCACTTGGTGCTCCTGGATTCCAAGTGCGCTTCGGCAGCATGACACACGGGTGGAACGGGTTAGGCTGGCAGTCACGTTGGAGGTTTGCTTTTTTCTTTGCTAAAAAACAGTGTTTAGGAGGCTGCTGAAACGAAGATTCGATGGCCAAGAATGTAGATTATGCAGAGAGTGTCAGAATTTATTTGTCATTTTATCGTTTGTTACTACTGAGCCTAAGATAATGTTCAGTTGAAACCAAGATAAAAATGACATAATTGGCCACATTTTTTTTCTTTACTACGAAACTCATTTTTTTCCCCTCTGAGAAAGAATGCAAAAATATTTAAAACTATAGGTTGTATGCTATGAGATGCATGAATATAGAAAGCATTATGCCGCTTTAATGGGTCATGGAAAGAAAATACGTTGTACAAATATGACGTACACATTCAGAATGTGTAATAAAGGACAGTGTCATCTTTAAAAATGAAAGAAAACAGCATAAATAACTAAAGTGAGAAACCTCTTAACATGTCGGTGGTTTCATTAGAGGAATAGTTCCACTTTGTATACACATCTTCCGTTTACCTCTGGGCACTCGAGTATCAAGGAACAATTTTACACATTATAATGAAATGGAATAAACATTTCAATTTAAAACTTCACTGTGTGGTGGGAATTTATTCTATCAGAGTACCCAGGTAAGGTACACCACTCTTGAGCACATATAATTTGTTGTTGCAGATCGCACAGGAACACTCATGTGCAGTTCTGAGCATGGAGGACTTACATGACCTTCCCTTTGAGGACCTCATTCTGTGTCATTGCAGTATTTCACCCCCCACATGTTTCTGGTTGCTCGTCTGAATCCTTTGAGAGGTAGAGATGAACACACAAAACAGACCCGTGCTTATGAGCATAGACCATGCAGTGACAGCCAGATTCTTCTTCCCTAGGTATCGTAGACAAGTGGATGCTTAGCGTTGGAAGAGAGCCTAGATCTCATCAAATTGAAATTCCTTCCTTTTTTAGATAAGAACACTGAGGTGCACAGATGTTAAGTGACTTAACCCAAGGCCACACAGCAAGGGAATGACAGAACAAGGACACATCTCTATGTATAATAATTCATTTAATCTTCAAATGAGGCTATTATGTATTTTTTTATAGATGAGGCACTATCACTTTTCTCCTCCTCTAACCCCTCTTTCTTCCTCTTCCTTCTCCTTTTTTTTTTTTTTTGGTAGACAGGAAAACTAAGGCTAAAATATTCCACAAACTGCTCAATGTCCCAAGCTGGTAAAGGGTGGCCCAGGGATTCTAACCAAGGCACCTGGCTTCAGAGATTATTCTTTTCATCACTAAGAGATGGAGTTTCTTTTTCTCCAGTAAATGGGGATTTTCCTGTCGCTGGTTCTGTTCCTCTCCAGTACCATTTGTCAGAAACAGCAGGAAGGAAGAGACGACACCAATAGCAGCAGTAGCTCTTCACCGCTCAGCCCCTGGGTGTGGCTCTGTTGCACACATTCCCTTTTTCAGAAGACCCCTGTCCATACTTCCCTAGCTGCTACTAGAGGTTATCTTTGGATGCAAGCTGTGTCATATATCATTTGATTCTTCCCACCCCCATCCTCAACTCTGAAACTCACTTGCCTTTTCAACAGATGATCACGTGGCTAACAGTATTTAAATGTTGCTTTTATGAAGCCAGTATTAAGCATTCCAAATTAGTGGTGGTAATGTAGAGGCATCTTTTCATTATATAATTTTAATTCTCACAGAAAAATATCTTCCTTAAGTAAGTCGTTATGCTTAAATATAAGAAAGTTGTCTGGTCAATTATATCATTTAAAGTTTTATTAGGACCAATATTTTACTCTTATTGACAGTTGGTATATTCTATGTAGTTGGGTTGGGATTAAAATGATTACATTGAGTCACTTGAGAAACTAACTCTCCTGTGGGCACAACTGCTCAGAGTAGTGGTCTGGGAACAGATTCCAGAACAGAAGAAAAGAAGCTGTTTTTTAGAGATGATTTAGTGTTCTTCACATTATTTTTTTAAATAAGTGAGATAGGATAATATTATCCCTGATAAAATCATCAATCTTTGTGGCTTTTCATGTTATTTTAATTTAATTTTTTTCTGGAATCTCTATGAGGAATTTTTATTTTTCCTTTCTGGTTCCTTTTTCTTTTCTCACCTTCATTTGGTCAGGGAATCATAATAAAAATCTCTGAGAAATTCCAATTTCCCATAATTTCCATTTAAAAGATTCAGCTACTCAATTATTTGAGACTTCTCTGGTATGTCTTATTGACAGAGTGCTTGGCAATTAGATCATTAAAATAAAATGGTGCTCACTAATTTCATTACTTTTAAATATCAGTCAAATAATAGGAATGACATTCGTAATACATTAAAATTTAAATTGCTTATGCTCTTCAGAAATGAGACAGAAAAGTCTGCATGATTCAAATTGTCTAATATTCAATATTAGTTTACTGAACAAGTTAATCACAAGCATAGTTATTGATATGCTATATTGATATATGTAAATACTATATTGATATATGTAATTATCATTCTCTACTTTCTCGTGGTACAGGGTTTATATTAAAGAAAACTGAGCATCTGTTTAGTATGCATTTCCAGATTTGACAACAGTTTTTTAAGGAAAATAGATTTGCAAACTCACTACTTTGGAAATATAAAAAAAAACAAACATGCCATGGATTCCTGCTTCAGCATAGATTAGAGCTGTCTTCTTGTAATCGCTTAAGGTCTGGAAAGCGAATTTACTGCTAGGCAGATAAGAGAATTTCTACTTCAACGATAACAACAAAAACCTATAAAAACCTCTGCTGTTGTTCTGTTTAGTTATTAATACATTTGACACATAGATTCCTGTGATTTGTAGGTGAAAATTTGTAGGTGAAATACTGATGTGGACCTTTGTTGAACTGGCTTTATAAACTTGGATGGTGATTTCAGGGGTACTACTGGCTCGCTCAGCTATGTTTTGTGTGAAAAGAGTCACAGAACTACTTGTAAAATCATCTTGCAATATTTGCTTTTTCTCTCTTTCCCAATTCCCTTTTTCAACAAGAAAATTATTAGTGATGTTCTGCTTTCACCTTCGTGAAAACTTTCAGTGGAAGAAGCACAAGGAAGTAATAATTTGAACTTACACTCCATTTATTTTCAAGAAATCCAGAGGAAAACTAAGGATGCTTTAGTCCTTAAGTTTCCTTTGTCCTCTTAATAGTCCTCGAAATGAGCGGGAAGTCACTTCTTAGTGTTTTATGACCAGGAGAACAGAGTAACAGGGACAAAAGTGATCAGCAGCAGATACGGTCAAGGATGCGTGGCTCTCAGCTTTCGGCGTCTGTGCTCCATCAGCCAAACTGTGTGCTTCCCGAGGAAAGACCTGAGTGAGTGGTGGAGCCACTGATATTCTCGTTCTTATTGTGAACCAGAGAAAAATACATGATTTACCTTTTTATTATGTACTGAACTTTCATCATAAAGCATGTGGATTCTTCTAGACTTAGCCAGCCAAGGATTAATGTTAGAAAATGATTCTTTAATCATTCATATAAAATTCAAAAATAGGCAAAAAAAAGAAAAGAAAAGAAAAGAAAATGAGTCTTGCTTTCCCTGTCCCTCTATTAGAATTAGCCAGGGCTCTGTGAGAAGGTGGCGGAGGCTGGCACTCAGGAGACGCTATACAATAGGAGAGGTGAGGGATCTTAGTTAAAATATTTGTTTGATCCCCATCAAAGTTCCCAGATGCCATGGAAAAGTCTTCTTTTACTTTTCTTGACTCTTTCCTTTTTCATCTTCAAAACAGTGGAGGGAGTAAAACTCTCCAGCTTCTTTTAACCCACAGGCATTCAGTGTAAGGTCCATAACCTGCAATATTTCTTAAAAGTTGTATCGGTTTGGCCAACCTGAATTCTTCCCTGTTCTCCTTCATCCTCCATGTGTAACTATTCTACGTTATCAGTCCCCAGAATGAAAGATAACGCTGAGCTGCTCTGTGAGGTGAGACGTTGTTTTTGTCAGAAAAATAATTTGGGCCAGAGCCGTAGAGAATATCTAGTGTGTTTTTAGCATGGAAAAAAGATCATGGGATATGATTTCCTGTGCAAAGACTATTTTTTTTTTCAGCAATATATCATGCCTCTTTCCTCCTGTGTGTGCAAAAGGACCTTCCTTCGTTATGTGTTAGAAGGTGCATAACTCCAGAAGAGATGGAGTTAGATGAAAAAGAGCTATTCTGAACTCCACTGATTAAAATAAATGTGCTCATAAAAAAGGCAGGAGAGTAAATTACTACATCCCCAGAATAGCAGTAACTTACACACCAACAAGTTATTTTCGAGTTTGCCAGAGGAAATAATCTGCTATCAACAAGGGGTAATTGCCTGAGCAAACTCATCTTTACATCTCGCACATACTGTCACCTTGTATAAAAGAGGAGAAATGCACTCCATATCAATTCAGAAAAGATTTTCTAAAATATTTTCCTAAAGGTTTCTTCCTTCTCCTAGGCAACGAGAAAGAAAGAGCATGAATACAGTTCAGAACACATCTAATCTCTGCTCTGCTCCTGCCTTATCATTGAATAGCATCGGAACACACCATGGATTCCGTACCTCAGAGGCCTCGGGGCAAGCTGAGGAAGGCTCCGTTTAGATTGGGAGAGAAATTCTAATCTGAGGTGGACCTAAGACCGCCACAGGTGAAACAGGTTAGCTGAGAAACCCTCCAGGAATAAACTGCTATCATTAGGAAGAAATATCCATGCGATGTTTATGTTCAATTTTACACCAAAAAACAAAAGCAGAGAAGCAGAGGCAGGAGGAAGGAGGAAGAGGATGGTTAAGCAGGAAAAAGAGAAAGGAGGTCTCTTTTTGAGAATAATATTCTGGGTCTGCATAGAGGACAGAGGAAGATCTTGATGTACAATTAGTACTTCAGTTCTGCCTTCAGCACGTTCTATTGAACTTGGTAGGTAAAATTTTAATACCTGAGACAGATGGCAGGTGCGTTAAAATTGCTAAGTATTCGACAAGTCACTGCAGTAGTAGGATGTGTGAGCATGTGTGAATTGGTGAGAAACCAAAGACAATTAGCCTACAGCTCTTTTTTTTTCTGCCCCAAATTTCTCATTTTGTTGAAAAGATACTTTGAGAGGCCTGGGCTGGTCTTTTCCTTAAGGTGATTTCTATTCACTGGAGAAAAATTATCTGAATATGAGACTTGAATATATGCCTACATCTGCATGTGCACCTTGACTAAAAATTATCTGAAATATGAGACTTGAATATATGCCTACATCTGCATGTGCATCTTGACTAGATTTCACATGACATACTGTTATAAACATTTATATTGTATTTTTAAAGAAAATATCAATGCTCTCTTTAAATTACAAGATATATATCAGAGAAAACAAAGAATTATCATGCTTCATATTCCTATAAAATTTGCATAATATGTTTTGGTGACTAAAAGGATGTTTGAAATTTTTTCCTCCACAAGGAAGAACTTTAAGTCCATGTATACTTTTTGATGATGTTTTGTGGGGTTGTTTCCCAGGATAGGTGGTATGACTATAAGTAAATGACATTTAAAGAATCAATGCAGATAGACATTTACATTTTTTTGTATTTGTTTAAAAACCCAAGATTTTTTTTTTCTTTTTTTGTATATTAAAAAATAGAGCATTTGACATCTTGGTTATCGAGTTCTTCTTGCAGTCTTTTCTTGCCTTCTTGGACACTGCTACCTTATTCTGTTTTCTGGTCCCGTGACTGTCTCTCCTCTATTTTTGTCATGCTTTTCTCTTCCTTACCCCATCCTGCAGGTGGATGTGTCCCCTGGCCTCCCCCTATAACCCTAGCTTTACTTTCCCTCTCAGTGACTTCGTTCCCACAGCCTCAGTGATCACTTCCACAAGATGACTTCCAGTCGTCTACTGTCCGCGACAACAACTCTCTAGAGCCCCATACTCATAGCACCTGCTGCTTGCTGGGTTTTTCTCTCGATGATCGTTCGTGAAACTAAAACCAACACCTTATTTCCTAGATGAATCCTGTCTTTTAGCCAAACTGGACTACCCATGACTTCCTTCTGAATGCTGTTACCTGCTCTTGAATCTTCATGCTTTATTTAACTTTTGCCTAAAATTCCACCATATTTTTACTTATGGAAATACTACTACTCTTTAGGGCCCAACTCAATATTCACCTTTGAGACTCTTCTTTGCAACTTATTGTAGGACTTTGGAAAAATACCTAAACTGTATGAGCCTTTGTCTCTTCACCTGGAAAATGGAAATAATAATTCCTGTGCTTAGTAAATGAAAATGAACTACTATGTAAATATAGTGCTGTTGTTATGGTCTGTTTGTTTCCCCCCACCACCCCAATTCTCACATTGGAAACCTAATCCCCAGGGTGATGGTGTTAGGAGGTTGGGCCTTTGTCAGAGCCTTCGTGGGTGGGATTAGTGCCACTGTAAGAGAGGTCCCGGAGAGCTAGCTTGTGAGGATACAATGAGAAGTCTGCGATTCAAGAGGTTCCTCACCCTTCCCCATGCTGGTACCCTCATCTTGGGCTTCTAGTCTCCAGGACTGTGAATCTCCAGGACGTTTCTGTTGTATGTAAGCCTCTCAGTTTATGGCATTTTGTTAGAGCAGCCCAAATGGGCCAAGACACATAGGGTGTAATTACTACAGTGACTGAGATGATCAAAATAGAGCACCTTGACAAAGAACTACAAGGAAAAGCAAACTTTTGCAAGCCTCATGCAAATTCCTATTATGGTGGAACTTAACCAACCCAGATGATATATGTTTATATGGGCCATTGACTATTAGTTTTCTTAATTATTAACTTTCTTACTTCTCATTACACTCTAACTTTTGTCACTTACAGCATACAATTTTGTTTGACAGGATAGAGAGGAGAAGTAGTTCAGAGTGTGGACTTGGGGACCAGACTGCTTGAGTTCAGTTTTGGCTCTATCATTAACAGTTCTGTGGTTTGGGGACAAGTCATTTTAACCAATTTGTACCTCATTTGTAAGTTTTAAGGTTGCGGTGAGGAGTAAATGCATTAATATAGGCAAAGCACATTTTGCATAGTCCTTAGTAAGCATTAGATATTATTATTGTAATAGTTATTTGTGGGCTTGTAATGTTTTCTTCACTAGATTGTGTATTCCTTAAGAGAATGATGTCAAGAATGATCTGTACATTGTTGCACCTCCCAAAAGTCCAGTGCAACCTCTAGCACAGTCACTTTCACATCATTGGTGCTTAATAAGCATTTGTCGAATCAAAATTAAGTTGTGCATTAATTTTAGTATTTCCATACAGTGACTTCAGACAGAATATAGTAAGAAGAGTAAATGTCTGTAGGACTTACTTGAATTTCCCCTTAAGCACAATTTAACCTACCCAGTTTTAGAAACGTTTTCTATCCATTCCAAGTTTAACAATTCAATCATGGATATCTCCTCTAGAGCAAAGACTTTTTTTTTTAAAGTGTTTTAATGTGCTAAAACATAATTTTTTTATAAAGTTGAAAAATACATTGCTTTGAAAAGTCAGTTTAGTGTTTTTATTTTCACCCTCACTGAGTGAATAGAGAAAGTAGGCAGGGTTCTATTTGAAATATCCAGGATACTAGATGGATCTGATAACATTTTCAGGAATATGATTTTGGTGTGAGCACTCCCCAAATTTTGACAGTTCACCGTGTGCTCTTACATAGAATTTTGGTTTCATTTATGAATGCCTCAAGATCTCAGTTTTGTGGTCTAAACTGCTTTTGTCTCAAGGATACTAGGAACCCCTAGTATAGCTGATAATAGAACAATACAATTAGGACAAAAATGCAGTTAGAATAGACAGTCTGACATTCCTGGCAGCCGGGCACCTGCGCTTGATCTGGCCTTGTATCTTTTACTTTTTTTTTTTTTTTTTGCTTTCACGTTTCTCTAGCTAGGTACCTGAGCCGCTAAGAAAATTTTGATGCAAATTATTTTCTTTCTTTCTGCTCATTCTCAAGAAAAAGATGCTTGGAATCATCCTAAGAGTTAAGCCAATCAGGATCCCATCCTCATTAAAGGATGTAAAATAAACAAAATGTAGGAGAGAGAAGTAAAAACAGAGATGTCTCTGAAGGCCCAAGGCTGTTGCCATATTTAACGAGTTATTAATGTTCTGAAAACAGAGTAAACATTGAAATCAGTAGGGTTAGAGATGATATTTAGCCCCTCAGAGTTCTGACAGACCAAACTGATGAGCGCAAGCTCTATCGTGGTGTGCCTGACACATGGCAGATGAGATTGACAGGGGGCAAGAGTGAGGGGAAAAAGAGCCACAAATATCTTCCTATATGTAGCTGAGCCTCTGGACTCTGGGAAACGTCCATTAGTGGGAAATGAAATCTCTGTGATGGATCATTTCCTGAACACTTCAACCCACCACTGGTGTAACTCAGCCCTGGAAATCAGCAAAATATGGACTAGCCTAAAAATTAAAATTAGAAACAGAATAGAAAATAACATTTTGTTCTTTTATAAAAACATGGTGCTTCTATGTTGATAAAATTGCATCAAATGCTAATTAAATAAGCATTTATGTTTGTATTTGTATTTACTGCTTATTGTCCTAAATATTTTCTATATTTAAATAGAAATATATTTTATTGTGTTATATTATGCAACTACATAACATGTAAGTAGGCTTATGTACTATTAAATAATATTAATTCTATATTATACTTAATGTCTAAATACAGTAATACTTAGAAAAGTTAAGTACTGCTATAATCCCCATTTTATAGATGAGGAAACAGAGGCATGGAGAGGCTGAATAAAACATGAGATGGAAGAGCCAAAAAAATCATGATTAATGTAACTGAGGTGGTGGAGTTTCCAAATGTTTACAGATTTAAATATATAATACTCCATAATGTCTAGATATTCCAGATAATCGAAGAAATAATGTACACTAACACCAAATATAGGACTAGATGTTAGTGGAGTTTCTGTTTCTTAGATAAATGCATAGTCACGTTAGCTGACTGCTAAAGGGCGCTACTGTAACGATAAAGCTGTCATTTATCATGTAATATTAATGTAAGTAATAGTAGTGGCTCACTACTCAGAAAACAAAGATAAAGTAAAACTGGGTGATAGCCAATAGCCAACGGGCAATCTTTCTTTCTATGTGAATATGCTCAAGGTTTAAAGATGAGCTCACACAGTGTATTTGTGGATCTGTTCAGCTCCACGTGTAAAAAATAAAGCAAAACCCAAGGACAAATGATAGAAACCTACTGGGAAAAAAAGGAATGCTGTTTCTCCCTCATGCTACCCATTTTCAAATGTTTTCTCAGCTTCAGAATAAGAAAATCATCATACTATGATAAGGAATCATAGTTCACAGTTGCTCCATTTGCTAATTAAGTCATTTAAAAATAAACATTGGAAAAAAAGCTGAAGTCGGGGTTTTTCTCTCATAGGCAATAAGACAGACTCACCCATACAGACAAGCATTTAATTGAAAATACTTTTAATTACTGTGAATTATCTCTTTCTTTCTTTACAGAAATACCTTCAGGAATGGCAGTTGAACTAAATTTTCATCTTATTTTGCTGAGGCAATCTATTCCTGACTTGCTCTGCAGTTCAGGAAAGACCCTCCGGATGTACTAAATGTTTTCCTGACTGTATTTTTACAATATAAACAAAATAACGTCCTCTCAAAAAACAAATGAGTGTATTTACTTGGGAGAAAGCTGTGAAGAAGTTGATCATTACACTGAATATCCAGTTGTTAAAATCCTATCTCATATCAATAGAATTTGAGTGAATTTATAATTTTAATTTGCTATAATTTATAGATTTCAGGTCATCTTTCATCTTAATCTTTGCTTCTTCTTAGGAAAAATAATGCCTGTCTTTGACTCAGAAAGGATGCTGGTAATTTGCATATGAGATGTATTTTATTAAGATATTTTTATATTTGAAAACTGTATCATCTTGGCATTATGTTGAGAAGAAAGTGCAGGTCAAGATTTATTGACTTCAGTCTCTTGATATGTGTATTAATCAGTTTTAAAATGGTAGAAACAAGCTGTCCTGCTACGTACACACTGGGGAACAGTACTGCTCACAATCCTCAAAAAGTTTAACCTAAATCCAGATCTAGATCTCAGAAAAATAAAGCGTGAGATTCTGTGTTTCATGCCTGCTGTGGTTACAGGAAAAAAAAATCTGATCAATTAATTCTGCACTAATTCCCTCAAGACTCTATCCCCTTGGGGGGGAAACATGAACACAATTTGACTTATTTCAAATAGGTTGTGCTTATATTCCTGAAAATTGTCCCATTTCTTGGATCCATTTAAAATTTTTCTGTTGGCATAGCAACAGATTAAAAGATCTACCATGGTTTTTACCACTTGCTTCATTCTTAAGAAAACAAAGTGTATATTTATTTTACATTTAATTACATCCTTTCTGCCCTCTTCTATCAGTCTATGCATGTGAGACTAACTCCTCTCTTATTCCTCTAAGTCATTCCTATAAGTCAACCCTATAGTAAATGTTATAATTCAAAACTATCATGCTAAAACAGCTCTTAAAAAACAAAAGTGTTTCACTGAGGTCATTACTAGGTCATGTTCCTCTTGTGAAATGTTTATATGTAAATCACCAAACACTTTTAGTATCTGACCTGGAAAAAAAAAAGTCTCATCGATTTTATTTACAATGCTGGATTTGAAAGCTTCTGTCAAAATATTACCCAAGTATTCTTTCCCTTTCTCTGGTAAATGATGTTTATAAATTCTTGGGGCATAAGTTAATGTTTTGGGAAGGTACCTAGAATATAATACCTAAATAGCTTAGGAAAATTTCCTACTTTAAAAAATCAGAATTTGAAAATGTATGAACTCAGAAAACAGACTTTTCAGATCTCACCTGCACTGTTGGGGAGATACCAACCCCTGCCCACGAAGCCCACTGGATCTGCTTGCAACAGGGACCCCCAACCCTGATTGCACTTTGGAAACATCTGTGGGATTTTTAAAAACTGACCAGATCTCTTCCCACCCCTCACCCCAGTTGTTTTAATGCTTCTAGAGTGGGTTGCAAACGTGACTGTATTGTAATGCCGTCCCAGGAAATACTCACGTGCAGCCAGGGTGAAGAGCTGATAGTTTAGGACGGGAGAAGCAACATAAACTCTTAGAAGCTTCCCTGGTCTGCAGGTCACCATCCATGTGAGTTGGACAGTAAGGTAAGTTGGAGGACAGGTCATTGAAGATTAAAAAAAAAATTAAGAAACTAAGAGGTCTGTTCTACTTTATCAATATCTCTTTAAAAACCAGGATGCCCAATATTAGGTAGTACCTAGACTTGGTCTTCAGTGTACGGAGCAAGGGAGTTAATACCTCTCTTTTTCTGGTTAGTATTTCTCTTCTTGAAGTCTATGGCTGTATTCATCTTTGCATACCTATATCATAATGTGTTGGTGCATTCACAACTGTGGGCAACTCTCCAAAAATAGTAAAATAAAATAAAACCGAATAAAATGAATGTTGCCGAACCAGGTTCATTTGCCCGACACTCAACAATCCAAATACTGAGATGCCCAGGCTCGCAAAGACAGGGTTTATTCGTAAAGCAGCCAAGCAAGGAGACAGGAGAACTAATTTCAAATCCACCTCCCTGAAGGCAAAAAGCTGCAGTATTTGCAGCATGAAGAATAAGGCAGCAGGGCGGTCTGTGGCACGGGGAGCGTGGGGAAAGGTGATTAGAAACAAGAAAAAGGTACGGTAACTTTAGTTCTGCGCAGGCGCAGCCAAACTACGTCTTCACAGGACTTTGTTCAGAAGATGGCGGTGTTAGCATGATCTGATACTCCTACATAAGTATTGGGTTGAGGTCACCTTCTGACATCAGGTCACCGAGCTGACATTCACGCATGCCCAATTGGAGGGTGGGTGGTCCTATTCTGTCTTAACTGGATTGAGTGAGCTGGAACTAGACACAGCGTCTTGTTCAGGCTACGTGCCACTTGGAGAACTTGCAAGTTTTTCTGTAGCAACAATTAAAACTAGATCTTGATTAGTGAAAGCAGATTACAAGTGTAATGAATTTAACTGATGATTACCCACAGTTTTATTAACAGCAGTTAAGCTTAGTTCCTCTTATCTAAATTTGTAGAATTAAATTCCTAAAATGATGCACAATCTTATTTGTTTTTGTAGAATCTTATCATTCTTATTCTGTCATCCAAGCTCTATCATTCAAAATCTTCATTTCCTCTCCCTGTCTCGTGTAATATGTATGGTCTCCAAAATAGGAAGATGACTCTTGAGAAACCCAAAGGTTTAGATTGTGTTTCTGGATGTCATATCCAAATGTCAGTAGATAACTTGCTTAATTTCTTATCATTCATTTTATTTAGGAAAATAAGAATAGTGATTCTGGGTCAGACTAATTTCATGTAGCCAGGAAATGGCATCATGGATTGTCCTTCAGAATAGATTTTGCAGCACATTTGTTAAACGTCCCAGATTTCATTAGTATTTAGCATGAACATATTTATGGTCTGAGCTACGGTTTTAAGCTCCTCAAACCTTCTCAAAACTTGAGTATTTGTTGACTTAAAAATTTTAAATTGCATACGGTTGTTACCTTGTTGACTCAAGTTTAAAATGAAAGGGTACTGGATTTTTTTTCCGTTCTGCTTACAGTATGGATTTGACTACTCCCATCAGTACTCCTGTGCCCTTCTCCCCTCTTATTATGCACCTTATGAATTTGCCATTTATGAGAAAATGCCACATTTTAAACCTGACATCCACTGAGAACACCTTATTTAGCACTGAAGAATTTAGTTCTGATAACTCTCAAGATAACAGCATTATAATTACTATTAAAAATAAAACTAGTGAGCGATGTTTAAGATTTTGTTGTTGTTTCTTTTGTCCTTAGAATACATTCCATGAAGGATGTACAAGTACTTTATTCAAAATATAATTAAGATGAGCCTTTCCTCTAGATGATTGTATTACCAATTTACTACACAGTTAGGTTCACTTGTTTCATTATTTTCAGCTTTAAAGATTGTTTTTTTTCTCTTCAAATTATTATTTTTTTCAATCAGTAAAATATTTACATGATTTTAAAGTCAAAATTATATTTAAAGGCATATTCAGAGAAGTCTCACTTAAATCTCTATTCTCTCCACTTTTTTCCCCCTTCAATCCATAGATGTTTCTTTTTTTCCAAAAATAATTATAAGTATATATATATATACTTTTTCTTATACACATGTGTATGTGTGTGTATATGTTTTTCTTTGTATACAGAAGATAGTATACTGTGTGTGCCTTGTTGCGTCTTATTTTTCATAAAATAATATATCCTGAAGATCATGCAATAGCATATACAGAGATCTTTCTCACCTTTTTATGCCTACATTTGTGGATGTACCTTAGTTTATACAAACAGACTCATGTTAATGAACATTTGGGTTGTTTGCTGTCTGAGGTTATTACAGAACACTACAATAATCAATAATGGTGCACAGATGTGGTTTTACATGTGTAGGGAAATATCTTCAGTGTAGATTCCTGGAGGTGAGACTGCCTAAGTCCAAAGGAAAATGCCTCTGTCATTTTCTGGCTGGTAATTTTATTCTTGCCTTCCTGTGATAGACTCTATCTAGCAATGAATGATGTATAATTATATTTTTCTGTTATTAAATTTTTGGCTAACAATTTATGTAGGAGTATCAAGAAATGTTTGTTAAAGGCTGAATTGTGTTCCCCCCAAATTCATGGTTGAAGCCCTCTCAGTGTGACTATATTTGGAGATAGGGATTTAAAGAGCTAATTAAGATTAAGTGAGGTCTGAAGGGTGGGGCCCTAATCCAGTCTGACTCCCGTCCTAACAAGTAGAGGGTGTGTTTTAGTGTACACCGAGAAAAGGCCGTGCGCGGACAGGAGGGGAAGGGGGCCCTCTGCAAGCAAAACCTGTCCACACGTTGATCTTGGACTTCGAGCCTCAAGGGCTGTAAGAAAACACATGTTTATTGTTTAAACCATCCAATCTGTGCTATTTTTTTGTGGCAGCCCTAGCGAACTAATACGATGTTTGTGTGTGAAGTTTGATTTTCGTTTTTTCTTGTGTAGTTTCTATCAGATTAAAATTGGGATATGGTGAGTGCATTCGTTCATTCTTTTAGTTAATATTTATTGAAGGATTACTGTACACTTCACTGTGCACAGCATGAGGAGCTGGGATACAATTGCGAGAAGAACGGAGAAGATGCCTGCCCTTATCAAGCTTATCCTCTAGTAGGGAAGATCGAAGTTGACTGAAGTACCACAGAGCAATTGCAAATTGACATCAGTGCAGTGAAGCAACTCAGTTTTATGATGGAAGATAGCAAAGAAACAAGGTTTAAACTAAATAATCAGGAAGAGCGTTCCAGGGAAAGGGATAATTAACCCGGATACAATAGAATCGGAAAAGATAGGAAAGTTTTGTGGGCAAAAAGAACAATACTATGAGGGAAGGTCATGAGCTGAAGGAGCCGACTGTGACAACATCAGGGAGGCCACAGAAGGCTGAGTGACTTGCGTGAGAGTAGGGGGAGAGCAGAGAGGGTCTGGCTGGGACGAAGGGTGTATTCTTTTTGGTCCCCAAGAACACCTAGTACTTTGCCATGTAAACGTTTGCTATGTATGTGATGAAAATAATAATCTCTGAACTTTGAAAGCATGTTTTCTGTGTCAGGCACTTTACATGTATCCATTCATGTGAGTTTATCAACCCTTGTAAAACTAGTTACGTCTGGGTTTTACTAGTAAGGGAATAGCTAGTTATGTAGTGGAACTTAGATTGGAAGCCGACTAGCTGCTAGGGTCCACACCCTAAATCGCAATGCTGTAATTAATGCTTTTCTGGAATGAAGGAGTGAATGAATAAGTGAATGAATGGGTGAATGAATGAATGAAATCGATTCGATCTGAGATCCTGCACACTAAAATATGAGCATGTTTTCCTTGGACTGTTGTGCATTAGCTTGATGACTTCCATTTGGTGAGCACTTTATTAAAAGCTAAAATAAGGACCACTATTTACTGAGCACTTATCTGCCAGGCCCTGTGCAAAAACTATACATGCATTATTTCAGTTATTTGTTTATATACGCATAAACCAAGTTAGTCTGTGAACTCACTGAGATGAGGGCCTTGGCTTATTCATCTTGGTACCAACAGTGCTTGACTTATTGTTTGTCTTCAGTAAATCTACTTTTCCCTTTCTGTCGTTTTGCTCCATATTTAAGTGCAATTTTAATTGCTTAAGTGCAGGGAGAAGGAGTAGGTGACCTTTTAAGAACTTCCAGGAGCTGTAATTCTGAATGTCCAATCAAACTGCTGTTGACTCAAACTACTTTTAGGATGTAGCAGCAGGCCCAGTTAATTGAAAGAGTGTCCTTAAATTCAAAAAAGGCTGATGCAGAAAGATGCTTATAATTTTCAGCCAAATGTACTTTCCCTAAAATGTGCTTTCACATGCCTAATGAAGTTATTTACTCTGATACTCCATTCACATTGAAAAGAGTTGGAAATAAATATTTTTAAAGAGGTGATATTGTTGCAAGAGTTTTATGATTATTTATCTGGGTTCTAATCCACCTGAAATGATTTCATCCTCAGGCATGCCTCGGGCCAAAACAGTGTGAGGAGAGCTAGGGCTGACCACAGCCCCCAGTTCTCCATACCCTTCTATTTATAAAACTAACATCATAAAGGGATGTTGCAAAATATTGAGGTTAAAAATTAATTCCAATAAAATACATTCTAAACTTATAATAAGATATTAAAAAAGTGATTACTACAATGCAAGTTAAATCACCTACAGTTAAATAATTATTACTATATTATTACATATTATATATTACTTATAAAGCTATTAATCCAGTTTAACAACATCCAGGGCATTTGTGTTAAGAAATTGCCAAAAAGCACTAAACAGAATTTACAGGGATGAATAAAAAGCATAATTATGAAGTAGACTTGGGATAGTCCAGTTGGTAAATGGGGCTGTGAAATTGCCTTTTGTTAAAGAGGAGTATTAATGACTATATTAGTACCTGACTAATATTTTATGATACTTAGTCTGCTATTATGTGAAATGTGTCATACATCATCCGATGTGATAGTTTAGAAATAGTTTCAATGTCTATTTTATACCTTGCTAATGAATTACAATCTGTTGATACTGAATATCTGCTAGAATAATTTTAAAATGCAATATGTGTGGTTAATGATAACCAAGAGAAATTACTGAAACTTGCACAATTTCCTTTTAAAGAGTGCATTCTGTGCAAGTTTTGGTGAATAAGTAATATCTGATCAGATGGAAATTTTTCTATCCTAATAGTCGCCAGCACACACTTACATGTCAAAATACTCACAATTTGATAATTACATGACAGAAAGGGCAATAGAAACTTGATCAGCTTTCAGAGAAGCTGAATTTTGAATGTAAAAGAAGTATACACAGTATTACTTGCAAAGAGGAAATAAATTTGCATAAAATTAGATGAGGAGGTTATGTTGTATGATTCCTTCTGTGGTTCTCCACAGGGTAGCCCCGTCTCCCTCTGCTTCCTCTGTGTGAGTTTATTCCACGATTTAGCTCTTAGCTCTTTGGTCTCTTGTTGTTGCAGCTGTCATGAATTCAGGGGTTACATCTACTCTCACATTTTAACGTTCATCTTTACATGAATGATACTTACAGCCTGCATCTTCAGTCTTGGCCGGCAGAACCTCAGTCTCCTATCTCATGCATCTAGTGGAACATTTCAGTTTGACTCCTGGCTATCACTTCAGCTTGTTTAGTGTCTAAAATTGCATGTACATATCTCCTGGCTCCTTTTCTAGGCATCTCTACTTGTTAATAACTCCCAAGCTATCATTCTAACCCAGTCCTGGAGCGCCTGTTTTTGTCAGAATGGCCAGCTCTCTCCCACACCCAGGCCTATGAAACTCAATAGTTTCGCCCCTGCAATGAATGTTAGTGTCGTAAGTACCCAATTCTATGGTAGGTGCTAGAGATAAACAGATGAAAACCTCCCTGCTCTCAGGGAACTCTCAGAAAACCTACACGTTGATTTTTTTCCCTATGGTGTTAACTGTATTACACTCTAGTGTGACACTGTGTGAGCCTGTGTGAAGTACTTCGAAGGCCTTGGGCCTAGACTTGCTGGAAGAATTCCATAAGAAGGAATCCTGGAAGAATCAAGATTTATACAAGTCTTAAAGGCTAAGATTCCCATAGAAGAGAAATGGATGGAAGACTTTGCTGGCAGAGCAATTTACTTCACAAAAATTAAATTTTATCTGTAATTTCTCTCGTGTATTTTCTCTCCTCCCTGTACATGACCAAAACCCCGTCTAGACTTTAATGTGCTCACGACAGGCCTCAGCAATTGCTTAAAGTTCTGATTTTAGGCTTAGTCTTCCTTGTTTCAGTTATACAACATGACAGATGTACCACACCTGTTTACATTGTCTAACATCTTATCATAATAAGATTCAGAAATCTTAACCTGAAAATCAATGCCTTTGTAGTCTGACACCAAACTTCCATTGTAATTCTATTTCCTACTATTAGGATGCAATGACCTACAAATAAACGAAAGAAGAAATCCAAGAAAATTTATATGTTCTCCAAAAGGGACGTACTTGTGGTTTTCTAATGATGCACTGGGGGATTATGTAGCATGTGGTTCTGGGGTAAAGGGAGACCTGAGTTCAAATTCCTACTGTGTGGCGCTGGGCTGCGTTTTAACCTCTCGCTGCATTAGGGTCGTCATTTGTGAAAGGAGAGGAAACTCTTCTTAAGTACATACTGTGTGTGACTCTGGACCGGGAACTGTTTCAGGCACTGGGGATATTGTGGTTGAACAAGTCCTAGCCTTCCTGGATCTTGCATTAAAAAGGTAAATAAGCAAAAAAAAAAAAAGATATATCTTTTGATGATGAAAACATCATGAAGAAAACGAATCAGCCTAGTGAGAGAAAGAGAGAGAGAGGATGGTAGGGGTGGGAAGGCCATTTTAGGTAGGGGGGTCATGAATGGGCCCATCTGATCTCATAGAGTTTTTGTGAAGATGACATGTGCTAACAGTGCCAGGCACAGCGTAAACTCCAAGGGACTCATAGCGTTTAGATTATCCTTCTATTTAACGCCTCTGAATCTTGACGCTTACTATTCTCCCTGTTTGGAATGTGCATCTTCCTCTCTGCTCAATCTTGCAGCTTCTTCAAGGCACATTTGAAGCCCTACCTCCTTCTCGGCCTTGCCTCCTTCATGCTCTTGCATAATGCATATCCAAACCCCAGGAATCAACAATATTCTGATTTAAAAGTACTCGCAGATATCTGGCATTCAATCATGTACATCCTTGTGAACTCTCTTGACTTACATTATTTTGAATTTTTGTATTATGACTTAACTTCCCATATATGAATATTTGTTATTCCAAAGTAGTGTATAAGCTCTCCAAGGACAGGGTGAGACCTGGGCTTTGGACTTAAAAAAAGGGAAAGGAGGGAAAGATTATGTATATTAAAGAGATTTGATAGGTATTTGCTGATACACTAACAAAATATGTTATAACCTTGACTCCAGTGCAGAAGGAATTATTCTGCATATGGATTATGTGGCCTGGAGACCTACAGATGGGTATGGGCAGTTAAGATCAATATTTAGATTAGCCTTCAGAGTTCAAGGATATAAATTCACACAAAAAAGTCTACATCAATGGCTTGTTATCACTGTGAAAATGTTTCCTGTTTTGTAGCACTTCAATCAAAAAGTATTGTATAAGCTTATTAAAATATTTGCTTTTAACACAAAGATGACGCCACATACAGTGGGTTGGGGAAGAGTAATATTTACAATCCTAATTTAAAAAACAGTTTATTTAAAGAACATATCCAATTTGAAGAGAATGGGAATTTAAGACCGTACATTATTGCTTTGCCGCCTGCAATAGAAGCTGGGGGAAAAATGGCAGCCACAGCGCTTTATGCCTACAACCATCATCTAGATGAAGCTCTGGTGTCTGCTTCATTTCCCAAATTGGGTAATTGCAGCTGAGAAGAGATACTGAAGTTTCCTAATGTCAGGGAGTCAATAACATCATCTTTGTATACAAAGCATAGCCCGTAAGTGCTAAAGTTTCTTTGTGTCTTTCTGTGTAATTCTCTTTTCGTGAAATGAAATCTAGTCCACCAGAGGAAACAAACCCTGCACCAGCCCTTCGTACACACAGCCAGGGAAGGGCAAGCAATTATTCAGCATGTGAGGCTCAGTTATCATGTCTTTTTTGTTCAACTACTCGTCCGGATGTTTTCTTTTATCTTCTCTTAGTCTTAAGAAACAAAACAAAGCTTGAGAAAATATAAGAGCAATAAAATTTTATGGCAAAAAAAGAAACTAAGGAAAAAGCAAAGGGTAGGAAATGAAAACCTTTGAAAAGCCTGTCATCCAGAAATAACATTAGTCTGT
Source organism: Vicugna pacos (assembly GCF_048564905.1). NCBI lineage: Eukaryota > Metazoa > Chordata > Mammalia > Artiodactyla > Camelidae > Vicugna > Vicugna pacos. The sequence continues at coordinate 57,993,856 of NC_132989.1, forward strand.
TATTATATATTTGCTCACATTAATTTCTGTACATGTATGTGTATCAGAAAAGTTGCATTTTATTCAAACGGTTTGTGACCTGCTTTGCCATTAATAATGTACTGCGAACATTTTCCACGTCACCAAATACTCTACAATACATTCATTTTTATGGCTACCTGGATTCCTTATCCAGATGTGCCTGAATATATTTAGCTAAAAGCCTATTTTTGTTTCTTTATTAAGCTTTCATTTTTCTTTGACACAATACAGTATGGCTTGAAGTTTAACATATTCTTAATTTTTCTTCTGATTCTTGCCTTTTTATTTCTATTGGATGTGTTCGTGAATGCACATACATAGACACACATACACACATATACATTAGGCAGAGCTCCTAAGTTAGAACTAGCATTCAGCTATATAGTTACCAGTCCATGACCTTTTATATGAAAACTTTGGGCTAGATGTACTATCATACTTCAGAATTTTTAGCATGTTAAAGAATTCACGTGCCATATGTCATGTTCATTGCCAGTGGGGGCTGGGGTAACATCAGAAAATCACACTTATATATATTTCTGAAATAAAATATATGTGTATTCCATAAAGTAGATAAGGAACCTCATATAATTTGAATCAGATTTTTGCCTCCAAAAGAGTTTTGGAATCACCTTATGAAAATGTTTGTTTTTCAGATCTGTCTGGGGTTTAGATAAAGGACCGTGAGCCTGTAATTACTGATAAAATGCATTCCAAATGCAGAAGGATACTTAGAGTCAAATGATGAAGCTATTATAAGACATTTCACATTTTACACTTTTCTATTTCAATAAAAGTATTACAAATTCGTAGAGGGAAAATCTACTTAATACCTCTTTTCTTTTTCTCTAAATTTGTTCTGAGGAAGGAGCACAAAACCCATCCTTCCTGGTCTAAATCTAATTGAAATCACAGGAGCTTCTGAGCTTCTTAAGCACTTTTTTTTTTTTTTGGTAATTAGCTCCAATCTAGTTTAATCGAATTCTGTATAGTACATAAACTTTTCAGAGTAGGAATTACGGTATTTAAGAATACCAAACATATACCGATGAATAGCAGGTAGGAGACCAGAAAACCCAACTGAGGGTTGCACTAGCTGCCCGACACGTCCTGAGCAGGACTTACAGGAAGAGCCCCACCCACCAGCGCGGTGGATGGAGCCGTCATCATAAACAGGAGGCTCCCACCAGTGGTTGTACAAAATTGTGTCTGCTGCGGGACCCTACAGGATATGCAGACAGGGATCCTCTAGCTGCTGCGGTAATGATCCCAAATAAATGCCAATAACCACAACGAGAGACACCCAAGGTGCAGCCCTTCGGAGCATCTGCAGCAACAGCAATAACGTGCAAAGAGAAATAGGCTCGGAGTTGTTGCTTCATGGAGCATGTCCCCGGTCTAGCCTGCAGCAACAGAATTAAGTTTTTCAATCCCAACAGAAACAAATGGAAATCCTAATGCTTGTAGGGATAGCGTGAAGGAAGATCAAATGGGCAAACAAGGCTTTTTTTTTTTTTAAAATATATGGCTTGGGAGGATTGAATGACTATTTAGTACTTAGTGTATGGTAGAGATTCCATAGATTTGGAAGTTGCTTCCCTGTTTCAAAATAACCAATTTGGAACATCAATATTTCTGGTAACGCTTAAACAGTCTCATGAAAAAACAAAGAATATTGCAGCCCAAATATCTTTATCCCCTCGGAGGGAGAAGGGCTTGTCCCCAAACCAAGATTTATGAATCATGGTTAATAAACATAAAAATCTTAATTCAAATGTAAGTGAATAGATTGCATTTCTCAAAGGGAGAAATAATGATACACATGCCATTATATTATTAAAATGTAAATATATTATGTTACATTATTGTATATTATGATTATTATCATATGGTCCTTTTATCTTTAGACAGGACTTTCTGTCCAAAATGACTGTGATCCATTTTTAAAGTGGAGAAGTCTGCAGCCTGATGACAGGTCAGGAATCTGCAGAACCCCAGGGGACAAACTCCGTGAGGTGTCTGGACCATAGATGTGAAATTACAAAAATTCTTTTTTTTTTTTACCTTTGTTTGCTGTCATGTACATTAAAGTCTGTCAGCTTTCCAGTGTCTACATGTAATTTTCCTAGGTACAATGTAAATGACAAATCAATAGATGTTTAGCGTCTTTCTTCATAGGAAGTGTATGATCATTTGTGCAGAGGAAAAATAAACGTGAAAATAAGCCCAATCAATAAAATACATGATTAGTAACATATGATTAGTACATGAGTGATGTTGATTCTAACTAATTATCCTTGAAATAGAGGCAGGGCAGCTCTAGTTCATGGTCATCTCCAGGGACCCAGAGTTAGAGGAGGAGGGTCTCAAGGGGAAAGGACTGGGCATAGCAAGAGTGTGGGAAGGGGCCGAGAGAAGCCCTGACAGACAGAAGAATGCTAGGCAGAGAGGAATGTTGGTTACTAGCCTGGTCTCATTCGAGGTGAGCTGCGTGCAGTTTAACAAGACATCAATGTTCCTGTGCCTCCTACTGCAGCTGACTCTGTGCTGTGCATGACGATTAATGTATCTTTGGGTCTCCAAAGTGACTGATTTGATCCCATCATATTTGGAGGCAAAGTCTTTCTTAAAAGACACACCAATAACTTCCAAAAATGTATTAAATTAGCTATGTATTATTTACCTCAAGTGTATTTCTGTGGTATAAATCTGCCTAATTTACGCAGCTGGATGAGAAAACAGCTTATTTCCATTATGTATTGTTCAAGGATGAAGGTTACAGTCTGTCACAATATCTCTTTGAGTCCAAATTCTGGCCAATTAATTCTTTTTGTGATAAATTTTATTTTATGCTTCACTTGTATTATATCTCATCTCATAAAATATAAATGTAATAAATGTAATAATAAATGAATATAATAAATATAATATGAACAAATAATTATTTTATGATTCAATTTTATTTTATGACTCAAATTTTAGTTACAGTTTTTTCTGATAGCATGCCAGCTCTCCTAATATTTATTTTTAATAAAAAAGATGAGATTGCTGAATTGATTGCGATTAAAGTTTAGTATGGTATTTAAGAACACATCAGAAAGGCTTGGGTTTAAATCACAGATCCTTCACTTGGAGCTCGATGATTTGGGCAAGTTAACTTTCCAAGCTTTCCATTTTTTAATTTATACAATAGAAATAACAATAGTACCTACGCTACATAGCTACATTGCTATGAAGGTTAAATGAGAGAAGATATATATAATGCACTGCCTGGCCTATAATATATTTTCAATAAGTACTGATTATTTCTTTTGTTATTATTTTGAAGGTGTTGATAATGATGACTTTAGTTTTAGCCCGTATAGAATCTAGTGACTTTAGAAACCATTGGACTTCTTTGAATCACATTTTCTCCAGTTTTGCGATTTTATTAGCATGCCTTTTAGTTTCCTTAGCTGTAAAGGTCTGTGAATCTATTCTGAATTTCCATAAGCCTTTAACAAAATCCTAGGCGAAAAGGAGAAATTAACCATAATGGCATAACAAATATGTTTTGATATTTGACATTTGACATTCTTCTCCAGACTAAGAAATATGACTGGATAATAACTATAATTCCTCGGGGTTAAAGTAGTAAGAATGTGAACTCTGAGTGTATATGGAGAATTTGTTTGTTGTTGTTAGCAACATTATTTGCAGGTTGTCCTAATTTATTAAGAACCTAGACATTCAGAATTAACTATTTAATACTTTGAAATGGCTTAGTTAACCTTGTTATTCACTGTATGTCCTATTTTTTATTATAGAAAGAACTATTCATCTATGTTAACACAGAAAACTTTCATTTAGAGCTTCATTGGGGAGTGGCTTCAAAAAATATTTGATTCAATGAGATCAGTCTTCACATTGAAGAGCAAAACTTCCATCAGCAAAGTCAGGAAGCTTAGTGGGTGTATATATGAATTTTGGAGCCAGATTTCATGGGTTAAGTTCAGGATTACCCCAGTCACTTTGAGCAAGTTGTTTAACTTCTCTATACCTTTCCTGCTATCAGTTTTTGGTGTCAGAGCTTCTTTCACTTAACATAATATATACAAGTTTCATCCATGCTGTAGCATGTGACATCAGCTAATTCCTTTTTATTGTCGAAGAATATTCCATTGTATGGATAAACTATATTTACTCATTCATCTATTAATAAAAATTTGGGTGGTTTCCACTTCTTGGCTATTTATGAATATCTGTATAAGTTTTTGTGTAAACCTGTGTCCTTATTTCTCTTGGGTATGTGCCAAAGAGTTTGATTGTTGGACCATGTGGTAATTGTTTTTTCAATCTCTTAAGGAAATGCCAAACTGTTTGCCAAAAGAGCTGCACCATTTTGCATTCCTACCAGCAGTGCATGTGGGTTTCAGTTTCTCCACATTCACACCAATACTTTGCTATTACCTGTCTTTTTGATTATTTTTGGTTATAGCGGTAATAGTGATATGAAATGATATCTCATTATGGTTTTAATCTGCATTTTCCTGATAGCTAATAATTTTGAGCTTATTAGCCATTTGTATATCCTTGAAGGAATGTCTATTCAGATATTTTGTTCATTTTTAATTGGGTAATTTTTTTTATTATATCATAAGTTTGGGAGAATTAAGCAACTACATTAAGTACTTAGAAGAGTGCCTGGTATACAGTAGATGTGCAATAATATTAAGTAGTAGGATTATAACTTCATTTAAAATTATGCTATTTCACTGAATAATCTACGAAACTTAAAGTGTTTATTTTCAGAAAAAGAGATGACTAAGGGAACTCAACTGCAAAGAGGAAATGAACTTGATTTTTTATTGTTTCTTATTCAATGTTTAATTGTTTTCTCCCCAGGGATTATTGTAATGGGCTTAATTAAAATAAATTAATAGAAGTTTTTGTATTCCTCTTTCTTTAAAATAAATCCAACTTAGTGAAAGCCATCCTAAAAATAAACTGTTGCTATATAGAATAGAGAAAAGCAATTCAATGGATAGATTTGCTTCTCATGATAAAAAGATTTTTAACAATGGAAAGGAAATACTCATTTTATGTATATATGTTAAAAAATATCAACTATTCTGAGAGTAAAATGTTTCACTTTAATAATTTCAACAAGCCTTTTTCTTACTATTCCAAATTATAAAATGTTTCACTTCTATTTTATAAACTCAGAACAAGATTCTTTTTGAGAATGCTGACACATCATGGAAGGCATAGATTAAAGTCATGTTTACAGATGAAGTTCTATCATTTTTAAAATAAAGTAGGATATTTTCATTTTTAGCAAAATCACTTCCTGTACAACCATGATGATCACAGAAAAGAGATGGAATGAGCATTTGAAGTCATAGAAGATAAACAGGAATAGCCATTAGCTACTAATGGATAAAAGTTCAGCCGGGGCACTAAATCTGTATTACATAGCCACCAATTTGTATTTTATCATATTGATAATGAATACCAACATTACCATTAAAATGAAACTCTGCATTCTCCCTTTCCTCCCAATAGAGAATTTAAATCAATATTGCCCACATTATCCAACCATGCGCATATCTATATATGCACATGTACTTTTAAACTACAAAATCATGTAATGTGTTTCACTTTCATTTCAGATCTTTAACACAGTGATGTACTTCTCTATTCTTCCAATCAATTTATCCTGTTAGTGTTTTTCAGCATTTTAAATCCCTGAGCTAAGTCAATAATGTTGATTACTTACCATAAGCACTGTAAACGCTATTCTAATACAGGTTATTTGCAATTTGACATCCTCATCTATATGCATTATTCTGCTAGGGAAATTAAATGAAACCCTTGATTTAGAATCTGAAACACTTAGAAGTAATGATCCTGTTTACTGATTGACTGAAGTTGTGGTTTTTAAGCACTACTTAATAGAGGAAACAAAAAGCAATATTCAAATAAAATGGAAGTACCTGAGTTACTTTAGGAAGAATTCATAGTCAAGGAATAATAGGCTTTTATTTTATTTTTCCCTGTTTATGCTTCAGTGCTACTTAGCCAACATTGTTAGTGAGCTCAATATTATCCATTTTTTGAGATAGATGATCTTTCCAAATTTAATAATGACTCCTACCTATCAGCAATTCCAAGATTAGACCATTATTTACATACATGAAGTTTTCTGTTATGTATTTGTCTAAAATACATTATTAAAATAGACTTCTAAAATGTCTTTCATATATATCTTTTAAAAAGGGTTAGGTTTATTTATAATCTATTTAATTTATCTTTTAAAATTTTATGTGTATGAGAGTACAGGGGCATTTATCACAGATAACCTTCTGAGTTAAGTGAAATATCATAAGGTAATGTTTATGGATGTTTGTAGAAATTCTCAAAAAATAAAATTGCTGAAGATCCTTTTATGAAAATTGAAACAACATTTACAATACTTTTGCCTACCTTATCTTTTATCTGTATAGTTGGTCTCAAGCCTCTATTTTAAATGGAAATATTCCACTAAAATCAATCACTTTTAGTTGCAACATGGATGGTTGGATATTTAGCATTTGACTTAACCTTGTAGTTACATTTAAAACTAGGAATAGGTAAACTCATTTCAGAGAAGATAAAAATAAAGCCCCTGAGTATAGTATTTTGAGTTGAGCAAAATATACATAATGAAATAATTGAAGAAATAATATAATAAGTAAGAAAAATGTTCTATTTGTTTTTAAATAATTTCTTTTATGAAGGATTAACTTGAACTGAGTTGAACATTTGAGTTTACAGATCTTTCCAAATAGTAAAATATCTTTCATCTCTGAGATTAGTATTTCCAGTTGAAGTACATTAGACAAAATAGAGATATTGTGCATTATTTTGGATATATGCTGCCACAAAAATTAAGTAGACTATTGGACATTTGAAATAATTAAAATATTTAATAGAGTATATTAAGCACCAAATGTAAAAATCCTCATTTCTAGATATGCAATGTCTGGTTTAGGTAGTTTTAATTATTTTGGTTATTGATTTCATTAATTTTACTTTAAAAATTTTAAAGAAACTTAGTTAGGAGACATGAAAACAATTCACATGACAAATACATTTTGGCAAAAAAAAAATTATAGGTAGGTAGTCCTTTAAGGATAACTTATAGTGAAAAAAAGTTTTTTTTTTAACATTTTTAATTGATTTATAATTATTTTACAATATTGTGTCAAATTCCAGTGTAGAGCACAATTTTTCAGTTATGCATGAACATACATATATTCATTGTCACATTTTTTTCTCTGTGAGCTACCATAAGATCTTGTGTATATTTCCCTGTGCTATATACAGTATAATCTTGTTTATCTATTCTACAATTTTGAAATCCTGTCTGTCCCTTCCCACCCTCCACCCCCTTGGCAACCACAAGTTTGTATTCTATGTCTATGAGTCTGTTTCTGTTTTGTATTTATGCTTTGTTTGTTTATTTGTTTTTTAGATTCCACATATGAGCAATCTCATATGGTATTTTTCTTTCTCTTTCTGGCTTACTTCACTTAGAATGACATTCTCCAGGAGCATCCATGGTGTTATGTTGTCAGTTTTTATGGCTGAGTAGTATTCCATTGTATAAATATATCACATCTTCTTTATCCAGTCATCTGTTGGTGGACATTTAGGCTGTTTCTTGGCTATTGTAAATAGTGCTGCTATGAACACTGGGGTGCAGGTGTCATTTTGAAGTAGGGTTCCTTCTGGATATATGCCCAGGAGTGGGATTCCTGGGTCATATGGTAAGTCTATTCCTAGTCTTTTGAGGAATCTCCATACTGTTTCCCATAGTGGCTGCACCAAACTGCATTCCCACCAGCAGTGTAGGAGGGTTCCCCTTTCTCCATAGCCTCTCCAGCATTTGTCATTTGTGGACTTTTGAATGATGGCCATTCTGACTAGTGTGAGGTGATACCTCATTTTAGTTTTGATTTGCATTTCTCTGAAAAAAACAGTTTTAACTTATAGCAAATGGACAGTAAACATACCTACTCTTTGTAGACTGAAGTAAGGATTAAAGGACCAACTTCAACGTGAAAAAGTGAAATACTGAATTGTCATTGAACTTTACTCATAATGCATAATGTTGAAAAGATTTGAAGGATGACTTTGCTTTGTGTTTTAATGTACTACTTGTTCAATTGGACATTCAAGTGACATATTGTAATTGAAGTGAGAAGCTAGATTTAAAGCACATACTGTACAAACACATATATGTATGTGTGGATATATATTTAATGTTGAAAATGTTAGGTCAAGAAAATAAAGGTTTAGAATAAATTAGTCAAATCTAAAATAAATAATTGAAAAGTTAAACAGTGTAAATTAGGGCATGCTTTACACACTTGTATGTGTATAGTGTTTTTCAATTTCGAACGTGGTGGGTCAAGAAAATGAAGAATTAGTGTAAGTAAGTCAAACGTCTTTCTAAAACAATTCAGAAGTTAAACAGACTAAATTAGAGCATGCTGAGTTGATGATAAGTATTTCTTTTCAACACTATTAAAGGAAAAAAAATAAGACTAGGAGACACCTAACCACTGCACTTGAGGCTTTGAAGTGGAAGTGCCTGCAGGGGTTCTGTATTGTGTTAAGCACTGAACGTTGGTCAACACCCCAGCCAAGATAAGGAGATTAGGTCCTGATTAAACTGCTATCAGTAGAATTCAAATAAGTGATCTGGCGGGACAAGAGCTCTAATCAAGTGCTCTTGTTTGTCTGTCATTGGCTCTGTAACAAACACAATCAGTCCCTATTTCTTCTGTTCCAAACACAGCTCCTTCAATTTTGGGTATTTATAAATTAATTTCAAAAGTTCTTGGCTGCAGTTACGTGTATGGATTCCATTTATCTGAGTGTAGGTGTGATTATGGCACTGAAGTGTAAGGACCAATATTAGGCTAAGAGATGCCTATAAAGATTAAGTCATTTTCCCCCTTTCCAAACAATTAGCAGCACTAGACTGTTTAGCAGAGATCAGTTGTAATTGAGGAACTGAGAAAGGGCAATAAACAAATTACTGGTGCTTTCACCGAAGTCTGAAGCCTGTTGGTTTACAGAACCTCTGTTATTTAATCCAGAAGCCCTGTAGGTTGTAAATTATCCATTACAGTTGTCACTAGGCCCTTAAACAGAAGTTATGTACTAGTTTAAAGACACAGGAAAAGAGAGGCTCCTGGTCTTTGTCTCAGATGAAACAGGCTACAGAGAGTTAGATCAATTTAAAATATAACACTAAGCTTTTCAAGTAATGTAAGAAAGTTTACAGGTTCAATAGGATAAGAAAATATAATTTGGGCTATTGAGCTCTTATGACTAAAAATCATTTAAGAGGATTTTTTAAATGATTTTGACTGATTCCATGATCTTATGATTTCTGTGAAGTCTAGGAAGAAGGTAATAATTACACATTTTAAATTGTTTTAGGATTGTAAAATCTTAAATTTTATATTAAATACAAGAAGGATAAAGAGATAATATGTATCAAAGAAGATACTTTTTTTGGAGTTATTTGAGGAGGAAAATTGTATATAATAGCACATGAAGAAATGGAATCTGAGGGTTCTTTCTTATCTTAAACAAAACTTGGCCACCTTGCTATTTGAGCTGCACAATGTACAATTAAGGGCCTAACGTTGAATATATTATGTAGGACATAAAATGAAAAGCAGAATATGAGTTTTCAAAGGCATAAAATAACATTTTTAAGGAAAAAACCTTGTCTAAAATATATTCAAACAAATATGGTCACAATAATTAAAAATATTTCTTACATTGGAATAGTGCCATCTACTCTAAAGACAGGTAAAATACTTATCAAGTAAGTGATTTTTGTGGCAATGAAGCTTCTTATATAAACATGGACTTATGCTACATGGACTCTAATTTAAATAGAAAATTACAAAATTTTAGGACAAATATGTGGATACCTTTGTGACATGTCAAGTGGACCAGAAACCATAAAAGAATATCTGATTGCTTGACAACCAAAAACATCTAATGACCAAAACGCATCGAAAATAAGATGAAGAGATAAATGACAATCTAGGAAAAATAATCATCATACATGTGACAAGTGATTGGTTAAATGCTTTGACATACTAAAAAATTTTTTGGAAAGTTAATTAGGAAGAATATGAACATCACGATAGCAAAGTTCACAAAAGAAGAAATGGAAATGTCTATTTAGTATCAAAGACACAAAAGTGAAAACAAACAAAGCTATTGTTTTTCTAGCCTGAGTGGCAAAAAGCAAGAAAGTTTGGTAATCTATAACAAAATGTTTAAAATGTATGTGCCTCTCTTCTTTTGGGAATATACCCTAAAAAGTTGTACCAAAAGAAATGTGAACTAAAGAATATTTTTCACAGCATTGTAAATGATATCAAAAAGTTTGAAACAACTTAAAAATTCATCAATAGGGAGATGATGAAGTAAATTATCTTATATGTATACCAGATGGGCTACTATGTATTTATTTTAAATGATGTCACAGATCTATATTGGCATGGAACTATGTCCTTGATATATTACTGAGTTTAAAAATAGCTTGTAGAATAACATAAGTGTATTTATATAAAACAATGAATTCTTTCATAGGTATGTGTGCATTTTTTTCATGTATATGTAAATTCTATCTGAAAGAATGTACACCAGAATTTTGATTGTGGTTAATATTGGACTTTCTGGTGATTCTTTTTTTTTTTTTTTTGGTAGTAAATGTGTATCATTAAAAAAAAAGTGATTTTATTATCTGTAGAAGGAGTGAACAGTTTTTTTGTTTTTTTTGTTTTTTTTAATCTATAACTTTACTGAGGTAAATATACTGTTTAGTTTACATGAGAAATAGATCGTAGAATACCTGCCATAAAGTAGAAAACTGAGGGGTCTTTATTTTATTTATTTAATGGAAAATTGCTTTGGCAGAAGAAAACTCCATTATATACCACAACTAGTCCATTGAGTTGCAAATTTCTCCTTTTACGGCCCAGAAGCTTCATTGTAGGGATATTCATCTTTAATAATAATTTAGAAAGGAGAAAAGAACTTGGGTTTGCATTGGCTTAATCTTTTCCAGATTAATGGACATGCTCCTTAGAAATGTATCAATAATCATAATTGTAAAATGAGAATATTTCCGTGAATAAGCAAAATGGGCATGTTAGATAGACTCTATAGCATTGCTTAGCATTTTCCTTCTGTGTTCCATGAAAGTAAAACTTGGGATGCCACTTTTCTCTCATGTCATTAAAGAAGAGCCATCTGTCATCTCCAGCAAGATGTACCCTTTGCTTTTATTTCCTCAACAGATCTCAATAGAAAAAAACAATTCATGGAAATGAGAGAAAACTTGGTGACAGAAGCAATCTTCTGGAATAGGGGGCAAAATCACAGTCTCCAATTTGCACTGCAGGCTTTTTCTTTCTTCTGTATTTTTAGAAACTGTACTTTCTACTGCAGATCCTTTTCTCATCTAACATGCAGGCTTGCTGTTTATTGAGGTGTAAGTTTTGTTTGTTGAATGAGTATCAGCACAATTGGGAGCCACAACATAGTTTAAAAAGTTATCCAGGGAATAGACAATGCAAAGTATTACCCACAGTTTGCAATATAGATTTTATTTTATTTTTGTATTACAGCAGAATAGACTAAGTAGTACAAAGTAATTTTTTAAAACAGAGAGATTTCTGTGCTATGGAGATTTCTGTTGACTATGTCTGGGGGAAAAACACAAATTGGATGCCAGCATGGCAAAGAAGGCTGTTTAACCACCAGTGGTCTTAATGATTATGAACGGCTGAATATTAAATTTAGGCAGGATGGTTGCATGGATTATGTGAACTGAGGGGGGCACTCTGTTTTCCTAATTATGTATGCATCTCTTTATTGGGCCAATGCAGGTAGCCATTTAATTAAATTAACCACATAACTTCCCCTTTTCACTTTGGTTCTACTATTTGTCCAAAATTTTTAACAGATGGTTTCAACAAACTAGTTAGAGAGTCTCACGAAGAGGTAAGATGCATATTTCAATGAAACTAATGATGAAAAGCCTTTATAATTTTGGGCAAAAATGAAAGACACCTTTTCTCCCTTCTTCCTCTTCGGCTTCATCCGTCTCCTTTTCCTTTTCCTTACTACAAAAACAATAATAATGATGATGATGATGATGATGATGATAACAAACAATAGTTGTTTATCTTTTAAAATAACTGAGATTCTATTCCATTTAAGAAGGAGATGGACTGTCTTCAATTGCAACTGCTTTGGAAAATATTTTTTTTATAAAAGAGTAATTTTGCCAAATATTTTACTTGGTAGAGTTCAAATAACTTAAGAAGAAATTTCAAAAGCAAATGCTTATTTTATTGAGACATGTTTTGAGTGGAAATAAAAATTTTGATCATTGTGGCAAAGACTTTCTTGCTGTGGGAGCATGGTAAACGATCCTTCGCTGTTCAGGGCTAGACCCACGGTCCCTGTGACGTGTTCTTACTTGCCAGGGACGCCTACTCACTAGAAACTGAGCAGATATTTAGTGTAAGTTTGCCTTCTAGGAGTAAACAAATATTTAAAATGTAGAAATCTTCAAGAGCAGTCTCTGCTGTCCGTCCTGACACTGCTTTATTTGTCAATGGCCTAAGACTGACAACAGCATATTTTCTGAATAAAACAGCTTGACAGTGGATTTTCTCCTTTTTTAATTCTGAGAGAACTTCTGGGTGGTGCAGTGTATATATTAAATTATTAAGATGTCTGGAACACTTTGACCTTATGGGGTGACCTGCATAAGAACATCTGATATTGTGTTGATGTTGGTATCTGGTACTTTTATGATTTGTCTTTGAAAGGAAGAAATGAAGTAGATGGCTATATACTTACATATAAAATAGAGATTTTGGTGGAGATATTACTTCACAACTCAATCTTTCAATTGAGACATCTGCACTGATGAATGAATTCAAAAGAATTTACCTGGTTGTGATTCCACTCAACTACCAACAATGATTGGTTCTCTAATTTAATTCTTAGTACTTTTAAAAAAATGTTTTAAACATGATTGTCCTTATATTTAATTTTTTAAACTGAAAAATAACATTAAATATCATCAAAGGAGAAAGGGGTATAATTTGATTCGTTTTATCATGATTCTCTCTCTCAAAGGGAGAGAACTACTAGTAGAAACAATCTGAGAGTTGGCTGACTTTTGTGTTTATCTCTGAAGTTGTTTTTAACCTTTGTTATATATTCTGGGTACATTCATTCTTTGGTAAAATGCATGATTTTTAGGTTAACAATATAATTTTAAACTCTAGGAAAGTTTTATATTGTATAAAAAGACACCAAGGAGACTTTGTTAAGCTGTTTCTTCTAGATTGAGACAGAATCAATTATTTGCCCTAAGCTAGAGAAATCCTGAAATGTTCCCAGAATCTTGTGAGGCTAGTAGAAGGTACTTTCCCTTAAAAATCCATGGTCCCTTGAGTCCTAATGGTCTGAGAATCTTCTCATATACCAAAGACTCTGAATTAACAATTTAAGAATTTTTTCATTCTACTCTGATAAATTTGAAAGATGTCTCCTTGGGACTTTTTCAGTGAAGGGGTCCCAGAGAAGATGTGTGTCTGACTACCCAGAAAAGAGCACACTAGACTTCAGTCCTGCGCAGCCTAAAGAAATTTTCAAATATTGTTGCCTGATGCTGATAGGAAACCCATGTTGTTAGTTTATTAGGAAGAGAAGATCAAAAGTGTCCTGGCAGGTAGTAGATCCAGAGTTAGTCCTTGAAGAACGAGAGTTACCTTTAACCCTCTGGGAACTCAAATCCCCTCCCAAACAGATGACACTGAACCCCTTGGAAGTATCATTCTTAGATCTTAAGTCAGCCTTTTGGAGTGACCTTATGGATAGTGATAGGCCCAGAGAATGTAACCACAGTTTCTTAACCATCTATTGACAAAGTCTCCAATGATACTTGTGTATCTGATTGAAAATGAACAAGCATTGGGATCTAAGATAGATATTTCAGAGACTTTCTTAGAGAAAATGAGGGTTGTTACCTGGGACTTCTGTATTGACTTTGAAACTACAGTCAAAATGAGCTGCATATTTTGACTAAGATTCCCTGAAAGTCAATACCCCAGGGGGATGATAGCCCAGCTGCAAAGACCAGAGGGAGCTGGGTAAGTCAGTTAAAATGTATTAAATACCCACTTGATGCCAAGCACTATCCTAGTGCTTCATTATAAAGGCTTCATTATAAAGAAGGAGAAGAAAAGCAAAGCAGTTTATTACTAAGGTAATAATAAGAAACAAAATATATTAGATGTTCAAAGAAATACAAATAACTAGCTCACACTCGAACTCTTAGAACCCTTTTTTAACATGCTGTTGATCAGGGGTTTCACAAACTCGTATCATTTTCCTGCTTGCGGTTACTTCAGTTCCTACGTTGAGTCTGAGACTGCCTATGCAAATCCTTCCTTCTAATCTCATTGAAGTCCCCATTGGGACTTTGCTCTCTTCATAGAAATAAGGGATAGTTTGTTGAGCCTGGAGAAAAGTCAGTGGTATGTAAGGAGCCTGTGAGAATCCCAAGGGCAAAGACGGGACAGCTTACTTAGGGAAACTGGAGAGATTGGTTTAGTGCCACTTCTAAGATTAAGATGGTACCAGACAAAGCAGCAAAGTGAGGGGAAGCCTCCTCTGACAGATTTGTGATGGTGTACCATATGCTGTTTTAGAATGGAAATGGTGACTAACCCAACTTGGCTGATATCTCTCTATCCTAACAGTAAAGCTTCATGCTCAAGAGTTGAGGTAGATTGGATCAGGAACGGGGCAGAAGAGAGTGTGAATTTCATAGGCACCTTTACTTAGGGTTTTTGGTTCTAGACAGGATTGCTATTCTGAGCTAGGAAACAGTCACTAGAGATAAGGACTCCCTCCCTCCACCTTGTCACAAATTCTGTTGTGATATTAATGCAAAACCTATTCTGCCATTGGTAGGAGCAATGAGAGACATTAGAACGTGGACTGTGAAATTTACCCATCTTAACATAGTTGAAATGATAAGAACTTCAAACTTCCTGAAGATGTCAAATTCAGTCTATGTACACAAAAGGAACAGCATGACAGCATTAATTCTTATTATCTTAATTTTAGACCTAATAAGGTTTTATCTCAACATAACATACACTACTACCATCTGGAGTACCTGAAATTATTAAAAATAAATTTCATATTTTTTACAGTGTTCTTCTGCTGTGAGATAGTAGACCATCAGACCATGTTTACCAAAGAAAACATCAAAAACCAAGGCAGAGTTAGTATGGAACAATCACTTGTAAATGTTGGGACCTAGGGAATCTGCCATTTCTTCTGAAATGGCTGAGTACATAATCACTCCCAACCTCGCTGATCCCATTTCAGATCTGGATCTCATTTACATCATAGAGAAGCATGCAGAAAACATCCCAGAGGGCAGATGAACACATCAAGAATGAAAGAGAAGAAACATTGACAATTATTCTTTTATTCGTTTTACCTGTCTTCTTTGGGATCTATTTTGGAATGTTAGCTAAGCTACCAAATATCTTTTCTCACAAGCGCTTTAAAGTAGAAAACACACCCAGTACACTAGTGTCTAAACCAGTGACTTTTATTCATCTCCCATTTGTAAACTCTTCCATGGGTTCCAACTTCAAGAATATAATTCACAGTGTTTCGGGACAGTTCCTTGGGAGATGATTCAGAACGAGCACATTATTTCAGAGCATTTATGTCCACCAGTTTGTAGAAACTGTGATCTGCTCCGTTTTTAACCATCCTG